>NC_141704.1:52557876-53757876 GCF_971803275.1 Cyanistes caeruleus | reverse complement strand
AGAATTGCATGGCTGCAGTACAATTTGTGATCTCTAATATTCACCTGTCTTGTAAAGACTCTCCAAGCTCATCAGCTGATTGGAGAGATAGTCCTTTCCCTTCCCTTCCAGTTAGAAGACAGTGGCTGAGGTGAAGGCAAATCAGATTTTTGCTCCCACCCAGAGCAAGCCTTTGTTCTGAAGCAGCCCCTTATGTCATCCCCAGGTTTACACACAGGGATGCTGAAACAATGGTTCCTTGGTTTTTTTCCTTAGTAGTACCATTAGATATGGATCTAGAAATGAGGTGGGAGAAATGTAGGAATGCATTTCTAACAGGAGAAAACTAATGCAACCTGAACAAAATCTCAGAGATGGTATCTTCAACCCACACATGGTACAATTAGTAGTCTAGTTGAACATGTAGCTATTCTGCAGAGTAATTGCTTTTTCTGCTAGAGCTTGGTGAGGAGAAGTGTGACTTGCTAATCAGGCAATCAGCTTAACTTCCAGGTTGGGTTTTTTTCCCCCAAGTTACAGTTTCCATCCTTAAGGCATTCCTGTTTTCCTCAAAATGAGCACGTTGGTGTTAAGGAATTAATTAGAATTTGTTTACGGATGCTAATGATGTGTCTATTGTGTTTTACTTAACCTTAGCAGTTTGTTTTGGAGAAGAAAAATTATCTTTAGACTTTACTGCACATTCTCATGAATAAAATAAAAATACAATTTCTGTCATCCCAAAACAGAACCAGATTCCACAGTAGTCCATAATGGTTTCAAAAATGCTGTCTTTTCTTTGGAAGAAGTATCATTAGGAGAAGAACAATCTACTGCTTAGAAAAAAAGACAAAAGGTGCTATAACCAAAAGACAATAGAAAAAAGGTACTCCCTTAATCTGTTTGCTTTATTTCCCAGCACTTCTTATGTCATGGTGTTTCACCATTTCCCATGGAGTCAGACTGCTTCCTCTACTGTTTGCAGAATAAACATTTCTGCTTCCTATTGATCTGGGAAATACCTAGGCAATCCCTTTTTCCCCTTCCGGTATTTTCTTTTAAATAATGACAAGAAGGCTGAGGGACAGAGACCGATCTGCAGCCTTTCTAGAGCAGGTCATGTAATCTTCCCTGCTTTGTTTTGCAAAACACAGGGTCACAATCATGAGGTTACACATCTGTTAGCATTGCAATGCTTTTTTCTCCTTTTCTTTACACTTCTCTACCCTCTCTGGAGTTGGTACCAAATAATACCTTTCAGATGGTATTATTCAGAAGGGATTGAGTTGAAAGGAACCTTGAAGGTCGCCTAGTTTCATGGCCCCTGCCATGGGCAGGGACACCTTCCACTACACCAAAAACCTTTTCTTTGGTCTCTTAGCATCTCTGCCTTTATAGTGAGTAGTCAGGTTTGGGGTTTGAGACAGGGTTTCAAACATTTTGCTGAAAAATCTGACTGAGTTTGTGTGTTTGAGAGTTCTCTCTTCACTACGGGGTTTTCTCCTCTTGATCTCAAATTTACTTTGAAGATAGCTTTGCGAAATTGGGAAGTCAGCATTTATAATATCTTCACACAAACTGGTTTTCTATCCTTGGCAATATTTTCTTTCAGCCTTTGAATATCCCTGAATAGAGATACCTGTTGCCCATTCAAGTTTTTTTCTTCATTAATTAATTTTAAATCCTTGTTTTTCTTCATGAGAGTAGAAATTTTTGCTTCTGTTTGCTTTATACGAATGGGGTTTATAGTTTGTTTTTGTTTTTTTTAATACTGCTTTTCACCCTGTTTTGTAGTCAGCTGGCTCATTTAGTTAAACTTCATTCATCAGAAACTGATCTATTGGTTTTTATGTAAGCTATGATTTGAAGAGGACAAAGAAAGAAATAACCTCCCTGAACTACACTTTTCTTTGAGTAAATGTATTTTTGAGTGCTTGGATGTGGAGATATATATTGTATTCAGTGCTTTAGTCTCTGTTTCTGCCCTAGTCAGACAGTCAGATGCTGGGTGGTCTGGGCGTAAAAATTGTTTCTGTGTGCAGGTGCCAGGAGTTGTTATATTCAGGAGTACAGGCTAGACCCAGTTTCATGGGTGAAAATGTAGCCAGTTTAGTGGACTTCTCTTCCATTTTTGTTTGTTTTAAATACAATTGCCCAAATTGCTCAGTTCAACCAGAACAGGACAAGAATCATTACTTGAAATTACACAGTTTTGCTAAAGATGCTTAGCCTTTATAAGCTTTAGAGAACAAATTCCAAAGTGAGTAATTAGAGCTTTAGCTAGAAATCTCTGTCCCATGGCACACTGGTAGGATATTATCAGAAAGGCTTATTTGTTTGTTTGTCTCTACATATATGTGTTTTCAGACTGAACTAACTCTCATCTCATTATAAGAACAAAAGAAAATGTAATTTTCTTTGATATCATCAAAATCAAATAACTCTTGCAGCAAAAGAAACATAATTACTCAAACTTCTTTAATCCACAGTTTTTGCTAGGACTTGTTTTAGTTTCATGATGCAGATCTAAGCTGATCTTTTTTTCTTCCACTGTTGGGTGCTGACACTTGTGTGCATGTTGCTTTTGCTTAATTAATTTAGCAGTCCAGAAGTGTCTCTTCTTTCCTTGAACCCCATTTGTCCTGTTACTCCTGGAAAAAAAGATCTTTGATTGAACAGTAGCATTCAGAGATTTGAGTCTCCACTTTCTTCATGTTTATCAAATTTGATTCCCCATACTTCAAAGATAAATGGTTTTGATTTACAGATGATGGTTCTGGTGGTTTTAAGGATAAAGCTAGACAATGACAGGATGACAGTTACTGTGCTAAAATTTGTGCAGTCTTACTCTTTTAATGCATTAAATATTGCATAAATTTGAAATTTGCTTGAAATTTATTTGGGTCTTTTTAATTGGTGATATACAGAATGAATATTTAGCATTTTGAGAATGATGATAATTAAAAATTACTGGAGCAGCATTGAGATGCATTAAGCTACCATCACCACCACCAAAAAACCCCTTGCCTTTCACTTTAAACTGCATGTGCTATGTAGGGTAAATCCATGTGCCTGTTGTATACTTTGGACATGATTTTAGATACAATTAGATCTCTTCACAAAGTTTCAGGTTCTTTTTGTAAAATGTAGTTGTTTTCCATCTGGAAGAGATAAGCACTTTCTGGGGAGAAAAAGGCAGAAAGGCAGGTAGCTGTGCTGATGTCAGCTTGCTGAGACAGGAGGGCATTGGTGGAGTTGGCAAATTTAATATCTGACGTGGGGTAGGTAAATGTATTTCAAAAGTTGAGTTGGAGTAGATTAAATTTTCTTGAGAAATTCTTTGCTGGGTCAGCTTCTATTTTATCTTTTATAAGCAGTTTTTTGTCTCTAGATTTCAAATTCCTGAGATCATTCAAAGACCTGAACCTACAGCACATATTACTTCATTTTGCAGCTGAATACATTTAAATAAAAAGATTGAAAATTAAAATTTTGCAAAGCTTAATTCAGGTATAAAAAGATGATTAAACAGGAGCAGGAACAAAACAACTTTTCCCATTTCTCATCCAACCTTTTTGCTTACTTTTAAAAGGAGAAATAGGCCTGCGCAGTTGTGCAGGTAATCCATTAGGGGGCAATGTGATATTGCACTGGAAAGAGGATGAAGCAACAGAGATCAGGGGAAATACAACTGGTGTAGGTTTGATAAGGTTGAATTTAGTCTTCCTAAAATTAACCCGGTATAATTGCAGGATGTATGTTAGCTCAGTGGAAGAACGAGGAAAAAAAATTTCCTTGATATTGTTAAGATATTTTACTAGATGTAATGGATTTGTTGTTATAATAGAACTTCCTTAAATTCTTTCTAGTTAGAGAAGTTGCAAAAGGATTTAATAAAGCAAATTCCATCATGTTTACTTGCCAAATTTCTCAGGCAAGAATTTTGTAACCTTTTTGAGGAAAAAGCTAGGAATATAAATTCTTTTTAAATAAGTAACTTCAAGTAAAAGTTCTACTGAAATTGGAGCACTTAATATGTGTTTTTAACAGCTCAGACATATACTACCTCTGTTCTTTCAGATTTTACAAAGGTAGTAAATAATAAAACCTCAGAATTATGTTTCCAATTTTAACACTTAAGCAAAATATTGTCCCATAAACACACTGCTGTAAATGTAATGTCACTGCCTGCACTGTTGATGGAAATGGTTTCTAAACTTCTCATATCTTGCTCTCTGTAATCTCCTGATAACCACTTGAAAGTGTGAGGTGTGCCAGCAAAAACACTGCTTTATATTTTCTCTGTTTCTTAGCACGTGTTAGCCACACTGATGAAAACAGAACACTGATTTGGATCAGCTTTTGAGGTGACACAATATGGTGCCTCTTATACTGAGATAGTCACATGAACTTTCTGTTTCCTATTTTCATTTTCATATTAGGGACCTATATTTTTGTTCCTAGATTTAGGGCAGTGATTAACTTAATTGAAGTCAGTGGATTGGGATGATTCCTATGCAGGTTCAAAAGTGCAGATGTGATTATCAGACTTCAAAGGCAGTTCTGGAGAAGTTTTAGGTTGATAAATTCCCTAGGTGTGGATGAGAATGTTTAAAAAGGCTTGCAAGGCATCTATTACAAGGGAGCAGGCATGGGCACAGACAATGGTGTACTGCTCAGTGATAACTGTATCATTCTATATTTCAAATAAACTTTTTTTATTGTATATTAATAAGTACATTTTATGTGTTAGGCTTAAGTAAATTATTTTCCATTCATTAATTCAGTAAAAAAAAAAAAAAATCTATTTATCCCACAAATTTAAGCCTTTTTTATTATTTAATTTTCCTTTGCAAATATGAAGTAAACTGGTAGCTGTGGTTATTCCTACCTTAAGTATGCATGTATGTATGTTTGTTTCTACAGCAAGTGGTGCTTGTTCCCTGTGGAGTGACACTGCAGAGGTGCTTTATTTTGCTCTGAAATACTGAAATGGAGCTAGGGCATCCATCCAAAGCCCATGCTTGAATGATCCAGTGTTTAATTGTACACAGATGAGGAACTTACACTCCCTCATGTTCTTTTTTTTTTTTTTTTAAGTGCCTTTATTTTTTTCCAGAGCTGCACAGAGACAACACATATAAATAGTCTCAAAGCTATTAACTTTCTCATCAGTGCTATTTTTGCCAGCGGCCTCTGATTAGTGCTGGTTCCATTATGAAAATGTCTGCATGTATTTCCCAGAGGGTTTACATACTCTAGAAAGAAACATGCTGTTACCTTGTGAATATGGCTAAGTATGACACCTAAAGGTAAAATGTGTTTGTTTGGGTTTTTTTCTCAGTTTTACACCCCCCCCCACACACACACATACACCCACCCACCCCCTCTGCCCCTCTGCATGACTGCTGCACAGGAGTGCAGAGAAATGAGAAACTGAAAGTTTCTCTGAAAAACTGAAAATCAAAGCTTTCTCTGTGGGTGAACTGGCTGTCTGACAGTGTCACACCCTTTGCATCCTGTGGGTTTGGGAGGGGGACTCCTCCCAGAAAAACAGAAGAGCAAAGCTCTGATTCTCAGGGTGGATGGCCTGCTGCAGAGGGTGCATTTTATGTAGTTTTTCCCTTTAAATAGATGGAGCACAGGAAAATATAAAAATCTGTTTTGAACATTCCATTGGCTATTCAGAAAAGATCCATTAACAGGGCATTTTGCTTTAGATTTTTATTTGCTCAGAGATCTTTTTACAAGATATGACTAGGTGGTTTGCACGTGATACACAGAATTTCATCTTAACAAGATAAACAACATTAGTAACCTACTCAGCTTTTACAGTGGAAAACGCTGTTGTTGGTGAGCTGTCAGAGGTTTTTAGTAGGATTGATGAGTGGGGTTTAAGTACCTGAAAGTTAAAAAACTGCTTCGTAAAATATGTCAGTCGTTTTGGTTTATGGCCCCTTTCCATTTTCACGAGTCCAGGCAATACTGAGCAGTGTTTAAAGGCTGCTGGTGACATTGAACTTTGCAGAGCACAAGGCTGATCCCACTGCTGCCTGCCCTGAGCCAGGCTCCAGCCCTTCCCTCTGATACAAATTGGAGAGAAGCACACCTAGAGCAAGTGAGGCAGAGACTGAATTTAGTTTGGTTTCAGTGTAATTGGGTAGTTAGTGATTCCCCCCTGAGACTGATGATATCATGAGTGTGCCCTATCTTCTGGTTCAAGGTGGGTGGCCTCCCTGGCGTGCTGCTGGGGCCACCCTTGGGAATGGTTTTTCTGAATAAGTGACTTTTCCAGCTGAGGAGGAGCTAGGGGGGTGGAGAGGGGAAATCTGTGGTGAATGACTGGCTCAGGCTCAGACTGGGTATTTGTTTTAAACAGCTATGGTGGTAATTGCTCCTTACAAGCCTTGGAAAAAAAAAAAGTATAAAGTATGATATGTATGCTGCAGTATATAGGAAACAACTTGTTCTTCCAGAAGAGCACAACCAGCTTATTATTTAAAGTAAGTTGAATGTTTAATACACATAGCAGATTTTTTTTTACCCTGTTCATTCAGTCATTCTCTTCTTCCCCACCCTTTTTCCTCAGAACAACTAAGGGAGGAGGAAAGGCAATTCTTATGAAATGCACTCATGCTTGCTAAGTTTACCAAGCTTGATTTTTCAACTCCTCCCTCCTCCTGGGGATTATGGAGTGGGAAAATGCAAATTTGACAACTGGGCAGTTTTCTGTAAGGAGTTACCTGTTCACACCATCGCTTTGCTTGGAGGACTCCACAAAGCCACAACTGGAAAATGCATCTAGAAGGGTACAGCTCACAGTTCTGGTTCCCTGGTCTACAGTAAAAAAAATCAAGTGTGCAACAAATGGTGGCATTCAATCTAAATGTCAATACCTACCAACTGCATAGACACTGTCAATACAGTAGGATATAGAAGAAACTATGCTTCTCTAACTACAGAGACACACATTTCACAGGTGTGCTTATTTCCTTCTTTTTGATGGTTGAAAGTCATTAAAGTTACTCAGGATAATGTTCTTAGCTTAGTGATTGATTAATGATTATACTCTTTAGGTAATCTGTTGATGTAAAATCTTACCTCAAGTAAGTTTCATAAGCATTTCCATTGCAATTCTAAGACTGAAAAAAAAAAAAAAAATAAGGGTATTTGATCTTTTAAGCATGGCTTCATGGGGAGAAGTGCTGCTTAAAGGGGTTTCTTCTTGAAGGACCTGCAACAGAGATTGTGGGTGTTTGTGGCTTGGTGACAGCCCAGAGTGTGCTCCTGAACATGTTCTCTCTTCTGCTGCATGTCCTGCTAGACAGGCATATGTGATATTTTATGTGTCCACTGGGAAGCCTGAGCTATGCAGTGCAGGTCTCCTCCTCCTGTAAAACCTCAGAGCTAGGTAGTACTCATCATGAACCAGTTTTATAAAGTGATTTATACCTTTTCCAACTGAATGAAGAAAAATAATTACTTGAATATCTGTTAATTCTTGCCTTGAAACCTACCCATTTCAGGCTTTTTGTTCTTGTTTCTGTAGGTCTGCATTGGCCCTACTTTCCTATATATGGGCACTGTGGGCATGGAATGAATGCAATTTGGGATTGTCTGGCTTATGTAAATCTTTTTTAAAAGGGAGGTTGTTTGGTAATTGTGTAATGTACTGCTGGTGAACAGTAAGCAGGGCAGAGAGGTAAATACATAAATATATCTAAATATCTGTCTAGGTAACTGAATACAAAGATTCTGTAAGAGATTTTGGCCCTTTTTCTTTTTTTTTGTTTGTTTGTTTGTGGTTTTTTGTTTGGTTTTGTTTTGTGGGGTTTTTTGTTTGCTTTTTGGGTTTTTTTTCCTATTGAGTAGTTTAAAAGATTTCCAGATGTTTCACTGTTCAAAGCTTCTACTTCTTTATCTGGAGGAATATCTCGGTAATCAAGTCTGATTGCTTGGTAACATGTAATGACATAAAAACTTATCTAAAACTGACTCTTTACTGTTTGTCAAGTCAGTATCATTTAGTCATTAGCTTGTCTTCCTAATAATTAATTCATGTTAACATTCAGCTGTATACAGAAATATGTTAATTCCTGTATCATTTGCATCAGCATATCTGAAGGAAGGCAAGATGCAGAGCAAAATGAAAGATTCCAAACAGGTATTACAATCTGTTTTGACACAAAGTATTAACTGCATTATCAAGAGTGGTGTGGCAGTACTGATTGAGCTTACCCAACACTGCCATTTGCCAATGAAATTTGGAGTCACTCTGTCCTCTGTGGGCTGCAGAGAAAAGTGTAAAATGTTTAGACAGATCAAGCCAGTGGAGTGCTGAGTCTGTGAAAAAGATGGTAATATATAGCTGGTCCTTTCTTAACAGTGGTAGAAAAATTTCCAAGCTTCTAGGAAGTTTACACCATGGCTT
This sequence comes from Cyanistes caeruleus, assembly GCF_971803275.1. Taxonomy (NCBI): domain Eukaryota; kingdom Metazoa; phylum Chordata; class Aves; order Passeriformes; family Paridae; genus Cyanistes; species Cyanistes caeruleus. Next base: position 53,749,466 of record NC_141704.1, on the reverse strand, counting down.
ATATTTTGGTTGTCTTGATTGAATAAATTCATGAATTATCAGAATTTTTCTCTAATGTACTTTTGTTGTCCTCTTTGATCATGCATTTGATATCTTACAGAGCCAAAGGGAATGTTTGTCATGTATGAGTCTATAGAAGTTAATAACTGCCATTAATCAATACCATTAAATGTCCTTTTTTTTTTCTAAAAAGCTTCTAAAATGTTGAATGTCATTCCCCCCTGCTTCCATGGTAACTGTACTGAGTCTTTTAAACCTTTGCTTCAGCTAGTGGTTACACTTTCAATTAACAAAATGAGAACTCTGACAATCCTGTAGTAACACTAATTTAATTGGTTCTTGGGTGCAGCTGCCTCTAAACAGTGGGAATGTTATAAATGCCGTCACTGTGCTTCTGTTTGGTTTCTCCTCTCTCAAAAATGTAAAGGCTTTTCCACCTGTGGTTTGTTTGTTTGTTTGTGGGGTTTGGTATTTAGGGTATGCCTTATCTCTAACTCTTTGCTTCCTTTTTCTCATTCCAAACCATCATCTCTTTTTCCATATTCTGCTAGCTTGATTCCAAGTGCCAGTTGTGATTTTTCCTATTCACAAACTGCAGCCTGGAACCCATGCAGGGCTTACCTGCACTTGCTGTTGTGATTAATGAACAGTCATCAGGGGTGACACAATCAGCTGGGATGCAGTTCAGGTGAAGATGAAGAGAGGGGGATCCACTCTCTCTTTTTTAATTGCATTGGAAACAAATTGATATAAAATGCTCTGAGCCAATTTTTGAAGCCTAATGTGTTAGATGAGTGTATGTGATGCACTAATGTTCATCAGTTTGTGTTTCTGAGAAGAAATAAAAGTGGTTTTGAAAGGTAATTTTAGGAACTTAATCAGCTGTGTGTCTGTTTTTGCTGGTAACTGGAAGGTTGAAGATGAAATGAGTTCTTTTCAAATATTAGTGTATATAATGGTGGGACAAAACCATGGGATATAAGCTGATTTCCTTTTAAGAAGGGCTTCACTGGGCTTACCTTTCCTCTCATGACTGATATTAAGCATGGATTGATAAAATACTTATGGCAACATTGTTCTGGGAATTTGCAGGCTGAAGGTCATCTTAGACTAAAGACTACATGCATTATGATTTTTACAGCTGAGCTTTGTCTGTACGGCTCTTCCAGCTAAGATTTTAAGCTCATTATTTTGCAGTAAGATTGTTTGCTTTCTGACACTGTAACCTGATTTACAGTGCATGTTATTAGTAGTCTGTTCCTTCTTAATGAATATAATCAGGCTGAAGACACATGAAACACAATTGACAAATACTGTGCATTGATTTTAAGCCTGGCCTGATTGGCATACTAGAAGAATAGCCAATTTGCCAATAATAGGCTATTTGTCTAGCAAAATAAATGTTAAATCTTGACAACTATGTGAAATTGCATTAAGGGGTCACTGCTCTAAGTGCCTCTTAAAGAAGACCACTTAAAAAAATCTATGCATCCCCTTATCACTCATTTGCACATCTCCAAAGATGTAAAGGAACTGTTACAAGACATGGAATGAGAGCAAGTACAGAAGAAAGCACATGTCCATCTTGGGAACAGGAGTTATCACTGAGTTCTGGCACCATCCTCTTGGACGTACTTACCTCACTTCCACTGCCCAAAATTCACTTTCACTATCCAAAATCTGTTCAATACAAAAAAAAAAAAATCTATTTAACTGCTGAATTTTATTGCACAGTTGGAGATTCACATATATACAATGTATTAGAAAGTCACTGTGGGAAATATGTTGTGCGTGGTGGTTCTTGTTTGGATTATTTCTTACTTGTCATAAAAGGTCCTTTTTGTAGTTCAAAGGACAATTTTAAATCAGTCTCTAAGTGAAAGTGTGATACTGTCATTTTTTGTGTGGTATTTTTAGTTTCCAGAATTGATGAGATCAGTTTGTCTTGAGTAACATTGGCTACCCAAGTGAGCTAAGTTGCAATTATTTTCTGGTCTGCTTTTATACTGTACATATTTGGAGATTACATTTCTTCATCACTTTAAGCTTCATCTTTAAAATTTTCTTTTTTTCCCCTACGATGTGTTTATCTATAGGTGCTGTATTTTTCTTTTTTTTTTGTCTTGGTACCTCATTATTGCCTACTGCTGGCAGCTCTTTTAAGTGCAGTTTGAAGTTACTGAAAAATGCACAGCTGCTTAGCACAGCTTCAGCATATTCCCTTTGAAGTACATTTAAACTGCTTACTTGCACTTAGAGTTTTATGTATGTTTAAGGCTGGCACTTAAGCATCCTTTCCTTTAAGCCATCAAGAGAGAGAGAGGCACACTGCTATTAGATATGTAACTTCATATGTTCAGTGTAAAACTGAGTGGGGGGACTGCAGTGGTGATTAGTTTAGCAGCTTTCTCTGGACCACAGGCGTCATTCCCAGTATCCTGGCTGGCTTCCAGCTCAAGCAGTTGTGCTCTGCTCAGCTACTTATTTCAACTGGATCCAATATTTGAGTCCACTTTGCTTTTTATGCTGTTATTGTGTTATTCCCCAGTGCAAGCTTAACTGTTTTTTCCCTTAGTTGGCAGCCTTTCTGTGTGGATATGAAGTAATCACTATGAATAAATCTGTTTATAGTAGACTTGTTAAGTGGCTGAGGTTCCTTGGTAGTCAGGTTATTTATAACATATTATGTGTATATGTATTATTTCCTCTCTTAGGTTAATATAGGAGTGTGCATATTTACAGGCATAGCCCATAATATTTAATGGTGCACTTCTCTGAATAGACTAGTATTTTGAGAAATATTAGAAATAACAGGACTATTTTGACACCATACCTTCACTGATTTAGGCAGAAAGATTTGTGTGCCTTTTAGAGGTTTTTATTAAGTTAGAAGGAACTTATGTACATGCTCAGTCAGTCAGCTGAGAACTCTGGTGTTACCTTGCTCTTTAAATTATGTGTTGCATTCTTCATTGATTATAAATTGGACTGCTGCTGCTGCAGTGGGGAAAGGTTTGTGTGTGTGTCTTAAACTTTTTTTGTAGTTAGGAAAGTGCTAAGCAAACAATTTTTAATAGATCAGCATGTAGAGATACTGGGCTTTTTTTTCATATTGCAGTTTTTAGGAAAAGTTTGTTAAATAAAACTGCTTACATTTTCTCTGTGTTCCTCTCTGCCTCACTTCCTTCGGGGGGGGGGGAGGGGGTGGAGGTGTCCCCTCCTTCGTTTTCTGTAGTTTTCTCGAATGTTTTTACTTGAAATTTGATTGAAAATAATTAAAATGCGCAGATTCCTGTGACACCTCCTGAATCCAGCATCTGGGGTTTTAACAGAAACAAAATCCACCCCCTTGTCCCCCAAAATACCAAAACACTTGGAACAAGTTTCTAAAAATAAGGAAACTGCTGTTGAGAGTTATGAAGTCAGAGTTTATCACCAAATCTTTCTAGATTACTGGAATTTTGAAATATTTATTTTATTATTTAAGTAATTAGCTAATTCAATTTTGCAAGAATTAATGTGTCTGTTCAAATTAACATTGTTGATATTACTAGAAGAAAATAGTATGGTAATGTACAAAATGATGCACACTTGGAGCAGATCCTGGCAAACAAATACGCCTTCAAAGTCCATACAACAGTGCATATTTCACAAAAAACCTGTGTGATGCACAGAATGATTTGCACATCTTTCATAACTTTATTTGGCGGATTTTGGAAGTCTGTAATTACGTATGCAGCGATGAAGGGCTTGCAGAGCTGGAGCAAGCCGTCTGCTCCCAGCAGATGGCAGGATATCCCAGTTTATCCCATTCAGCCACACACTGGGTGCAGCCCCGGCTGCCTTCTGTGCATTTATGCTTTTTCATATAGTCCCTGAGTTAATGTAGTATACTGCTAATTTGAGCAGCTGCCTTAAAGGCCATGGGGTATTCTGTTTGTTGCTTCTATGAAATTTTTATGCAGAGTGACCTTACTTTGGAATATTCTGAGTCACAGACCTTTGAGCCAGGTTCAGGTGAGGCTTTTGGTAGCAGATGGTGCCCAGGTTCCTTCAGTGGAGGAAAGGTGCTCTGTGCAGGTGGGTGGTCACAGACTTGCCAGGGCCACCTTGGCTGTGCCAGGTTGCTGAGGATGGTTGTGAGGTGAAGGAGATCTTTGTTCTCCAGATGCTGCTGAGATTTTCAAAGAGCTGAAGGTCACACCATGTGGTAGGGCTGTGTCCATGCCCAGTGCTGGGCAGGCAGCGCTAGTTAAAGGAAATCCATTTCCCCTTTAATGATTTAAGCAACTGGCCGAGCTCAATGTGGAAATTCCCCTTCATTCAGGGAGAGAGCACATTTTTTTTAGAAAGAAGGTTGTGTAAAAGGTGAGTGTTAGTTAGATATTTTAGCCTGCTGCTGGGATTTAAGGCAAACAACCCTTCATCTGCTCCAGAGCCAATTATGTTAATGGTCTCATAGATCTAAAAGCCAAGGCCGTGTGTCAGGCGTGGGCCTCTCACACAGACTGTGTGTGTGCAGATAAAAGGGTGCCTGACATACGAGATGTGCCTGCCACAGATTAAAGTCGTACACTTTCTGTTGCATTTGTGCTGTGATCACTCAGCAAATATTAGTAACATGCTAATGAATATTAGTAACGTTTTAATGAAGTAGCAGAGAACTGATTTGCAATGGTGTTGATAGCAGTTGTTTCATGTTGAAATCAAAAGAGAATAGTATAGAGGATAGGGAATGGTACTATTTAAACCTTCCAAAAGAGAGTATAGCTTATGAGCTGGGGGGTTTTGGTGTTTGTGAAAACAAAACAATTTTTGGGATTTTTTTAAGTTAATGGTTTAGATTATTATGTTCATGTCTGTTCTATGTCTTATGATATTAACCAATAGCTTTAGAAAAATCTTACAGGTCTCATGGTACCTTAGTCTGTTTAGGGCTAACCCTGTTACCTACATTCTGCAGAAGGCACTAACATCAATGGATGGTGCCAACATAAGGTCAAGACTCACATAAAACAATTTAATAACAGGCAAATAATTAAACTTACATCTATCTATCAATGTAGACAATGCATTTGAAAGTAACTGAATGTTTTTGAGTGCAGAGTGTTGTATTTTCAGATTTTATAATATTTTTAGTGAGATGGTTTTATTATCATCTGATAGGACTGATGAGCAGTGTGGTGGAGGGTGCTCTCTGTGCTATGTGCTCATGTTACTTGCAGCTGAGGGAGGAAGAAACAGAACTCCAGCAGTGAAGCTGAAATAACCCTTGTTTTAGCCCCACCTGCATCTCTAGTTGTGTTACTCAGTAGCATCTGAATTAGGCTTGCTAGAAATTAAACTCATCTTCATCTGGGAAGTGAAATTTATCTTTTGGAGCCATTCATCTGGCAGAAATCTACCTTTGAAGCAAAAATTTAATTCCCCTTTCTTCTTTTGATAGCTTTTTTTAATCCTTTTTGTTGTTCTGTTCCTCAGCATTTGTCAGTTCTGGTGGCACTGATTTTTACTTAGCCTTCTCTAAATATTAAAACCACAGAAAATTAATGAAGTGAAGAGGTAGCTGTGAGTGGGAGCAACCTTTGCAGCCCTTTTGTTTCGTCTCTGTTGAGGTGAACATGTCAACAGCTGTCAGCAATAATGCTTATTTCTCCTACAGCAATATGATGGATTGATATAGGTAGCAAAATATGTTAAAAATTAAAATAAAATATGCATTTTTTTATAATTTATCAGCATTATGATGGCACAAAAAAGCCAGTCTTATGAATAATACAGAGATCTGCAGTGGGCATTATGTACTGTAGGTAATAAATGCAACATCACTCCTAGTCTACCAGGAGAGTTGTAAAGCAGAACACATTAGTTCTGCTATGTGATAATAAATCACTTTAGTTTGTCAGAAGGCTCTGGCTAACTTTTACTCCTGAGGTATGAAAGAGTGCAGTGCCATACGGCTCTGGATGGTTTCTGAAGTGTTTAGGCTGGCTCTGAATCTCCTGGGTGATGTTTGGAGTGAGCGATACGGTTAGATAACAAGTGGCAGTATTTCTCAGGTATCGATGTTGTGATGGCTCCCGTTGTTTTATTGCCTAGAGTGGCTGATTTTGTCCTAATTGGAACTGTAGCTCTTCTCTGATGTTTTGTGTCTCTATTTGCAACGTGGTCTCCGTGTCTCTCTGAAGAGGGTGTGAGAACACTGAGTGACAGCCTGCTCTTCTCCTTGGGCATCTTTTGGAGGGGGCAAATGTCAATTACCCTTTTCTTTTCATTTTATGTGCCTAAGCACTGTTGTAGGCACTCATAGTAAAAAGCTAAATTTCCCTATGCTTGCATGCATATCAGCTGATATTTCTGCAGACAGCCCAGATGATGGCAACACAGAGTAGTAGAAGCAGACCTGGGCTGATTATGCAAGATTAGAGGAAAAACTACTTGTGTAAACTTCACTAAAATATGTGAGTTATCTTGAGTTCATTAATTTCGGTTTGATTTTTCAGAGCATTGTGTTGTGGTGTTCTTAGGAAAGATAGTCTTTCTAATCCATGTTTTCATAATTTGCACAATTCATTATTTAGATTTAAAATGACGGAGTCAATTTCTAGCCAAGAAATAACAGCAGAAAATATAGCAAAATGTTATTAAAAAGTTTTATCAGCTGAACAAAATATGATACAGTGTGTGTATAGCATAATAATGCATATAATACCATATAATACAAGGTATTATAAATATATATATATCTAAACTGCCTAATATCATGTGGAATGTGACTGTACTCTCTGCTATTTTGTATGCTTCCTACTTGAAGAAACATTTATGAATTACTGGCTATTACTTTTTGTTGTATTTACAAAGCTTTAATGGACTTTATTATCCCAAGTGATTAGAAGATGAGTTCTGTATTTCTGGCTATACTTTACAATATTTGTGAAGGGGTTGTTAAGGTGTGAGTTTTGAGACACCTCAAATAAAGTTCCCATTGCATAGGAGCAGCCACCAGCTGCTGCAGATACTCACACCTGCCACTGGCACTCTGACCACAACCTCCTTTCCCTTTTCTTGTTGTCAGCAAAGAGCAGTGTGCTCCAGCAAAGGCAGTGCTGGGTTTCCAGAGCTGCCAGTTCCATTCTTGCTCATCCTTGCATGAGTCCTGGCACGGAACACAATTCTCCATTGCACAGTTTGGTTTGAAGATCTCGGTGTCAAGCCCAGAGAACAGTTTCTGACCCACTGCTAAGGCAGTGGCACCTGGATCTGCGTGGTGGTCAGTGGCACTTCAGGGGGACCTGGCTGCTTGTTTGGCCCTGTGTGGTGCCACACACAAACTATCACTGCTCAGTTGTCAGTGGAGAAAACAGAGTTTCTGCATGGGCTGCACAGAGCATCAGTTCTTTGTGCTGTCTGTAGAAAGTCGGGAGGAACAGGAAGCTGCCTGTGTTTACATGGGGACTTTGTGACTCCATTTGCCTTGCTGGTGTTTCCCTGGTCCAGGATACAACACAGTTCTTGGAGTAGCCCTCAGTGCCAGTGGCCTCTGAGCCCATAGGAGTAGCTTGGCTCTGTACTCCATGGAGAGCAGCACTCAGTCTTTCCTGTGGGTTGGTACAATTGAGCACACCATTCTGTATTCTGGTCTGTCTACTGAAATTACATTGCCTCAGCTAAAGTTCTCCCTGGAAGGTTTTGTGGCTCTTGAATTACATCCATTCAGAATAATTGTTCTGTGCTTTCAGGGCTCTGAATGGTGTAATTAGTCTCATATTTATGGTAACTGATCTGTAAACCTTCCATCTTCAAATAATGTAGTGACTTTTTTACTCTGGAATTGTTCACAGAAGTATTGTGTACTTTAAATAATGACAGTGTCTTTAAAAATATTCTTCTGCAAATTACTCAATGTTGTGACTAATATTCTTCCTCTTGCTAAGAAGTTAAATAATAATGAGCAGTTGCTGTTTTTACAGTTACTGTTTATACAGTTTACTGTTATATTATTGTATTTAACAAACAGCAGTGTGCCTTGTCTCACAGAAAAGGAAACAAAATAAGGTACCTTTTGGGGCTTTATTTTGTTTTAAATCAGTGGTGTGCTATAACTTGTACTTTGCCTTTCACCCTTTTAAGTTCCTGTAGAGTGTTCTTATTTCTGTGTTTTACTCACCTTGGCCACAGTCACTGGCTGTTACCACAGTCCTGTATTGCAATTTTATTTGTGGAGTCAAATGCCTAACCTGAAGTTCTTATTTCTATGTGGTCAGTGTAATTTTCTGAGGACCTTCTTACAGAATCAATGAAATATTGTAGCCTGTCTTGTCTGATTCTGGAAATGAATAATTTGAAGAACAAGCTTTGTTACTTCTTGCTGTGTGGAGCTTCCTCTGAAAATAAAGGGAACCCGATGTGTAGAAAAATTGAAAGGCATTGCAAATTGTAATGATTATGTCAATAACTGTCAATCATAATTTCCCTCTACTTGGAGAGATATCCCTAAAGCCTCTAGACTCTCTGAACAATCCTCTGTTTCATTTTGATTTATCCTCATTCCAAACAAACACTAATTTCCTTGTTAAGTGGATCTGGGAATTGATGCAAGCAAGCTGTATTTGGGTTGGTTCAAAGAACTGTGGGGAACGTGTCCCTGTCTCTTCCCTGTAGAAGCCTGGTGTGCACGGTCCAGTGTGCAAAGGTGCTTGTTGGCAGAGATCCTGTGTCATACTGAGGTCCTGCCTACACCTGCTGGTTCACTGCATGATCCCAGCAACACTGAGCCTGCTTTGAAGCCTTCATTAACTTCCTTTGGAACTTTGGCCACCACATTTTGCTTGACGGTTTCTAATTTTATGTCTTGGGATAACTTTTTATACTTTCTGTATCACTAACACATTGTGAAGTCTTTGATTATGGCTGTGGGCTTTTGGTGAAGCAATAATTGATCTTTTAAATCAAGCTGAGTTTATCACAACACATCACAAAGCGTAAAAACTGCTTCATCCCTGCCTGAAAGAAGTTGTTCTAGAAATTACAGTAGAATCTGACATAGACTATTTGATCTCATAGCTGAATGTGCTTTCAACAAAATGTGATGTAGAGTCTGTCCTTTGATCTCATTTGTCCTCTTCAAGCACGTTTCTGAAGTGTTTAATGTACAGAATTCATTTTGTACAGAATAATGCAGTGCTGCAGAAATGAAGTCAGTGACATAAGTTTTAATGCTGGAAACTGAAGCTGCAGAGCATTATCGCACATGAACAGCTTTATCACAGACAGACCTGTTCTTACAGGTGCTTTGCAAAGCTGTTATTGAGAATAAAACACCCAGAATCTTCAGATCAGAGTTTGAGGAGTTTGGCACTTGAATGCATTTGGTTTTTCCCTGGTGTCTGTAGGGAATTTCAGCTTTTCTTTGTCAGACCATAAATTCTCTACTTGCTATACATAATCTTCACAAGTGTGACAAGGAAGGAATAAGCACAAATAAAACAAGGGTCTTTCTGTATGTTTTACTAAGACATCACGTGTATTTGCCATCACTGATGAGATTTTTGATTCCAGCAACTGAATTAATGTATTAACTTACAGAAGCTTCCCTGAAAGCAGAAGAAATAACTCCTCCTCAAATTTAAGGGTATAATAGTGAATATGAAGTGAATCAAGTGCTTGTTTGAAAGTTGAGGGGAAAGGTTCTAAGCAAATTACTGAAATACATAGAGCTTCTATGTCTTATTGTAAGTGGGAAAAACAACTACAGAAATAACTCACTAAAGGTAAAGTTCATGCTATGTGAGTGAGGGGGGGAAATCAGGTATCAGTCAGGAAAGGGGCTGGAGAAAAGGTGCTAGATTAGATGGTGTAAGGTGAAGGAGAACAGGTTTATCTCAAAGTGAGGAAGAAAGAAGACTATGAGCAGGTACATAAAATCAGTAAGGATTAATGAGAAACAACAGGGAACCAAGGAAGGTGCAGAGCCAGGACTTGGGCTGAGCTCCATTACACCAGGAGCTGTGCTAGTCTCCAGCTCAGCATTGAAGGCAGGTTCACACATACAGAGAGCTTTCTTCATAGGATCCACAGCTGACAAACCCCACTAACTCCTAACAATAAAGGTTACTGCAGGCAAAAATAAAATGAAATATGAAATAGAAAGAAAAGTCCCTCCATGGCCAGCAATGCAGAACAGAGACAAGAGTCCCTGGATCAGCAGCTTCCTGTCTTGGGAAGCCATGGAGCAGGAGTTAGAGGTCTTTGCAATAACAAGGAATAATTTTGATTTTTACAGAGGCTAACAGCATTTTCAGAGGCACAGCCTGAACTTTTTGATGCTAATGAAGAAGGCTTGCTAGCAGCTGGATGTACCAGCTTACCAGACCTGGATTTGGATTTCCTGCTCTTTTTCCTCTGTGTGGTGCTGTGGCTGGGTTGCATTCCTCCATGATGCAACACAGTCTGACATAATTCCTTGATGATAATATCATGTCTGGATTTTTGGAGGTGGTCATGCTTCCCATCTTGTACACCATGATGTGGCAGCACTCCTCATGGATTTCTTCCTATTTGGGGTACTAGGAGGAGTTTCTTTCCACATGGATATAACTTTGTAAAAGTCAAGTATTTAAACTCAATTTCAGAGTAATTTTATGGAAATTATTTTATCTATAGAGACTACTGGAAATTATTTCAGAATAATTTTAGAGAACAACAAGAATGAATAGAGAATATTAATGCTACAAAATCTGCCTCAAAACTTAACTTTCTCAGCTTAGATGTAAATCTGGGCTCTGACAATGACAAATGCCCACTTCTGGCTTCCTGTGATTTATTTTCATTTTATCAAAGTTGTTTGTTTTATAACCTACTAGCTCCCTTCCTGCCCTGGAGTTTTTGCCCTTAAGCTTTCCATACAAATTACCTGATATTATATCCATGATAAAGAATATCCAAAACTGTAAAACTTGCATGCAAAAATAAAGATATGTAACGCATGCCCAACAGTGTCTTTTATAAACACTTGGTTTGCACTGGAGTAGACTGAGAGGAATAATGTATTATGTGAGTACAATAAATATTTCCTAATCCCTAAACACTTCTAAATCTTCAGCAGGATCTTGGGAAAGATTCTGTATAACAATATATAATTAGAGTCAAACTTTTAATATAGAAAGTTGGTGGACTATTCCCCAAACTACATGTACAGATGCAAGAGTTCACTGGGGGCTGTTCCTTCAATGGTATTTGCGAATAAGTATTTAAAAGTTTATCCTCTTTCATGTGCAAGTTTACTAATACTTCAACACAGCTTCTTTCATCTGCAAGGCAATTGATAGTTTATAGCCCACAAGGGGTCTGTTCTAGGTGGCAGTGACAGTAGAGAAAAATCAAATCCAAAATGGTTCTTGAAATTCTGGTTTGTTACAATATTTTGGGTTCAAACTGTGAATATAAAAAAAATACTTAATTAGTTTTTTGCAAGGTTATATTTGCTCTGCTGTTAATTTACTGTCTCCTTTTCTTGCTAACGTGTCCAGATTATTTGTGAAAGCAAGTTAATTAAATCACTACACAACTGGAGTACATATATTTGGATTTCCCTCTGAAGTCAGTTGCATCATCTGATCATTTCTAGCTGATAGGTAAAAGGAGGTTTACCTACAGGTGAAAACATTAAAATAAATTTTTTCTTTGGGTTTACTTCATTCCTGTGCAGATGGAGTTTTCTGGAAAAAGACATAATAATTACAGTATCTTTATATGTTCATTGCTATAATTCATTCTTCACATTTTGCTCTCTGTTTCCTGTAAAGAATCATTAATTGCCCCAGTCCTTTTTCAAATACATTATTTTAAAACTTCTTCCATTTCTTTTGGTAAAGCCATTTTTAAAATCTTTGGAATTATTTCAAGATTCATATATGTATCATATCACAACAAAGTTTGCCCTGTAGCTTTATGATTTATTTCTGCAGCCAGATTCTTCCTTTTTCCTCCTAGTTCCAGTATCTCTCTATTCTCTTGCTCTCAGTTCTCCAAACTGTTTCACAAAGGCAGCACTGCCTTTGTGAAAACACAGTGGCCCAACAGTCATAGCTAGAATTGTGTGTAAGAAGGGGGGGTAACAGAAGTTTCTTAAAGCTTTTGCTAATATGATACCCTTAAAAAAGGAGTAGGATTGTTTAAGTATATTTTTTATTTTGATAATAGAATTTTCTTAGGCTAGGAAAGGCCAGAGTATTATGACCTAAATTTCTGCGTAAGTATGTTTAAAAGCCCTGTGCCTAAGGGATTAATTCTTTGTAGTTTACACAGTGTGGGGATTTTAAAATGAATGGCAGAAAGCACTGTTACAAAAAGGACAATTTTCCATTTAAAATGTGTGACAAATAGAGACTAGACTAATTTCCTATATCCATCAAAACATATAATTTGACTATTGTTTATATTAGAGAAATGGACTGTTCTATATAGTGCCTTTTTATTTAAGATATTTTTATATTTTCATGTGAAAAAAAAAAAAATACTAAGAAAAGATTGTTGTTAACTATAGGTGTAAGAACATTGATTCTAGGTAATTTGGTTCTATCTGGTCTTGGTTCCAGTGTGGACATAGATTCCTGAAAGGGTTCAGCTTGCTCTTATGTTTAAACTTCCGTTTTCTAATTATCCAAGCCATTCTTCTATTAGGAGTTTATTTGAGCTCTTGTGACATTTCAGTATTGCCATGCCTGAAGGTGTTGAAGTTGTACCCATAAAGGCAGGAGTTCAAAGTTAGAGACTTAATTCTGTAACAAAATATCTCTTCTAGCAGTGCTCAGCATGGACAGTGAGCTGTCAATTGGTGAATCTATTACCAATGCCCACTTGAAAAATATGGACATTTCTGCCTAGCCTGGTCCATCACAACCAGTTCATTTCAAATGGTTCAAATCTTCAAGGCAACCAGAGCCTTAAGTGCCACCTTCTCTGTGCTCAGATAGGAACACATTCTTTGTCTTGAAATATCTTGGGAGGAGATGCTATGCACACCCAAGTTTCAGCTACCAAGGGCTAAACCAAATAACCACTGAGATGATTTATTGGCATGTAAAGAACAAAAAGCATGCATAGTTTAGATGGTCATGGTCTTTGGCATTTTTATTTTTTTTGTTTTTAAACTATAGCTATTAGCATTATTTATCTGGTTGTTGTTCTGTTGGATTTGCAACTCAGCCATGCATAAGGTCAGCAGTTTTTATTGCTAAAGACCATTTAGGAGTTCTTATTTATTGATATCTTGCATAATTTATGTTTTCTGTCTCCAGATTGGAATACCCAATATAGGAGATAGTGTAAGTTTCTAATGATGTTCTGAGTGGGGAAGCTGTGCAGAACAATGGGTTGATATTATATTAGCAAATGTAATGACTGGATGTGTATCTTCCTTTATTCGTTGAGCTGCTTGTTGTGACCCACCACTGACCTCTTTAAGAACAATTTCCTTTTCAAATACATACATTTGGATGGAATAATACCTTTTTAGGTAATTATGCCTCATGTAGATACTATCTTTGCCAGGCAAATGATGAATTGTGACTTGACTCACCAGTTTGCAAAGCCAGCAATCAGTTTCTAGTAAAGCTTTAGAATTAAAATGATTCTCTAACTAGAAATAGGAGCTCTAGAAAACATTTAATTAAAATAAAAATCTGTTATACACCCTTTGTGATATGCAGTATTTCTTTGCCTTGGGGAAACACCAAGAAACTTCTACAAGTGATCATTGTGATTTCTTTGAAAGTAACTATAGAAAGATTTGTTTAGCCAGGTCCCTTATTAAGAATATGAGGGAGTGGTAGGGGAAGCCATTAAAAAAAAAAAAAGTCCAGAACCTTCTAGGAGTCCCCAAGAGCTCATACCTAATATCAGAAGATATTTCCAGAAGTCAAAAACTAGTCACCGAATAATGCCCCTTTTCCTCTAAGATCCAAAAAGCAGCCATATTCACAGTGAGAGATAAAACCCAGGATGCTGAAAATAGATTTACAGTGGTTTAACTGAACCTGTTTATTTAAACAGGTAAAAACTTGTGTGTGGGGAAAACCTTCCCAAACTGGAACATTCTGCTTCATATTTGGAGTAGTTTGTCTTTCCATCTGCTCATGTTTAATGTGAAAACTGGTCCCTGGATGCATTGAGAAATCATTACATGATTATATGCCTTCAGCTTATACTTGCAGTTTCACTGATGCTGATGTTAAGCAGATAAAATTAAAACTTTTATGTTTCCCTGTATGTTCTGCCGCTTGGCTAGAATGGATATTTTCAGGGTTGTGTACTATGCAAATTTATTTGCACCAAATAGTTCACAATTAAAGGAGAATTGCTCCTGTTTTCATGAAAAGTAGGACCTTTTTGCAACTTACTGACTGCTTGTGATGGTTTGACCATGGCTGATGCCAGGTACCCACCAAAAACAACAACTCTGTCACTCCCTTTGCAGCTGGGCAGGGGAAAGAAAATACGATGAAAGGCTGATGAGTTAAGGATGAGGAGACATCACTCACTGATTATTGTCACAGAAACAGACTTGGGAAATTAACTGAATTTACTACCAATCAAAATCAGAGCAGGATAATGAGAAGTAAAATAAATCTTAAAATCACCCTTCCCATAACCTCTTCCTCCTTCTCCCACACAGTGGGGCAGAGAGACTGGGAATGAGGGTTACAGTCAGTTATGACATATTTTTTTCTGCTCTTGCTTTCATTTCCTTTCAAGGGAAAGGAAACCTTGCTCTGCTCTAGCATGGTATCCCTCACACAGGAGACAGTCCAGACAGTCCTCCATGGACTTGTCCAGTGTGAGTCCCTCCCAAGGGCTACAGTTCATCATGAGCTGTTCCTGTGTAGGTCCTTCTCCACAGGGTTGGTCCTTCAAGAGCAGCACATTCCAGCATGGGTCCCCCACAGGGTCACAAGTCCTAAACCTGCTCCAGTGAGGGCTTCTCTCTCCATGGAGTCACAGGTACTGCCAGGAGCCTGCTCCAGTGCAGGCTTCCCACACGTCAGTCTCCTTCAGGCATCCACCTGCTCTGGTGTGGTCTCCTCCACTGACTGCAGGTGGATCTCCTGTGGATCTCCGTGGGCTGCACCATGGGCTTCAGGGGAACCTCAGCTCTGGTGTCTCCTCCCTCTCCTTCTCCACTGACCCTGGTCTCTGAACAGTTGCTCCTCTTACTTAGTCTCACTCCTTTCTTCTCTGGTCAGAATTACTTCTATGCAATATCTTCTTAATTCTGTTATCCCAGAGGTACTACTGCCACTGCTGATTGTCTCAGCCTTGGCCAGTGGCAGGTCTGTCTTGGAGCCTCCTGGCATTGGCTCTGCTGGACACAGAGAAACCTCACAGAAGCTTCTCACAGAAGCCATCTCTTGTAGCCCCTGCTCCAAAAGCTGACCATGCAAACCCAATACATGCTATAAAGTGTATAGTGAAAGAGTGCAGTTTCAATTTTTCTCTTCTTCACTTCTTTCTTCACTTCTTTCAATTTATATTTGTGCTTCAATTTATATTTGATTTATAATTCAATTTATATTTGTGGGACACCAGTTCCTTATTAATATTAAAACTGTCACAGTAGTGAAACTACTGTGGTGTATGAATTACTGTATATTAGCGTAGTTTAAATCAAAATGTGAGCAACCTCCAAATTTTGTCCTTGTTCAGCTGAACTGTTTTAAAACTTTGCAGCCAGTTAAGTCTTGGTTAAATTTGCATTACATTACACATATAAGAATATTAATACCTTCCTACAATATCTTCATAAAACATTAAAGCAATTGGGATGGTAAGTGTGAAGAGAAAGCAGAAGAAAAGTGCAATTATCTTCTCACATGAATATTCTCACAAAGTAAATCTGACCTTTGGGATTGACCCACATCTTTGTTCTGCAGATTCTGTCTGGTAACCTAGAGCAAAGGTGGCCAGTGATACTGAGTATATGAAGCAAATTGTCTCAGGATCACATCAGCCTTTTGAAGATTATCAGCTTGTTTGACATTGTTTTGTGTGTCGCTTCACTTGCAGATGCAGTGGCTGTGGATTACTCTAAATTTAGATTTGTGGCTTAATGGAAAATTTGCACTCTTTACAGGTTTGCTCTTTAAGGATTTGTCTGCATATCTGTCTGTAGTGCTTATGATATGGGATTTTCAAATATTGTAAAGCCATGGTGCATTGCAGAGAATGATCAAAATTACCTGTATAATTATTCCTCCACATCTTACAGTTAATGAATTAACAGCATCACACCTGTCAGTACACTTGCAGGAAACCCTTCATTTCTTAATCACAGTTTGTTTTCTATATAATTAATGTTGTTTGCCACACTTTTACTATATTCTCTGCTAAGACAGCAGACAGCTGAGTGTTGCCAGGTCTCCACTTCTATCATGTCTCTCTGTACCATCACATTAAATGAAAGCTTTCAAACTCTATATTAATTAAAGCAGCTGAAGCTTGAATTGAGTTCAGCTCTTACTAATACCCTGCTAAGTACTGAAGTCAATCTAGAGATTGCTTGGTAAGTCTAATTATACTCCTAGGAATATATGGGACTGAAAGGTCATCTCTTGTTGACTATAGCTATAGACAAAGTGACATCATGAATCTTTAACAGATCTAGTTTATTTTTGGAGGTATATCAAGTATGGCATGATGTTGGATCAGGACAAGTCATGTGCAAAGTTTAGCAAAAAAATTAAAGTGAAGATAGCATTACATGGTAAATGCAACTACTTAAGGGTATATGTGAGTATGGCAGAGGACTCAGCTGGATTTTAAGTACATGAACTTACATTCTCATTTTTAGGTTGCATTTTACTCTTTATGAATATAATCTTATTTGATAGAGATCATGAGATGTAATTTTGAAATACTATGGGATGTATTTAAAATGCAAATCCAAAATTTGCCTATCTGCTTATATCACTGAATGAGGTGATGGGACTCAAGTATGCAGCAGAACTGCATAAGGTCACTTGAGTAGCTGTGTTTAAAATGTTAACCTGATTGGTTTTACAGCAGCTAGCCCATGAAATTGTATGATAAAACCACTTAAAACATTGCAATAGAATGAACTACACTTTTAAAACATAATTTTTTTATTTTTTTTTTTTTACTTCAGTAAGAAAGGAAGTCAGGAATTTTTTGCTATGAGCTCGATTTCAGAATACAGAGTGTGCACTTTGATGGGTGAAGCATGTGGATGCAGAGATGTACTCATAAAAAGCATGTTGAAAGCAGGAACTAGTTGAGCTGCATGTATGAACTCTGTGCTATAATCTCCACAACAAAAGTCAGTATAAATTTGAATCTGAAAGGAGTGCCCTGTAATAATATTGATACGACTGAAAACAGAAGCAGGGTAAAAAGAGGAAAAAAGCAGGTTAGTTGGATGAAAACTTTCTCAATTTTACAGATGGATTTAAAGCATTTTTCATGGGGAAAAATAAAATAAATCTCAAATATGTGTCATAAAATCTCCAGAGAATTACTCTTTAAAAATCACCTTCTAAATTATGTTGCATCATATTTCACTGAAGGTAACAATCAGCTAGAGGTTTATTGATTTATTGTCCAATTTCAACTAAGTCAGAAAATAGTGGAATATTGTGGCAGCTGTCATAAATGTATGAAGTCCTTTCCCTCAGTTCCTTGTTTTTCAGTATGTATCAATATCCCACTGAAAAACTACCCTGACAAGGAAAAGCTGTCTCCCCCTTCCCTGTAAGGAAGAATATTTCTCTGGCAGGTGAGCAGCTCTTTACATGTGGCTAGCACAAGGTCAGTCCTCCAAGCTGTTTGTTCAGTGTATAGTTTTATCCATCACAGAACAGATAAACACCCTAATGCTCTACTGTCAACATATTTATTATCTGAATGCAAGAGGTTAACATAGATATTGTCAACTGAAAAAAACCCCACAGTGCAATGCATAAATGTTGTGCCATAAGCTTTCACATAAATTTTACGGAAGAGTTCCTTCTAGAAGCTTCAATCTGATACCCATAAAATGAAAGCCTTTTTTTAAGTGTATGGTGAGTAGAGAAATGCTGCAAGCTTCATTTAATTTCCTTGCTGACTTTGTACTTATGCTCTGTTGAAGGATTTTTGTGTATTTTCTTTGATTCTGCAGTCAAGTCAATTCATCACCTCTTAATGCAAACCCACAACTCGCTATCTTCCAGCCAGTTTTAACAAGTTACCACTGTGGTTTCTAGTATTCTCCAGTGCTTAAATATTGACCCTCTGCAGCTAAAATGGAATACTGAGTTAGCAGTAATTTGAAGATACGTATAGAAATGGAGCTTCTATTATCTTGATTGGTTTCACTGGCTTGTGGAGGGAAAGAGAAATAAATGAATAAGGGTGGTGATGATGATGGTGCATACCAAATGTAAATGAAAGCCTAGTCAAAGAGCACTCAGAGATAAATGACAGTTCTTACTTTTGCCAGATATTAGGAAATGAAATCTGAGAAGAAGCATCAATATTTATTCTCATTCAAGTCTCTGTTCTATAGGATGAGCCTCATGACCATCCTTAACAGATTATGAGTCTAGAAAACCTCCTATGTTGATATTTTCCCAATCTCAATTGACTAAAAAGCACTGGAAAGAGTTTTTATTATAGCTGTGGGTTTATGTTTTGGTTTGCTGTGGATTTTTTTCCCAGTCCATTCTCACAGAGCAGATTAGGGTGATTGCAACTCGCTCTATTCTCAGTGAACACAGAAAACAACTAGTGGTCACCTGGCTGTAACAATTTCCCATACTAGAAGGCTATTATTGTCTCTCTTGTTCTTCTGGTAAAATGCTATCACCCCAGACTTTTTGTTCTGTTGATGTCTAGTCAGTTTTTCTTGATATACTTATGTGCATGTGCATTGTCCAGTCCTGACCTTTTAAAGTGGTTCTTAAAATCGCAAAAATTTTGTCATTGCAGGGTTTATACACATACAAACTACTTTCATCTAAGCCATTCATGAAAATGACAGGTTTTCCAGGACCTGAGACAAGTCATTGCAGATCTTCTTTATACCTTTTCTCAGCTTGATGGAGAAGAGCTGATAAATCCTTTAAATTGAGTGCAATTCAATCTTGACCATATTTCTCTCTTCTGCTTCTGGGAATGTCACGTGTGACAGCATCAACAGCTTTAGTGGTCAGGCTGTATCACATCTACTGCCTGTTCCTTATCCACTACAGCAGTTGGTCTGTCAGAGAAGGAAATGAGATTGGCCTGACTGATTTCTTCTTGGAAAACCCAAATAGTCTGTTCCCTATCACAGTATTATCCTTAAGGTCTTTAAAAATTGATTGTTTAATAATTTGTTTTACTGTCTTTCCAGTTACTGAAAGTAGAGGACTGCTTTTCACTCCTTTCTAACTGCTTTTGCCATTTTTAAGGACAGGTGTTGTGCTTGATCTCTTGTCTCCAAATTCTTCATTCTCTCTAAATTCTCAACAAACTTCAGTTGGTTCATTATATACTATACTGGCCACAACCAGGCCTGGCCAACCTAAGAACATCTGACCTACTAACATTATTTGACTTTTATTTTCCCCTGGTAATATGAAGTCTGTACAGCTATGTTGATTTTATTTTCCCATTTTGTGCCAGTAATCTGCTAATTTGAAGGTGGGATGTGGGGGTGTATTTAAAAAAAAAAAAAAAAAGTATTATAGCCCATTGAAGATGTTTGACTCAGATGCACTGTGAATTGCTACTGTGATAAAACTAAAATTGATTATAGATCAAGCTTTCAAACAAGTTTAGGTTCTATTGAGTCATGGTTCCTTTTGCATGACTTCACAGGCCAAATTGAGACATTATAGTTTTGAAATGTGTTTAAACCAGGTTCTGTGTAAAGTCTCTAAGGCAACAGCCATCTCTTCCAGAGCACTGTATTTGAGGTAAAAATGAAATGATCTCCAGAGATGCCTGTGTGTCCCCAGAGAGTACCTGTGAAGTCTAGATGAGTGTGTTTAGGTACCTAAATGATAAAGGTTGCACTGGGGGAATGAAGGTGTTTAGCACAGGTGTCTAATGACATGCTGGTACTGACATGCAAGTAGTACATCTGTTCATTTCTTTATATGTCAAAGAACTTTAAAACTAGGTAAGATTTCTGTGAGCCCCACTGTGACTGTATTAATGATGCCAGTATGGCTATGGCCTGAGCCCTGTGACATTTATTTTTTGAACATGACATATAACTTCACTACATATATTGTTACAGGGCACAATTTTGGCCCATGTCAATTAGCATTTTCTCAGGCCATCTCATTCATGGAGTAGGGCTTGGTCCCAGGAGGCATGGTGAATGAAGCCACTATCTGGGGGATGGAGTGCTTTTTTGGGTTTGTGCTGAGCCACCCATGCTCCTTACAA
Organism: Cyanistes caeruleus; assembly: GCF_971803275.1. NCBI lineage: Eukaryota > Metazoa > Chordata > Aves > Passeriformes > Paridae > Cyanistes > Cyanistes caeruleus. The sequence goes on along the minus strand of NC_141704.1, from coordinate 53,729,036 downwards.
TGAGGAGGTGATGTGGGTCTGTTTATTTTGTTTGGTTTTAGTTGTGTTTGGGGTTTTGTGGGGCATGTGCACGTGTAGGGTTTTGGTTGTGTTGGTTTGTTTGGGGTTGGTTTTTTTGTAATGTGTTTCAGATATAGACAGTGAAGTTGGGTCTTGGATCTGACTGCTGTTCATGCACTTCTGTAAATGCTTCCCCTTTTGTCACATTATTTTACAACTAAGTTAGTTACTTTTGGACTTAAATGATATCCTCATGATGTAGACTGTCTAGTTTGCTGTTTGAAATATCTCTTTGAAAAACTTGGCATGTATAACATGCTAATAGAATGGAATATAGTCCCTTACTAATTGTTATCTATGTTGTTACTGTGAAGTCACATTAAGTAGGAAAATACATTAAAGATGTTTATTAATTTGCTTTTCTCCACAGAAAAACAGTTTAAACTTTATGTTAAATGAGAAAATAGAATGGAAAAAAAAGTGGCATCAGCAACATTTAATGTAGCACAGAAGACCAGTGGTCAGTGAAACCTTGTATTAACTTGCTCTTTTTAAGGGTGTCTATTGAATCTTTACCAGGCCTTCCAGCCTTGCAGAGAAGCATTGGGCTGGAAGGGAATGTTGCTACATTTGAAACAGCTATCTACAGTGTGTAAGTACATTATAACTGCATTGATAGTTCCATTATCACAGCGTGAGTCTATCAGACTCGGTGAGGTTGCTAAGTAATCAGTCAATTGCAGGTCTTTCTTAAGTAGGGCTCTGGAAAATAAAAGGAATGTTGTATGGAAAAGTATTGCTCTTGGTGTTTATTTCTAGTGGTAGAACTTATTTTAGTAAAATACTGGCATATTTTATTCAAAGATGGAACTGTGTGGCAAATCCACACTTACAATACTGATGCTTTAATGTGAGGCTCTGCCATACTGAATAGCACTAATGCACAAGGTTTCTTCGAGATGCTAAAGAAAAATGGACAAGAAGAAAATAGAGATGCAAATCTGATGGGTGTGAGGGAATGATATCTATCACATTTGAAACAGGTCATCTGTAGCAATAAACTGCTAGTTTCAAAACTGATACCCTTACAGATATAATGATGGTTCAGAAAATAGCCGCCATATCAAGCAGGAGTCAGATTGTCCATTACTGCAACAGCAGGATCATCTTTACAATTGCCTGTTGCAAGGTGTCATTAAAGAGATTAGTTGAATCATTTGGCAATCTGATCACCGATGCCAACATGTGAAAAATGCAATCTAGAGCAATTTTATTTCCCCTGAAGTATTTCTGGTCTTAATATCACCAGATATTTGCTGTTTGGAAACTTGGATTTCAAACCTGTCTGGCAAATTTTAATTTCATAAGTTTTTTATGTTCTATTCTATGTGTTGTATTTTAATGAAGTATTCTTTTGTGAAGAGCTTGATCATTGAATCTTAAGACAACAGAAAAACCTGGTAAATCTGTTAGTCCTATTTTTGCTAACCTTAATTTAATCTGAAAAAATACAATGTAGACTGAGAGATATAGCCAAGTGAGAGGAAAAATAATCAGGAGTTAAAGGAATTGCAAAAGAAAGATCTTAGAGGGCTATTATTTACATTATTTGCTATTCTGGCTAATAGAACATATTAAAATAATGTAGGCTTTTTATTTGGTTATATGCACTCATCTGTGAGAGCCTAAGACTGGCTAGCAGAGACTACTTTGGGAACAAGGGGATCCAAGAAGTGAGAGTTTCTGTGGCCATGGTCTCCTAAGATAGTTGGAGTCTTCTCACTTAGTGGTCTGCTCAAGCTACAGTAATATCTATTTATATTGCATATTTACAATGGGTATTCACCAAGTGAGACCGATCGTCATAGCTTCTCTCCTCAGTGAGGGGAATGGAGAGCATCTGCTCCAGAATATGTGTTAGAGGAGCTAAGTTTATCCTTCTCACTGACCTTTTTAGGGGCACTCAAGAGACAAATCTTCTAACAGCAGAATTGCTGAGGCAGGCTCCTTCTCCATTACAGCAGTAAGTGCTTGGTGTTGTTTCAGTCTCAGTGAACAGGAAGCTGTATTTACCATTTTAGAAATTACGTTTATTCCTAGAGTGGGTTGTGGGAACAGCTTCTTTGGGGATTGACCTTTTTTTCTTATATTTCTATAGAATTTGAGTGTGGACATCAGGAGCAGAACTGTAACTCAGATTTTGGATTCAGAGCTGCAGTTTTACCACAACTGGTAGTGCAGACTGTGTCTTGAACAGTCTTGGCGCATCTTGATCAATACAGACGTGTATGAGCAGCTCTGCCTTTTGTTGTCTGACTACAAAAAACCTTCCTGTAACCCTGCTGCTGTATGCTTAAGAGATAAAAGTTCCAGGAGACACAGCTGCAGCACTCTGGGAAGCTGAGGGTGTGGTATTGGTACCAGATATATGCTTTCTTTCACAAAGTGTCTCAAGAATCCAAGGTACTTCTGAATCCTGAGCTGCTTCTCATTGTCCAAGCACAGACTTGTGAAGAACATGAGTGTGGGTAGTAAAGGTGCTTTTCTGAGTGGACAGCATCTGTGTTTCTGCATTTCTTAACTCTGTGGATCTAATGGCATATGCTGGAACTTGCAAAGAGAACACTGATTTAATAAGAACCGGTAATGTGATTCTTCCAACCATCCCTGTAAAGATATTTAGGGGCCTCATATTCTTAGACAAACACCAAGTTAATCACAGTACTAAACTAGAAGTAAAGCCCATATTTTTTGCATAATTATTAAAAAAAAAAAAATCTGTATGCAGAATTGTTAGTGGTAGCTTCTGTTTACACTTGTGGTCTAAGTTAATAGTGTATATCTATTTTTAATACCGCTCTACAGTAATGTTTACTGCTTAAAAAAAAAAAAAAAGTGAAATTAAAAACCACTGAAGGAATTCATAAAGATAAATGCTGCAATATGGTAGAATTTTCAAGGGAGGTGAGTATGAGAATCAACCTTTAAATCCATTTAAGGGTTCAGGAGAAATATACATGTCAGACAATATTGTTATTACTACTTCATAAAATTTGGCAGAAACCCTGATGCATGTTTCTTGTATAAAAACACTTCACTGCCCTGCAGTTCAGATCATTTGGCTGCTGTAAAATAAGGAGTTCAAATCATTTGCCTCCTCTTTATTTTATTTGCATCTTTCCTTAGATTCAAGCTGTGCATGTGTGAAAAGAGGAGTTGAAGGCAATGGTGCCACTTTTAAATTCATTAATAAATAATGATGCCTTGATATTTTATGAATAATCTCTCCCAGCATATTTTTGGTGCAGTATAGGGGAATTGCATACTCAAGTGTTTTAGTCTTAGACAACAGGTTTAGTTGCTTCTACTTAAAAGGACTTAAGGATTTTTTGTTCTAAGATTTTAGTTTTTTTTTTGGGGGGGGGAATGCTGTAAGTTCTAATGGTTTATAGTCATATGTTAAAAAAGTGAACAAAATGTACTTCAACTTTCTGTTTATGTTCAGCAGCTATCTTATACTGTTTTGATATCAAATGAGCATCAAACCAAGAAGAGGTATTTTTTCCTTGATACTGTTTATGGTAAAAATGACTTCAGAATGTCAGTCCTTGATCTTGTGGACTCAAATATTTTGAATGTAAATATGTGTATCATTTCCTTGTACAGTGTCATTTTGAACTCTGTCTGTCCTTGTTCACACACATTTATCACAACGAGAGATTCCTGTGCTAGACAAATTATTTTTTCTACTTTCATGGCCATAAGAGTGAAATAAGCAAACTGACATTTGCATTTCTCATTTCTCGCATTGTGAAGTTTTGCAACACCCTGCAGGCATCTGCCCTTTGGGCTGGGTGAAAGACATTTCAAGACTCAGTTGCTAAAAGTAGGCTTGTAAAACTCTTGCAATAAAACATGGAGGCTTCAATGCCCTGTCCAGAAGACAGGAAATTTCCCAATTTATTGTTGATTTTTCTAAATGTATTGAAAGTGCAACTAAACACAATAACATAGAAAATATTAAAATATGCTGCTGAGAACCCTAAAAAATACAAATTCACCCTCATCCGTCAGAAAGTCTCAGAAAGTCTTGTGGCTGCATTGCTAGTACTGGATGAGTGTTTTGAGGAATTTTGCATATATTAAAATTTAGTCAAATGAAAAGAATAGTAAATGAATTAGAGAAGAAAGGCCTGGGGGTTTTATTTTATCTCTGAAACCTGTTTTGTAGGAAACTGTGAAAACTGAGAGTTTAGTGAAAGTTCATACTTCATTTAAGTCACTACCCAAAATATGCAAGTTGCTTCTAATTATGACAATATGCACTTGTGGAGGGTACATTTAAACATGTTCTTCACTTTTTAACACTGGGACAAGATTAGATGTAGTAATGACTTACCAGTGATACTCTGTTCTCCTGGATGACCTCTTTAACCCCTCTAGTGCTGTCTCCTAGCAGAGGTGGGGAGTAAATTTAGGAAGTCCTTGTGACAGTTCTTATTTCATTTGTAGGTGAATGGGTAACTGTAAACCTGTGTGAAACAATGACAGTGTTACTCCAAATCCATTCAGAAATTAGTTTTTGATAATAATATTCAAAAATTACTACCCTGAGTGGTTGTCTTGTAGAATGTATATGGACTTAGAAGCACATTTGCCAAGGATTATCAACTATAAATGATTTAGAGTAGATCACCTACTCCCTGAGCCATTGTTTCCTATAAATAGTTCTAAAATATAATAAACTGTGTTCATCATGTCATCTTACATATATTTAGGAAACAAAATACATGAACATAAAATATACTGTGTTTAGACTGCATGTATGTAAATCATCATGGGTAAAGATCTTTTATTTTAAAGGCTTAGTAATTTTACCTACAGGAAACAGAGGTGGAGTCTTAAATTCAATGGGAATTCCAGTTCTTAAAAAGATTTCTTTACTGCCGCTGGAGCAGAAGAGCAACCTAGTTCTATTTTTAAGTTTATCCATCGAAAGGATGGAAACATTACTCAGTATGTAACCTTCTAGTGGATTGTTACCATGAGTGTGTTTAGTAAAAGACATGTAAAATCATGTAAAAAGAGATGAAAAGTATGGTCAGAAATCTTAGCTGAAAGGCATTTTTAACACTGCATGGGTTCATTTCCTTTACTGTTGCTATCTTGCAGGTACTTAACATTTATAGACATCATACCCTTGTAATTGAACTTGCATGAATCATTTATTTACTACACTGCACTTACGGGTAATATATGTCAAGGGAATTCATTTTTTATTATAGCTGATGGAGCCATTATGATGTCATAATATATACAAGGATAGAGATATAGCTTGGACAGAACTTCTGTCTCTTATATCTGTGAAACTCAACACTGTCTACATTTCTATATTCAAAGCAGAAATGCAAGATTTGGTGGTGTAGTATTCTTCTAACCCTTCACAACAGCTTTTTGGTCAGGATAAAGCAATAAGTTATTCCAGATATGGCAGTGATAGTATCTGCATTTAATTTTGTATGAAAAAGAAAAAAGATAGGGACAAAATGTGGAAAATTGCCAAGGAATATTAACCTATGAACTTTTCCTTCAGGAGTAAGAGTACCTCTTGAGGTTCAATTCTAAGAACTAACCGTAAGGAAAAATATATAAACATATACATTGTTTGTTAGAGTAACTGAACTGAAATGCCTGATTTCAAGCCTAATATTTTGTTTTCATTGAAGAGATCACAAAATATCTCAATTCTGTACCTATTTCCAAGCTGGCTGCTCTGCCAGGTCTGGAACAAAGTGAACCAGTACACAATGCCTATTGAAGCCTCCCACAGAGAGGGAGATTCTGAATTCTTGGGGTCTTCATATCTGGGAAAGTCCAATGCCTGCGTGAAGGGGATAAGCAAGTTTCTTTGTGCAGAGAGAAAAACAGAAAGTCATTTTCTATAGGCAAAAAGCAGCTTAGTTATCATGTTTAATGAAATGGAAAATGATCAACAGATCACCTCTATACTTTCACCTCCTATGCTACTATCAAGCAAAAACTATGATGTGTAATTAGAAAACACTGGACAGCTGAGAAAATAAAGAGCTTTTCCAGCCTGTACCTTTAGCTAAAATAGTTCAAATATAATTTTGTGGTTGTAATGGGCATAGCTTTGTATTTTAAAGCACAGTGCAATAATGGGAACAACTTGTTTTTATAAGGAAGCATCAGACAAATTTTTAGAGATAAAACCAGGCTTTTGCATACACAGAGTCTTCTGATGCTCCTTATGGTCTGAGAGGAATGGGCACATTCAAGGGGATAAAGGGTTTGGTGCCCAAGAGTAATATTTTTATATTAGTCAGATCTCTGAAGAAGCATTTCCATAAGAACAGCACATTACATCTCTTAGAATGCTTTTGAGAAGTTTACTTTTGAGTTGTGCCTACTCATTGCAGAGTAACCCAGTGCTATTTTTGTTGCTTAGACAGATGCATCCTTTCAGCATTCAAACCAAACAGCAAGAAAAAAACTTTTGTTTTTTCTTCTAGAGAACTGCATTTCACAGGTTAGGGTTTGCTGACTCAGTTTTAAAAACATTTTTTATAGACTAGCATAAAAGAAAATCTAAATGGGAACTCTTATAAATAATATGGTTGGAATAATCCTAGTTTAGAGCTCTATCTCTTTTTAGAGGAAAGCTTGCTGCTCTGTTTAGGTATTTAGTAGTCTGTATTTCAGTAAAATTTAAGGCTTACTAGGAACAAGTCTCCAATTTAAAACAGAAAGGGAAAGTCTGTATCTGCATTCCCAAGGATCTACAATGTTCATACCAGGCATCTGTGCTGTGAACTGTTACGGAAATATAATATCTAGTTCTCTGTGCATATAGTGGTAACATCTTGATGTTTGTTTCAAGTCTGTATTTGTCTAATATCTATTTTTATAAAACCTATCATGTTTTCTACTGCACACTAGCAGAAGAATTAACAGCTATATATATGTGTTTAACAGAGTGTTTAACAATGTGTTTTGGAGCAAGTCTAATAGTGAATCTGAACACTGTTTATGGTGATTGTGTTACATTCCAAAAATTCATCTTCTCAGTCACAATAGTAGATTTTGAAGCAGAAACTGAGTCAGACATCCCTTTTGGGAAGTTTTGATTAAAATAACAGTTTGATAAAATTCTGTGTGTCTGGAGAGAGGGTCTAATAGGAAAGAAATGTCTGACTTCTTGGATTTGGAAGACACTCTTAGACCTCCCACTTATTTATTACACATATTACCAGAGCTTAACCAAAATATTTATGTAGAAATAAAATAAAGATTTTAGTGCTATTTTAAAAGTGAAAAATCTAAAATCTTTTATTTTTTAAGTAATATGTTACTTTCCCTGCTAGGTACACTAATAATTTATGAGAAGGGGATTAACACATCATCTGAGAAGATGAGGTCAAGTAAGTAATTACTTGATTTCACTAACAATCAAATCAGATCCATAAGATACTTTATAATCATTATTTATTTCCAAGTTCAGGTTTGGTGATTTTTCATTTTTATTTATGATAGCTAACTATGCTAAAAGTTCACTGACAATGTGCCTAAAGGAAAAAGAAAAGCCATTTTTTCTCCAGAGGAAGGCTAAACATCTTCTGAAATTTAAACCAGATCAATCAGGTGGTTCATCAATAAATATATGCCATCTTCTGCAGTGCTGCATGTGACCCACAACTTCAGAAAGCATGAGCTCACTCTGAGGTAGACAAAACACATTTGAGTTATGTTCTCTTTTTAAAAGCAAAGATTGCTTCTAATTTATTGAGGCAAGAGATAATTAATTCTCAGATTCAATACAGGGACCTGAATAATTAGATTCCATTTTTAGATCCCCAAATAAGGCTTAAAACTAGAAACTGAGAAAGTAAGAGGGTTTTTGTAAACAAAATCAGACATATTCAAAAATTAATGTAAAAACATGTCTGCAGATGATCTCCATCATGTTAACAAAAAATTTTTAAAAATAAAACCATAAAATAATATCTCATTTCTATTTTTTTCCACCCTCTAGGGGGAAAGCAGGAGGGTCATTTTTCTTTCTCTTCCTTCCTTTCAGTCTTATGGGGAACTAAGTCTCTAGGTGATGACACTGCCAAACTGTGTTTCCACATAGCTGAACATCTTGATTGCAAAAGACTGCAGCTCTTTTGACTGCAAACTTCACATTTCTCACCCCATCCTTCTTGTCTCTTTGTGTGCATCAGTGCCACTGCATACCAGGTTCCTGTGATGGTTTGTTTTGTCAGCTTAATGGGAGAGGTTATAGTGCAGGTGCTCTAAATCTCCAGACTAAAGGTAGTTCTCTCCTGCTTGCCATCGTTTTCTGTAAGGTAAAAATATACAGAAATAAGCAAACTCAACTAGCAGATCTATGCTAAGCTTGCAGTTCAAATTACGCTTTTATAATTGGAAAAGCACACTTTAGAGCTTTTTGGAGACTTGTCTTGCACAGCAACACTTTCCTAACTCTACATTTTCTTTGCGCAACACTAGCTATATGTTTTCTGTGTCACTCATATTTCACTTTGATGGAACAACAGGATGAGGGACAATACAGTGCTCAGGCTAGACTGGAAAATCAAGGTCAGTAATTCAGGGAAGTAATTTTCAGCATTCCTAGAAAACCTTATAACAGAAAATTGTCTTCTGTATGTGAAACCAGATTGTTTGGCTAAGATCAAGACTGCTTTTTAGCCTCTTCTTTTGACATCCTTCTGGTTGATATGAAGTGTGGGAATACCAGTGTGCCCACAAATTTTTCTCTCAAATGGATAACTGACTGGTTGGCAAGTAGGAACAATCTGAAAAAATTGTATACAAAACATCATCATTTCACTCTAATTTGAAAGGTGTTTAAATAATATGCATAGCCTGGATAATTTAACATGATTCTGAATTGAGCTTTCTGTGTAGGAACTGAAGTTTCATCAGACTTGTGCATGTTAAATGTACATAGATTCTCCTTCCTCTCCCCCATTTTTAATTAACCATCCAATTGTTTTTAGCAGTCAATTCCCTGTGTAGTTTATGGCAGTAAATTATATCGGCAGTCATTATTTTGTTGTGTAATAAGCTATTGCTAATTGTCATTTCCTCTTTAATAGACTCTGTTAAGAATTATGTTAAAATAATTGCTGCTAGAAAGCACAGTACAGAACTCTTAATTACTGGCTAACAGTTCTGTCCTTCAGATCCTTCCTCCAAGCTATGCTTTCATAGAGCATGTGCTTTTAATTTGAATTCAGCTCCATAAGACTCAGGAGAATCTATTGTCTATCAAAGCCAAACTCGTAATAACGAAGGATTTGTCACAGCAGATCAGACACCAGGTCTCTGTAGTCTGGTGCCATGCCTCTGGCAGTGGCTATTTCTTGATATTTTAAAAGAAGGTAAATCTCTTCCCAAAAGGGTAATGCATCTTATCCCTTTGTGTGACACTGCACATTTCTTTCTAAACCTTGCAATTCATTGTCTCATACCCTGAAGCATAAGATTTGATTACCCTTATTGTCTTACCTGGCATAGCTACAAATGTTATTATCAGTCATAAAATTATTCTGTTCTTTTTAAAAATGTAGCTATGGTTTTTATCTTGATGACCTGATCTGACAGCCAGTTCCATTGACTATGTAAGAGAAATGTTTTATTATATTGCTTCTGCATTTGCTGTTCTTTCATTTAGAACTCCTTTTATTTTATCTAATAAAGAGTGTAACCTGATCAGGTTTTAGTATATCCTGTCGTATTATGAATGTCTGCACAAAATTCCCTCTAAGTATCATATAATTTTGGCTGCTGTAAAATTCTGAAATTTGTTAATTGTTTTATTCCCTTCCATTTATTGATTCAGCCTTAGAACCAGTCAGTTTTTTTCCTGTGATTTTTTTTTTTTTTTTTTGTCCTGAACACACTAATGGACATTCAAATGTACCCGGTGTATGATCTGATGCCTATATTTTTCAATTTTATATCTCTTATTTTCCCTCATGGTCTGAAGAAATTTAGTAAAAGAAAAGGAATGCATAGTAGGTCTTCTGAAGAATTTTGCTTTAAAGTTAATGGCTGTGGAATAATTATATATTTTAAACAGCTAAAATTTAAGGTCTTTTCAACAGATCTCTGGAGTCTGAGTAATCAGGATGTGATACATTATGGGAATGATATAGACTGTTTATGGACTTTAATTTGCATCACCTTGTATCTGTTTAAGCTCAATTTAGTCAATTCTTGTGAGAGATGATTTCTCTTAGATATTTCCTAGAGAAAGTATAGTTTCATATATCCAGAGGCAAATGGAATAATTGCATGCTATATAGTATATGCAAAAAAAAAAAACCCTTTCCCAGTTATCACAGAAGCATAGAATGTCCTGAGGTGGAAGACACCAACAGAGTTCATTGAATCTAGCTCCTGTTAGAGATTGTCCTGCACAGGCCAATCCCAAGAGTCACACCATGTTCCCAAGAATATTATCCAAACTCCTCCTGAACTCTGTCAAGTTTGGTGCTGTGACCACTTAGCTGGGGAGCCTGTTCCACTAGCCAACCACCCTTTGAGTGAAAAGCCTTTTTCCTAATGTTCAGTCTAAACCTCTCCTGACACAGCTTCAGGCTTTCCCCTCAGGTCCTGTCACCAGAGAGGAGATCAGTGCCTGCCCCTTCACTTGCTTCTGTGAGGAAGTTGTAAGCAACTATGTTACATGTTATGTTGTAAGCAACTATGTTATGTCTCTCCTCAGTCTCCACCAGACTGAATAAGCCAGGTGTCCTCTGTTGCTCCTTATGTGGCTTCCCTTCTGGACCTTTCACCAGCTTCATGGCCCTCCTTTGGACGCACACTGATTACTTTATATCTTTCTTATATTGTGGCACCCAGAACTGGCCCCAGCACTGGAGGTGAGGCTGCCCCAGCTCAGACCAGAGGGGACAATCCCCTCCCTTGCCCAGCTGGCCATGCTGTGCCTGATGCCCCCCAGGACAGGGTTGGCCCTCCTGGCTGCCAGGGCACTGCTGGCTCACATTCAATTTGCCATCAACCAGGACCCCCAGGTCCCTTTCTGCTTTCCAGCACCTCATCCCCCAGTGTGTACATCCAGGTGTATGGATGCCTCATCCCAGGTGCAGAATCTGGTACTTGTCCTTGTTGAATTTCGTACGGTTGGTGATTGCCCAGCTCTTTAATTTGTTGATGTCTCTCTGCTGGTTCTCAGTGTTTTCACTTTTCTGTTTCAAATAACTGTTCACAGTCTTGTAGTGTACACTGTTTCCTCATATTTTATTTTTTTTCCTAACAAATTTTCATTTTACCACTTCTAGTATCATTGAAGGTTTTTTTCTAGTATCATCTCAGCTCTTTAGCTACTTGAAGATTGTAAAATTTTCCAGAATTTTTAGTAAAAAACCCAAGTAAACTCCTCCTACCACAGTTCCCAACTTGTTCAGTCTCATTTCCAAGTCATTAATAAATAGTGCTCATCTCAATAGCAGCCCCAGGAGCATTCACTCCTACATTTTTTCATTTTGAGGGGCCATTACTCAAAATGAAATGAAAACTTGCCATTACTCATTGTTTCCTATCACTTAACAATTTTTCAATCAATTCTATGACTCTGTCCCTTGCCCCACTGTTATTTATTTTCCTTAAAAGACTTTAATGGAGGGACTTTATGAAAAGCTCATTGGAAACTCCGGAAAATTAAGTGCCTCGGGTCATTTAATCTGCTATTTCAGCAACTGTTTCCAAAAGAGCTCAGGAAGCCGATCTTTTCTTGCTGTTGCTACTGAGGGGGGTCTGAAGATAGCCGAGGTCCTACCGAGTGCCGCAGAGCTTGCCCCGGGGCCGGGTGTCCGGCGTGTCCCGGGCCCGCGGGGCGCTGTCCGCGGTGCTGAACGGCCGCTCCGCCCTGCCCGGCCAGCGCTATTCTTGGATCACATCCTGCCTCGAAGAAATTACTTACATATAAGTTGTTAATTTTAAAAACATGGCACTGGATTCAATTTTTTAAAAATCGTCTTGATAGATGTCTTTCTAAATGCAGGTGAATTGATTATTTGGTGCTATTTTTCCATGTAAAAGGCCAACATCATTGCTGTCTTATCTTTTCATCGGTCTTTCTGCCCAAACTGATGGCTGGAACAATAGAGATCGTTCTGGAGCAGAAATTTCTCTCAGAATCCAGGTCTTATCGCAGCTTTAACTGGCAAAGGCTGCTATTCATACTGTCATTCACTGATGCTACATAATAGATGGTGTCTGCCTTGCACACCATAGATAACTCACCAGATTAGGAGCTGGATTTAATTCCACACACTCAACTGACCTCAAAACCATCCAGCCTCTCCAAACAGAACAAACAACAACAGCAGAAGATAACTGATAATTTAGGTTGTCTGAATGCGTGACTTTCTTTTTTGCTTTGATTGCCATTTGGAACCCACTTTTGATTAAGGCTGTTAAATACTGTTTCTCCATAAAAATTATAACAATGTAATCTCATCTATCATTTTCCCACAAGCAAGTACTGAACATAACCACAATCTGTGTTCACTCACACACTGTGATAATTTTGTGTCAAGAAATAACTATCCCTGATTTTATTCCCTTCATATGTGTGAAGCATAGCATAAATTAAAAAAAATACATGTATGTATTAATTATAAACATTGCATGATGTATAATGGTTTATTATTTTTCATGAGTAGGCATGTAGAAATAGTCTGAAGGTGGTGTCAAGAGTACCACATACTTTATATATATATAATGACAGGGAATGTTATACTGACAATAATAACTGCCATTCAATCACCATCTCAAATAAGTAAGGCGCTCTTCTCATTTATACCTTTAAATAAAATAAAATTATTTCCTCTTATTTCCTTTGATTTTATTTTTTTTATGTAAAAGGATTGAAACAAAGTAGGATATGTAAGGACAAAAAGTCCTTCTGTGTGTGATTCAGAGGTTCTGCTCTGAGTCACTGGTATTTATTTAATTTTTTGTTTTCATTGGGAGCCAAATTGCAAAAGAACTCCAGGGACACCATTTTGTAAGGCCAAGGAGACAGAATCTTCCTAATACTTTTCCTTGTCCTGGGAATTGAAGTCTGGAGTAAGAGGTTGCATGTAGTTCTCCATCCAGCTGGGCAGAAGAAGAGGGGCTGTTGTCATACGTAGCCTTTATTCCCTGCACCTGCCTCAATCCAGCTAGTAGAAGAAAAGGGAAATACACTGCAGTCTTTATTTAGTTGCAATAAATTACTTCCTTCCGCTGTCACGGTAATGGAAGGAATTCTGTATTTGAATCACAGTTCCTTCCTAGGACTCATCTAGGACTGATGCTATAGGCTGTTTATTGTACATCTTGAGTGAAAGAGGCTTAAATTCTCCATTAATTCAGTTTGGAGCTAAAGGATCTACTTTTTCCAGCAATGAAAATAGTGTGTATGTACACCATCTAATTAAAGCCATAATACTTTGTGTGCATAAAAATTATCAGGCATGGCTTTTATGTGACATGCAAGTGGTAAAGGAGCATTTTGGGTACATATTAGATAATTGTCAATTGAATTTGTCAAGTTATTGCTCCACAGCTAAATAATACAAGTAAATCTTTTTCTCTGTGTTCAATTTAACCAATGTTTAATTTAACCATTACGCTGGTTTCCTACATGGTTGGAATGCTGTGTGACCATTCCTATACACATAAACATATAATTTTTGTTCTGATGAATGCACATGAGCTTAAATGAAAGTGCAGTGGCAATTAGTTCCAGTGTCTCTTTCCCACAGGAATACAAAACTCAGCCTTTCCCAGGGGTTACTCTGAAGCCTGTTGCGGGAGGATGGCTGCAGTTCATCCTTTCTTTGCTGAAAAACAAAGAGGAGTTTTCTTTGTGTGATATTTTGGGCAGCCATGGCTCCCTCTCAGCCCTTCTGTTGCTTTGTCAAAGGCAAATGGAATTCTGTTTTCTGTTTCTGGCTACTCTTAAGTACTATTTCCTAGAGTCATATTCAAGGATGTTTTTCCAAAATATCACATCATAATATTTCTGCAAAAGTGTCCTGATCAGAAACAGAAGGTCACAGCTTGCTTCCTCCTGGTTTTTTCCTGAGTTCATTCTGGCTTAGAGACAGGATTTGTCTGACAAACAGGATAATATGGCCCTAAACTTGCCTTGAACACACAGGTTTTAACTTTGGGGTGTTTATTTGGTAGGGTTTTTAGTGGTTTTGTTGTTGTTGTTGTTGTTTTCGGGTTGTGGTGGTTTGGGGGATTTTTTTATTTGTTAGTTGTTTGTTTGGTTTTTTTTTTTTTTGCTTGTTTTGTTTTGGGTTTTTTTGTTTTGTTCTGTTTTAGTTTGGTTTGGTTTTGGTTTGTGGCTGGTTTTTTTTTTTTGTGTGTGTGTTATTTGAGACCTGTTCCTAACAATGTATGCAGTACAAGATGGGTGAAGTGTGCAGTATAGGCATTTAGACTGTCTTGCAGCATACCCTCCACCTTTGAAGGCCCACAGTTTGGTCTAGGAGGCCTAGATTCTAGATGATTCTAGATATCTGTAAGGCAATCTTGCACTGCTGGAGGCAGAAGAATATTTAGCAGAGTAATAATAGAAATGGGCAGCAGTGGGAAGGTGACAAGAGTGCTTTGGTAATGACCTGAGACGCTTTGTGTATCTGACTTGGGAAGGGATAAAATATCATCATTACTTCACTGCAGCCATCTCAGGTTGGGAGGGCTGAAGATGAAGTAGTCTAAGTGTGTTGTGCTGGAACATGCAATCAGTATGACAAGTTCAGTGAGCCTTTTAGTTTTAAGTGGCACATTCAATTTTACCTTTGTAATAAAGGTCTTTCTTCAACTTCTCCTTAATTATTTTTTATTTTTTGGTTTCTCCTTTAGGCTTCTCTGTCACTCCTAAACTCTCCCTGATAAATCTGTTCCTACAGAGAGTTCATTCTTTCCAGAGGTGACAGTTCAGTGAGTTGCCCGGTGCACCCACTAATTGTTCCAGTTGATCATCAACTAGATGCATTTTTTTATTTATGGTGGTTTTTTCATATTTTTTAATATAAAAAAATATATTTGCTCTTCTGTTTCTTGAAAACAATGAGAAATTGTCGCTATGCAAACAGTAGGTATCCTTGTTAAAGAAATGCAACTGGATGTGTTTCTCAAGTGTAACTGCATTTAGTCTAAAAGTATTAAAATACATGTTTCTTTCTTTTCCCTTAATGTGATCAGCAAGTGAAAGGGAGAAAAGAATCCCTCTTCTGGATATTAAACTGCTTCCTATTATTCTTTGTTTTTATACAAACTAAAGTTATAACAAGATGGTTGCCTATATGGTTAAAAAATCTACTTCAGAGGATGTATAACAGCTTGAAGAAAATTCATTCAACCAGGAATCTTAAAATCAACTGAACTAACTATAAGGCATTATAATTAAAAATAAATACTTACATTCTAAGATGAAAAAATATCTATAGAAAAATAGAATATATACATGTACACACACATACATGCCAAGGGTAGTCTACCTAGGTTCTTCCTTGCTTTAAAGATGGAAGTTGCATTAAAATAAAAATCCAATTCAGAGTATTATCTCCCCAGCTGCCTGTGCAGACCAGTGGGTTGGCCTGGGAATTTTCTCATTACATGTACTGAAACAGTTAGTCAGTGATTGATGCTGTATTAATTCACAGCACAGACGCTTTGCCTTTGTTTCCAAACATTAGACAAATTAGTTCTTACAAATTCACATCCCACCCCCACTGCATCCAAGCTCCCCACTCTGGCTGGTTAGTGTTGCTAATAACCTTCATTCAGAACATACCAAAGCTTTAGGAAGGAGGAGTTTGCTCCGGGAAGGGGCAGAAAATGGGTAGCAGCCACTGGGATCTAACAATACAGTCATTTGCTGGCAGAGCTCAGCTCAGTAATGACAAATGATCTTTTCATTGTCAGACCCCCCAAATTAATTTTCCCTCCCACTTCTCACGAGGCCACATTCATCACGCAAATTGCGTTAAATGTACTTTTGACAGAACAGAGAAAGATGAGTAGTAAAATAATTTGATTCTAGTAGCTTCTTATCTGGGGAAGTTAACCAATGGGATGATACCTGTAAAGGTAAATATTTCTGTAAATGTTCCTGAGATAAATCTGCATGAAGATTTTTCACAACATTTGGGCAGAGGACTAAGCACAAGTGAATGAGTGAGAAAGCAGCAGAAGGAAAGTGGAGTAATACCTTTAGCTGTTCCCACTGACCTCAGAGTGAAGCCCTGCTTTGTACAGAGGGCACAGTAGCTGAAATAGATGTGTACAATTTATGTTTGTAATATTCTGTATAGAATAAATTTGGGGTTTTTTTTATTCTCTTCTTTGAAATTAATTAGTCAGAGATGGTTTTTGAGTACGCTTTTATAACTCTCCATTAAGTTTTTGCTGTGCACTGACTCATTTTGGCCATTTAAAAAGATGTAGGAAATTAACTTGTATGGAGGAGAACCAAGAGATTTGTCAAGGTCAGCAGAAGCACTAGAGCACAAGGAGGCAGGGGAATCCCAGCACAATCTAGTTTTCTGAAATATTCAGCTTATGGCTGGATTAAGTCACATTAATTGAGCATAAAAGCAGAGTGTTTAGTGCTTAGAATGTGACTGGAATTGATGTAAAGATACTTGTGCAGCAAAGTGCAGAAAGTGTGCTCACTGCAAACTTGTCTCTAGTATTTTCAGTCTATGGTTGGCTCTCTGTATTTTGTGTTTGTTTAAAATAGCCACGATTAACTGAACTGAGAGCTGTAGCTGTCTGCTAACAGATGACATTCAGTGCATGATGCCTTACTATTAGATTAGGTTCTACTCAAATCCGAGACTCTCTTTAGTTCCACCAGCACTGGCCTTTGTTCAAGGCATCCAAAATGCTTTCCATATTGCATCTGGATTTCCTTGGTTCACATGGTCCAACACCTATGAACATTCCCTGAAAGTGTTCAAGACCAGGTTGGATGGAGCTTGAAGCAATTTGATCTGGTGGAAGATGTCCCTGCCCATGTCAAAGGGATTGGAAAGATGTGATCTTTGAGGTCCCTTTCAGCCCAAATCCCCATTCTGTGATGATTTTAATATTTTTCAGCTGGCTTCCTAATCTACTGCTGATATCCAGCATAGTGGCTCTGCTTGTGATTCTCCTTTTTGCTTGGGTCTGATGCTGATTGCACTTGATCTATGCAGAATTTCAGGTCTGGTGCATATGTGAATCAAATATACAGATGCAATTTCCTTAAGGGAAATACTGCTCCCAGGTTGCACTGCTTCACTCACCTCTCACCACTTTTGCTTTTATACCTAGATAGGAGGAAATTCCACTTGGAATTCTTTGGTGTTTTATATAACATTTTGGAGGTAACATGCTTTCATAATTTTCTTATATGGACACACACACATACATGATTGTTTACATAATTCATACTTCAGTTAAGTTTACACTGGTTATTATTGACACTTGTAGCCAGGTTCTATGTCTCTGGTCTTACATGTTTCTCTTCAATAATGGCACCTGTGTTGCAAGAGAGGTGGGAAAAGGTGGAATAGAAAATGTTCATGTTCATGTTGTCTGGATCACTGGACTGCTTAAAAACCAAAACCGTTGAACTCTCATAGCTTCCACCTTTTTTTCAGGTGCATGTGGAAGGATTGTGTTTGTCATGAAGACTGTTGTATTCAATGTGCAATTTAGAAATTATGCATATTATAAATATTTTGGTTAGAGATCAAAAAGATTTTTTTGTTCACTCTATTTTCCTTCAGAGTTATAAGAGGAGAAATCTGTTTCATTGTCATATAAAAGCAAGTATTTCAGCATTACTTCTATATTGCATTTTTCTTTCTCTGGTGACAACTAGATAATACCACATTAGTGAATGCAAGACATATGTTTACCTTATGCATAGCCACAATATTAGACAATAAAGGTGGAAGTCAAGGGAATGGAAATGAAAATAGCTTCCAGGGAAAATTAATAAAGGGGTGGCAAAGCAGAATTAGAGTGAGCTGCTTTAAAGGTCATTGCCCATCTTCTTGCCAAAAAAAGAAGTGTGTTGGGGTTTTTTCCAGGTAGGGGGAAGCATTCTGTTGTCTGTCTTGGAGTTCTCATGTTTACCTTTTTATATAATTAGGCAGACCAGGTTGGCATTTAGTCTTATTCTGACAACAGTAAATTAGGCTTAACTCTTTAATTACAATGAGAAGGAAATCACCTTTCTGATATCCTTCAATTAGCTGAAACAGCTGTTAAGTTATAATTAAAATTTCACATGGATCATTTGAGATTTTGGGATGTTTCCATTTAATATAGAAAAAAACATTTACATATATGCATTTGCTTTTCAACAACCTTTTCTAATCTGTCAGTGCTCTAGTAGGAATACTGATGCTATATTAAGCAATATATTTCTGGCTTTATGAATAGACAGCTGGTTCTAGGAAAATGAAGAAAGGGATATAGGAGAAGGTGAGCAGAAAATATCAAAGCTCGAAGGTGCACTGGAGCTATCTCAAAAGTAAACTTATTTTTTTCCTCATCTTTCTTCTCATTTCTCATTTCTCATTTCTCATGCTCTTTGAGATTCTAATATTATCTTTTAAATGGGAAGTGTGTTTTGGAGATGAGCAATAACCTCAGCACATACCCATAATTCTACATACAACCTCTTGTACCTTTTAAGGACCCAGACTTGCAGATATTTTGATTGAAATAATCTGTCAAGAAATATTTCATGCTAAGGAGAATTATATTCTGATCTTAAACAACAAAAGGTCTTAAAATACTACGATTTACTCAAAGGATAAAAGTTTTATTTTGTAGTGCCTCTTGCTTCTGTCTACATCTTGGTGCTCAGCTGGTGGTGAGGACCTCAGTAGCATGAAGGGATGGATTATATCAACAGTGGCAAGCACTGGTAAAATCTTGTAGCTAAGTATATTGGGTGTTTAGAAGTGAGTTACCCAGAAACTGAATTGAGCTGCTCAGTGCACTAAGAGGAGGTTTCCATACAATTTGTTACTTCTTACTTAGAACAGTAAGTTCAGAGAACAAGACAGAGATTGGTCAAGTATGAGAAGAGTAGCTTTTGTGATCCTATTTTTTTCTTTGCAGTCTCAGCGCTTCACTAGTAGTCGGGTTTATCATGGACCTAAATGGAGTGCTGGAGCACAGCTCCCTCACCATGGTCCTCACTGTGGGCTGCAGGGTAAAGTCCGCTCCAGTGCCCAGGGCATCTCCTCCACCTCCATCTGCACTGACCTTGGTGTCTTCAGGACTGTTTCTCTCACATATTCTCACTCCCTGCTCTGGCTGCAAAATGCACAGGGCTTCTTAATGGTTATCTCATGCTACCACAGCCGCTGATGGCTTGGCCTTGGCCAGTGGTGGGTCTGTCATGGAGGTGGCTGGCACTGGCTCTGTCAGACATGGGGGAAGCTTCTGGCAGCTTCTCACAGAAGCCACCCCTATCGCCCCCCTGCTATCCAAAATTTATATATAATAAATATATAATATACCAAATAATATATTAATAATATCATATATAAATATATATATAATAAATCCAATATATGGCTCTGCAAGGTCTTCACTGATTCAGCAACCACCATCTGTTTTCTAAACAATAGTTTTTTATTATTTCATCTCTAACATTGGTTTGCCTACATGTTGTTAATCTAATTTCTCCTATTTTCACCAAATCATTCAAAGAATTAAAGCTAGGTTTTGTTCTCTTGTAGGTATGCGCATTGGGGATGAGAGGGTTTAACTAAGTGGTTTGCCTTTTTACACCTGGAGAGAAGCAAACTTCTTTTATGTATTTTTTTCTGGTTATTAGGAATAGGGAAAGTTTAGTGGTCTGGCAGTATGTGCAGTAACTTGCAGAATTCAGTTTTTTTGTGCATATTTGCAAGGTAAAAGGACAGAAAAATCTTAAAGGAGGAGATTACTAGAATATTTATTCCTTTAGTCAATCTCATCTCCTTTTTTTCTTCCATTTGTTTCTTCCTCTTCCTGCAGCTAATGCTGAGATTAGTTCTGTCTTCATTTTCTTTGAACAATTATTCTACCATGGGTTGCTTTTTATTATAACATACTAAAAATATATTGGTGGCTTAGGTCAAGTCACATATCATCAAAAACTTCCACTTTATCATAGAAGAGAAAATTTCTGATGCCTTGCTTCTAGAAATTGTGCACTGTGGTTTCAAATTAATATTTTAGCAATTTTGTAGTTGCCATTGTCTTTATAACCTTCAAATCAATGGCTTTTTAACCTTCAGATTTTTAATATGTCAAGATGGTGGTCTTTCTGTGTCTCTTTTACTTCTATTTGCATTATAATTTAGTTGTCTTCTTGAGAGCAGAACATTTAGCTAAAGATTTTCTATTGCTCTTAGGTTTAATATTCTAAAACTGTTATTTCTGTTGTTTTAAAAGTGTCTTTCTCTTCAAATACACTGTCTGGATACATATTTTTCAGGATTCTATATGTTAGATTTTCTTAAATTCCTGGATTTGTGAGAGTTCTGCAGTGGTGTATATAAAAGAGTGTACAAAAGATGAATTGGGGTAGCTGTGTAGCATGATTTTCAGTACTGTAGAGGAAGTGTGTTAATAGTTTTCAATAGCATTTTCACATGATGGGAGGAGGTTTTTTTCCCAGTTTGAAGTATATCTGCCACCTTAACTGATATTATGAATTCCCACTCTGATTTTTTACCCTTGTGTGATTTCAATTGTTTCAGAACTATTAAAAGATGCACAGATGACAATTTGTCATTTGGCATGGCTGCTTTTATGAAGTCTTACAATTTATTTTCAGGCTACTGTGTGTTTATCTACTCAAGTAAAGGAGGAAAGCATAACTTAGATAGTGCAGGTGTCTTATCTACAAAGGCAAATTTCTTTGGTACAGTTGTGAAGAGCTCATACCTGAATTTTAAGTGGGTGCATTGTTATGCAATTTCCAGCTTATTATTCGGGAAGGGAAAAAAAAAGCAAGAGTAAGGTCTTAGAGAACAAATATTTATTCAATGATGTAATGGTATGAGGCATGAAGCTTTCACACACAGCTTTTTGTTTCATTTATCTGTAGCTCAGTAAGTTTAGATGTAGACAGACCCAGCAGGTGCAGTAAAACTTTTCCTTGGATTTTCTTTTTTTTTTCCCCCGAGAGCAATGAGATTTTACTTCAACTGCAAGGATTGCATTGTTCACTTTAGAGATATCTGATTTCTTATGTATTCCTTAGAAGCTCTGAGTTGATTTATTTTTTTTTAATTTTAAAGCTTTGTAGTTTTTGCCATATTAAACAGTAGATTTTTATGTCACCTGGATGCTTCTCCAAAGCTTGTATCATGTAAGCTCTTATGGAAGAGGATTTTGCTGTCATTTTGTCTAAATCAACTTAAGAGAGCAGTGTCATTACAGATGTGCAGGCTGGTGTGTAGGCAAAACCTCCTGTTACCACTGACTGCTTAACAGAAAGCAACAAGGCTCTAGTTTTCCTGTGGAGAGAGAGACTGAGCTTTGCCTTACCAGATTTGGATTTTTGATGTTGGTGCATAAAACAATCGTTTAATACTTGCACATATCAGGTTTAGGGTGGTGTAACACCATTATGACAAATGATATTAAGATGAACTAACACAATAGAAGGCCAAAGGTGATGTATTTTGTCTTATTTAGTAAAAACATGGGCATTTAAAAACACATTTATCATTGTAATTCAGGAGCATGCACTGGGATTTTGTCTTCATGTCCAAAGCAGGAGACAGTTGAAAATGGTCAACTGTGTGTATATTGTGTGATTAAAGATTTTTAGAGACTTTGATTACATCTCAGTAAAGATCATGAGTGAGTGTAAAACTGCATATCTTCATTTTCCAGTGCCTACATTGCATTGATTAGCAATACCATTTGCAATGTTCCACACAAACTGATGCAGCTAAATTGACAGAAAGGACAAAACAACATTAGCTAGTGTCCTGCCGTATTCCACCAGACAAGCTTTTATATTCCTGATAATCAAAAGTTTAAAATATTTTAATAGAACTCTAGATTGTAATAAAATTTGAGAGCCAGACATAAGTAATTATGTCTTATATTTACGTTAAGTTGTCGAAAATGCTAATAAAACATATTTGTGGGTTTTCCCTTTAATGAGTCTAACAATAAAACAAAATAATTGCCGAAGTTTCCACTAGCTTTAAGGCCCTAAAAGAGAAGGTTCATCAGTGTCTTGATATCAAGCTTGTTTGTTGTGAATTATGGCCATTTTCTGCAATTAAATTTGGTTTGGTGGAAGAAATAGATTTGCAAGCCTGGTTTTATTAGTGTGACTAGATATTGTGGAACTAAAACAAGGAAATTCTTGCATACTGTCACAATTTGCATCCATATGGATCATAAACTCCTCTATGCATATTTCACTCATAGACTTCAAGTGGCATTATCTCATCACAGAGGGGGGAGAAAAGAATGCACTTAAATTTAGAAATTGTCCTCGTTACTGAATGTCAGATAAAGGCGAAGCCTTTAAATAGGAGTCTCCCTGATTTACTACCTTTAATGTGCACAGGAAGGGATGTGCAAAGCACATCATTAGTGTGACAGGGTGAAAGGGGCAACATGTTTCTTCTGTTACAATGGAAAGAGGATGAATCTGGCACAGCTCTGATGTCAGAACCTCCATCACCTTTCTCACAGATGATGTAGATTTTAATTGTACTCTAGGCTGATTCACATCACACCAGCTCCTACGTGACATTGAGATAGATGAAGCCATTTGTTGGCATTATCAGAGCCAGCTGTGTGCTTGGCTGCAGCTACAGTAGGCATTATATCTCATGCATAATCCTCTCATTGAGAGAGGATCACAAGCATCTGAACCATATGGCAAATAATTTTATTATGATCAAAAAAAGGACTCTTGAAGCTAGTTAAACAGAAGAGTCCTTGAAATTCAATCAGAGGAGGTTTTTATTTTCATGTAGCATTATCATCTTAAATTAATTTTTAGCTCTGCCATCATCTGTGAAATAGAGGAATGTTATTTTTCCCCAAAAGTAAGAAATTAATGTTGTGATTACAAGAAACAGCAAGCAGACTTGCATAGCTTGATTTTTTGATATTTGAAGAGTGCCTTGCAGATGTTAATGCCTTTTTTTCACTAATTACACACTTGCATCACTCAGAAGCCCAAACAAGAAGTCGGAAGTGCCTGAAATTAAAAAAGCAGGGGAAGAGGAGAGAATTGTGCACATTAAGCTATGGGAGTGCTGTGTTGATGTCTTAATGCCTCAGTTCCTGAGTGCTGTTACCATTTTCTAGGGATGAAAACATACAACCATAGTAAAAGCCCATAAGCCATTGCTCTTTAAATGATTAAAAAAAAAAAAAAAAAAAAAAAAAAAAAAAAAAAAAAAGGTGATAAGGAAGAAGAGAGAAGCTTCAGCTCTGCAAAGGTACTTCTGGGAAGCTGGGGGCAGGGGAGGGACCAGAATATGGGCATCAAAGACAACATCAGCCAAACTTTTTAGTCTAGGAATTCGTGATAACAACTCTCAGCAAGATGAGGGTATTGCTCAGGGGCCTGATCCTTTATACTTTTTGATATACAAGGAAAACCCTTGCTTATATCTTTGGACACCCTTGGGCATACCAGTGTCATACCAAGAGGCAGCTAGAGCAGGCATTGGCTCACTACAGGGGTCGGCGATGCTGGAGGATGCTGTGTTAGAGGGGAGGCAGTGTCTGCTGTTTCAGGGCTTGAAAGGCAGAAAGTGATAACACGAATCACACGGCATGTGAATAGACTGTGTGTGTGCTGGAAAAGATGTGTGCTATTGAGGACTTGGCCCTGGGGACATGAGCATTTCTGTGGGACACCTGGTAATAACATGCATGGCCTATCAGCAACTTTCATGCTGCAAACTTACAGAACATAAATAAAGGTTCACCAGAGCCAAATAGCAACAGCTGCCTTATCTGGAGGATACCTTTTTTATTTGGTACTTTATTGACAAATAATAAAGCCTTTAATTGGGCTGTGGGAGGAATATAGCCATGTAATTTACAGAACCTTTAATTTTCTAGTGCTGCATGCCTGGAACAGATTGTGGTTGTTATTGCAGCCTCCTGAGTTAAGCAGAGGTCCTGGCTGAACTGCTGAAATACTGTGAATTGTGCATCTTTATTCTCACATTTAGAAAGTGTCTATGTGTGCCTTGGGGGAAGAAGAGGAACAGGGAGAGGAACCCCTGTTTCTTCCTCAATAAAATGGTGATTAAGAATTTGTTGCTTCAGTTACTAAAATAAGCGCCAGTGAAAAAGCCTCAGCCAGGCTATTGCTCTGGTGGCTTTCCCTGCAATCCGCCCATCACTCTTAGCAGGATGGGAAGCAGAGCTGTGCTCGTGGAGCAGGCTAACAGGGAAGAATTGCCTTTGCTGCAGCAGCTGCTGAACTGAGACTTTCTGGATCATGAATGTATGTAAATATGTCCAACTGTTTGCCCTTCACACATCTTTGGCAAGTTTGGAGTAAAAAATACTGCAGTGCTCCATTAGTTTGCTTGCCTATTTCCACAGCAGATGCTGTTATGAGCACTGAGATGTGTTTCTAGGTGAGCCTCCCTGTCTGAAATAAGATAAAGGTTAGAGAGAGCCCAGAAAGCATCTTGAAATGAATATAAAGGAAACTTTGACAGTAAGGTATGCCCCAAAGTCCACTGCAAAGACACAGGGCTGTTAGCTCTTCAGTCCATTAAGAAAAGCAGAAAACAGTTGTCACTCCTGCATGTTTGTTCATTTCTCATTTCTCTCTCTCCAGCAGAGTAACAGCTATTTTGGAGAGTTTGTACAGGTTTAATTCCTGACTGTATCTGCTGAGTGACTAAAATGGCTGCATTTGGATGCCAAGCTATACTTCATAGGGATTTCACTGGCAATGAAGGTTATGTATAAATAATGGATGAAGAAGGGTGACAGGACCTGAACACTTGTGGCTTGACAGATTATCTTGTGATGTATTACAATTAGATATGCGTCAGTGTCACTTCATTTATTCAGCTAGTAAGGGTGTATAACTTAGATTTATTTGAAGGTGGATTTATTAAGAGCCTTAGTCATGTCCTCTCAAAGTTCAGAATTGATTTTTAAACACTCTTACCAGCTTTCTAAATCACTTTGCTCTTAAGAAGAATGTGATTTTTTTCTCATCTTTTTTAATTACTTGGGATTTTATTAGCACTTATAATAGAGGAGTTTGTTTATTTCTTAAAATAATTTACTTTGCTCAAGTTAAGTACTTGCAAGGTGAGAGACCACTTTGTGTATCAGCAGGTTAACAGATAAATTTGGCCTTTGGGAGGAAGTTGTCTGGGTTGTTTGTACAGGAAGCTGGTAGATAATAAACCCCAGCCACCATTAAATGATATTACCTAGAACTGGGGCATCTAGTGAACAGGAAATAAGATGAGAAAAGATTTGTATGCCTTTTTGCTATTTAAATGGGGGTAATGAAAAAGCCTGTTGTTGAAAGATGCGGAATAAAATGCTGCAGGAGATGTGAGAGATCAAATCTGACTTCGTTGCAAATGGAGCTTCTCAGACTGCCACGTTAAAGCAGAAAAGGGATTAGTGTTACAATCACTGTAACTTTCTAAACTACCATAATGTTTTGACCCTTTTTTTCTTCCAGATGCGTTTCTCTCTGTCATAAATGCAGTTACAGAACAATTTACAGCAAATACCAGCAGTGTGCTCAGCCTTTCTGGGCTCCTGTAGCCAGGACCTTTATTGTTTCCTTTGAAGTCATCATTTACAAAACAAACTGTATTTTTCTGGTTTTGAGTATTTCTTAGCAAAGGGGGTGGGTGTAGGACAGCAGGTGGCCACAGAACCCAACAGGAGCTACAATCGTCCAGATAATCAACACTGTCTCCCCCGCTGCCTCCCTCCCCAGCACATGCCAACCATCAAACGTGTTACTCATTTCATAGCAACCACCTCATTCTTCAGATAGGAACTTAACATGGTTTGGGGATAAATTACACCCGTAGCAAAGCTGATCCAAGCCAACAAGGTTTCAGAGCACTTGCTCTGTCTTGTAATAGCAGATGATAATTGATGGATGACCGGCGTGCAGGACCCTGACAGGCTGCTTGGCTGCCCTTTGCACTCTGCCAGTTCAAGCCTTACAAGTGTGAAATAGCCAATTACTGGAATACCTATTGAAAGTAATAGGCCAATGAGCAAATGGCTACTGTGGGATGTGGTGGTGTTGTAGGTGGAAGAACGCCAAGATAAAGTTCTGCTCTGAGCAGCTGCTCCCACCACAGCTTGATAATGCTATTGGATGGCCAGATGATGAGAGAAAGGTACTTCCCCATTTGAACTGCAAGTGTCCTGCCTTGTATTGACTTAAAGTTTATGATGCATGATACCGTCTTGTTACCCAGATCCTAATTTGCAGAAATAAATTCTCCTTTTAAAAGGTAGTTAAATAGGTAATAGGGATAGTCACGGCCATGGATTTTGTGAAAAAGCATTAAATACAATTTTTGCTTGGAATGAAAAGTCATATAGTGTGCAGAGTGTTAATATTTGCCAGCCATTTGCTATTGACAGAACAATTTATCTTGATAAAGGACAGTGAAAAATTCCAATCTATTCACTGGCATCACATTATCAGCAGTAATATATGACTGCATCTAAATATAAGGTTCAGATCTGATACAGCTGAGGAGTTTCTGGTAATTTTCCTGTAAATATATTGTGTACTGGACAATGAAAAAATGTCATTTTTGCCATGTAATTGGATGACCTATTTTTATGTGAGATTTAAAGTTTTACTGTGTTTAATGGAATAGACCATAATATTTCCTTTTTGGGTAACCTGTTTCTTTTTATAAGACTTTAGCAATATAATGGATATTACTAGATTTGACAGAGCAGAACTAGCAGACAAAGAAAGATAGAAGCTTAAGTATTAGTCTGGTGAAAGGAAGATTCTGTGACCACACAAAATTGTCACAGGGGGAAAAAATCTATCTGAAAATATTATCATGAAATTGTCTGCTGTCAGTCATTAGCTTAATATGGATAGTGTATTTTTTTTTTTTTTGCCAGGACAGGAATGCTTATGGGTAATTTTTAGGCATGTGCTTCTTAACTTTCTCAGCAAAAATATGTGATTCTTAATTTTAAATTGCATTAAGAACCTGTCTTATTTATTTCAAAATCTATTAGAAAAAAAAAAGTGGCAAGTAGCTTTGGAGGAAGAATTTCAAAAGTGTTTGGCAAATTTTTTTATCCTTGTTTCTGAATTGGACAGCAACCATTGTGTAAAGACCAGAAGTGTAAATGAAGCCAGCATCAGTGCTCTGTATAATCCGTGGGTTTTTTCATTTCCCAGTCACTTGTTTGGTGCTGAAAAGAGAAATGAAAAATGGCATTTTACTATTTTCCTTTGAATCTTCTATTAACAATTACCAAGTCCATTTTAGATGGAAAGAATAGAAGATTGATTCATTTGATACTAAACAGAGATCAGCCACAAAAATAAGATTATTGTTTAAATCAGGGCAAAGTTTACAAAAAAAAAAAAGAATGAGGTAAAGACACAGGCATTTTGATCATGATTGCTCTATTGCCTGTAAAAATGTGGTGGCTTTTACTTTATACTTAAAACTCTGAGGGGAAAACTATTATCTATTTCTATTTTCACATTTTGTTTTCTTCTGAGTGTATCTGATTATAAAATCCCTATGTGTGGTGTTCTGAGTGAGAAAGAGAGCCTCTCTGCTTATCTCCTGGAAGGACAGATACACACTTGTGAAGATTTCCATGAGAGGCATTCACACTGTCCTGAGACTTAAAAAAATGATTAGGCATGTGCTGGGCAAAGAAATAAAGTTTCTAATGATTGAAGCAGTGAAAAACCTCAGTAGGAAGCGAAAACTTCACTAGGAAGGCCAAATCTGAATAATTCATTTCCATTTTAAGGAATAAGATGGGTTCAGAAGTTTCTATTAAGTTTTCATTTGTGGACTTCTCTGCAAGGCTAAAGATTCTGTATGCTTTTAGCAGACTAGGGGCAGCTAGTCCTACCATGGTTCCTGGGAGAGTGGGAAAATGTAATTCTTTTCTCTTTTCTCTTTTTCTTCAATCAACAACTTTCTTCTAATATTTTACTTTCCAACTACTTGACTGCCCTGAGAGGAGAAACAGTCTGCTGTTATACCCCAAACCATTTGTCCTTCCCCAGTTACTGTGTCTGCTGAACATCGTTTTATTGAGCAAGGCTAGTATCCTCAAATTGGAGCAATCCTTCTGTCATTCCCTTGCCTTGTTAACTCCTCTCTGTTGTTCCTCTGAGAAGTTATGAAGAGGAGCAGAGGTGTCACACTCGCCTGACTATAGATCTGATGGTGAATAGAGGCTCACATTGGAGAGGTTGTCTACCCAGCCATGAGAGAAGGGCTTGCTTCTGTCCCTGGGGGCATCTTTTCCTCTGCAACTGATGTCCTGGCTCTCAGCAGGAAGAGCTGAGTGTTCTCTGGCAAACAGGGGGTTGGAGTGCACAGGGGGTTTAGGGGCCTTTGCTATATACCCTCCTGCTTCTCCATTTGTTAAATCTGTGTGTGAGTTCAGTGTCATTGTCAGGACATGCAAGGAAAGCAATAAAGGCTGCTCCACATTAGCTGTCCCATGTGGTGTTAAGAGCAGAGAGGGAAGATCTCAATAATTCCTCCAGCTGCTTGGGATCTTTTTCATTTGGGATCATATAATTAGCTTTTTTTCTTTTTTTTTTTTAGCTGTCTGACACAGGCATGAAAAATGGACTCTATATCCCTCAAATGAATTTCTGGGTATGACAAAACAGAGGTAGTTCCTTTTTTCCTGGTAAAACTCTCAGCTGCCATCAAAGAAAAGACTTTTATGTCTTTCAGAGAGTGAGTTCTGTAGGAAATTTTATCTGAGGAAATCATGAAGAACAGACAAATGCTACAGCCAGTGCTAAAGAAAAAAGTTGAAGAATTCCCTCAGAATTTTTGACTGGGGAATGATGGACACTGAAGCTATTAGACAGGGATAAATGTGGAATATCCCAAGCTGTGCATTTATGTTCCTTTAAAGACTAAGTCCTAAATTAATACTGGTAGTCATGTGCTGAATTTTCCTCTTATATTTATAGTGAATTTATAGTATTTATATTCTTCCCTTTCTTGGGTTTTTATTTATTTCATCCAACTTTGACTTGACTATGTCAATTTAATTGAAAAGATGAAAAAATCACAAAAGGTGGAAGCAGATATGTCATCATCATGTCCTTTTTCCTTCATCTTTCACCAAAAACTGTTCATTTATTTTTGTAACCTGTGAAACCGCAGTATTGCAGTGGAGTTTAGGCACAGTGATACGGGAGAACTTCCCAGTAGTTCTTACAGACACAACACTGGAGTTGCAAGGTGAAGGACGAGACTTCCCATTTTCAACACGTGAACTGATGACACACATATTCCACTTACTTTGTAGGTTATCCGTTGTGCATGTTCCATCTTATGCATGTTCCACCTGGTCTCTCAGCTTCCCCAGCCTGCTGTTTGTGTAGCAGCACACTGACATGTTAATGAGATGAAAACAGTTATGTGTGAAGAAGAATTATGCTGATGGTTGATGAACAAGCACACTCCAAGCTGTGGTAAAATGGTCACCTACTGCCGCTGCTGCTTAGCGCGTCATGTTTTACAGGAGCACAGCATGGGACAACTCTTTTTTCTGCCCCATAAAGGTGCTTCTTTGAAAGAAAGCCTGATCAGGGCAATAGGGTGTCTCCCAGGGCCAAGCTCACTCAGAGGCTGGGCCATGGTGGAGGCTATGAGGCAAGCTCTCTGCTGTAGGGCTGACACTGACTCACAGTCTTGCTGGAGAGTGCTCCGTCAGGACAGCATGTTTTCAAGGCATGTGTGTGTCACGTGTGGTTTGCCTCTTGTAGAGCTTATGAGGCCAGCATCGCTTGATTTCAAGCATCTGGTTTTAAGGCTCTAATATAGCCTTGGTCAAAGGCAGTTCAGCAAGGATATCATACAGTCACATAATTATTTAGATTGGAAAAGACCTCTAAGATCATTGAGTTCAACCATTAACCCAGCACTACCAAGCCCACCACTCCACCACTAAACCATGTCCCAAAGTGCCACATCTACACACCTTTTAAATACCTCCAGGGTTTCTGAACTCAGCAGCCTGTTCCAGTGCTTGATCACCCTTTTAATGAAGAGTTTTTTTCCTGATATCCAGTCTAAACCTCCCCTGATACCTCACCAGCTTGAGGCCATTTCCTCTTGTCCTGTCACTTCACCTGGGAAGGCAGACTGACTCTCACCTTGCTACAACCTCATTTCAGGTAGTTGTAGAGAGTGGTAAGGTTTCCCCTCCTTTTCTTAAGGCTTGACAGCCCCAGCTCCCTCAGTGGCTCCTAAGAGGATTTGTGAGAGTCCAAGTATGAGTGCAGGAGGCTTTACTTGGCTTGACCAGAGATCAGGCACTCGCTAGGGCACGTGGCTGCCTTTGCTGCTGAGGAGGAAAACAACCATACCAGCAGACTCTTTTGTGTCTGTTCTGTCTGCAGCCTGAAGAGCCTTTGTGACTTTGGGAGAAAGCAAGTCGCTTTCTGATATAGAAACAAATCGAAATTGGGATGCTTACAACACTGATTGGGATTGCTCTTCTCTTTCAGTGATCCATCTAATAAGCTCAATAATAAAGGATGTTCATGATTTTTGGCTTTGGGGCAATATTCTATTCAAACCTACTTTAGCTGCCTGGTAGGCTGGCTTAAACAAAATTACAAAACACAAGACACTGAACAAAAATAATCCCTGAAATTTTTAATTGCTTTATGGTAATTAATAATATCATGTTGAAATTCATTTCCATTTTTAGAAGTGGATTTCTTGTGCTGAGATAATTTTCAGCTACTGTTTATTGGTTGGTGGAAAACATTTAATAGAAAAAGGAGAAATAATTTGGGATGATCAGCTACTGCTAAATTTCTGCCTGCCTTCATTTTTTTTTTAAGCTACCAAGCACTTAGGAAGGAATATAATCAGAGGGGAAAAAGAGGTACGTGAAAAACCTGTGAATGCTTGTGAACTTTACAATCTCATTTCAGATACTATGTAATGAGGTACTTGAGTACATGAGTAACAAAGTAGTAGAGATATTTGCATGGAGAATATAAGGATTTAGTTCTAGCTAAATAATAAGCTACCTAAATGTCTTGATTGATTTAAACATGTGAAGATTGAGGAAAAAAAAAGAAAACTATATCTATATCTTGCCTTTCACCCCGGTGCCTTACAATCTTCCTTCCAGTCTATGTGGGTGGACTGATCACTCTCAAGCTACTGCACTGTAGCTGTTACAGGAGTTTTGGGTTTAGTATTTTAAGAGGACAAAGGAAGGTCACCTCCATTAAAAAATCAGAAGCAAGTTTTCAGTTTCTGAAACTGAAAGATATTGGTTTATTAGAAAAGAAATGAATGTTGTTATGATGTGAATGTGCACCAGTCAATCACTAACAGTGACAAACATGGGTTTTTGCACTCCTATATACAAAACATGCCAAATTTGCTGATTTCACTGACTTCATTTGCAGCACTCATTTTTAACATCAGTGTCAGAAGCATCTCACTCACTTTTTTGCATTTGGCTTCTTCTCTCAACCACAATTAATTTTACCATAGCTTCTTTTGCTCTCATTTACTCTGCATTTTGCCTGTAATTTTCATTTCAATGTTACCTTGCATGTATGCTTGTTTTTTCCCCACTTCATGGTACTTTGAACTTTCCCCAATGTAGTTCTGCCTGCTTTGACATTTAAAGGGAGTTTCATTCTTTTTCCCAACACAAATAAAGATGCCACTTTAAAAAAAGTGGCTAAAACCCCAAAGTACTTACCATACTTATTATATTTCTTACTTTCCTTACTTTTCATGTCTTTTTGTCCTCATCCAGTTTTTTCACTGCATGATGTTCAGACCAATTTCAACATCTTCCAAGCCTTTATGCTGGCACATCATCAAATCCTGTGATGAGGCTCCCTTAAATAAGCAAGTATGACAAAACAATAAAGCATTATGCTGTATATAGAATTAGAGCAGGTGTTCATCAGCTGTGCCTTGACTGACAAGCTGCTGTATCTTTGAATAGAATGTCTGTCTCCACTTACAAATATTTGTTAATTTCTAATTAAATTCATTGCAAACATTCACAGGATGATACAGTTTTATTTTTTGTGTGCATTCAGATACGTATCACCCCTTACTTCAGTACTTGGCAACTTCTTTTGTTTTGTTTTGTTGGCAACATCTTTAAAGAAAAAAAGATGCTCATTTATGTGCTTTTACAAAGAAAAATGAAACGTGACAGAAATGCTGCCTTTTGCATGTGATGAAATACTTTTCCAGTTAGGTAAAGCAGTGTTTTCATAAAAAGTCTGTCTAAACGTGACAATTAACTTCATAATTTTTTTTTCACACAAAAAAAAGTTTGGAGTTTTTTAAGTATCTCTAGATGAAAGAAAGCTGGTTCAGTAGCCTGAACCTCAAAGTGGCTTTTGAAAAGAGGTCTCTGAAAGAGGTAATGCCAACAAGTAGCTGACTGTGCTGTTAATGGGGTTGGTTTGACTACCTTTGGGGCTGAAGTGACCTTTTTGGAAACTTTCAAGCAAATACATGAGTGTCTCATCTAACCCCAGCACTATGTTATAATTACCCTTACCCTTAGAACTTGCTGGAAACAAGAAATCTTTCACATCTTGCCTGAGCAAGAAAGATGGTTCAAGAACTAATATAGACATTGGTGGTTTAGTTCCTTCTGCAATCAAAGGGAGAAGATAGGGTTGAAGTAGGGGCTGGACAAGAAGAAAAATTAATCTGTTGAGTGGTTAATTGGGACTTGTCTTTTAACAGAGTCCTTCATTTGAAAGAGCTGGGCATGGCAGATCATTAAAGTAGAAGGTATCGGATAATCAAAGTATCGAGAAGGTATTGAATAATAAAGAATTAAAAAAGATTGAAGAAATCAAATAATTCAGCAGTTTGCACATCAATTACAGAACAGGGGCAGTAAATGTGGAATAAATGAGTGACATTAAAAGCCTTCTTCATGGTCCAAAGTTAATTTGAATAATGTTAATTTACAGTTGACAAATTGTGTCCTTTTAGCTTTGGTAATCCAACCATTCATTAAACTGTAAAAGCAATGGCAATTAAGTATTACTGTCCAGCAGTGTTACTATGGTTAGTTACAGCAGGAATAGGTGTGAAATAACTTGCCTTACAATGTTAGAGAGAATGTAAATGTTTGCTCTTCTAGGGAGGAAGGCGGGAGAGGTGTGATGTTGCCATGTGGTCCTTGCCAACTGGAGCATATTTTTTTTTTTATTTTGCCTACAGAGTCATTTTTCAGGGAAGTGAGAAAGGACCTTGGGGGCCAGGGGAGCAGTGTGTGTGCTCTGTCTTCTGCTTGCTGCTGACTGGAGCAAAGCAAAGCTGCCAGTGGTGCTGATATCCTTTCATCCCTCCAGTGCCAAAGGGTGAGGGAAGCCAGGAGCCCTCTCTGGACATCCTGTCTAGGTCTTCATTCAGCCAGCACTAAATAGAGGTCAGAAACAAAGACTGAGTGATGTTTGCTTCCCTTCCTCATGCTCCTGACCCAAATTATGTTGGCATCTGACATGTGGAGGTGTGGTCTTGACCAGGTGTCCCACCCTGCTTTTCTTACATGAGCAATGGTGTCATCTCTTGCCCACTGCCTCTTGCAGTCATGTCACTCTGCATTCCTTGCAAATTCCATCTCCCTTGTGAAAATGAGGTATTGGGAGCAGTCATGGA
Source organism: Cyanistes caeruleus (assembly GCF_971803275.1). NCBI lineage: Eukaryota > Metazoa > Chordata > Aves > Passeriformes > Paridae > Cyanistes > Cyanistes caeruleus. Next base: position 53,695,041 of record NC_141704.1, on the reverse strand, counting down.
GTGAAACCTCCGGCATCCTGAGGAACGGGGAGGTGAAGGGAAGGATCTGCAGACAGATGTCCCCTGTCCTGGCAGACAAATGTGAGCTTTTTGAAGAAGTGTCTGTGTAAAGATGCTGCTGGCCAAGTGGCAAGCATGCATTGTCAGAGATGGAAATGCTGCTATGGGTCTTCTCAACAAAATACTTGGGCTGAGGACTGTGGTGTTTGACATAGCACTGAATCTGAGCCATAAAATTCACTTTTTTTCAGGTACTCAAAAGCACAGTGTTCCTGTGGTGAATAGTGTCTTCCTCATTGTCAGCTTTCTGAGGATTATCAGGTCAGGGCTTGGCTGAGTGCACAAGGAGTCCCATGCCTGAGCACATCTCACATCCTTCACATGCTTTGGCCTCTCTTCTGGCCACTATGGCTGTGGGGAACAGGCATTTATTTTGTTATCAGTGAGTGTACCAGCTGGGATGACCATCCTCCTGCTTATTTAAGAAGACTTGTTTTCTGAGTTCCCTTTTTTGACCCCAAGTATGATTCCATAAATAGAAATAAAATTCTGATGTCAGCCTGGGTAGTAAAGAAAGTTTTGTAGTGGGCATTTATGTCTTCCCCTAGGAATTACCCATGGGCTTCATGAGCAGTTTAAAGTGACAGGAATCAGTATTTTAATTTCCATCCCTTTTATGCCAGCACAGAAGCCCCTGTCTCTCATTAAAATTCAGTGCTTGCCTTCTGCATATTTCTTAGACCCCCACCTGTTATGTCACCCAGACTTCTGATAGAGACTTATTTGGATAATGTCTGCAAGCAAAGAATTTTCCCCGAAAAGGTGGAAGATGGAGACACTCTGTCAGGACCTGACAGGTGTAAATTTCTTAATGTATGAGAAGTATATGAAAATACAAATCATCACTGAGAGCCAGCCTAAAGCAGACTGAGAAGCTGTCATAAGCAATTTTCAAAAAGTATGAGTTATTTGGTTCTCTTCCAGAAGGAACAACTCCACAGGCATAAATTTGTGAATGGTACTTGACAATTTTAACAATTCTTCCTCTCTCAGCCCTGAGCATGTGACAGAGATGTGATAGGGACTGCGTGCTCCCCTCTCTTCCCCAGCTGTGGAGGAGCTGCCATGATATTCACGGGGATGAATCCTGCTTTCCTGAATGTGAGTCATTTTTCCTTTTGCTTCCTCCTGAGGCAAATTTCAAGAAGCTGATTAATCTGACAGTTAGGCCATGCTGGAGCTTATTATTTGCCAAAAGAAGTGTCATAGCTTCTCTTATTTTCCATTTACCGAGAGCAGTGGTGGGAAAAAAAATAGCAGATGCCTTGTGACAGACACCTTAGCTGTTTTGTATGCTCCTTGGTTTTGTAGATTCCTACTTTGGGCATGTGTTGATCATTGCTAACTGGATGGGCCTATGCACTGGTGTATGGAAATGGACTTTAGGAAGCGTTGTGCATGACTGGCAAATCAGTTGTAATTGAATAAATGTCAAGGTCAAAACAAACAAGTGATGAAGATGAGAAAGCCCTGGAGTGGTATCTGTTTCAAATCATATTAAAGGCTGTTCAGTAGTAAAGTGCTTCAGGGGACTATGTGAAATTAAAGAGCAATGAAGATGCTGCACAGTTTTAAAACAGAAGAATCAGTTTCCTCAACTGAAATTGAAAACTAGTACTTAGGAAATATCCTGCTTGAGGTGGCAAAGTTCATTTCTCTCTTGCAGGTGGACTAGGGCGGATGGAGTTAGAGATTTCTGACAGGTAGGAGGGCATGTGGCATGGCCCTGCTCAGCACTTTGCTCTGGGGTGCAGTGGAGTGCCACCGTAGCCTTGAGCGTGACCTGCATACAGACAGCACCATATCATGGTGATCACGGACATGTATCTAACACTGAAAACTTGATACAACATTATATGTAAATACGATCCAGGATCCTAAAGAAGTCCTATGCAAGGATCTAGATTATTTTAGTTTACATCTTTGTGAAGCTTGCAAGTAAATAGGCTACAGGAAACATCCAAAAATTTTCTCTGATTCTTTTACAAGCTCATTAATTTTGACTTATTATGGAGGCTGCCTTTAAACTAGAAGTGCAGATGAATATAGAAATGCACAATGAGGAGTCCAACAAACTCCCTTTGTCCATGTGATTTGCTTTGAATAAAGTTTCATATGCATTATGTCACTAAGTGCAGACTGTGTATTTTTCAATGTAAAATCTAAATACTGAATCATTGCTGAGAGGGGGCAAGAGCAAATGATATTTGTTTCAGGTAAAATATCAATTGTCATTTTAAAGTATTGGAATGTTGTTTACTAGGTTACCACTGTATTTTTTAAGCAGCTAATTTTTGTGGTCTGATACCAAAGTTATTGAGATGCTGGGACATGTTTAAAGTTCAGGAGGAACTGGTCATGTACTTCAGAAACTTAAAGTATGTTTCTGAACTTTAAAGAGCCTAAACATCTTGAAAAGATTGTCTTCCTAGTACCCAGAGAGGTTTTGGGTTTTTTCTTACCTCCATTCTCTAGGTTTTGTTTGTGTTTTTGTTTTTGTTTTTGTTTTTGTTTTTGTTTTTTTGTTTTTTTTCATTCTGGAGAAGATCAGCTACTAAAAAACACAATTCCAAAATAAAATTACTTAACTATGAATAATATCAGCCAAGTAATGTCTCAGAGGTGGTTGATGTTAAGAGTAAACCATGCTGTGGCCTTGGGGACTTTTACAGACCTAGTAGAAGAGTTACTTTTTTGCAATGTTGGCAATTATGTGAAAATACTTGTCTGCTTCAGTTGAACTAAATTAATAATAAATCTGGTTTCTTGAGGTAGTGAAATGACTGGTTCAATCTTGACTTAATTGTTTTTAATTTATTTTTCTGAAGCCAGAAATCATTAATCATTTTGGTACCTGTGTCCATATGAGAAAATGAGATGAGTTTTCAGGCATGCAATAATGTGGCTTAAGGATTTTGTTTGACATTATTTTTTATCTTTACACAAAATGTTGAAAGTGAAATGTCATCACTCAATTTCTGTGTGGTTTTCAAGGACAGGTGAGGTGCCACAGGAGTAGAATACATTGGCTGTTATGAAAGACTTGAATGGTTTTAAGTGATACTGAGAAATGCAAATTCTTACACAACCGCATAGTTACCCAGAATATAAGAAATAAAACAGGAGTAGATTTTAAGGTCTTTTTGCTTTTTTCAGTCCTGTGTCCTGATGCACTGAATGCCACTGTCCTGGGGTGCCTTCTGAACCAGCTGTGTAACTCCTTGTCCATTCATGAAGGACTAGCAGGGCTTGTTATTCTAGTGCAGCATTTTCCACTTGCACATTGTAATGAGTTTAGTTTCAAAAATGTACCTGATGACACATATAAACTTGATTTTAAAAATCTTCATGTGACCATCCCTCTGTGGCATTGTAGGATGGTGATGGGGAGCTGCTCAGGAGAGCAAGGATTTGTGAGGCTTGTCTCTCTTCTTTCATAGTGATATTTGGCCCTTGTTAGTCAAAGGCTACTTGTTGAAAGTGTGATATGGAGAACAGATTGCCAGGTCTTAATAGCTGAGATATTATTGTTGTCATTCAAAGTAGTTTATATTTTCGAAATTAGCTGTAAACTGCTGCACCTATCTTGTTCCTGTTTTCAGATATTTTTATGCCTAATCTGGTCACAAAGGAAAGCTCAGTTTGTTTTTCAAATGAGTGAAAATGACAGCTGATCTTTTGAAAGTAATTTCTACCACTGTAACAAGCCAGAATCAAAATGGCTAATCAGTTATAAGCCAGTCCTCATTAACTCGCACTAAATTATTTTCATTTGGCAGATAAAATAGTCACTTTTCCACCCTTAATTAGAATTTGGTCTAATAGGATTGACAAGTCAATCTGGGGGGAAAATGCCCTTCTTAATCGCTTTTAAAACAGAGTAGTTTTTTTAACAGCAGATTGTTATTTATGTTATAGGAAAATTCTGCCTCATGAGCAAATGTATTCTTTTTGTTTTTAAAGCTTGCTGGGATTGCCCATAGCAAAATAAGGTTAACTAGAGTTATCTTTAAACAACTGTGTTTATACAGGATTGCACTGTACTAAGGCTGTAACCAGGATTTTAAAATTGAAGTGTTTGAGGGAAGTTGCCTTTCACTTTCTTCATTCACTTTTCAGAGTCATAATCAAATGTAATAAGTTCAACTGACTTTCAGTGAAGCAAAAGAGGGGGGATATTCCTTAGCACCAGTTTTCCTGACTTAGCAATGTGATTTTTTTCAACTTAAGAGCTTCAGGAACACACTAAATCTCTCTTTTGAAAACCATTCTCTGTACATTTTTTCTCCACTAACTTGGCCAAGCACTATCAAATTACTATTTTCTTTCACATCCTTGAAAATCTTACTTCTAAAATCTTAGCCAAATGGGGATAATTGGTGTGTATCCAGACAGCTCCAGTAACATACTTTCTTCTTCCTTTGGCCCACGAATGCCCCAAAATTTCTCATCTTGACAGAAGCAACATGCTGCCTTCTACATGAATTCAAAGGGCAGATAGTAGAGTATATAAGTATTTGGAGCAGTTTTCCATCAGGATATCCTGATGAGCAGCTTGCCAGTTCTCTTCAGCAAAAAATGCTGGAGCTGATCTCCTGCTTTCTGGGACACTATGAGCTGCTTGCACTGATTTAAGGATACTAGATAGGTCGATTTGCTTTGTTAAGTTTCATTTCAGTGCTGTACTCTCTTATACTGCTTTTGTAGCATAAATCAATAAAGCAACAATTGTTACCCTGGAAATCCCACAAATAAGAAAGTTTGACTCTTCTGTTTTGGCAAACAGTGTATAAGGGCAGTACAAAACTCAAAATTAATGCCCTTGTCATCCCACTCCCCTTCCAAAATACTGGTCTTTTTTTTAAAGGGACTTGCTTCTACCTTGAAGTCTTTCAGATACTTTTTTTGTTATATGAAAATTCATATGAGATAAGGAACTCTCAATAAGAATTGGAAGATTTATGAAAGAGTTGTCTCCTTACGATAAGGTGGAGAACTCCTATCTTGTTCCTAGAACAAGTTCAGTGGAATCAATGACAGTTTATGTTTCTCTCTATATCTTCTCTTCATCACCATACATCAACCTCAAAGCAGCCAAAGCTTTTTCGAATCTCATTCAGGAGAACATATGCAGTCCCCAAGTCCAAATCCAATCCAGCCTCTTTGCTGACACTCCCAACAGTGCTATTGTAAAAGGTGGTGTGTTTCACTAATGCAAACACCTGCCCAGTAAGAACTAGCCTGAAACTGTCAGCTTGTTTCAGGCAGAACATTAAACAGCTGTCTGGTTGTGGTAAAGTTTAGTCACCACCAGCTGAGGCTGAAGTCAAATTTATGACCTGCAGGTGAGGGACTTTGTATCCATTACTTGTGCCTTGAACCATCTAGTTATTTAAATGTCTTCAGAAGGGATGTCTTTTGACAATTTAGTTAAAAAGAGAAGGGGAAAGGATTTTACAAAAAAAACTTGCCATTTTTTAACCTGTTGATAATTACATGCATTTAGTACTACTTTTGTATTTGCATGAGAACTTTGAGTAAATCCAGATGACATCAATTATGTCTATGGTATCCAGGCAGGTCCTCAGAGTTATATCACAGTGGAACTCAAATGCAATGCATATTATGCCATTGGATGCATCCTTTTCATCTCAGTCTTCACATATTTGAATGTCTCTCTCTGTTTAAAAAGAAGAGTATATTGACATAGTGTCTTTGTTTTATATAGATCCTGAATCTGCAATTTTGTAGCAGCTTTCCAGTCCCTACAGGGCATTTAACTTAGATTTGACAGAAGCCACAGAATGGTTTTGTAATGGATATTATCTGTGCTCTTGGTCCCTGGAATGCCTTTTAGATGGGCTAATATCAGCAAAATTTTAGTGGGTAGTCAGGGAATTATATAGAAAACATGTAATTGGACTTCATGAGAAATTGTTGACTAATACCCTTCTGATGGTACCTTGGAATCATCTATGGCTGAGTAATCTCTGTAAAGTGATTTGCATCACAGCCGAGTTAGCGTCAAGGGTATAGTTTGGACAGAAGGCACATTTTAGAAATTAGGATCTCCATTTTTTTTTTTTTACATGTGAAAATACATTACATATGCTCCCTGTTTTTCTCAGGGACTATCACAGGGCCCTAAAACATTTACAGCTTTGCTTATGCTAGAAGGAGGGTATGAAAGGAGACAAAATATGACAGTGGGGGCTGATGGCAGCATGAAGCTGCAGCTTTCCATGTGCTTTCAGTGCTTTGTTTATTGCTTTGTGCAGCACAGCCTAGATGAGGCTCATCAAGAGCCAGCTCTAATTGAAGCTCTCCTATAAAAGTGCTGCTATGAGCAGATGTGGCTGTACCAGGAATATTTTTTTTAATGCACTCACAAGTATTTTAAGACCTAAAATATTTCCAGACAGAAACAAGATAGTTGGCACAGGCTGAACATTTAAGCTTCATCACAGACACATATCCCAGTTTTCTCACTCCATAACTAGTCCTCAGTTTCTCCTGGGAATCTGATCAGTACCTGCCCCCATTAATGCTGTATGCTTTAAGAGGTTTTAGTTGTACTTTTCCATCTTGACAGAAACCACACCTTTTGGGATAGATTTTTATTTGAGATAGGAAGAAAAAACCCTGTCATTTATTAAGGATATCAGGAAATATCTAGGCACATTTTTAACTTATACTTTCCCAATGGAGCCTACTTCCAGCTTTCCCAGGTGTACTTTTCCAAGTTCTGCCAAGGTAACTTGATGCTTAGTGAAAATGTAAGTAGATTTCATAAATCTTTTCCTATCCACCTATCTCAACTCGAGCGATGGCAGCTGAGATGCTGCTCATCTCCACCCAGCATGGGAAGAAAGCGCAGCAAAATTTATGATGGACTGAGACAGAGTGGAAAAGGGTGGTAACTGTGTGTGGTGAAGAGTAGTTACCAACCTAGGCAGCAAAACCCACGTGAACCTTTCTGGCTGAGGCTTTGTGGTAGTTTGCTGCAACCAGCCAGAGCTTTTCATGCCATTCTTCAGTAATTCCCTCTCCTGTCATTGTCATTCTGGAAAACAGACTTAAATTAGTGAATTAAAAGGTCGGTGAGCCCATTTAACTGAAATAACCTGTTATTGCATGTAAATTTGGATTTGTAAAACAGCTATTTTTTGGGAATCAGAAGCTCAAAAGAGAGGCATTTTCTGAAATCATCCAAAAGTTTGAGATAGAAATATGATATATAGATATAAATATGAGAGCACTTGGAGAAGGTGGGCAGCTGGGTTTTATTTTAAAGCATTCAGACATTGTCCTGCTAGTAGAAAAAGGACTTAAAAAAAACTCAAGCAAACAAAGAGTCATGGCTGGCAGGTATAGAAATTATTTAACTTTTGGCTGTGCAAGGCAATGGCTGATTTGTGAGCATGATTCCTCCTAGGCTTTCAGTTGTGTGTCCTGATGCAGAACTTTTGTTGCCAGTGGATTCGGGACTGTCAGACTTAATACTTCATCTTAGGAGAATAGACATGATCTCAGGCAAAAGTGCAATGTCCCATCATGGGCAGGGTGTTCTGGAGGACAAAAGGCTGGCAGCAATGCCATACCTTGGCTGGTGTTGGAGCAGCCAACTGGAGGCACAGGCTGGGGAAGCATTAAGGAGTTGCTGGATAAAACCAGGGAGGATAAGGTAGGAAGCAAGGAGCTCTTTTGTAGCTGAATTCTGAGGAAACACTTCTTTGTCATAAGCGCTGTCAAACAGCCTCGTTGTCACGGCAACATTGGCTGGATAACCCATTTGGGAAAATACTTGTAGGACCTAACATTCTATCATCTGTCATTCAATAATTTCATGTTCATAATAACTGGGAAATCAATGGCCATCCTCGGAGACAGTTTGCTGAAAGGGTGAGTGCTCCACGGCCAGCGCAGTCCAGGCTGCTCTCAGCTCACCGGGAGGCTCGCGCTGGCCGTGGAGCGTGGGGCTCATGTGGACCTGCTCAGAGACTGAGGTTTGTGATCTAATTAAACTCTGCTGTTGACACCCATAAGAGAGAGGAGAAAATGGCAGATAAAGCAGTTCAAGTGGTGTGAGGAAACAAAGGTTTAGGTGGAATTAGCTTTTCATATTTTAAAATACCACGGAAAACTATGTACTCAAGTTATCACATGGCCAGTGTCAACAAATTCTGTAACTTAAAGGCATTTTTTTCTTATCTTGGCTTTCTAATTAAACTGCTTATCATCATAAAGGCTGTGTTACCTTTATGTTACGTATTGAATATAAAGCAATCACTGAACAGTAATTAAAATTCTTAAACACGCACCCATTGACTTTACATACAATTAGTTTGCAGCAGTGTGCCATTCATTAATAACACAAATTTTCAGAACTGAGACCTTGGTTGGCTTTGCAGGGAAAGATGTGTTTAGTAATTATTTTGGCAGTGTTTATCTGTTTTGAAAAAATGTGCTAATATGTATCTCTGGAAAGTAATTCTGGAAATAAAAAAAAATATCTTAAATTGAAGCTTAGGGAGAGAGGGTAAGTCCTTGCTGATAGGAGTATTACAGACATGAATAAAAGGTAATTCTTATCACTCCATTAACAGTATTTGAAGGATTCTCATTCTCATAATTCACAACAGGAGTTTCCTTTTCCTTTTAAAAATTCTTTTGGAGCAGAAAGATAAGGTGGCTCTTTTCCAGCTGACTGTTTCAGCACGTCTGTGGTTCAGTTAGCACACAGCGCAGGACAGATGCATGCAGGGCCACGGCCGGAGCTTTGGGTAGTTTGTGCTGGGGAATGTGGTGAATAATCAGGTCAATTTTTATGGGTGTCTGCAAAAAGCACATGCTTTTTGAAGGGAGATATGTGGTTCATTTTGGAAATGTTGTACTTGGTAATTATGTGAAGTGATACCTTAGGTATTAGTGTGGGAAATGAGAAGGAAAACCATCCTTCTTGTTTTGCACCCAGAGGTCGAACTGTGAGTACTCAGGGTGGTGACTCCAAACTCTTCATTATTTGATGCCCTACTATGGTTTCTTGAGGTAAGCACTTGCTCCCAGCTTTTGAGGACTTGTTTGATTACAGCACATTCAGTTACAGGCTCACTGTGTGTTCTCCGTGAAAACATTTCCAGTTGCTCAAGTCATCAGAAATACCTGCAGGTCCTAATCCTCAGGCTCTGAGTTGTGCTAGTTAAGTCTCTAAAATCATCCATTTGCTGTTTAAGTTTAGATTGGCTTGTACTCCAGTGATATGTCAGGTTTAGAAAAAATTTCCTGGAATAAATCTGTTTGGGAGAAGAGGCCTGTTTCTTTCATGTTCTCCAGTGTACTGGGTTCAGAGAAGAAGAGAGAGGTTCAGGAGGTTGCTGGTCACTACAAATCTGTTGAAAAACTCAGAACTCAGTTTTAGCAGAGAAGGAGGCAAGATTTCATTGTGAGGGACCTGATGAAGAAGGAATCCCTGAAGGAAACCGATTTATTAAGATATAGGAATGAGATCCCACAAGTCTGACATAAGAAAAAAAGAGAATATTTATGCCCAGGTTAAAGAGCTTCATAAAGCGCAGAAGAAAGAAGCAAGGGGAAGAATGATACATTCTTCTTTTTTAAGAAAACAAGTAAAGATGAGTTAAAAAAAAAAAAAAAAGTTAAGAAAGTTAAGGTACAGGCTGTGGAAGCAGGGACAATGATAGGAAAGAGTGACAGATAAGCTTTTTAATGTCTGGGTCTCTGTTGGTGAAGGTGAGCACCTTAAATAGGAAGTGATTAAAAATATATTATCTCAGCAAAACTGCTCAATATTGAAATATTCAATCAACAGCTGGCAGGATTGACAATAGCCAAGCTGTGATGGGGTTCAACCTTTCTTTGACTTCATATGGAAAAACAATCTAGTCTGTATTGAGAAGGCATTAAAGGAGTCAGCAAAAGCCCCACCATTGAATAGAAATGAGACACTGCCCTTGAGAAAAGTACATCCACACAGCAGGCTAAGAGTAAGAGCAGATGGCTGGAGAGGAAACAAGTAGGTGCTTGAAGTGGTAGAAGTAACTTTTCACACCAGGTTCAAATAGGAATCCCTCTAGACATCAATTTTTATATAAGTATTCTTCTCCCCCATGTGGCAGGATGATGAAGCCTTACTTCTTTGTGAGCATCGGCTGGGTACCTCCAGTGTGGGCACTGCCAGGGCAGTGCTCCCACTGCCTCAGCCATTACCTCCCTTCACACCTGGGCATTTGACATGGGAAAAGCTGGCTTGTGTGGACAAATGAACATGTTCTTCTGAGTAACTAGCTGGCAGCTTTTATTCAGATTATTAAAATAATGTAGGGAAGCATCAGGAAAATTAATTTATTTGCTTTTCTGAAAGGAATTGGCAGCTCCCTTGACTCCCTATGGGGATTCTCATATTTACTTTGTTTAGACTTAAAGGAGAGTGTTAGAGATATGGATGCCTATAATATTTATTGGTTAGGTCTTGTGCTTTCCCCCAGCATTTGTCAGTTACTGCTATTTTCTGTCACCCTCTGGAAGATGGAAAGGAAAAGAATTTCAAGAGTGCCAAGGGAATACGAACTGTGACTGCCTCTTCCATACTTAATGTGAGTGGATAAATACACAACATCAGTTTCCAGTGCTGGCACTCACATTGGCTGTGCAAGTCCTCCTTCCCATTCCTCCTTCCCCTCCTCTCCTAATAGAAGAGGAAAGCCAGGAGGAAGTTGTAACAAGACATTCCCTGTGTGTTGCAAAGGATAAATATTGCCCCCCCCGGTGCTGCTTTGATGAATCTGTGTTTAGTCAGAGGTTAGATGAGTAAAGCTTTCACTGGAGAGTGTGAAATAGCATTGATCAGACTGACTTCTGAAGCAGGGTGAAAGACAAAAAGAATCAATTAAACCTGTGGCCCTGGTATCCTGGTTTATTTTGCTCTCTCCTCTCCTCTCCTCTCCTCTCCTCTCCTCTCCTCTCCTCTCCTCTCCTCTCCTCTCCTCTCCTCTCCTCTCCTCTCCTCTCCTCTCCTCTCCTCTCCTCTCCTCTCCTCTCCCTCTCCCTCTCCCTCTCCCTCTCCCTCTCCCTCTCCCTCTCCCTCTCCCTCTCCCTCTCCCTCTCCCTCTCCCTCTCCCTCTCCCTCTCCCTCTCCCTCTCCCTCTCCCTCTCCCTCTCCCTCTCCCTCTCCCTCTCCCTCGGAAGGAGCAGGACATGATGAACAAAATCAAATTGAAAATGAATTTATGTGGGGAGTAGGAAAAAGGAAATATGGAGCAGAATATGCAAAATTAAAATTTCACCATACAGTAAAGGAAGGAAAGGGAAAAGTGTGATAAAATTGCGTAGGTTTGTGTTGCAGGCTGGAAGCTGATATGAATTTTATATGTGTTCATTGCAGCTTATTGTAGGAGCTCCCCTCAAAGAGTTTGTCATTCAAGGTCAGATTTAATATTGTACTGGTTTTGTTTCTTTGCAATGTATATAAAAATCTCAAAATGGTTTTGTTATCCCAAACAGCTCATTAGATGCCATCCTCTGGTGTGTGTGCCATCACCTGCCTGGTGCTGGGCAGCTGCCTCACTATGGGGTTTCCTGGTGTTTTTTACAGCGCTGCTAAATTTTGAAAATTATTTCTCATATTTCAGTGTCACATGTTGCTAGATTTGTTCATTATAAAATTATCACATTATAAAATGGGGATAGCTTTACCTGATTTTATGAGGTACTTTGATACCTCTGTATGAAAAACTCTATGTGAAACTTTACTGCTGCTGCTATGTAAGAAGTTTTACTGCCAGGGTTCTTTTGGTACAAGTTAAATTTAATTATTTTTAGATCGCCTCTTTTAATTACGTAGAACTGTTTGCTCTTCTTCTTGTACCTGAAGGAATAAAAAAGTATTTTCAAGCAGAAAATAGACCTTTATATAAATCTTCACCTACAGTACAGAGAGGGTTTAAACAAACTAGCTGAGGATGGCAGTTTTTCAAGATCTTTGCTTCTCATTCTTATTTTATCACTTGCCATTAGGATAGCACTGTTCAGAAAAGCACCTAAATGGTTCATTTTTTTCAGCTGAATTGTAACCTTTTGCATTGAACTACAGTAGCCAGTAGAAAGATAATACAAGTGTCTCTACAGTCCTTCCTAGACGTACAAAAACTTGAGCATTTCCCATGGTGAGTTTGATCTGGTCATAGCTGGGTCTGCTGGTGATCAATATATGTATGTTTTAACTTAAAAGAAAAAAGACACTGTAATCACAGAAATTAGCAGCTAAATAGAGTTTTTGATCATTTGACACATCCTCTGAGGTCAATGGGAACAAAACACAGCATTGTTTATGAGTTTTGTTAAGAAAGGTAGGAGAAGCTAATGTAATTTGAATTTCTGGTGGATTTCTGGGAGAAGTAAGCAGTGAAGCTGTTAGCTGGCTTACTGCATAAGGTTTGTATTTTTTTGAAGCAAGGTTGATGTAGTTTCTGAATACCTTGTGTCAGGAATATATTCTCTCCAGTGTTTTGGTCTCTGTGCAGGAGGGCTCTTGGTGGATTGTCATGTCTTGTTAACAGAAATAGCTGTAATCGATGCTTTACTAAACTCTCTAAATTACTAAATTACTAAAATTACTAAATTTACTAATTGCTAAATTGCTAAATTACTAAATTACTAAAAAACTGGGGCTTACTCCATTTCTTTAAATGTATCTCTAATTTTCTGCTTTAGGAGTTCCAAACTCAATTTTGGATGAGAAGTGTGCTGAAATCCCATTGGCTTGGAGTTTTTCCCTAGAATTTTATTTTCAACCAAAAGTGGGAATGTTTCTGCAAAAACCTCAGTTCTTACATAACAACCCATTTCTGAGGAATGTATAACATCCAGAACTTTCAGTAGCTAAAATACTTGAATTTCTGTTCACATCTGTAGTTTGAGACAGGACTCTCTTTTCCCTGAGCTGACAATGTCGTTGCTTACTGCATGAGTTTCCTAATTTATTTGGCCATCACTAAGGGTTCCCTAAAGCATTACAATAAATCCCCAACACATCTGCTGAAGGGGCAAATAACAACCTTAGGGCTTCTGGCTGGTGACTCCAGTGACAGGGTGAGGTCACTCTGAAGGCAGTAACTTTTGAAGGAGACCACAGTGGGACAGATATGCAGATAATGTTTAACTACAGAACTTTTTTTTTGTCTTTGGCTAGAAGTCATTGACTCAGAAAACTTGTGATTGAGGTGCTGGGGAAGGAAAGACATTGCTTGCCATAGCAACCTTAACATCCCCTTACAGTATGTGTGTCAGTTGTGCTAGGGCTAATTTATCATGTAAAGTGTATGCTATGTATGTCACATTTTACTGCCTGTTCATTTGTTTTGATAATCAAGATCTTGACAGATTTGTCGCACATGGTAGGATTTATAGTAAGGATTTTCTTATCACTGAATTAAGTTGATACATATAATCCTAGTGTCCTGCACAAGAACTGAATAGAAATGAAACATATTCAGAGTAGATGCAAAGGTCTTGCAGAAAAAGCACTCACCCTTTCCTAATCCTCGATTTTTTTTTTTTCCCTTTTTTTTTCCTTTCTTTTCATGTGATTTGTTTCACATCTTTGCAGGAGGAGTCATAGAGAAGACAATAGACATTGACCTTGAGAAGGTTAAATATTTCCTCTTTTATTAAAAGATCTTTCTGTTTTATAAGATACAAAGTTTAATCCTGTAAAAAACACAAGCGAGCTTTGGAAATACACTGATTTTACCTCCAGTAAATCATGATCACTCACATACCTGCTGCCTGTAGTTTGAAGTTTGATAAGTTAATTCCTTTTTCAGAGATGTTACTTCCTCCCCAGTAGTAAATGAAAGTGTCTCATTTCCCTCTCTGAAGACAAGTTGAAAATGTGGGGTCTGACTTAATATAGGCAAATACAAATGTGAACAGATTTAGCCACTGGAGCTGCCCACCTGGCCTGAGGCCCCTTGTTTTTCTTTTGAAATACATAATTCAATGGTACATAAATTTGCTCTGGAGTATATGATATTGCATTTCTCCGTTTTTATATTGCAGCAGGCTGCTTTAGTCTAGGCAGGCAAGCTGGTAAGTGTGGGGACACAGGGAAGGTATGTGCCTGCCTGTGAGCATCTTTAAATGCTTACAAGCACAAGACCTGCCTTACTGAAGGAGTTGAGAAAGACTGTACAAGTGGTCTTGAACCTTTTGAGACTGAGAATTCCAAACAGCATCTCCTAAAATATCTATCCTGCAAATATATATTTTTATTTTATGGTTTTTAAGAAATAGCATTTTTTGCTGTTGATAATGTATAAGGGTACTGAGGGCACTTACTGCACTGTTGGACAAAGCTTGGTGGGTATTTCCTAGTAAGGAAAGTTTAGATAAACCTCAGAATCACAGAATGCTTTGGGTTGGAAGGGATCCTTAAAGATCATGCTTTTCTGAGCACTAGTACCGGAGAGCATCAGTAGATAATTACAAAGCAAAGATCTCTGGAACAGGAGATTTTTGTTTCATTTTCCACCATATTTCTCTGGTCTAAACTCTGCTTTATTTTTATATATGACTGATATTGACACCAAAATAAATTATAGAGCTTGGGCATGTATTTCAAGAAGGGCATATTTTGAAATCTAAAACTGAAAACATCTGAGAAAACACGTTTTCACTGTGTAAAAGTTTAATTGGGACAGACTTTAATCCCAGATGAATTGCACTGGTATTGCTACTATTTCCTCAGTTGATACATCCTGTTGAGGAAGGATGCTTCTTCAGAGCACAGTGATGGTTTTTGTCTGCTTCAGTCTTGGCAAAATGAATGAGACCATTCCTTCTACAATTCTGGCTTCCCACCTGAGGCTTTCTTTTAAGTGATCTTGATGTTTGTATTGTTTCATATGTTTTTTATGCTAAATACGAGTTAAGTGCTTCACTGTAATTTGCACCATTCATTAACTGTAATGTGATTGAATTCTTTCCCTCCACATTATATTCTCCTTTGGAATATCTTAGGAAGCTATGTTCAAAAAGAGTCTTTAATGCCCCTGTCCAGAGGGCTCAGACAATCCAGGAGTCCTGGCAAGCTGCAGTAAGGCTGAAGCACAGCACAGGGGTAGCAGGAGCTGAGCAGAGGCTGGGTGCCAGTGGTGTCCCTGTGGCCAGGCAGCAACGGCTGGGTGGGCACCCCCCTGCAAACCACTGATGTGTGACAAATCTCCCCTCTGAAGCTGACAAGATCTTCATTTTGGCTGTTTTATTCTAGAGAAAAAGAGAGGGGTTCAGAAGCTGAAAACTTGTTCAGAGATAAAGCAGGATTTGCTATGCCAATTTCTCTTCCACAGGACATCAAAATAGAAGGAAAAGAGGCGTCAAATCAACCAGATTTCATTTGTCTCCATCCATATAGGTCTGCAGGAGTTTTTTTACATTTTCTGCATTTTTCTCCCTAACTCCTTATACCTGAGCTCATAGCTGACAATACTGATTGTTGGTGGGTGAGTGTTGCAGGGTTTGGCAGGGCGCACTGGCAAGGCTGAGCTCTGGTGTGCTGCAGGCTCAGGGCACCCTGACGCGGGTGGGCTGGCTGGCACAGGGCCAGGACCAGGCTTGTGCCCAGGCAGCCTGCCAGGTTAGCATCCAGCAGAAAGACCCCTGCACTTCCCTGACAGCTGCCACAGTAACCAAACACCAGCAATTTTCAGGGAAAGACACATCTAATAACATTAATTTTCGTCTAGAGCAGAAGGTAAGGTAACTAAAGCCAGGTTGATTGGGCTTTGCTGGGACATTTAACTAATGATCCTAGAAAGCAGGTGCACTGGCAGTGATTTTAAGCTTTAGAAAGCCCAAAGAGGGTACAAAGTAAACCTTTGATGCTGTGGGGATTTTAAAGAGGAAGCTGCATTCGTTTTAAATCATTACAAAGCGTTTGCTGATGGCAACAGAATTAATGATGCTTTTATGGTGGTCAGTGACTATCAACAAACAGAGTTGACTGTAGTTCAAATTATTATTTTAGATCAAACTAGCCAGTCTAAACCAAACCCAGCTAGTCTGACTAGTTGACAGACATGGGAGTAGTGTGGGCAGTTCCTCCTGCAGCATTATGTGGTGTTCTCCTGCATCCATCATTCTGTCAAGTGTGTGTTGGAAGCCAGGTTTGACATTCTATCACATTCACCACCTAATACCGTCTTTAGGGTGACGAAGTCATGATTAGTTACACACAAGCATCCAACTCCCCTCTGTCTAACTCCTTCTTTAGAGACATAGGTCGTATCTGTGTTACGAAATAATTTTTTACTATAGTAATGTTAACTTCTGACAGCTGTATTACAACATCTTTATACTGTGGTAGAGGAGAAAAGCAGCTGCTTTTGTGGCCTGATTCAATATAGCTCTTCTTTTTAGCTTTGATACCATGAAAATCCATTCAAGGCTATGAAAACTTCCCTAATCCTGGTTTTTCTAAGGCACATTAGGCCATTTATACGGGACAAGACAGAATTATCTATTTTACTGCTGTATCCCTTGACAGTTTTTCCAGACTGTCACCTGTATGAGCTTTGAAAGCGAACGGTGGCGTGTCCATATTGGTAAATGTGTCTCTGTACTGGTTGTGTGATATTCATGACAAACTGTCCTCAGCATCTTCACTTTTTAAATATTTGGGTGTACCAAAATTACTCTTGTAGATTTATTGAGCTAATGGCACTTACACTCAAAGGGCCTTTTAGTAAGAGACTTTCTCAAGTCATGAGTAATTTTTCATTTTGTACTTCCATCCTGATTAGCAGTATGAAACTTAAAACTTTTAATTGAGAAACCACACAAGATATGTTAATTATATTTGAGTGCTGGAGACTGCAAGGGTGGCCTCAGCAGAACTTGGATGGGTGTAACAGGCCTCCATAATACATTCTTTGAAAAGCTCTGTGAAGCCTTAAAAGGCTTATTGAATTGATGCCTTTGCAAGGCTGGTGTTACTTTATAAGAATGTAAAAAGGAAGAGCTTTTCTAATGAAGCAGGTATCAGAGGAAAGAACAGAGAGTTCCTCACCACTGTTCTTGTCCTCTGAACCAGTCCCTGCAGCTTCAGCACTTGAATTAATTTTGTACTGTGAGTTCAGTTTCTCATCGAGGCTTTTCATTGATATTTGACGTTGTTTGATCTGGGCCTGAACTTGGCAAATCTCAGTTCCAAATGGTCTTTATTTTTTCCCACACAGGCCTAAAAACACTCATATATAATCCTCAGCTGTTGGGGAAAATCTTTTTTATTTATTTATTTTTTTTAAATAAATTTTGAAACAGATGTAGCTTGAAAAGCTTTGAAAGTGATTAGGACAATAATAAAATGTACTTTTATAGATGTGTTTGAAGTTCAAAGTCATTATGGGATCATTAGGCTGTTGGAGTCTGTTGTATTAACAGCTAACATTAGCTAAGGAACTTTCAGTTGAAGAGATGTTCTAGCTTTTTGTGCAAGAACTGGTAAATTTTGAGCTTTAAAATTGAAAAAGTAAAGGGATCATGTTGCCAATATTAGATTTCTGAAGAGGAGAATAATAAACACAGGCAAGCTATCAGAAAGGGGCTGCATGGAGGGAAATCTCAGAGCTGTTCTATCTCTCATAGCTCCCAGGAGTCGGTGAATTATGGGCTTCCTAAGAAGGTGGATGACTAGTGAACAGTTTTCTGTTGCAAAATTGTCTAATACCTTTTTTGAACTCTTTTCTGCTTTTTGCTTCCTTTGAGGTTCGGTAATGCATTCCACTGTCAAATTTCTTGGAAAAAAAAAAAAATTCCAGGCTTTCTTTAGTTGTTTTAAATGTATCATCTTATTATTTCATTGTGTAATGTGGGAAGGAATTTGCTCTGTATCAGGAGAATACATATAAAGACAGAAGATGCAGGGAAAGTGAACTATTATCTGTATTTCTCATTTGTGCTTCACAGCTCTTCCATTTTCTTTAAATGATTTAGAGATGGAAAGACCAGGACTGCTGACTGTATGGATAAAATATGGATATTTCTGGTGTTTGTGCAGTTTCAGTAGTTCCTGCTCCATCGTTAGTCTTTTCCTCAGGCAATTCAAGGAAACTATCCACAACTCCAAATCTATTTTCTGAGTAGATATAGTTACTTTAGAGACCATGACTGAATATTTTAGTAGTGTTCCCTTAATGTTTATTGACATGTGACTTCACATCTAAATTTATCTATAATCAGAGTTTTTTCCCGCAACTTTGTCCATACACTTTAGGTTTGACTATCCTGATTAATTTTAAATTAATAAAGTAATTTTTTTTTACTTTAAATCATTTCAAGCTTATTTATGAGTAATTCTACTCTGTGTATTCCATAGTGTTAAAACTCTCCAGTCAGTTAAGAGCCATCAGCACAGTTTCACATGATCATATGGTATAAAAAAAAGTGAAGTTGTGTGAGATGGTTTCCTTATGACTAACTAATGAGATAGAGAAAGTTAAGAGAAAGTCACAGTCCTTCCAGAAAATGTTAACCAAGTCCTGACTCCAACCTTTATGTATTCCTAAGGCCTTAAAATTCAGTATTAGGCATCATTTGATCTTCTGCAACTGTTTCCTAATTATTTTGGTACCAGTTTAAGGGGGATAAGGAAGCCACTCAGAGTAAAAACCATGGGGAAAAATATCCTGGATGACACTTTGAGAAAGAAATGAGAAAAAAGTCTCTGAGCAGCCTGAAGTTTGGCTAGCAAATGTGGTGAAGGAATTGTACTTTTCCCAAAGAATGCTAGCCAGCTCATTCACATTGTATTGATAGATAAATGGGTTAAAACAGGAAGGCTACTTTTTTTTTTCCTGTATAGAACAAAAAGAACGAGTAGAACTTGTATTCTAAGCAGTCATGGCAGAGAGGGTTCTTCATGTGCTTCCTTTCCATTTCCCTTTAGAGAGGTATTTGCATTTTGGACAAGGAATCCCATAAATCCCATAGGATCCCACAGATCCCATGTCAATTTAATCATGGATGGGAAAGACAATCAATAGATATCAATAGACTGGACTTGTGCAATATGATGTTATGGCTGCTCTCTGCCTTCCAGGGGGCATTTGAGCCCAATGGAAAATTCCACTTATGGAGCCTATTTGATTTACAGTCAGGCAGGTCTAGTCTTCAGAGAAATTACAGTCCTCCTGGGAAATACAGAACATAGGAATTCCATGTCCTGCCTCTTCTCTTGCCACCTTTAATTTTGCCGTGGCTTTGACCAGTGCATGAAATCTTGGTAGCTGTGGTAAAGAATATGAGATTAAGCAAATATCTTTCCTAAATTAATGTTCCAGAGAGTATTGCATTTTGTCATAGACACAAATTCTTAGTTTTTGTGTTCATGCATTTTTAATTATGCTCTGATGACTGCAGAAAACACACAGCGTTTTTGTAAGACATTTGAGTAAGACTTTCATGTATCTACCTTGTAGGGATTGAGGTAAGATTTTCTAGTCTATTAAGTTTGCAAAAATCCATTTTATCAAAGCCTAAGCCCATTTAAATGACTTTGTACTTCTATAGTTTTCACCTTTGTTTAGCCTACTGGTTAATACATACAATATGTTATTTTAGAGTTCAAGCTGGCTAGGTTATATGCAAATTCTGAGTCTTGGGTTATATTTACTGAAGGTTTTTAAGTTTTTCTCTGCAATCATAGGTCTGGATGATTCCTTGTTTTTCTGATATGCAAACTGATTGATGCAGATCACCTGATTCCAGCATCTGAGGCTTTATGAAAAACATTAAATATCACAATGGACTAAAAGATCTTCCCAGACTGAGGTTAAACTTTATGAGTTCAAGCCTTTTCTCAGAAGACTGGGGATATGCAAAAGCTTTCTCCAGCTCCATTTTTCTTATGATACTTCTGTTTTACAGCTATGCAGCCCTTAGACTATAAATTGCATTGCCATCTGTTCTGTGAGCCAGATTTCTGGGAATTCCTCAAAATTTATATAGTAAATGCTGTGGGGTTGGTACATCAGGAGGACAGTGTGAATTCAAGGGCTTGCAAAGAAAACTTGGAATTCCACATATGCCTCACTGAGTTTGGACCAACAGCTTCACTATCCTCACATAAAACGAATGTTATATTTTACTATGTGTCTTTTAGCTGCATGATAAAGAAGATATAAACTTGTGAGTGGTCTTTAATTTGCAGTGTCATTGTCTTGAATTTTTTGCAATAAGACATTTTCAAGCATGGGTGCTTATAATTAGACATTGCAGTACCTCAGTG
The DNA here is from genome assembly GCF_971803275.1 of Cyanistes caeruleus. Taxonomy (NCBI): domain Eukaryota; kingdom Metazoa; phylum Chordata; class Aves; order Passeriformes; family Paridae; genus Cyanistes; species Cyanistes caeruleus. The sequence goes on along the minus strand of NC_141704.1, from coordinate 53,674,679 downwards.
AGGTGACTATATACCAAATATAAGTCATCTCCTAGATGCTTAAAATTAATTAGGGGACCTAAAAAACGGCATGTTGTTTGAAAATGTTAACATTTTTTGTTGTAACTTTCTTAAAATTAAACTCTATCTGTTTGCATGATTGATTCCTGATTTGACTGTAAATTATTATTTATAGTATATATTTGTTTTTATGGTAATTTTAAATTGCAGACAATGATCATGAAGAACTCCACAATTAAGAAAAGCAATTGAAATAGTATGTTATTGAAAATCTATTAATTACATATAAAATAAAAGTGACCTGATTATTTTTTTTTACCTTTTTGATCCCTTTAGCTACAAAAAGTTGGAGGGCAATAACGATGAGGAAGAGGGAAAGTAAGAAGTTGTTTTCTTAGCAATGTCAAATTCAAATTGGCCAAAGCACATCACATACTTCTTTTTAGTTAATAGTTCCACCAAGTTTTTCCTTGAATGCCATTCTATGCTGCACATAGTATTTTGACAACATGTAAGATCAAATTTACATATTTAGATGGAGCTCAGGAACCTGGAAGTACACCTTTTCTTTTCTAATAAATCTATTCAGCCCTTCAGACTGTGCCCATTAGTGGCTGCAGAAGCAGAAGACAGAACCTTTTTACTCTGTGTGAGCAGAAGGCAGGCACTTGATCAATTAATGGAGAAGCTTATGTTGTCTCCAGAGAAGTAAACAAAACCAGAGAAAGAACAAAATAAAATAGACACTGTAAGGGGAAACTGCTGAAAGCTTAACTGTATCTTTCCTCTGCTTATTTTGTCTATTGGTTTTTGTTGTTGTTGTTTCTTGTGTATAACTGGAATCTTGTAATAATATGTCCTTTTTGCCTTGTTTTTTTAAGAACTAATTTTAAGAAACTATCAAAAATATACCAGGGTAAATAATGTTTCCTTTCAATAATGTAGTTTAGCTTTCAAACTGTGCTATGTGTCAGAGGAAGAAGTTGCATGAGTGGAAGAAGAGAACACTTTCATCGAAAGAAGGCATGGTTGTCCTTGCATGACTGTTGTCTTGTTCATTGATCTGACTTTCTTAAGTTCAAAATTTACACATCTGAGAATCTTTCTGCACCTCACAATATATAAACCTTCAAAGATTGAGTTGATGTTTGCTACATGGGTTTAAACCTCTCAGCATGAACAGCATTTCATGTGAGTGTGGAGGAGTAGAACAGAGGCTGATTCTTTCTAACAATGATGAACCTGCCTCCATGGTTCGTCTTTGAAATCCTTGGGCTTTGTAGGAAATTCATAACCAAACCTGCCTGCTCAGGTTCTTCCACCAAATGAAAATTAATCTTACTGTTCTGTTTTAGAACAGTGCTGGAAGCTGGTATGTGAAGAGCTTGCTCTATTATTGGTCATTATTTGATTCTTCCTGACTCCACACATTTATTAAAGGAGATGAAATTTAATTAAGATTTAGTCTCAACCTATTTATAATTTACCTAGAGGTTCTAGCAAACTTTACTACTGTGCAGAGTGTGCAGCAGTGGTCCAGTTTTTCCTGTAGGTTTCTCTGTTTGGCTCTTATCCTGTCTATTAGGTAAAATTAGGGCCCAGGAAATTGGATTATTATATCCCAAGGGGCTGAACTGATAAGCAGCACATGATTGTTGATCTGCTTGCTCCCCAGTGTTGCTGGTGTTTGAGGTGCTACTAGATGCAAAGCCAATTTCTTATCAATTAGTGCTCATTAGAATCATTTCCTGTTATTGATTTTAAATGTTTGGCAAAGCACTTTTAGGAAACTGCACCCAAAAAAACTAGTAGCTATACATGGCTTCTTAGTAAATGCAACTCTTTAGGGCCCAGTGTTAATCTTAACTGGTTTCATTGTTTTCCAAGTAATTATTTCTGCTTTGGATCCCACCTGCTATCCTCTCCAGATTAAAGATGTTTTGAAACAAGCACTTGATATAGTTCTTTATGAGAAAAGCTGCTGAGAAAGTATAGATTAAAAAAAATAAAAAGGAACTTTTGCTTTTCCTATCCTCTTTTGTTATGACTTGGGCTTTTTATCTTGAATAACTACCATTGGATTATATGATGTACAGTACAGGAATTAATGTCAGCCTTGAGTTATATGTGATTTTCATTGGCCTTAATATTTAACTTGTGTGCTTAGTTTAATTTTAAATGCATCTTTTCCTTTTTACATGCATTGAGAATTGTGGCACTATTAAAATCTAATTTAGAAATGGTAAAATTGGATATAGTGACATGTTAAAATAATAGCTTTGATACCTGGGAGTCCGAGAGAAATTTGGCTTATAATTACTATTAATCTGTTATACATGCAGGAAAGTGACCCAAATGTGAGATTATTTAATAAACAGTAAAATGTGTGTCTATATGTAAAAAGCACCAGGTCAGGCACACTTGAATTTCCACATATCCCATATATGCATGATGAATTGTTATGGAATTATGCCTTTTATGAGTACAGTGGAATTTTGGCTAAATTTGGCAGTGTCAGAGTTGGAGCTATCAGTATAGCCATTTGGGTTCATTTTCTCTCCTTTCTGTTGTTTAAATTTTTAGCAACAACAGCTCAGGTTTCACAGGCACTCCCCTAAAATGCTTACAAATATTTTAAATCTATTCTGTGATCCCTGTTGCATAAGGTGGAGACCTAACATAAGACTTGACTTGTGCTTTTCCCACCTCCATTAATGAATTAGTCTCACAATTACTGTAAAAATTGAGACAAGTGTGGGTGAAATGCATGCAGCTTAGTCTCTCTAACCTTAATAAACAGAGTTGGTATTGACACAAGTGAATTTTGTTTAACCACAGTACATTTGCTTCTTAATTAGTGAATATTCATCTGTCATCAGCAGCAGCTATGACACCCCTCCCTGCTAACACGTTCTGTCATAAATAATCAATGAGACGCTATTAATATTCATGAGTGGGAATCTGTGTAGTCATGTGCACTGATGCAGAGACAGGGGGAGTGTTGCCATGAACTGAGTCGAAACTCTGTGTGTGTATACGTGAGTGTAAGATAGTTAGGGAAAGGGAAGAAGAGCACGCTGCCACGCACTGCCCTGCCTTTTGCTTCCAGCTAACAGTGGCGTGCCTGTGTGCCGGGGCTGGAGTGACTGATGAAAAACAGTAGACAAGTCTGGAGGGTGATTCCCCGTCAGTGCATTTGCCTTTCAGTGCTGGGAAAATTAGAGGCTTTGCTCTTGTGTTGCTTATTAGGATGGGCTGCAATCTGTGCACTTTTCAGAAGAGAGAGGAACACTACAAACTGCTCTATGAAGTTTCACAGGTGAGTGCAGAGGATATTGCCAGCATCTCCAGAGTAAAAAATCTGTGTGCTTTACAGACAGTAAGTAGAGATGCTTTTGTTTTGCTTTACCTTTTTCCTTTCCTTTGCAAAATTGCTAGTGAGATTGTTTGGGGGGAGGTTGGTAATTATTAGTATTTTGGGTGCCTGTTGTTTTCTGCTCGTATGCCACTCCCCCTTCAGATGACTTCCTGTGGGATTCTTTTAACATTTTTGTGCATCTTCTGCCAAGATGTCAGTCATATAGCAGCAGTCTTGCTGAACCATATCGGTGATGTTTTAAGAGAGCCCTTGGCTTGGGTAATCAGGTTGATTTCAGATAAATTGCACTGCTGCCTCTGAAAGCCTTAGGTCTGTGATCTCAGGTATTTTTAAGTTAAGGAACAAAGTTTTTATGGCATGTCTGTTCTGGCTGAGAAGTATGTTATATTTTCAAATTAATGAATTAAAATTGAAATAATTCTGAAACATATTGTCACCTTTAAACAGGTACTGAGCACAGCAGGGTTCCATGGGTGAGATATGCTGCCTGTTCATTCATTGTGTGTGTGTGTGTTATTTCTGTATACAACTAGACAAAGATCATAATCCCATTTAGGTATTTTGGTGTCTCTTTCAGCATCCTAGCAGTGCAGTGCATAGCAGAGTAGCAGTCTGCTGCTGCTGTGCTCCCAGCTCCCTCAGAATAAGATGAGAAAAGACGAAACAAGTACTTCCCCATAACAGCCCATAATTTTTGCTCAGATCCTATTGAATCAGTATTTGATTTGCAGCTTTTTGTTTGTTTTTTTCCTCTTGGCATACCAGACTCTCGCATACTAAAGTTTAGTGCCTTTCAGCATCTGTTCTCTCCCTCTCTATAATTTGTTCTGGCTCTGACACATTGCCATTGATAGAGGCTGAACACTGGCAGTTTTGGACTGCACTGCTGCTGACAGGCAGTGCAGGGGGGAAAAAGAAGCTTAGAATGTTGGTGGTCTATTGGCACAGCAGCAGCTAAGTGCCCAGTGCCGACTGGTTCCCTCCGAGTTCCTCCTGACGTGATTCATTTCACAGTGGGCTAATTACAAAGTGGATTCTCTACACATGAAGCAGCCTCCTCAGTTGTGGTGTTAATGCACATTTTCATGGTAATGTGATCACAGCCTCATTAGCCAGTTTCCAGAATGATCCTCTGCATTAATTAAATATAAAAATGACTCTTTTTATCACCATAGAGAGGAAGAAGAAGATTACCATTGTTAATTACTACTGGGGGCCATACCTCTGCATCATTTTTTTTACCACAGAACCAGCAAGTGTATTCAATCCTAAATGAGTGTGTGTTTGCAGGTAACATTCCCATTGCCTTGCCTGGTGAAGATGGTCTCTAGGTGGAACACTTCCCTTTAGTTCAATATTTAGTCGTAATCCCATGATCATTTTTTTCTTACAGCAATAGCACAGGGAAAAACATAGCAGCAGCACATTTCCCTCTCTACCCTTTCCCTCTCCCCAGCTCTGGACTGCCAAACTGATCTGAAAGTGTAAAATGGAATAGAGTGGGTCAATGTCTGCATTTCTATACCAGGGAATAAGAAATGCAGTTTTGCTGTGAAAGAAATTAGACATTTCTTAAAGGGCTGAATGTGTGTATGGTAAAAAAAGACTGTCTGGTTTAGAGCAAATGCATTTTCAAAATATTCCTTTTAGCAATGTTGCATGGTAATAAATGTGATTGGAATTATCACCAAACCCAAAGGTGAGTTTTTTAAAAGATTTGAGAGAAATTCTTCCCTCTATCTATCTTCTCTACTATTGAGTTGGAGTGTCTGTGGATGTGAGCAACCAAGGTGCAAAATTAACAAAAGCTTTTGCTTTTTTACTCTGGTGCTTGCCAGATAAAGTGTTATCCCTGGGAGGATCTCAGGGGGGTTCCTTGGGGAGTGGAAACGCAGTGAGCCTGGTGCTGCATCTTGTGCTGTTAGGGAAATGTCACTGATAAGGTGCAGAAGGAGAGCAGAGAAATGACTTAGTGTGCTCACTGCCAGATCCTGTGTTTATCTGTAGACTCGTCCCTATCTTTGTTTCAGTGTGTGCAGGTCAGAGCCCAAAGGATACTGAGCATATTTTTAACCAGGTGCTGCAGTAAAGATCAGGTAGTGTCTCACACCATAACTGCTTCTATGTACAATTCTGATTTGCTGCTGGGAGGGGGGAGAAGGAGTAGAATATGATAAATTAAATTAAGCCAAGGCAGGCATTACTACTTGATTTGCAAATCCCTTTTTAACTCTCCAGTCCTGTAATTCCTATACCACAGGCTTGGCTCTTTCATCTACATGATTTCTGGAGAGCCTGGGACAAGTTAGCCTGTCAGGGACATGAATTGACTGAGGATGAGCTGTGGCTCACTAGCATACGTGGATCAGATAGATTAATTTATATTCAAATAAAGAAGCAATCCTAGCCTCATCTGCCACCTTTTCCATACTAGGCTACCTGATAGTGTGGGTGGTCTGTGCACTCGTATACTTAAAAATATAGTAAACAAAGGAAAGCATGTTTGCAGAGGAAAACCATGCAAATGCTTGCAATGGGGCAGGTTTCCTGTGATTGTTTTAGTGAGGTCAGGATCATCATCATAGAGATTTTTGTTGTAGAGCTGCTGGAAAACGAAGACATCTTTAGAATATGTATAATTTCTCACTCTTCCCCCCCCCCCATTCCTTTACTCGTCTTTTGCTGAGATAGCAGCTCAGAGACCACGGGGAACATCTCCAAAAGCATCATTTTCTCGTGTGACAGATAAGTTTATTTAGACAACTGTGTTTTGCACGCTCAGATTGTGATCAAAATAAAAAGTCAAATAGTCATATTTTACGAGTGAAAACTTTTGAGATACCACTATGCATTGGTGAAGGACCCGTGTGCTTCTGAGTGCCTCGTCACCAGACCTCAGCATGGCTCAGGTTTATTTCTGGGCTTCACTGGGGAAGGTATCAGGCATACTACACCCCTCAGGTCCTCTCCTCCATATGTCTACCAGTCCAGAAACGAAGGATGTCTCAATTTGAAATTTATGGCCCTACATGCTACTTCGTGGAGCACTTTAATATTATTTCCTGTGTGCTGTATAAGCAGGATTGAGCTAATGAGTGTGCATCCGGGAAGCCTATGTCAAGTCACTTAGAGAGGGTGGGATCTGGTGTATGCTCATGTCCATTAAGAGCAGACCTGCCATTCTCAGCTGATTTTCTCTTCCACTGCAGGGGTTAAAGAAGTGAGTTAAAGTCATTTGTTAGCAGCATGGTGAGGACTCTTCCCATTTGGCAGACAGGATAAGAGAAATATGGCTAGGATTGAAGGGAATCAGCAGTAATCTTCAATAGCTTTGTTTGAGGCTCAAGAAAATGCAGGTTTTCTTCAGAATATTATGGCTCTTCAATATTCCCATTTCTGTTTGCTTGAATTTTTGTGCTTTGTTTTCAAAATGTGCTATTAACCAAGAGAAAAAGAGGGGAAAGCTGGAGAGAGAACACTGCTTTTAGAGGCAAACCAAAGAATGATACGAACTTCTTTTTTGAATTACCTGTTATGAAGCACATCTAGCTCAGGTGAGGATAGAATTGAAAGGGAGAGAGGAGAAAAGCCAGAAGGGAAAAGAAAGGCTATCTCAGATGTCTCACAAAGTCAGTGATAGAGCTGGGATTAAAACTGGAAGGTTGCACATTTATATTTGACCTGGGATAATAGTAGAGCTTGCTCACAGCATTTTTAAATCCTCTGAAGACTGATTATGCCGTTTGCTTCTCATGTTGGTTTCCATAATTACCATAAAGCTCAAATTTTTACCAGTTTAGAGTTCTGATTTTATGTTCATTTTGATATCCCTTGGGCTTTTTGAAGTTCTAAGTTCTAGTGGTACATCTCTTCCAACTCAAAGCTGCTCACAAGAGAGACATCAAGCCTGCCCACTGAAAGAGCAGAGGCACTTCTGCAAGTTTCAGGAGATTCTGCTTGTAGCTAGCATTGGAATTTGGAAGACTGGGGGCCAAGCAGTGCTCCTTAGCACTGGGACCTGTCTTCTCTGGTCTTGATGAAGTTTGAGTTTTTTCCAAAGATTAATTAACTAGATGGTGTGATACTGATTTTCCTCTTGAACCAACCTTCGGCCACTAATATTCTCTTTTGGTACTTGTTCCATGTGAGGTATTTACATGACAACTCCTCAGTGTGGTGGTTGCCATTAGCTGTCATCCTTTTCTGTAGTTACCTGCCACAACTTCTGTGTGCCTTTGTTTGCTGTATATCAATGCCTCCTCCAAATGCCCCTTATGAATTTCACCAGCTATGGGAAAGTAATAGCTTGTGTTACATCAGCACAAACACATTTTTGGTTTATATCTAAGCTCTCTTTTTATTGGAAATTCTGTAGCAGCACACTTTTATCTGTGGAGAATATAAGAGTAAAAAATCTGAATTTAATTTTCTGTAAATTAGCTGAATTATCTCAGTTTAATTAAATTAGTAGCAAAAGTAGATCTGGTTTGATCTTCCTGCATTTTCTTTCTTTTTCTTCTTGCTCCTCTAAATTTTTTAAACAAATAAGTGATAACACCCTGATTCTTCTTTTTTTTCTAAATAGCTCTTCTGAATACTCATTTATCTATTTGAAAAGTTCAAAAATAAAAGTCAACAAACTTGTGGAAGTACTGTTTCAGTTTAACTAAACAATTTTAGAGACCTGCTTTATGTAATTCCCCTCAAAAATGTACTGTCTCATATTAGTAGTGAATGATAAAAATGTGATCAAGTAAAGCTTGTCATATATTTCTAGCCATGTCCTAAAAACTTTCTTGGCATTTCTTTAAAGAACCTCTGCTGAAATGAAAAGATGGAAAAATGAGTTCAAAAATTTGACTTCTTTTATAGATAGATTATCTTTGTGGTTTCCTTGTTCTTTTGTTTCCATGATTATTTACTTCACACCAGTAATTAAGCAGCATGAAACAATAGAAATTAAATCATAGAAATAATCCCATTGCCATAATGTTTCTGCAGTGTCATGGCACTCCTAACAACTTGCTCCTGGTGGAGGAGCTCACTTTCTCTCTCTGCACAGTGTGCCACAGATTCAGGGAGCATTGGCTGCCAGCAGCAGCTGTCCCCAGAGCCCTGGGCACCCACTCCTCTGCTCTGCTTTGAGTCACCACACACCAATTGCTCAAAAGAGAAGAGACATCTTTCAGGTCACCTCTTGTCTGACTTTAGGCTCTTACCACAGAGCTCTGTTTGGGCCTGAAGGCTCCCTGAGGAGTCCTGGAGGATTGGGATTTGGGTCTGGGAACATGCAGGCTGCTTGAGATAACCAGCTCTGGCTGTCTGGTTGGAGAGTGGCTGTAGAGAAGGCATCCATGTGTAAAACTATATGTGTAAGGAGGTTGTCATCTGGTTCTGTAAAAACCTAAACCTGTTAGCAGGAGTTTTTTTGATCATTCTTTTGAACATGACATCTGAATTATATGCCAAGTACCTAAGTATTATTTTTGATTTCAAACCAACAGGTGATAAACCACATTTTTTTACTGGCTAAAATCCAGGAAACTCTGAAGCGTTACCACCGACTTCATGGGCCAGGCTTTCATATTTTGTTCTTATTTACTGTCTTTTAAAAGGCATATAGCTCCTCAAGAGGAAAGATAGAGTCATCCTGAGATAAGAAAGAAGACAATATATGTGAGATAAGAATTCAGGGCATGGGTAAAACACAGGCAGCTATAAAAAGCCATACTGAGATTATATCTGTAATCTGCAGGGATATTCTGTGGTTCTACAATTCTATATGCAATGCCATGAAATTTTTTTTAAAAAAAATTAGTACCTGTTTCAGGTACTGAATTGCATTATTTTCTCTCATTTTACTGTTTGTTCCTTGCATCTTGATTTTAGCAATGGAGATTAAGGATTCTTTTAATGATCAGATTTTTATACATTTTTACAGAGCCATCCTTTCTTGAGGCTTGCTTCCTGATGTGATTTGGTGTGGATATAATCCTTAGGCCTACGGCAAAATGTATCTTTATGTGAGTTCTGTACATCAGTGATGTGATGAAGCCAGTCTTGCTACCTTGAGCATTCTGTCAAATAAGAAGCATATTTTAGAGGCTCAGTATTTTTGTTTTATGGCTCATTGAAGAGGAAGGGCATTAAAATGTCAACCAAATACTCTACCATGTATGTGAGGTTAACTGACAGTAGGTTTCACCAATTTTCTCTCAGGATCTGAGAGTTTAATGGAGATATATACAGAAGGGCTTGGTGAAAACTAGCAGTTTTCCATCCCTAGAGATTTGCTGAGGTCTTATAAAAATAATTTTTAAAAATACTGAAAAAATATCGGATCTTTGGCTTTAAAACTATTTAGCTTCAGATTATGTTCAACTTTTTATTTTAAAAGGCATGAGCTTTTTGTAATAGTATTTACTTTTCTTTCAGCCCCATAACTTTGAATCCCCTGGCTAATTTCAGTCACAAAGGTTTTTCTCATTTCTTAATTTATTGCAAAGTAGTTTGCTGATACTCTTAAGTAGATTGTTTTTTCAAGTGCAGAAAGATTTTCGAGTTTGCTAACATCACCTCAAAATATCAAGACACAAAAGAATTTAAGAATTTCTGTTCTGATTACTCTTGATACACTTACTTTGTGGTTGCAGTGAAGATAGTTCCTTTTCTATTTTTTGTGTAATAAGCTTGTCTTTTGTTTTACTTTGCTCAATAACTGTAACAAAAATGAGTCTGTTAAGAGAGGATATTAAATCAGCTACTGTTCAAAGGTTATCTATAATATTATTATAACAAATAGTGCGTCAGAAAGAGAATTTTAAAAATACTTGTTTGCCATTTCTAGGACTGGACCTAGAAATGGAATTGCAGTGTCTTTGTGTAAAGCACTTCAAAGTGTCTTCTATAATTGTTTGTATTTTAGTTTGAAATACTGCTGTGGAGAGGCAGAGAACAAGGTGACTCTTTGGCCATTTCTGCATAATAGGATGATGTAGACTTCCATGACACTCACTGTTGTGAGATTTTATTGTTTAACTTCGAGGAAGTTAGGACATTTTACATGTTCTTCTCTCAGGTGGAAAAAATAATACATTCTTTTCTTCTCCAATATAAAGGTCGGGGGTTTTGTTTGTTTATATGTTTAACTGAAAAAACCCAAACATTGGTAATCAGCAAAGTGCAGCAAAATAAACAAATTTTTTTTGTCATCTGGATCAGAAGATTCATCTTCTTCTTTTTTTATGGTAATGGTTATTCTCTAGAGGTTTTGGCCATGACTTTTGACCTCTTAAATAACAAGTACAGTGGAACAAGTAATCTTCCAAACTACCACATCACACATAGAATTCCTGTGCTTCAGGTATATTAATGTCAGAGTTGAACCTGAGAGGATTCAATCTGCAAAAAGTCTACAAGTATCTTTAATTTGTAGAGATAAAACTTAATTTTTCGGTTCTCCACCCAGCTGGAGAATTCTTTCTTTCATATCTTTCAGTACTTGGGGGGAGGGGGGAAGGGTTGTTTGTTTGGGTGTTTTTCCTAGCTCCTGGAATCATAATCAGTCTCCCTCATGAAAAAAAGAAAAGCTTGTTAGTATCAATCCGGTTTAATAATTCAGTTTATGAAATTTGAAAGGAATTGGGATGGACTTGAAAGATAATGCTTAGAAACAGTCTTACTCTGGTTTGATACTCTTCTGCATATCTAGGGCTGGCAGCATTGTTTGAGAGGTGAGGCTGAAGCCCAGCCACACAGGATTGTCAGCGGTGCATGGCCCTGAGGAGGAGGATGTGGTCTGGCTCTGTTCTCTCAGGGCTTGCCCAGAGACATCAGTGCCAACAGGAGCCAGCCACGGCTGTTTCAGCACAGCTCAGACCCGTGCTGCTCCTGCCAGGATCAGACATGCCCTGGGACCATCCTGCTTGCTAGTGTCAGTGCGGCTTCCTTGTCCATGGGCATCCAACTGCTGAAGCTCCTGGGAAAGAGCCACAAACCTGTTCCACGTTCAGTTGCTCTGTAATGGCAGAAATGTCATCCTGCAGTGCCAGAACCTGCATCCTGAGGACCACAGGGAGCGTGGGATAGGGTGAACTTAGCTAAATCCTCATGACACTGAACAACTGATATAATCGGAGAAAAGGATTCTTTTCGGCTACCTGTAATATAACAGAGCAATTGACTGAACTATGTTATATGTTTGAATGTATTTGTAATGTGCTTTTTGCATATTATAGTGATGAATTTGCAGGGGAAGCTGCTCAGGGAACAATCATTATTCAGGTCTTTGACTTCCCCATGGCCAGAATGTGAAATATTCAGATTCCTCATGATATCTGGGGTCATAGGAGCTGCCAGCCCAAAATAAATTTTAATGGAAGAAAAGGTTGATTATTAGTTAAAGTTCAGCATTTGGAATGTATTCTCAGAAGTCAAGGTTGCTAAAAGTGGGATGGCATCTTTCATTGCAGTATAGTTTTTCACTTGAAATTGTCATGTAGCCTACTATTACTGTTGGGAAAGACAGAGACACAGAAGTTTATAAATGAGGAATACAGTAAGTCTACTTCTCACTAAGAAATATAATTCCATAAAAATCAAAATGCCTCATAAAAAATTTAGATATTTCATCAAACATGGGCTTACAGAAAAAAAACATAGGGCAAAAATTTCCAGAAATGCCTGGACGTTATTTATATATCATCATAATTGAATATTTAGGTTGATTCACTTCTGAAACACATTCAATAGTTTGTAAAACAGTTATTTCATGTAGTATGAAATTTGGAAGACGAAAGCGAGTCAAGTTTTCCTTTATCTAAAATTGCTTTGCTCTTCCCAGAGTTAGGTGTACTGTTTGAGAAATCTTAGAACTTCTCTTCATGTGGAATTTCCATTCTGTGTGGATTGCCCGTTCTGGAATATGTGACTTACTGGGAGAGACTCCTGCCTACGTGTAATTGTATTTACTAACATACACTTGTAGAGATTTGTTCAAAAGCAGTCTCTGTCTTGTGGGAGAGGAGGAAAGTAGCAAAAACAGCTGTAGTAGCTGTAAACAGCTTCCAATAAGGTACTTGACAGAAAAAGAATGCACCATCCTATCAGCAGTTGATGTTATGATGCCAGAGAGGAATGTCGCCCTGTTTAAGAGAATTTGTCAAAACTGTCTTTCTGCTTTCTGGATATTGCACACCATTGGGTGTATATTGAGGTGTAGGGCCTGCTTGGTGCAGCAGTGGGACTTGGAGGTCTGGCTCTAATTCCTTCTCTTGTGGGTGTATTTTAAGAGGTTCTGGTTTCTCTTTTCCAGTTCTCGTATAAAGTTTGATATTGTTTAAAGCTTAAAGATTACCTGTAGAGATCACTGCAAATGGCAAATGAAGAAACTGAATTAGCGTTGCCTAATAATGATGATAGTGATCACAATAACCATCACAAAGTGCTAGACAGAGCCCCTTAGCATTTACTGGTGAGGTTATAACCCTAGTGGCTCATTACAGTAGAGTGTGTAGGCCTGCCTGCATTTCCAGTGCTTCCTCAACATACAGAAAGGGTTTGACTCTGTTTGTTGGATGACTGTTTTTACCTTCACTGTACACTAAACTTCAGTTTTGATAGGAATTTTCATTACAATTTCCCCAGAACTACTTCACAGGCAGCTAATGGGAATTGCTGCTTTTTTATTCATATATTTTGTTGTATTATGCATATCAGAGGCCTTTTAGTGTGAAGGAATTTCTAATTGTTAATTTGTTGCTATTGTTTTCTTCAGATCCTAATAGAAATATGGGATTTTGGTATTTTTTTTTATCAGTAGTGGAGTTCTGCTGCTGTCAGTTCCAGATAGATGCCAAATCTCTCCCCTCCTATAACCACAATATATTTCATATTTCAGGTGTGAATTTTACTAGACCATTTTAAACCTTCTCGATGAAGTAGTTTGAAGTTCTTAACATAGGAGGTCATTCCAATTTATCTCTAAATGACCTCTTTGTCCCCAGATTTATGTATTTCCCTGATTTAAAAATGTCATTTGGTCTTGTTCAGTAGGAGAATGTCTCTGAAAGCCTGACTTGTAGAAATATGATGAATAGTGACAGGGAAGGGGTTTTGCCCAGTGAGAAAATACCAAATCATGTAGCACTGTAGTTTCACTTACTAAATATTGTCCAGGCTCCATTGTTGAACCCTGTGCTGCCAGTGTCACTTTGTCAGGATGCTTTCTGTCCTGTGACTAGTGGCTTCAAATGTACTCATCCATCTTCTTGTCCCATTACATTTCATGTGACTGATGTTCTGCACCTATTAAAATTGATGGGAAAGAACAAAGAAGAAAAATGTGCCCTTCAACTGATTATGCCTTTGAAAGAGCAAATGAGACTCTACTGCTGTTAAGAAAAAATTGAACAGTTATTTCTAGGTTTATTTATATTACTTTATTTTAATATTAGCAATAGATCCCTTATTTTGTTTTTGCAATATTCTATTGAGAGCAGTAAGTTTGCATCAATATTTTCTCCTTTAATTTTGTGACAATAAGTGAACATACAAACTTAGATTTATCAACTGCCTCTGGTTATCTTGCCTGTGAGATATTGCTAGCATGCCTGAATTACCCTCTTAGGAAAGGATGGAGATATGTTTGACTAGCCTAGGCCTTTCATCTGAGGAAGAACCCATTGCTTGGCCACAGTTCATGTGTGCTGGGAGAGCACTTTTGTGGGATGTCACAAGGTTCTCCTTCCTGGTAAGTGCTTGCTTACCTTATGTTAAGTTCTTCAGGGAAATTAATGGTAGAATAGAAATTCAAAAGACTTTGTAGTATTGGCTTTATTTCCTGGATAGAGGTGGTTTCACAAACTGCTAGTCCAATGTTTCTGAGTTAGACAAGGGCTATTAGCCAGCCAGAGAGGACAGATGACATATTTACTGACAACTTAAGACAAAACACTGAGGGAATTCAGAAGGAAAATCTCCCATGTGATCAGTATGTCTGATTACTTATAGATTTATGACAGCCTCCTCAGCATAGCAGCCAACAGTTCTTTCCTATTTATGCATAGTAATGAGATTGTAATTTATTTTTTTTCAAATTTGAATTTTGACTATGGGCATTTGCATGGCCCCAGAATTCAACATAATGGGCCCTTTAGGCTCCCTGATGGTCTTGTAGAGATTTCAGCAAATGCTGTTTGCAGCTCTGGTCCCTTACCTAGTGGTACTGAGATGCATTAAAGTTCAAATACGTTCTGTATTTGTATCTTTCTGTGCAAAGAATTTGGGTTTCTTAGACTTTGTCTTGATAATTCAGGCTTAGTAGGTGTTCTGTCTCAAGTTCATAAAGTGTGTTTGGCTTGTGGGCCTGGGAAATGCTTCAAAGAGCTCTGAGTCTTTTCTTACACCATAATCTGTAATTATTCAGGATTGCTGATAGTCTTCAAGGCCTGTTGCTTTGTCCAACATTTTTCACAGTCTGGACATGGTGTACTGTGAAGTGGATAATACTTCTATGTTGGGAGTGCATTCGCTTGGGTTAACATAAAAACAGTTGCTCCCATCTAGAATTTGTGAAGAGGAATTTGATTAAAATAGGCAAATAAGACTTCAAGAATCTTAATTTAATAATTTCTCTGTGAGGTCTCTTCTCTCTTTAGTTACTTGACCTCCAGCTGAGAGTGGATTCATGATTTTACAGTTACCTTCTTACAGATAATTAACTCCTGAAATGAGTAGACATTAAGCAAAAATACAATGGACCTGTAGTCAGATCCTACTCAGTACTCTAATCTTAGCAGGACAGCTCTGGACTATTTAAGCACATTCTCACTCTTAGCATTAGAGGCACAGGAATAAACTTCATATTGCCTCTCTTTTACTCTATGCTAAAACAACTTATGGAAAAGGGATTGTGGAAGAATGCACCCTGTGTTTTATTTAGGGCAAAAGCATGCAGCAGATAGCTGGTGCTTTGAAATTTGCACCCCTGTAATGATAATTGTTTCCCATGCATATGTCTTCAATGGGATATGAAAAAGGTTGGAATTTCAGCTTACCCTTCTGGCTTGCAATGATTGCAGCAGCTGCTGGGACTAGGTCCCAATGAATTAATTCTGTTTCCAAGGAAAACCTGTTCTTAGCACTATACAGAAAGGTCATCATACAAATAATAGTGCTGTTAATTTCTAGTATGACTTGAGAAATAATAACTCTCAGCCTTCCAACCCCCCATACCTTGGGAGATTTTTAGTTGGAATCTATTCTAAGGCTGTGGTAACAGATTTTCAGAAAAGCTGCTGTTCCCACATTTTTGATTTTTGAAGATACTGAGAATTGCTTATCTTTTTGTTGTAGTGAGGAAAATCTGAATGCAAGAGGAGGGATGAGAAAATTGGATTTCCTTTTATTGCACGGGAACACTGAACAACAGTGACAGAATATTTACTCCTGTCTCTTCTTTCTAATTTGATTCTCTGACTTCCATATTGATCTTTGTTCATTGGTGAAACAAAATTAGACTATCTCAGGTGTTGTTGCTTGTGCTTCTGCAGCAACTAAAAGATGTGAATTAAAATATGAGCTATTCTATAAGCTTTATTTACCAGTTGATCCACAAGGAAATGTTCCAACTGTACAAAATATTGTGAAAATGCTCCTCAAGCCATGTCAAGCAAAAGGTCTTCTATGGTTCCTATTTTTCTTCCTCTAGTGAGAGATTTGATATGTTTGGTATGGATGTATTCAATACTGGTAACTGCTGAACTCTGACTGACTAGCTTGCTTTCTACTCCCCAGCATGTGTAGTCATTTGGATAATACAAATTACACTGGCATTAGTAGCATGTGCAACATTCTGGAGAGAAAACTTTACTATTCTCATTTAAAGTACTGTGAATATTATTCCAGGGGTAGGTTGTGTTTTTTTTTTACCTAGTGGGCAGTTAGACCTTTTACCTTGTTATTAAACATATTTTACCTTGCTATTAACAGCATTGCCTTGTCTCACCCTACACGATTTTTGTTCGTCCCGTGCAGAAGGAAGACAGGGTCACCCTGGCCTCTGCTGAGCAGGATGTGACACTGGTTGAAGTGATGACAGGGTGCTCTCTTTTCTCTTGGGGGATCAGAGGATGATCCATAAGCAAGCTAGTCTCATGGTTGCCTTTGTTCAATAGGTCTGTGTTGGTCATCCCTTTCCAGATATGCAACTGTAGGCAAAGTGAAGTTAAAGAGACATGACCAGTTGCTGTAAGATACCTTTCTCTTTGTCTGTATGCTTACAGGAAACAATGTGCAGAATTAAACCTTCCAGTAAGAACACTTCTATAAGTGTAGTGAAGGTTTATGCTTAGATCAGGAAAAAAGTTGTATTTCTTAGATTGACAGTATGTTGAACCCATTTGAAGAACAGAGGCAGAACTCCAGAGAGCATTTTCCTAACATGCTGCTGGAAGCACAAAGTACGATTTGTTTCCTCTTCTTTGAAACAGACCCATAGTTTTAAATCTGTTTAGAATTCATAGAATACCTCACACACTAAGATCTTTATTAAGTAAATTATAGGTTGTGTAAATAAATTAGGAAGAAAATAATATATTAGGAATAATCACCTGACTAAAATTGCAGGGCAGCAATTTTGCTAGAACCTCTGAGAAAGTAAATTCATGGGAAATACTTCAAATCTCCCCAGTTTATACTTCATTCACAAATGGCTTCTAGAAAATACTATTTCGCACAGATCACAATAAGATGATGCTAAAAATTCAGAAATATGTTTACAGTTGCAAGTGTTACAACTTTCAGAGCTGGGAGTATATTCAGAAATATTGTCCATATGCCTCAATTGGCTGCAAAGTAATGCACTTGCCTTGCTCCAAATGAACATTCAGGGATTGGAAGCTCACCATTGTTTGAGAATTTAGACCTTACTTGTGCCTGCCTACACAGTATAAACTTCTGATTGTCCTTTACAAATGTTTTAGCTCAAGAAGCATTTTTTTAAATTGTTAATACATACTGTTTTCACGTTTGCAACTAAATGGCTGCAGTAGCTTAGATAGTATGGACATAGCAGAGTTGATTTTACTTATTTTTGCAAAATACTATAAAAAATACAAAATTTTAGAGCCATGGTTGTTTATCAAAGAATATAAACCATTTTACAGAACAGGAAAATTCAATTAAATATTACATTTTATGCCTTACTATATGTAACTGATTGATAGTGGGAAACTGAGAAAGCAAAGTCTTCCATCACCTATATCCAGGAAGGTGGAGAAAATACTCATTAAATTAACATTAGTTTAAGAAAAATGAAACTTCTGAGCCAATTACAGTTTACTGTTTAGACTGAAACAAAAAATATTACCCTTGTTACAGAATGTGTGACTCGAGCAGGCAGGAGCTCCATATAAAATTGGGAAGCTGCAAATGCTCTGTACTTGAGTGATGGTGAACGTGTGGTCTTAGTTCTGCTTCATTAGCCCCTAGTGAATGAGTGGTAAATTTTTCCTTTTTATACATTTCTGTCAGGGGATCATAAACATAGCCTGACTAGTGCATGTTTTTCAGTGCAGCAATTTCTTTTTTTTTCTTTTTTTTTTTTTCCCCCAGCTTTGATGAATAGTATATATTCCACTTGAATAAATTTTTCTTCTTTTCAGATATTCAGATAGGTATTAGCACTGGTTAATTATGCACTCAGTACCTTTTCTAATAGAACTATCTGTCATTATGGCAAGCTTTTATGTTGTATTTGAGGTATTCAGTCTTTTCAGTAAAATACTGCTTTTGCTGTATGCATGGGAACGATCAATTTTATTTTCTGCTGATTTGATAATTTTCTACTGAAATTTAATCTTCTGTGATAAGGAGTTTGTGGCCAATTGAAAGATTTTTTCCTTTGCTAAGAGAGTATCTAATGCTTCAGGTTTTTACCTCACACTGCAGAAAGTACACCTGTAGATTTTTCTGCACTATAATACATTTGCATCTCCTTTTAAGGGTAAAAAATGTGCAGCTAGATTGTTTTCTGCATCATTTTCTAATTCAATGTACCAGGGTTCTAAACAACATTTCCTTTTTCCTAGATGTTTCTCCAGTGGTGATGTTTTGTATAGATTGTGTAGTTTAAAAAGTCACTAGAATTGGTACAGACACAATGAATATTGTGTAAGTTGATAAGTAGTTTGTTATAATCAGTATTTTTATTGTTATTAATCAGTATTATACAAGTGCAAAGTATGTTGTTGGCTTTGGACAGAATAGGTTTTGTGTGCTTCTATACCTCTATATTATTGCTTTTCCTGTTTTCAGGTCTTTTTGTCCAGGATTTTCAAAGACACTTATCCAGAGTTAGGTGTTTGTCAGAACTGAATTTCAAACAGTTTCAGCAATTTTCTTAGTGTTCTGTGGACACTTCAGTCTTGAACCCTGTTAGATGGAGCCAACCAAATTTAATTGGAAAGTGGTATCTTTGAGGTACACCTGAGCAATCTTTCCCAAAATGCTGTGCTAGTCCTATCACAGCACAGCCAGGTGTAGGGGTGAAGCTTGTTACATCTCCAGCTCCTGGCAGCTGACTGAAGGTGACAGCAGGCATTTGACACTTTTCTCTGATAATGTGTCCTAGAGAAAGAGCCTGAAAAAGTGTCCAAGCTTTGGATGGTGTTCTACACTGTGGTGAATTTTACATGACTGGAAAAAGATGAGAGGAAGAGGAAAGAAGCTCTGTAAATGAAAGTTACTAAAAATATATAGCAGAACTAACACAGGCATGCCTTAAAGGCTATATTTTTTATCATTATTGTAAATTGATTCTCTGCTATATTAGAACTGCTCTCCTAATCACAGCAAGATAAGATCAAAAATGGGAACAAACATAGTAATAACACCAGATAGTATCAAAGTCTAGGAGAAGCTTTTAGAAACTGATTGCTGATTCCTTAATAATGACTATTCATAAATTCATAGAATCATTTAGGTCAGAAAAAATCTTTATGATCATAGAATCCAACTTTAAGGTTAACACTGCCAGGTCCATCGCTAAACCATGTCCCTGAATGACATAACTACACTTCTTTTAAATACCTCCAGGGGTGGTGACTCACAACTTTCCTCAGCAACTTGTTCCAATGCCTAATAACTTTTTTCTGTGAAGGCATTTTTCTAATATCCAATCTAAAACCCCAGGACAAACTATCACTTGTTATGTGGATGAGGAGACTGACCCTCACCTCACTACAACCTCCTTTGAGGTAATTGTAGAGAGCAAGAGGTCCCCCCTCAGCCTCATTTTCTCCAGGCTAAACACCCCCAGCTCCCTCAATCACTCCATGCAGCACTTGTGCTGCAGGCCCTTCACCAGTGTCATTGCCCTTCTCTGGAAAAACTCCAGCACCTCAATGTCCTTCTTGTAGTGAAGGGCCCAAAACTAAACATGGGATTTGACGTGCATTGCTGAGTACAGGCGGATGGTCACTGCCCTAAGCCCTGCTGGCCACGCTAATGCTGAAAAAGCCAGGATGCCACTGGCCTTCTGGACAACCTGGGCACAGAAAATGCATAGGTAAGTTTAAAAGAAGCTAGAATAAACCAAATTCTAGTTACTACTGACACTTGCTCCCTTAGTGCAAAAAAAATTGAAGATCCAAGAAGGTAGGAGGGCTCATGAAAATTTGAGAGAACAGATGACCAGAAGCATAAGGGATTCCAGTGAAAACAATCTGCATCAGGATATTAAATATCTCCCATTTCCTTTACTACACTGATAAATTCCTAGTGTTTTGTTCTTATAGCCTTTACCTTCTACAAATCTTTGTGCACTGTTCTTTTTCAACAAGAAGATTTAGGAACCTTGCACTTGGTTGATAAAACATCTGTAAGTACATTACACAGGGCATGTAATAGTACTACTCCAGTCTATTACCCTATTTACCCTAACTGTAGTATCAAAGCATCCATCAGCCTAATAAATTAATCTTGATCTGTGACAAGGAAGTACCAGAGGAAAAAAAAGTATAGGAAAGTTTTTCTCAAGATAACATGTAGTGCCAAGAAGATGAAATTAGGGCTTCTACCTCTTCCCCTGCATACTCCAAAATAAAATTAAAAAATAATTCTGCTGAAGATAAACAGAAAAATAAATTTGGATTTGTTTGGGAACAACTTATAATGCCTTGTGTTGTTGCACCTGTTCCGTGGCTTGAGAAATTGTCTCTTATATTTTCATGGAAGGGTAGGTATATGTAAAAATAATTATGCTGGGATCAGCATCTTCTCAGGTTAACAATCAACTGCTGATTATCTGCTGATTCTTGCAAAACAGAAAATCTGTTCTTATACAAACACTAATTATGGAATATCTGCAGAATCGTTCCAAACTAGTTTAATTATACACAGGTTTTTATACCTTGCTTAATTGCATTTTACATTGAAGAAAGGTCCAGACCAGTCCACTCTCTTATTGATCTGGGTCTTTCTTCACTGTAAAATGCAATTTTACACATAAGCTCTTTTTGCATCTTTACCTTCAGAGGTTAAACTGACTGGATTGTCTCAGATGCTTTGCCGTTGTAGCAGACAATTTTTTGAGTGGCTCCCCAACCTCTATTAATTACCATATTGGGACGAGCCTCCTATACCACATCAAACAGATTGCATCTGTTACATCCAATAAAATTGGTGTGTGGTGGTTATTGATGGGGCCTCAACCATCCCGGTTTTATTAAGACCACTTTTACACCTAGGTTACGAGTTAACAGCGCCATTATCTTTCCCCAAAATCCCTTGGCAGTTAGTACTGCCAGCAGCAGTAGAAATTACAGAGGGATTACTCTCTGGCTCCATCCCCCAGAAGCTTTTCTCTGGAGGTACAGAATGCTGTGTTGAACTGTGTTAAGCAGTGAAAGATTTAATGAAAAAAAAAAGCCCCTAGTGTCTGGCTGCATGAGAGTCTGTGTCTGTCCCTTTCCAAAGCTGTCAATAGCATTTTCCTTCTGTGCAAGCCTGTTGGGCTGCCTCAATACACACAGGGGCTTGGGCTGTTTTGTTGCTGTAGCTGTTTTTAAAAGCCCAGCCCTGCAGAAAGTTGGTTGGTGCAGTCAATTTCAGAGGAAAATGAGGAGCTGGGGTAAAAGAAGGAGGGAATTACCCACCTCTCTAGAGTCTCTTTCATTGCAAATCATTCTTTGAGCTGTGCGAGAGTGTCTGGCACAGTGATCTGAGGAGGGGGAGACAGGTCCCGTGGATGAGGACAAAGAGCAAAGGACTGGGCACAAAGGGGTGAGGGAGAGGAGAGGTGACACAGTGACTTGGCAGGTCACCCCGGTGGCACCCTGCTCTGCCTGATAAGGGTGGGTTTTACAGCGGGGATGCTGCTGTGGACACACCTCTGTGCGCACTGCAGAAGCACTGGGGTTTGGGAAAGGAATGATAAGGAACACAATGAATAACTAACAAAGCTCATTTGATGAATGCAGTCATTTGCATTACAGTGCCAAATAGCTTTGCTCCTGGTGGCTGAGTGTCATACCCAGCTACAAATATTAACATTGTTTCAATGACATCTAAGGGTGGCAGTAGATTGTATGGGGGGAAAGGTTGTTAGGAACTTTGAAATTTTGCAGAAGAAAAGAAAGCCTAAAAAGAATAGTGAGCCCATCCCTCACTTTTACCTTCTTCAGGGAAGTTAATGGCAAGATTGCTAAAATAGGCTTATTTGAGTTTTAAAGGGTGTATACATGTAAAGGAAAAATACAAGACAGAAACAATATCACGGTATACAACATGCCTTCCTGTTTATATTTTGTGACTTCTTTCAAATGCCAAATGAAGGGCATGGTAATTGATGGCTTCTCTGCATAGGTAATGCCTGTAGGTGCAGCATCTACACATCAACAGACCAATCTTTGTGACATTCTTAAAGACACAGTATAAAAAGTTAGCCCAAATCAGAGATTTTCTTGTGTATCCTTTTTGTCTTGTTTTCACTTTCACTCACGCCCATAAAGTTTTCCAGTGAAACATAAATGAATACACATTGTGCTATGTTTTGTTCTTCAGGCTTCATTCCCCAGGGCAAAAAAAAATAAAAATCATTACTTCTAATGTCAGAGAGCAATCATACAGGTAAAGCATATTTCATTCTTTACCTACCACAAGCAAAGAATATAAAAATCCATGACCCACAGATAAATGCAGGCTTTATCTGCCACTGAAGTTATGATCTACCACCAGATCCCTGATCTGTAGATCATCTATAGATCACACTTTTGCAATGGAAAAAAAAACACAGAACTTACAAGACTTGTATCTGAATGTTAGTTCCATTACAATGCATGGTCTTGATGTTCAGACACAGAAGGTGAGAACACCCTGGATTAATAAATAACATTTGCCTTCTTTAGTGTCCTTTTCCCTTCTAAGTGTTTATTTCCCTGGACATTAAGTTTCCTGAACTCATATGGCACTTTTTATGTGTCTGTAGTTCATATATGTTTATATGCTCAGTATTTCCACTAGCAGATAATAGCTGATGGCAGCACAAAAAATTATGTGGTGTCAGAAGGTGGAAGGGTGGTAAACATTAGTAAAGCTAATAAAAAGTTACCTGTGTAACTATTGTATTATTATATATATTGTTATAAGTGTTATAAGAGGTCCTTAATTTCTTATTGTGTTGGGGGTACTTTGTTGCTGGAATATTTCTGCAAAATTACAAATGGAAGTTGAAAGACAAGAGAATGACATTTGAAGAGAGTTATGAACACTAAGTGCCTTAGGCCTAAGAATTTGGGGGGGGGGGGGGGGCGGTGTCTCATCGTTCCTAGGAAAGCTGGTGATGGCAAAAAATTCCCAGCAACATGTAACATATGTTTGCATGGTGTAATGAAATGGTCAAAATTTGCATTAACAAGCACCTCATCAGTTTGTGGGAAATCTACAACAATGACCAATCCTTCACAGATTTCAGGATCAATACAATAATTTGCTGATTCCAGTTTCACTGTTGTATGATCGTGTTTTGTTATTGCGGCTATAAAAGTTAATTATTTTCTCCTCTTCACTTGCAGTTGCAAAATAAAGGTACAGAAGATCAAGGGACTTTGGTTTTTTTGGGTTGGATTTTTCCTGGTCATTGAGCATATAGTTTATGGTTTGGATATTCAGTTAATATGTGTAAAATAATATCTAAATCCATATTAAGTCAGTTTCAAAATCTGGTGGGTATTTGCTTAGCCTGCAGAAATACCTAGTGGAGGTTGTTGCTGTAGAATTTCAGTACCTGGTAAAGGAAGTTGGAAGCCTCTGTAAGGAAGCAGGATATGCTTCAAGCCAGTGTTTTGTAGTAATGTTATGTCTCTAGATTTTTGAAAGTGTCCTGCATATGTTTTCAGTTCAATGAGTTCCCCAGTCACAGTAAGGAAATAATAGCAAAGCAGCCAGAAAAATCTGAATATCACAATCCTTTAAGAAATGCCTTTTCTTTGACACAGTCCAGTAAGAAGTTTTTTCATTAGCAGCACCTCTTTCCTTCCATTGCTGTAACTCATTCACAGGCTTTTGTGGAACTCTCCTAGAGCTTAAAATGCTAAGTGCATAGAGGCAGTTTTTTATCATGGAAATTTGGTCAGCAACAACTGGTTTACAGTGTTTTTGCAAACAGAACCTTATTCTTACAGTTTCCTAAGGTCCTCTACTACTGGAGAGTAATCCATTGTCACTTCCTTCAGTTTTCATTCTCACCTCTGTGTCCTTTTGTAGTTTAGTCTACTGCCAGTGTAAAACCAAAATTGAGGCATTCTTGGTTATTAATATATTATGAATACAGTGCACCTCCAACAGAGCTTAATCTCTCACACTGACTCCTAGTCATCTTTCAGAAGTATACAGAAAGTGAAAATGGGCCACTTGAAACATTTTAGCCTGATTGGAAAAAAATCTCCTCTCCTTATCCTTGCAGCTTCCTGGTTAAAATTGTGTAGACTGCTGAGCTGAGTACAGAAGCACAAGGTGCTGTTCAGATGACCACCCGTCACTTTCTGCTTATTGATAGACCTCAAAGAAGAGTGCTGTGTGACTGGCAGATGCAAAGCAACACATGCTTTGCTCTAAATTTGGCATTGTCAAAATAGTAAAGTACTCTTGGAGCAAGTCCATTATTGCTAGGGATATGCAGCATGGCTCAGTGTAAAGCTTTATAATTTATGTGAAGGGGAAAACAGGAGAAGGAGGAAGAATAAATATGCAAGTGACTGAGAATTACAGGTTTAACAAATATTTTTGAAAATGCAGCTTTAGAGAGTTTGATTGCAAGGTTCACCCTATTACTTACTACACAGGTTAAAGCATATAAAGGAAGATCAAATTAGAAGCAATTTGTAATGATTTATGTGGAAGCTCAAAATGCAAAAGGGGGTAAGGGTGCAAAGGATATGGATGCACAGATAAGGGTACTAAAGGGTTTAGCAGCACTTAATCACTGAGTGCTTTACACTTTATGAAGCAGTTTGATAGGGCTAACTATCAATTAAGTGCCTTAATTAGAGATTTGGGATAGTAACATTCATACCATAATCAATTCATATACACACAGGCTAAAATGAAAAACACCTATTTCTCTGCATATAAAGGTACCTGACAAAAATTTCCCTCAGGTTCAGTAACATACATCAAATTCCTTTGCATTTCCCAACAGGCAAGGGTTGCACCTCAAGGAGCATGGAGCATGTGTGCTGGGAGCAGTGTTAGCCTAGACCTCATCATCAGTGACAGTTTCAGTATCAGAAGCTGAAGGGTTCATGAGCTCTGAAAAATGTCCCACCTAGGGAGGTGCTAGCCCAGGCTGCTGCTGTCCAGGAGAGCTCAAAGGCCTCACTTAGAACCACTGTTTATAGGGTTGCAAGATGATTGGATCTGGTCATCAATAAGTTTCCTTTCTGGCCATAACCCAAGTCAGTAACTACTGGGCTTTTTTCCCAAAGTGCAGTAAGATGGTACCATTCCACTTGGGCTACAATTCACAATGGTACTACTCCACTTGGACTAGGGTTCAGGTAAATGGTTTACCAAGGCTACAAAGGATAATTATCCTTCAGATAATTACTTATCCACTCAGATGGTTTGGTGAAGGCTTATCAAGAGCTTCTGAGATGAGGTCTGAGAATGATCCAAGGACAGGTGTAGGGGATGGACCACCACAATCCAAGAATACCCTTTCAAGATTAAGAAGGATGGCTGGGAGCTGCTAGTAGGCATAATAAACCCCTCTCAGGTAAATCCATGAGACAGGGGTGGATTTAAGTGATCTGAGGCCTGTTGTTCCATAACTTTACATCATGAGTGTGTGTAGTGTGTATGTGTGAGGAAAAAGGAGGGGTGATTATTTTTACTTCATAAGGAAGTTGTAAAACATCCCTCCATTTTCTGATCCCTTTCTGCAATTGTATATATTCTAGAAGCAATGGAAAAAAATAGGCAATTTTTAAAAAAAATTAGTGAAAGCCATATCTTCCTTTGGTATTCTATAGAGCAGCATGGAAGCGTGCTAAGTGCAGTATAACTCAGAAGTAGAAGGAGATGTAAAGTAGTAAGTATATGGCTTCATTTATGTGATTATTCTTACTCAGCCTGAGCATCAATTCTGATATGGTGATGAAGCCCCAGGCAGCCCCATCCCATGGCCCAGTGTTTTCCCATCCAGCTGCATCTATCTAGGGCACGAGCTCCTCAGGCAGGGTCCACTGCCCTGCCCTTGGGGTGTGGGTGCAGGATGCTAGGCTGCCCTTTTCCCGCGTGCCCAGCAGCACCCACACACCATCTAGGACAGGCATGAACATGTTTGTGTCTGCATGACCTCACAAAAGATGACTTCCTATGTTTCCCATCTGTAACATCTCTAAAGGCACCTGACCCTAGGTTTTCTATGTCAGGACGATGACCCTGCTCACCAAACCATGAGCAGCACGTTGTTGAAGAGTCAATTTGGAAGAAGAGAAGGGTCTTGGTTAATCATTTTGCATTGTTATAGTCCATCATGGTCTGCATTGCCTTGGGGATAGAATCCATTAGAAGGGTTATATATTTAAGTAGGAATTTTCTCCCTCCGGGTGGACCTTAGCTATGATGTTCCTGTGATCACTCTGCAGCTGTAACATTCTATTATTTTTATGTAGCAGCTGACTTAGACTTCTCTTTAAACAAATGGCTCTTCTATTTGCAAAATATTTTATGTATGGTAGTTTTGTCCCCACCTGATGGGTATCATTTATTCCTTTGCACAAGTGGGTATGTTAATGCTGTGGTTTGAAGTGAAGACAATGGTCTAATTGTTTATCTTATTAGCCCACTGGAAATAATTGAAGACTATCACATTGAATTGCCATTTAGCTACCATAGCCTTGTGTGTGCGTGGAGCATGGCATAGCAGAGTTAATTCATTTATTAACTCCTTAACAACATATATTTAATCAGTTTTCTCTTGCTTCAGACCTTGCAATCAATAAGTGCCTTTTATTTTCTTGCCCTTAATTAGTGTATATTTGTCGAGATTAGCTAATTTGTAAGCTGCAAATGGTACATGGTAGTGAATTCTTTACATCATTGAATGAGAAAGTTGTGAATTTTTGTCAGGATATCCTTGTAAGATAAACCAAAATTAATCTCACTGCTTGAAATTAATCCAGTAGGGTTTTTTTGGAGGGGGTTGTTTGGGTTTTGGGTTTTTTTAACCAGTGAGGGAATTATTAAGACAAATTTTCAAGGGAGAAGTGGTATCACTGTAGTTTTGTTTCAACATGTTTATAATTAAAAACCTGCTGTATTTGTGCAGTCATACATTCATACAGAATACTCTGCACAGGTGTAGATTTTCTTAGGGTTATGCCCATGTTTGCATCAGAAATGGTGTCCACTGAGGTCTGAAAACTGATATCTTGTATGGATTAGACAAGAGCATTTGATAAAACCACACTCGAGCAGACGGAACTCTTAGTAAGATCTAATTATACAATTTTAGTCAAATCTGAAACAGATGCCCTTCTGCTTACCTATTGTTGAAGCCATTTGGTACCGTTCTAATATTACACTGACACTGGGCAGGAAGGCCCCTTTTATTCCCTGCTGAATCACATGCCCTGGGTGCTAATGCAATAACTTCACAGTCCCAGAAACCAAAGGTGTGTTTGCAGGACACGTGTGCAAATCTCCTACAAGGTGAGCTTGCTGCCATGGGGAAAAAGATGCATTTATTTATGTCAGTGGTATATGAGAGGGGAATTGACAGGCAGGAGCACCTTAATGGCTTCAAACTACCTGTTAATGATCATGGCTCTGGTGCCTGCCTGGCAGCCTCAGTCTCCAATTAAGCATCTGCCCAAGCTGGAAGCAGGTCTCTTAATTGGAAAGAAACAGATTCAAAGCAGGTTGCATCTTCTGCCAAGACAGATTTATCAGCAAGGCCATGCCTTAATCCATTGTATCTCCTTTCCCACCCCCACCTGGCTTTTCTCTCCATGTTCTCTACTGCTGCAGGCACAGCCCTAGAGCAGGACAGGTAGCATGGATGGATGCTCAGCACCTTGGGGAGGTTTGGTTGTCCCCTAACCTTTTGCTGACCTGGGGCCCAGTGATGGATGCTGTCCTAATTGCAGACCCTCGACAGCACGCATACATCCATTAAGATATAATGGATATATCCATTAGGATATAGGAATGTGTACTAGGCAATAGTACACATTCAGGAGATCTGTTTGCAGCTATCTTTTACATAGAACTGATTGTTTAATTGCAGATTAAAGATTAATGCAACTATAATGATTCCATGAGGACACTTCAGACAAAAGCATCCTGCATCAGGCAGCCTGCATCCATTTTTCAATTTGGCCATAAATTTGGCTGGGAATTAAATAGTAAGTAGCCGTGATTGCAGCACTGGTCTCTGAAGGCACTCACGGGAATGAAAATAAATGAACAGGCTCTCACACAAAGCATGTTTCATTATGGTCATTAGTGGACAGATCCTCAGCAGGGACTGAAGGTAAAACTGTCTACAAGAAATGTTGGCACATGATGAAATTGAAATAGTGAGGAAGTGAGTATGAAAACGTTCAGGTCACAGAGCCTACAGGTGACAAACTTAGTTTCCCTGAGCTGTGGACATAAGCTGCAGGAGGTGGACGTGTGGGGAGACCCTGGTATGCATGTCAGTGTAGCTGTGTCTTCTTTCACAGAGTTTGAACATGTTGGGGGAAATGTTTGCAATGTTGTGAATGCATAATCGTGTATGTTGTTTATGTGCAAAGAGTTACTACAATTCATTACCCTGCTGATTTTGACAAATTGGTAACATTTTGCTTTTTTGCTTTCTCTTATGTTTTTCAGGTAAGGCCATTTTTTTCCCTTAAAATGCCCAGCTGGCTGGTGAGTTGTTTTTTTCTGTTTATTTCTCTTCCCTTGTGTTGCATGCTGTGAACAGAGTCATGGAGTATTTAGGTTGGAGAGGATGGCTAGAGGCCACCAGCTACAGCTGCCTCCCACAGCAGAGCCAGTTTTGTGCAGGTTGCTCAGGGCTTTCTCCAAGGATTGAATCTGCACAGCCTCCCTGTGGAACCTGTCCCAGTGTTCCACCATCCTTGTGGCAAAACTTTTTACCTGATATCTGTCTGGGATTTTGCTTGGTTTGACTTATGCCTGCTGAGGACAGCCTGGCTCTGTCCTCTCTGCACTGTTGGTGGCATCAGTAAAGTAACCCTTAATCTTCTTGAGAGATTGGACTGACTTTCCAGCTCTGGATGTAGCACAAAGGACTGAAGTTGCAAATTATTTCAGCTCTGTTTGGTTAAAACAGCTTTTGGAGTACTCCCTGATGTCTCACATAACTTTCCTAAATCTTAGCAGAAGCCACTAATTTTTACGATATAAATTCATATTCATTTTGTGTAAATAGTGTTTGCAGGATAATTTATGCTATTTTGAGACTAACTAGCAATCTTAAAGTTGAAATCATTCTTCTTCCAAAAAAGCAATATATGGCAAGAAAGTATTTCCTTATTTCCTTATTTTCCCAAGTAAATGAAGGAATCCACATGGGGTTTACTGAAATGTAACAAAAGGAATCCATTTGGGGATTACTGATGTATGTTTGACTCAATTTGACAGAGTTTCATGTAATTAAAATCAAAGTGCTGACATATTCAAAGATGTTTAGTATTTGAGATTTTGTTTGTTTTCCATTAGCTGAAGAGTCAGAAACATTTGTTTGAAAATTAGGTCCAGTTTCCTCCAGTGTTTAGAAGGTTATTCACTTTTCATTTCATCCTTGAAGTTGCACACAATTCCCTAAATCATTACAGGGGCACTAATTATAGTCTTTAAAAAGAGATGTGATTTAACATCGGTAGTAAGTTACAGAAAGAGATGATGACATAAATACTATGCTGATACAGGAAATTCCACAGGCTCATTATCAATCTGTGTTCCTCCTTTTAGTTCATTTTTTGCTTGTTTTTGTTTGCTTATATTATATATTTTGCTTATATACTGATATCCAAACTCTTCTGGGCACAGACTGTTGGTTATGCATTCATACAAAGAGAATATTTCAGTTTCCTGGTAAACCCTCCACACTGTAGCTGTTAACAGGTTAACATACAATGATAATACTGTGCTTCCTTATGAGCATGTCCCTTCCTGATTGTGTATGAGAAAACAAATACCTTTGGGCAGCAGTGTCTGAGTGACAGTACAAGCACTTTTAGGTTTTCTACCTTCCCTGAGAATAGAATAAAACACAAAGTGTTTGTAGCAGTCTGCTATTGTCTTACGATCTATAGCATCAAGAAGAAGGCATACTTCATGCTCTTTTAACCTATTTCAGTTTTTGAAAGGGACCTCCTTATCAAGCCCCTGCCAGCCTGCTCAGCCCCATGCCTTGTTGTCACCTTGTTGTCACACCTCCCACTCATCCTGCTCTTAGCAGACTGGTCTGCTCCTGCCTGCAGGATGCTCCACTGAACAAATCCTCCCCTTTTTAGTGCCAAAAGGGTCACTCAGCTTAAGCTGTTTCTGTTTAACCATCCCATACAGATGAATTTGGACAGGGAAGTGATGATCATGACTAGGGTAAGACAAGACGAATTATTACTGCCCAGTGTTCCGTCAAAACTCTTCAAAGATCAGGCAAGGAGGAGTTCTATCAGCAAGAGAGGATGTCTGCTGCATTGCTGGGGAAGGCTTCTGCTGTGGCTTTACTTGTCCTGGTGAAGGCTTGAAGTCTTCTTTTATTTTGATGTTCCCAAGAGCATTGGTGTGGGTTTTTTTCTTGGCACTGACAGTCACAATATTGACAGCTCCAGTGTTGAGTCTGCATCTTGCATGAGCAATTGCAGAATAAGTAGTGGAAGTCACACTTGCATAATATTTGCTTGGATTACAGCACACAAATTTATGCTGAGTTTAAAAATGCTTTAAATTTTGGGATGAATTATGTTAGTTCTGTGAGGGCACAGCCCTGAGATGTCCAGGAAGACTGAGAAATTAGGGCAGTTTCTGTGCCAGAGGTGTGCAAATACTGTTCTCCTCCTACTGCTCTTCTGTAACTGTAGAGGCGTCTGTAGCAATGTGGGAGGTGGTAAGGACTCCATCTCTGTAGTGGGATCCACACTGGCATTTATTTGAAGACTCAGTGATATGTAGAATAAAGAGAAAGGTATCTTCCATTGAAGAGACTGCTGTGTGAGTTGAAAGAATGTGAAGCTTGCTGAGCCAGGGTTATGCTCTGGAGAAAATAGAATAAACAATAAAATACAGTTGGTAATACTCTGTTGAATTTCTAAGCAGCCAACATCATGACTTATTGAAGTAAGAGATTTTTGTCTTCTGCTAGATTTGATTTATGCTGGTTTCACAGAGCAAAAACTGATGTGGCTTGGGAGGAAATAAGAATGACTGGTCCTTGTAAATTCATGCCAAATTTTTTATTTCAAGTATTCACCAACTCCCTTCCAGTCAGCAAGGTTAGAGACTTATCTTTATAATTGGAAGTTAGAAAGCCAGCCACTTCATCTGGAGTATTAGCCTCTATGTTCTACACATTCCTTTTGCTATAGATAATCACTCTGGTAAAATTTTAGGGACCATCCAGGTCTACCCCAAATTTGGTGGCTTATTCAGTAGGTAAAATTCAGCTTACCCTTTAGTGGAACAAAGTAAAGCAGCAGGCAGAGAAAACTGGTACGTGAAGTAGTGCCCTATGGCATGAGCCCTATGGACTAGATCCAGCAAACTATTTAGGATCTTGAGTATTTTTTAAACTTTACATTTTCTCTATTTTCTTGGGCGTTGGAAGCCTTTGAACCAGAATCTAAGTGTTTTCCTTCTCAGGAAGGAAAAAGAGGTCTGTTCACTAATTAAGCTACAATGAAGTATGGAAATTCCTTGTGAAATCAGAAACATACTAATGCTGAAATATAGGTTAGCAAAGCTAATTTCTCAGACACTGTGACTTACCTTACCTGACCTAATTTATTTCTTTTTATTATTCAGTTGCCTTTGTTGAATTAGGGCACTGTGATTTGGTGTTGCTAGATAATGTAACTGCATTTTTCAAGGATTCTCTGTTTGTTTAAATTGCTGGAAGAAAAGACTTTAAAAGGAACAAAAAAAGCAATTTGTTACCATATTTGCCAATTATTTATGATGAGTTTTTTCAGATGCATAGATATTGTAGTGTAAACTTATTAGAAGTGTGTGTCAGCTGAGATAATAAAGCCTGAGGAAGTGCTCTTTTCACTTCAAAAGACCACCAGCTTTTTAAATATTGACTTTGGGCTTTTAGAGGGTAGCCTTGCTATAAATAGGTTAGTGCCATGCTTGTGGTAGTGAATTCAGAAAGAGGAAGAGAGAAAGATTATTCACCCTAGGCATGTTTTATTTATCTACATGATTTATTATAAGGTTTTAACGATTCAGAGTTGTTAGTAATCTGTTTGTAATTGATCAATAATTCAAGTAGCATAGGGCACAGCCTCTTCTAGTAAATGTCCATGCCTTTAAAACAGTCACCTTGTATAGATGTGCAAATACAATTCTGATAAGGGATGTTTGCATGGAAGTGCTGGTACTTCATGTACAGTGACGCTGCACTTGGCGATAACTCCGGTGATGCATATACAGGGTGAGCTGTTAGCGCTGTGGGCAGGCAGAGGAAGGCATCTATCTTGTTTCATAGAGAATGCAAGACTCACTGAACTACTTTCAGGAATATCAGTCTCTCTTCCATCCTTTTATTTCTTCAAGAAGCTGGTTTGAATATCCAGGGTGAGCTTTCTATAATTGGTACAGTATTTCTTTTGTGCTGAGCCAAGTGCGAGATTTTATAGAGAGACCCATCAATCATAGTCCAGCATTGCTTCAAGATAATTTACTTAGAATGGATTATTAAAGAAAGATTAAGGATGTGTTAAAATAGTTTATTTGATATCAATAGCACACCTGAAATATGTGTGATCATTCCAAGGTGCTCCCACAGTCCATTTATATGAAACAAATGAACTCTCTGTAGTGCATCCATTTCAGTTGAACATCTGGAGATACAGAGGTGATGGAGGGAGTTCCTTGGACAAGAGATGGTGTATTAGCTTGGGAGAAGGGGTTGGAGTTAGGACAAAAAGGTGCATAAAAGGAAGTATGAAAAAGGTGTGCAACAGAAACATCTTCAGTTGTTCTGATTCTTACAATCAGTATGTGGAAGAAAAAAACCTTCATTATGAGAATACTGAGGAGAGAAATTGTAATTTTTCAGCAGGAGACAAAACATTAGCAGTCCTGTTCTGGGTGGATTGTGATGCATGGGTGGGGTTAAGAACAGTGTAGCCCAACAAGGTACTTGCTTGCTGTTGATCCCAAACAGAATCTCAGCAGCAGCCTTCACAGTCTGTAATAACCAAAGGAAATACTCTCTTTTCCATTGGTGGCATCAAGAAATAACTGATGAGTGAGTAGCCATTAAATGGTAAGTGTACCTAGATTAGCTGTCCTAGGGCACCCTGCCAGAGTATCAACAGGTAAACATTTAAATGGGATGGTTCTCACTATCTAGAAACTGCTTTCTGTGGTTTTTCTCCCAGTTACATTTCTCCTTTACTGCTCTAAATCAACTCCTCAGGGCACAGGAAGGAGGACATGACTCCAGTCTGGAGTCATTGCTGCTCAGGGGCTGCTGAGACTGAACTCCCTCCTCATACACAAGTTTCCTGTGACCTCTGAGTCACTTAATTCCCCTTGTGGTGCATGTGATCTGAAAGAGAGAGTTACACAGGAAGCACTTACTAGCTCCAGGAATGCTTTTGTGAAACTTCTGGCAGTTTTTAATTTATCATGTGCTGTGTGTAATCAAAACAGAAATTGCTCAGATGCTGAAAGATTGGTAGGTACCAATTTAATTTGTGACAGGAAATACTTCTAGCTCTGATCTGGTGTTTTCAATGTGTGAGGAAGAGAAATCTGTTCTTGTGGGGTCTTTTATCCATTCTGTTTTCAAGAGCTGGAACAATCTGTCTCTGTGCTTACTTAATTAATGTGATGTCAACAGCAATAATATGTTAAATAATATAGAATGAGTTGTAAACAAAGCAGGGTTTGAATCTTCCAAATCAAGCAAAAGTAATTGGCCAGCCTCAGGGGATACTGTAGTGCTGAACCTTCTTCTAGTGTTTTGTTTCCCTTTTTATGAAGAGTGAATTAGTTTCCGTTTTGAAGCATCCTGGAATAATACCAGTTTTGTTGTCTCACTTTGAAAAATAGCTCACACCCATTCTCAAAAAAGAAAAGGAGAAAGAAAAGAAAAAGCAAAAACCCTGTGACTGAGGCATGGAGCCAGATCTGGCAGTTCAATATCTGTCTGAAGCAAGTATGGAAGTGGTCCTGTGTGAACAGTGACAGTATTTATATTAAGCCATTAAAACACTGAAAGGTGGTCTTAATTAGCAAACATCTGCATTTAGTTAGCAAAATGGAAGTAAGACTACCTGAATGAAAACTTCTGGTGGATTGTTAGTTAAGCCACTTTTATTTAATTATACACTTGTTGGATTTTTTAATTGCATATTTTCCTCTCCATGGAGACTGATGCCCATTTGCTCACTAGATGAAATAATAGCTTATTGAGATCAACAGCCAAGCTGTCAAGAAATGAGTGATGCTTCAATAAGATTCATCTTCCTTATTTCAACCATGTGTCTGAAATTGGGAAAAACAGGATAAGAAACAAGCACTATGAGAGAGCAGCTAAACTCTTCCTTAGCAGAGCTTACATAGATCAGATGCATTGGCTTGAAGCTGCCGTCTTCCCCACGGATTTCAAAGGAAGCCTGCAGCCACTTAGAGCTTCAGAGATCTAAAACACAGGTGAGGTGGATGCTATCTTGTGGTTTTATGGTAGTGTAAGTCTGTAGTGGAATAAACCTGCCAGTCCTTCAGGCAGGAGGGACACAGTGGCCTGAGGGAACCTT
Organism: Cyanistes caeruleus; assembly: GCF_971803275.1. Lineage (NCBI taxonomy): Eukaryota > Metazoa > Chordata > Aves > Passeriformes > Paridae > Cyanistes > Cyanistes caeruleus. The sequence continues at coordinate 53,639,792 of NC_141704.1, read as the reverse complement.
CTCTGCCTCCATGTCTTTCTTATGCTTATTTATTTGACCTAAACCCTGCTATTGCCTTAATAATGAGCACTGAGACCTCTGATCATGTTGAATTTTTCCTCTGCTTTGTGTCTGCATGGGCACATTTAGCCTCTGTTTATGCTGCCATGTTTCTGTTTTACTGCTCTGGAGCAACTGCAGACAAGAAATAAAGGAGAATGGGAAAGTTTCTGTTTAATTTTACATTAATCTGGGGATTTATCCATTATGACTGTCATTGAAGAAAAAAATGATCTTACCTTCTAGAACTCCTGAAACCTTCAGAGAAAGATACACCCTTTGTTTTTACTTTTTTCTTTTACTGTGAAAGAGTAGTCAATCTGTAAGATTAGTCCAAAAGGTACAAAGGAAATAGGAAAGCCTTTTGTGAGTTGGGCCTTTTTGTGGGCTTTTTTCAGATTTCTACTGAAAAGTAGACAAACTTGCAAAAGAGTGCAAAAACCCTAACATCTCCCTGTCTTAGGTAATGGTGGAGACAACAAAAGGATATTTTTTCCTTCAGACAGTTTAGGTGCAATACATGGAACAGATGTATGACATGCTGTTCCTTTGTAAAAGTACTAAGAATATTAAAATACTCCCATTATCAGTGCTTAGCCCCAAGCTTCCTTTAATGATCCTACCACGTCTTATAAGAACTAGGACTAAATTGAGTATGTGACTTCAGAAGGAAGCTACACAGTGACAATTAATGGTTCTTGTCAAAGTCCTGCACAATCAGTATCCATGAATTATGACATCTAACTACTAGCCCTTTTAATCTTGACTAAAGGTTTTCGTGTTCCTTATTAAAGTATCAATCTGTGGCTCTGATGTGTTCCCTCAAAAGGAAAAATAAACAACTAATCAAGTAGACAGTGTTCTTTGTGGTTTAATTCAAAGGCTGCTGTTGTACATATATTGCATTTATATGCTAATATCGGTTCATCAGACATTTAGGCATGTATTCTTTTCATCTATATTTTGTGTCCTCATTATTATGTCAGTCTGCTGTTGAACTTTTCCCCCATTCTCCGTTCAGGGAAAGTGGCTAATACAGTCAGCTAAGCAGATGAAAGAGTTGCAGAGATAGGAGCTGGATCCTGCTGTTCTTGTTTTACTCACCAATAAAAGTCATGCAACTTAAAAAAAAAAATTAAATAACTCTTAACAAAGATGTGAACACCAAAAAAAGGCCTTATAAGTGGTCCATAACAAGAATGAACAAGCCTTGGCTTTCTCTACAGGGTTTCTTTTTTAATGTGCTGTATCTGATCCTGGTGCCTTATCTAATTTAGAGAGTAACTACAGATGTGCTTTGAACTTGTGAGAGTTAAAAGCTGAAACACATTTATTCCTGGATTTGGTTTGAAGAAGAAAACCTAAAAGTTTGCTTCCCATTGCTCCCCATTACCCTGCCTATGTACCAGCCAGGCCATAGCCACCAGGGCAGGAGCTGGAAGTCGATCTTTTTGTAACATGTGGTATGCCCTGCATTTTAAGTATTACTCTGGCTTGATCAAATCCCCTTCGTGTCAGGTTTGAAGTTTGGGATACTTAATCTGGTTTTTCAAATGTGATTTATTGTAAAAAGATGCAGAAAATCCCTTATATTTTCTCTTTGACTAAAAAATGGGCTCACTGTGGCTGATAAAATTGACTTGAAACATTTTCCCTAGTGCAAGATTGTCATGAAGTAGCAGAAACTCTGGTTGTTTTCATCTCTTTCCTTTCTGTTTGCCTTCATACTAATCCCTCTCCAGCAACACAATGGTACTTCTTGCCTTGACTTATATTACTGGATCTACTGGATCTAGTTCTGGATGATTTCAAGGCCTGGGTCTGCAGTTCATTATTTTTAAACCCTTTTTCTCAAGGATGACAAAAGACTGATTATACCCAGTAATTTCAATAGTGAACATCTGTCTTTGTCAGCGGACATCTATGTATGGAACACAAGCTTCCGTGAGCAAGACTTCTGCATAATAGCTGGTGCTAAAAAGCTAATGTTTTCTGAGCAGACAACATGTAAAGGATTTGATTTTCAGACACAGCCTAAAAAGCTTAAAGTTCCTCATAAGTTCAGGAAATTTGGTTTAGAGCTAAATCCAAAGAATGTTTGTGATATGTTTGCATCTCCAAGTGAGTACATTCCTAAACTAAGAAAGGAAATTTCTCAAAATCAGGTATGCATATGTGATTTTTAGTCTTTGTCATACACCTGTAGAAAAGAATGCATTGATACAGCAGAATTGAAAATATGAAGAATTTTTTAAAAAGTAAAATATGGAAACTCTTCTGCATAGATAAGTGAAGATTAAAGCATTTCACCCTTCAATTCCTGATCTAATTTTAGCATCCTAATTAGAGGATTAATTATCTCTGTATACTTCGTTCAAGTTTTGCAATTATTTTCTGTATTCTTAATTGGTGATGCGGTTTGACATTACCTGCCAATGTAGTCAATATTATTTTGGAATTTATTAAATCCAGCTTTAATTAGAATTGTCCTGTAATAGCAACAGATTATTTTTTCCTATTTCTTTTACACAGAAACTTCATTTTTAGAGTCTTAGAGAAAGACTTTCTAATTTTTATTCCATTTTAATGATGGAACCAATCCATCAATTAATGAAAAAACAACTGCTATGATAATTTGTTCTGCAAATGTAATAAAGTCTGTTGTATAACTAGACCAGGAAAACAGGAAGCTCTGCGTGGGAGACAGACAAATGTCAGTCATACCCCAAATCATGAACTAGATACAGACATTTGAGCATATTATATTATTATCTCATAATCTACATCTGACTAAGGTAGTCCTTCACTGTTCCAACCTTCTGATTCCTTGTTCTCTCTGGGTTCCTCCTCCTTGCTTACATCACCTCTTGCTCTACGTGTGCTAACTATACTTTTGTTAGCCTTTGTGTAATTAATACATCTGTGTTTAAATCAGAGCGACTGCTCCAGTCTTCATGTCAATTAAAGTTGCTGTGCCTGTTTTGGATGAGGGGAAAGGCTTTCCTGGCTAAATTCCATATATATTCCCTATGTCTCTTGGGCTGGCATTCAGTGATGCAGTAAATTCTGCTCCAAGGCTCATAAATACAAAAGAGCAAATTCTGTGACTACATCTCACATACCACTGACTGAGTTAAGAGTCATCTTTCAATTTTGTGGAAAAAAAATGTTGATTGGCTAATTTCCTAACAGCAGGCTTATGCTTAATACCAAATCAGATATCATCTGTCTGCACCATCCTAAATTTATGCTGGTTCAACTTTTGTCTATTCTCCCACAATTGTCATGTAATTGGCACTGTACCATAAACTTGCTATCATGCACACTGGCAATACGTCAGAAATGTGATTATAATGCAGAGTGATACAACTGTACATATATTTAGGATCAGCAAATTGTGGAACTGCTGCATGACCTTTTCTTGTACAAGATATATTATCACATTCTATGTACTTTTCTCTGATGTCTTTAGATTATAGTAGCAATAACACCATGACTAGCAGTGTGTTGTGTGTCACTGTAACAGAAAAATGCTCTGTTATTAGATCATTTATTGAGAACAACAGAGACGAGATCAAGTGCAACTTACTTTCTTCCAGTAGAAATGAGTCATACTCCATATTCTGACATACTGTGTATACATGTTTTGTTTTGATTTTTTTTCTAATGTTCAGTTGCTCTGGTATCTTCTTGGAGCAGATCCTGAAGGTATGTACCAGCAAAAGGACCTATAAAGCAGCATTTTGATTAGTTTTGGTCATCAATCAGATTACCATTTTTATGATCTTGATGTACTTGTGTTTTTACTAAGACTTAGGTACAGAATTTACTCAGAGCAGAATAGATGAATGGTTTCTGCTGCAATAATGCCTATGAAAGCAAGAGCAATCCAATCTTTTTAATGGTTCCATTTATTAAACACTCCTCTTTCCAGTCTCCTTCCCATGAAATATGCAGAGGGAAACAATTGTGCAAAGGAGCAGAAGGCAAAGCTCAAGGACATTCATAGTAAGTGTTACAGACATGAAGATTTCTATAATTTCAGGATGTGCTATACAAAATGCTATGGGTATCCTGTGTAGGTGAACATATCACCACATCTGTCTTTATTGCTCTTCTTAAATGCACAGTTGTTGATCAATAGAGCTAATTGTGACTACTTTAAAATATCATCCTTATCTTCTGATCAGCTCTAAGGTATTACACTTTGGCATAAGTGTCTTGCTTTGGAAGATTCACTGGTGGAAATGAAAGGTTTTATACCTCAAATTCTGTGGTTATTATTTGATTGATTCTTCTTCAACATCTGTCTTTTCTACAGAGATGTTTCTGGCCTTTACTGTTCATAGAAAAAACTGCCTGAGTAAGGGTAACATATCCTTGGGGTGACATCTAAAGAGAGGGCTGGATGGAAAATACTAGGAAAGCCTGGCATCAGGATGGAGCCCAAATACAAATTGTTGACTTCTGCTTTTCTCTGTACTTTCTAGGTGCAGAGAACAAACATATGTATTTATGTCTTTATTCCAAAATATCTACTATCATGTAATTGGGCAATGTATTGAAAAATAATGATGATATGTTGGGCAATGGAAAGTGTCCCAAAGCTCAGGTAGCAACAGTGAGATCCAAAAGAATGAAGAAAGATGTGGCTGGATACTGAGAAAAACTTGCTATTAGGAAATGCTGGTTACAAAGGAAGTATGGAGAGTAAGCTCCTTTGTAGTTAATTTGAAGAATCCTGTTCCAGACACATTTTTGCACGGACAACAACAAAACTAATGAACTAGCTGATTATGACTAGCACTATTTGCTATGGAAAAAAGGCCTAACTGTAAATCTTGGAAGGCAATAAGAGCATTTATACTTAAATGTGTTTCACACTTTTACTGAAAAATCATTCAAATTCTATACTTTTGTAAGAGGTACTTTAGACAAAGTGCATCTGAGATGTAAACACATCAGACAACATACTGCTGACATGTAGAAATGATTTAAGAGATGTATTTAAACTATTTGACTGCAGCACCTAAGCTTTTTGGTGTCCTGCTAGAAGAGCAGGCCATGAAAGTGAGGTCCTTGGGAAAGGCTTTCAAGAAACTTTCTGCTGCCAATTTAACAATCTTGAATCTGTGCAACATGCTGATGAAGACTGCATTTGCATGACTATCAGGAAGAGAAGGTTTTGATTCTTAGATATGAAAGGGAGAGAATATACTTGTAATACACACAGAAAGTAGAAAAGAAGGCAACAAAAGAGAGCTTCAGCATTAGGTTTTAGTACAGGAAAAGCACTTACAGCTAGTCTCTCTGTAATCTCTCCCAAAATCTATGCAGATCAGCTGTACTGGAATGTGTTTATGTAAAGCAAGGATCTGTAAATTTACTGCAATTCAGTCATAATGACCAGAGGTTATTAGTGCATGCATATGCACACAATATTACACATATATTATAAATTAAACATTCATTTTCATTTCAACACTAATTCCCAGTTAGTTGGTATTCATCAATATATGTTTGCTACCAGATCAATAACTAATCTGTTTGCCAATTTAATTGTATCAGGAGGGTGCATCAGGCCAATAACTTTCTAGTCAGTCTCTTGTGTTAACTGAAAAAAAAAGGTAAGAAAGTATTTTAAGTATTTTGACAACTACAAATGAATGAACTATTTCAATGCAGCAAAAATGCTTTGCATTCTGACCCATCTAAGAAAGCAGAGAGTCAAAGCTGTTATTTATTTTAGAACATTAGATATTTTAGGAGCGGAAGATGCATCATGTTATATTAATGTAGCTATTTTATTTAAATTTGCATCTACCCAGTATAAAGGAGTGGAGATAATTCAGTGCAGGACCACATGAAAAACATGTTACAGCAGCACAACTGGGAATTTGTGTCATATAAATGAAAGGAAGTCTCCAGCAGAAAAGATGCTGTAGCAGCTCTTGGCTGTCACTGTGTAAGTAGACGGATGAGTGTTTTTGTGACTCGCAGAGCTGGAAGGTTTATATTGTATTAATGGGGCTGTTCTCATCTGATTGCATGGATCAAATCCAGCATTTGGCCAGGCTGGCTAGAGCCTGGAAATCTGCCAGCTATTACACTGTCCTATGTAGAAACAAAGTGAGAAAGGCTGTTTTTCAGGTTCTCTGTGCAACTGACATTTTTAAAGGATGGTCTGCAAAATCCTGTGAGTGCCTGGGAGGGTACATGGGAACGGATTGCCAGCCCGGCCTCAGGTGCTCGCTCTGAACAGCATTTGCCGCTGCCATGGCTGGAAGCAAGCTACAAAGATGGAGCTGGTCGGTCTGAGCCGGTGGGACATTTCTTGCAGTCTCTCCATGGTTCACTGGAAAAGTCAGCCTCATTCAAAACTACTGTCACTTTGGATTATTCTTCCTCTTCTGGAGGAATCTGAGGCACTTTGGGTCATCTTTTTCAGAAATTGCTGTTACGGCACAATATTTAAAGCTGATTTCAAAATAGCCTTGCTTATTTAAAAGGAAAACAACCTGCTCTCTGAAGGTTGGGATTGCAATGATTTCTTTTCTGCATGGATCTTCTGTACATATGAAATTTTGTAAATTAAGTATTCTGTTTCACAGAATTACTGTATTTATTACCAGAGGAAAATAGATTTTTATTACAGCCAACGGCTGCTTTGATTAAATATAAAATTATTAGCTATGCTAAGCCCATCCCAAAGCTCCCAATAGTTTCAGCTGGATGCTTTTTCTAGAACTTTTAATTAAAATTGTTCTAAAAAGCCACAAGTTAACTGCATGTGTACTTAAACTGAGGTTAGCTCTTCAGTTTTGCTGGTTGCTGTATGCCATCTAATTAATCTGTAGTGATTAAATGTACATAAAATCATCTGAAACACAAGGTAATTTGTGCAGATATGGAACAGTGAAGAGCTTTTAGTAGTCCTTGACATAATTGTTTTATCTTTGGAAAATAATTTCAAAAGGCTGCAGATGATAATTGTTTTGATGAAGCAAATGTGGAAAACAGCGTAGCAGCCATACATGGTAAAAAAACCAGCAGCAGAGACTTAGAGAGATGGAGGCCTTTGCTTTTCAGTGTGCAGCTTGTCTTTGTAGAGGTATTGTCTCTTGTTGGCTGTCCCGAAAAGTTTGGGAATCTCTCTGTGCTGTCTGGCAGTTTGCATCCCGCTCCTGTTTTGTTGAACTGACTGTTGTGCAGCTAGGAGGTGGCTTGGGGCTATGTTTTCTTTCATGATTCGTGAAAAAAGTTAGGGCTGAGCTTTCCAATGGGATTGAGAAAGCAAAGAGCTCCTACAAAAATCCACAGAAGAGCTGTGCGTCGTAACAAAATGATACGTACTGTCTCCAGAAGTAGTGCCTCACCTCTCGTTAGGCTTCATGTCTTTTTGTTATTTTTACCAATTATTAGTTCTTTTCACAAAAATGAAAGTGCATCTTGGTTTGGAGTAATATTAGTATTCAGAAGGCTCATCCTAAATATGCCACTGGAAAAGAAGCAAATTACTTTCCAAGATCCTAGCTGGATGCTGGATCATCGCTATCATGTCTGCACCGTTAGTTTGTCATAGCACAGTCTGTGTCCTAACCTCATGATTTTAATGTATATGAGCCTCTAGCTCTTAATGGTACATTAGCTTAATTTGTACTTGACAAAAACGTTACAGTTTTGTGCATTTTGGTCTATAAATATCATTCTACTTCAGGCAACAATACTCGCCTCCTATCAAATACGCCTCTAACTTTTTTTCACAAAACTTTTTTTTTTTTTTTTAATTAAGATTGATTTTGCATTCACAAGCCTTGTTTTACATGTGCATTCCATGGGGTTAATCAGTGTATACAAGTACGTATATTCTAGTTTTTTCCTATTTATTCTGAGGGCTTCTCCATTTTATTATTTTGACACAGAAGGGAATTTCTGAAAGTGTCAAACATCCTGTGAATGGTGGTTTAAAAGCTTCTCTCATGCCATGTGACCAAGAGCAGACTCCAGGCACAAACAGGCATATGCTACATGTCACAAGTTAAAAGCAAACCAGTGTGGCAGTGTCCTGACCCAGCTGTACACAGAGACCCTGGTTTGTGGTTAACTCTGCCTCTATCCACTGTGTTACTGAGGCTGAGTCAGAAACCTGAGGGTACATCTGGTTTTGGTGCCAGCCTGCTGCTGAAGGAATATGCCAGAGGCAGAGCTTGATGGAGTCATGCAAAGTGCTCACAGTGGCAGTAGTTCCTTGCAGTCATCATCATTTCCAGGAGCTGTACCTGCAAGCCATTTACATCTGTATCTGACAACTAATGTGCAGACCTTGAATGGAGTCCTTCAGCTGTCAAATGGATTGGAAATGCAGATATGCTGGCACAAGAACTGTCCTACTTCTCCTAACACTGTGCTGTGATCCCCTCTTGGTACCAGTCTGAAACATTGGTGACATTTGGAGATATATGAATGAGGGTCAGATATCAGTCATGACTTTTGCCTGGTTTTGCTTTGTGCTGTTGCTGCAGCTGTTATCAAATTCCAACATCTGTCCTTATTACAATTTGCTTTGTGAATGTGCTGTTTTTTGAGGTTCAGAGGTGCTTTGCAAACATGCAATCAGCCACACAGCACTTCTGAGGTGTGGTGCAACAAGCATGCATCACGTTTGGGGATGGTTGTCTGAAAATATGGAAAAATAATTATATTCTATATATTTTTTTTTTAAATCAACAGTTTATTACTGAAGTTACAGTAGAAGTCAACCATCTTCAGCATAACAGCAGGCAGGTAAAAAGTCGAAATACAGTGAAGTATTAAAATACAGTTAAGTAAGGTTAAGTTACTGTGCAAAGATGACAAGACTATGCCAGTGATAAAGGCAGAAGTTGGACATTTCCAGGTCTGTCCCATCCAATTCACAACTCTGCTTCCACCTTTTTCTTTAACATAACTTTTAAATGAAAAACCATTTATTGTCTGAGTGCAGGACCTGGCACAATACATATCTCCACCATAGCTGTCCTAAGCTTCAGTATTCAGTCCCTTACACCTTTACAGTCCCTTTCAAACCCAGCTCATTATGATCTTTTGTGTAAGTCTTTCTAAATTCACAGATAATTGACAAGACAGGCTCTAAGGGGCTTTGAGTGAACTATGTTAGTGAAGCTGCTTCAGGAAGTTCTAGTGCAGAGAAGCCTAATATATTATGGGAAAAAAATGATTGCCCATGCACAGCAACAGCTGTAATAAATGAAATACCTCAGTTGATTTCTATTTTATTTTTTCACAAAATACCCAAAGGCAATAATCCACTTTCTGGATTAACAGCCTGTAAAATATTGCTCTAAAAAATAAAGCCATCTTTGAGCTAACTTACAGAAGGCATCAAGAGGCAGTAGAGTCTCCGCTGTGTTCTACTTGTGTAACTTGAAACCATGCTGAGTGAAAGCTTTTTCTCTGCTTTTATAAGACATGGGAAGAATTATTTCTGTCCAAGACTATAAATCAGACCTCATCCTGGGAAATAGGTTTACAACACCCTTGAATATTACTATCTATTCATAGATATGTTCTCCCTGGATTAACAAATGCCATAGTAGTAAATCTTTATAATTTTTCAGCATTTTGAATTGTTCTCATCCTGTCTTTTACTGATTTTATTTTAATATCTGATTTTTTTTTGCCTTTTAGCAAAAGTTAATGCCATTTAGTAAATTGAAAGAATATTCACACGAATGTGAGGTATTTAATACTAAAGAGCCATTGCTGTCCTCCTCATCAACTTGAAGATCTGGCTGGCTCTACTGTACATTGCCTGTGCCTTGTGTCCAGGAAAGCAGTCATTTTATCACAGTCTGACCATTTTGAAGATTTTCTATCTTTTGGGGAGTTACAATATGTGTCAAATAGAAAGGTTTATAAACCTCTCAGAAGGATTTGCACAGGTCCATGTTTTGAGTGGGTGGGAAAAGCACCTGAAGTGTGAAGGGGAGGAGAGGGGATTTGAGGGGACCATGGGTAATGTGGAGAGAGAAAGCAATTGTCTGTAGGGTAAATAACCCTAACATTTTAATAAAGATGATTTTCAAAGCAAGATCTTTCAGTTACTCAGTGTTTCAGTGATTCAGTTTTTTCAGATAACCTCCAGTAGTTATACTGGCAAAACTGTGAGGCAGGAGACTCACAAGTGTTGGGAGAAACAGCAGCCAGGACAAACAGGAAGATTTGTTAATCTAGTTTAGCATGGAGGAGTTCATAGAATAAAATTAAATGCTGTCCCTATGCTTAGGATCATTATGGGATTGGCCAGTCTTTAGGTTCATAATAGACAGTGTGAAGGTGTTAAAGTACAATTAGGAGAAAAGGATGATTGCACTTAGGGAAGGCAAAGGTAAGTGCAGCATAAGGAATCACAGACTAACAGGGGTGGATGGTTGCAAAGCCAGGCTAACCTGACAGTTCTTTTGATTAGAAAATGCCTTATCGTGACAAAAACTATGTGGTCCTCTTTATCTGGGCTTCAGATAAACAAAAATATCTGACTTGATACTATAAAGGAAAATGTTAGCTAAACAGAACAGAAGCACTTAGATAAGAACAGAAGCACTTAGATAAGTTGTCATAAGGAGGACCTGGAGTTGACTCTGGAGGTATATCTAGCTACATGTAGCACTAAAAAGGAAAGTGAAAGGTTGGGGAGAGGTTACTGCTGGAACTTCAGAAGAGTTTGTCTTTGCAGTGATCTTATTTAATACTTTTATTAGTGACATTTGCAAAAATATCAGCAAACTTCACCTGCCAGTTCCTAATGACATGCTTAATGTCTTTTTAAAATACAGATGGCTTCAGCTGGACTGGGAGGTTTACCTGGGAACCCTGGGGGGAAAAAGGAGGGGAGGAGGGGAGAAGGCTAAATGGTGAGGTAAGAAGGTGGAGAAAAAAGAGACATGCCATAATAAGTCATGTTTTATGGAAATACAGTAATTAGAGTGTAATAAGAAGAAGGAAGAGGATGAGACTAGTCCCATTATTTCTCCTATTTGTTCTGCTACTGGGAGATTTTAAAACAGCTGTTGTACCCATTTGACTGGGATGGTGTAAGCATTTCAGAAGAGTAACCTTCACCTAACAGTATACTTAACTCCTTAAACCCAGCCCTATTTGATAGGTGTTTAGATTATATTTTATTACTTTAAATTAAAGCTTCAGAAAGCAGTGTGTAATTTCTTGCATTCCAAAATGTCCAGGAACCTGATGGACAGACTGCCTTGCAGAGTGAAAGATGTGATTTCATACAGTTAGGCTCTGTTCAGCTTTTCTGGTTTCTAGACAGATAATTTATGTTAGGCTAGTGTGTGAATTTGCAGCTCCTACTGCCCCCTATCCATTCTGTCCTCATTTTTTAAGGAAGAGGGAAAATCCTGTGTTCTATTAGTTGACTTAACTTTTTAAGAAGCTTGTCTGACTGTCCTGGGCCTGGAGTAGAAGAATAGACCTAATAGGGAGACATGTCTGCTTAACTGTAAGGCTTTGATGGCAGCTCTAAAAGCGCATTTTGAGTTTGCTTCCAGCCTGCTGTGCACAGTGGCTCTTGGCTTGCCCCATGGACCATGTGCATCTCCTGCTGACAAGCCTTGAGGAACCCTGTACCTCCTCCTACCCAAATAATTCAGGGTGAAATGAGGATGTTGATAACTTTTGGTGCTCGAGCACCTTGGCTGCTGATCACGCACAGGGGTGTCTGATGGGATGGCACTGCCCTCTCTGAGATCACAGTGTCACAATCCAATTCCTCTCTCTCCCAGTAGAGCTGTGTGAGGCACAGGATGTGATGGCTGGCCTGTAGCTTATTTCCACTGACTGCAACATCAGTAGGGGGAAGCCAGGTACCTGACCTCGCTGTTTCTAGATTTTTCTAAGGCTAGGGTTTGGAGGGATAGGAGGGCGAAAAAATGCATGTTGTGAATATCTGTGAGTACTGTCTACCTTGACTGCGTTTTGGTGAGCCTTACACACTGACAACTCAAGAGTATGATGATATTTCCATTTGATATTAATGCAGGCACTCAAGGTCAGTATACAAATTATTTTCTACGAAAATCTCTGAGAATCCTCATTAAGAGCATATTTGTCTGCAATGTATGTAAATATTGAATTTTCCCAGAATTTTCACAAATTAGAAACCTGCAGTCCCTTTTCTCAGATGTTTTCTTTATTGTCTAACAATATCAATAATTAACTGCAAAGTAGCCACAGTGAGAAACAAAATCATGAATATTCACTTGGCAGGTTTATTCTTAAACTATCTGCCTGAAAAGCAATCTACCATTCCAGTATTTCCCATCTCTTATAGGAATAGTAATCAAAGAATTTTCTTTATTGTGGCAGGTAAAGAGAAAAACAGTGGACAAAACAGTTTATGCTTGGAACAAAGAAAAGCGATAGAAGTGTTGGAGACCTGCAGTCGGGTGGTTCACTCTCAGATGTGGAGGCCAGCCAAATTTCCCCGGTGGCCTGGCCTTTCTGCCATGGTTCCACATCAGCAACCGAGCCCAACAAGTGTCAGCATGAATTCAAATAGCAGAATTGATTGCTGGGAATGATTTATGCTTGTCTGCCTCTCCTTGGGTGGGGAAGGTTTGTTTAAATTTTGCCCTGCCATTTTGAGCTGGCTTCAGACATTTCCCAATTTATTGGAAGTCTCTGCTTTTCAGATGCGGTTCTTTTCACCAATAATTTTATTCTATGACATTTTACTTTACTAGCTTGTAAAGCCAGCTTACCATGAAAGTTTAAAGGAACATGGCTTTCTTAAAGAATCTATCTCTGAGCAGTAACAAGAAAGCTACTCTCAAGTCCTACATGATGTGGATTTTGAAATAGGAGCCCCCTTGGCTTTAAATTCAAGGGGAAAAATACACTTTTCTTCAACTGAGCCATTCTAAAACATAACCTTTTCAACAAATAAGCCAAGAGGAAGCCTTTGAATCCAGTACACCTGAGCTGTTAGAACACACAAGACTTGGTTGAAATTTGCACTTCACTACAATTTATTGATCCAGTTGCAAGCTTATGCTGTTGCTCCCTGCCTGCCTCCTATTTAAAGAACAAACAAAAATTTTACAAGCTGATGTTGCAGTATGATGTTGCAACATCATATTTTTGTTTCTGTGAGAATAGACTAAAATATTTACAGTTGGAAGCGACCTACTGTGATCATCTAATCCAACTGCCTGACAGCTTCAGGGCTGACCAAAAATTGAAGCATGTTGTTAAGGGCATTGCTCAAATGCCTCCTAAATGTGGACAGGTGTGGGGCATTCAACACCTCTTTAGGAAGCTTGTTCCCATGTGTGACCACAATCTGTACAGATTGACCACAAAGTACAGAAACCTCCTGTGGTACAGCTTTGCGCTATTGCTGTGTGTCCTGTGACTGCATAGAAGGAGATCAACACCACTCTCTCCCCTTTCTCAGGAGCTGTAGAGACCAACAAGGTTGGTGCCCATCCTCCTTTTCTCCAGACTAGACAAACACAGACTACTAGACTGCTTCTCATAGAACATTTCTTCCAGCACTTTCACTAGCTTTGCTGCCATCCTGCAACACATGCAAGTACCTCCACATCTTTTCCAAATGCTGGTTCCCTGAACTGCATGCAGGTACCTCAGGTGAGGCTGCACCAGCTCTGAATGCAGCAGGATAATCATGTCCCTTGACAGGCTGGTGAAGCTGTGTTTGATGCACCCCAGGATGGGGTTTGCCCTCTTGGCACGATGCTGACTCACACTGAGCCTGCTGTCAGCCAGCACGCCCAGATCCGCTTCAGCTGCGCTGCTCCTCCGCCGCTCCTCTCCCAGGCTATACTTGTGCACAACGCAGATATTTTGTATTTTACCACAGTTTCTTGCCCCCTGCTGAAGAAACTGGCCAAAGTTAGTGTAAACAAACTCTTCAATGCAGGGGTCATGGCAAGATGACAAATATGACATCTTAAAATCTGTGAGGTTTAGTTAAGAAGTTCAGCTGAGGAGCATTTCAGTGTTGTTGATTTTGGTGAAATGTCTTTGTTTGCCTAGGAACTTTGTTTTTACAAACACTGTGCTATTTTTATAACTTATCAAAAGCATTTCTAGATAGTCTACTCTTAATAATTTTATTATAAACACATATGGAATTTACATCTCCCTTTATAAAATAATCCTCTGTATTTAATCTGTATATTGCCATCAGGAATTCATGTGCACCTAACACTTCTTTTCTGATATATAATGTAAAAATTAAGGGGCCTTATTTCTTCTTTCAGTGGCATCTATTTTTTTATGTCATGAAATGTCATATAAATTGCAAAAAAACCCCCTCATTTTTAAAAGGGCTTTTTCTTCCTGAGACAAAACAAAGATGACATTGCCCTTGTCTTGATATCCCCAATGTGCCATGATTAAAGTATTTTCATTGTCTAGGCCATAAACTTTATTTCAAAGCATGTCTATTTTAATTTATGTCCCATTATAATTCATTGTCTAAATTCTCAGCATAGATAATCATTATTTTTACAACAGCAATATCTAGAAGGCCCTATTTGCTTTGAGACTCTGTGGTGCTTGATACTCTACAACCAAAAATACTTGCCTTGCCTAGGCATTTTTTTTTCCCAAATACATCAATATAGTAGATTGCAATATTCTTTTCGGTGTTTTAAGTAAGTTGTTCATGTTGCTTTTAAGATTATCAAAAGCCTGTCAGGTAATTTCATTTCATTTCATATTACAGTAAAATTCTGTTTTTCTGAGCAGAAAGAATTACTCTGTTCCTCATAATTAAAGGTCTTTTGTGCTCTCTATGCTAAACTGCACCATCTGATGTCAGTGCAAGGCAATTGAAAGCAGCAAGAACTGCCCACATGTATCCAAAGGCCATTTTTTTTCCCTGAAGAGTTAACAGAAGAGATTTGTCAAAATATGTTTGTATTTCAGTGGTATTTGTGGTTTTGCAAGGCAGTGGTGCAACATATTCTGTGGCCAGTCAACAGCACAGCCTTGGCTACCAGCACTGCATAAGCTCACTGATGTATTTTTCAGCCATTTGAGCCTTAACAGCCTTGACATGCCTTGGAGAGCTGGGACAGCAGCTCTGATAGCCTTGCAATACACCTGGAATTGCCTGGGAAAAGAAAACTGGTGAGCTTTGCATGAACTTCCTCAGAAATTGCCCTTTGCTGATTTTTTGAGAGTCCATTGGAGAAATGAGTCAGCCACTTCATTCTCTCCTAAAGCCTGTATGGAGGGACTTCCTGTAGACTTCATTCAGGGAAAGATTCCCTTTGCAGGTGTTAAATATTACAGCCATTAATAGTAGCGGTTGCTGCTGTTTCTAACACTGCAGAGACCAAATCCAAGAAGATAAAGGGAGCCAAAGGAACAAGCAAAAGATATGGGAGGGAAGCCAAAGAGGCAGCTGGAATAAAACACAGGAAGGAAGTGGTGAAGGAAGGCAGAAATAGGGAGAGAGGAAGGAGAAAGACTCTAGAAGGAGGAATAGAGTTGGAAACACTGGGACAGAAATAGCAGCTGTAATTGATTTTTAGCCAGAAAATTGCTGCAGCTCTTACTGTAGTAAGGTGTGTACACAGTCATGGTGTTGTCTAAATACGGTAGAATTAAGCTGGTACTAATGTTCACAACCTTTATCATTTTTCTGCTAAAAAAAAATGCAGCAAATAAACTTTAGAAAGAAGTAACTTATTTCTGTGTCAGCACAGCAAGCCATCACTCAGTAAAAAACTGAAGTAATCCTACATGAATAAATAGTCTTTAAAAGAGGAATAAAAGTAGGAGAGAGAGAAACAAAAGGGAAGAAAGTCACAATTATGTTTCATCAGATTTCTTTTCTATGTGTCTATACGTAGTTTCTTTTGTGTTCATTGTGTGTAGCTAGAAGTTTACAGCTGCATTCTTGATGCTCAATAAAAATTGTTGCTAAGCCTTCCTAAAAGCTACAGGGAACTTTCTGGTACAAAAGCATCTGATGAACTTTTGAATAGCAGGTAAGGCCCCATTACTTGCATTGTTTTATCAAATGAGTGGTTCCTCTGCATTAATTTTCTTCTTTGAAAAAAAGATCTAGGAAGTTGCCATGTTCCAGAGGCAGGATGAAGTTAATGTATCTGTTGTTTTGTCAGCCCATACGACTGAGAAAATCTAAATACATGCGAGCTTGTCAAAAGTGTTTTTTAAATATTTAGTCCTGTAAATCTCTGGAATGAATTTTTGAAAGTACTGTTATGCCAAAAGAATTGCCAATATGCCTGTTCTGGAGTAAAGCCATGAAAATCAAAGGAGAACAACAGTGTCAAATTAGTTTCAAGACAGCATAAGAGAAAAATGGAAAAATAATGAAAGCAACTCTCCAAGTTCTGTTTCCAAAGAGGAGGAATGTTTTCTATTTCTTCAAGACAAAATTGAAACAAATGCACAGTAAGAAATTAATATTAAAGCAGAGCCAGTCTGTTGTATACTCATTAAAAAAGCAAGTGCAGGTGTGTTTAGGGATCACTCTAACCTTAGCACTTTGTGTGTGCGGCACCCCAGCAGGACGCTGGCTTGTGCTGGATGTGTGGCAGACCCAGGAACTCACCAGGGTATCAGCCAAATACCTGGCTCAGTGCTCTGATGCTGGGTTTAATGTCTCTGCAGTTTTGCAGTGTGCAGTGCTGGCACACTCCTGCCCAGGGCCAAACTCAGCTTACCAGATTGACTGGGGGCAATGGGCTGTCACTGCTCCTCTCTGCAGCATCCTAGGAGCCAGCCCAGGTCCTGGTGCTTGCTGGTGGACAAGCTGGCAGAAGGGAGCTCCCTTGCTGGGGTGAGGAGTGCTGTGGCACATGGGGTGCAGGCTCCTGGTGCCAGCAGTGCTGTCAGAAGCAGGGCAGTGAGACCCAGCCAGCTGCCTGCCCTTCTGCAGCCATCTGTCCTGCTCCTACACAGCTGGAGCGGCCAGGAGTTACTCCTCCACGCTGGGAAAGATATAGGACTTGCTGTGCTACCTTAAATTGAATTTTAAAATTAAAAAAAATAAAGTCTGCCTTGGGCTTAACTGCATGCCTTAAATGGGGAATTTTAATAATGGGCCAACAGCAGCAGTTTGAAGTATCTTACTGAGGAAAAGGTCACTGTGCCCATAAGTTATCCCAGCATTTGATCAGTGGACTCTTTTCCAAAGACTTTAAGTCTCATTATTCACTGCTTATAAAGTCACTTGAGATATAATAAGTCTTTTTATAGTAATGAAAGAACTCCCACAATTAGCCAGAAGGCAGCCATCTATCTTTTTAAACTACTCAGTTCAGAGGAGACCAGGAGCTTCAATCGTCTGCATGTGGATGAATTGTTATGACAGTGATAAGTGTAACATTCATGTGGCAATGCCAGCAGTGACTGAGTTCATGGAAGGGTGGTTGGGTTTTGGTTTTTTTTAACAAGTGAAAGAGAAACTTTTCTGTTAGTGAAATATAGTGTATGATTCCCTAAAAGGAAAAATGACTACACATTATTTAGAGTCCTAAAATCTGCCATTCAGCCTCTTTCATTATTCTTTGGGAACTGCAGATGATTAAAGAATGTCATTAATTTGATGACCTAAAACTTTAATGGCAATTACCTTTAGAAGAGCCTCTTCTCTGAGAAAAGTACATACCCTGTAAGAGAAATTGGAGAGTGAGCTTGTGGTGGAGCAGAGACACCATGAAGTTCACAGGAGACTGTAACATTCTGTGTAAAGGCTTAGAGATAAAAAGTGTTCTTTCTGATTGCACACACTGGCCTTTGATTGTATTTTTCCCCATCATCAAAGGATTGCTGCATGTGGTGGATCTCTTGAGAGATTTATTTAATGCCCTATCCTCAAATAGAGAAAGTTTGCAATGATTAATGTAATAAATGATGTTCTAATTGAATCAAGAAGTAACACAACGTATTTTATGCATTCCACAGCTAGTTTAGTCTTTATTGCCCTCAGGCAGAATCTTAATATCATCAGAAAAACTGTTTGTCAATATTAAAAGCAATTTGCATAGTAAATATACCCCAGCCTTGCTACATTACCATCTGGGTTAGTTGAGCATTCATGTTGGTACCAGGAGGTGCTGGTGAAGGCAGACCTCATGAGTGTTCAGCTCTCCAGCTGTCACTCTGGGAGGATGGCGAGTGCCAGCGTTCCCAGCCTGCTGGGAGGGGACAGGTTCAGTGAGAGGGCAGTGGGAGGCCTTTGTAGAGAAGAGTTCAGGAAAGGAAAGATGGAAGATTCTGGAATCAGCAGGCGTGAGGGTCCTAAGGAGTAAAGAAGGGTCTGCACTGAAAAATAAAAGGCAGAGTGAGAAGGGCTGACAGCCTGAGAGAGAACAGATGCAGCAAAGCAAGGGAAGGAGGAATGAGGCTGGAAATGCAAGCTAGACATGCAAGAATGATGGTGATTGCAACTAGTCACAGGTCTGCTGGGCAGATTGAGGGAGTTGGAAAAAGACAGAAGGAGCTGATCACAAATACGTGTCTACCAGCAGTTGTCTCCAGGCAGCTCACTCTGAAACTGATGCATTAATTCTTGAATTTAATTTGGTGATTTCATTTCACTCACAAGACAAATACAGGTAACACAAACCAAGAGAATTGCAGATAATAGTATGTTCTCTTTTTCAAAACTGAAGTGAATCTTTTCTGAGCTCTTGCTGTACTTTTTGAGCTGGACTTTCTGAGCTGTTCTGATATTGTTGGACATCAGCATTAAAGAACTTGAAAGGCTCTTTGCGAAATGTGCATTGCTCTAAAACACAGTGGTGGTTTAGAGGAAATGTTCTCCAGTTACACCGACTGCCAAGCCTCATGTTATGCAGTGCAGAAATTAAGTTTGCGTTTTGCCTACAAATTAAAGCTGCTGAGTAATGATTTAAAACTTGTTGGAGCAGGAATAGTTATTCTGGAGATGTGAATTGTAGCATCCAAGTGGTTTTTAAGAGATGTCCCAAGGTGAGGGCCCAGAACCACACAATCTTTAGGGATGGAAATGTCCCAGTGTTAAAATGTTAACATTGAAATGCTCACAGGCATTTGATGAATGATCACTGTGCCTCACCCAGCCAGCTAGAAGCAGGCACACATCTAAAACACAATCCATTTCCTATACTCAACACCATAAAAGCAATTAGGCAGTCAATACATTTGGGATTCAAAACCCCAAACTTCCTCCCAAAGTTGGGGGGATCTTCAGTGATGGCTTTGCTTACAACAGACTTGAATGTTTTTTCAAAACATGGAGTGTGATTCTGAGCACAGAATTTTGGGATATGCTTCTAGCAGTGGTTTTGTTTTATTTAGAGGTGGCTGGGTAGAGAAGGGAAAATCATGAAGAAAAAAGATACTGAGTTTCTATTTGTTGCAGAACCAAAGTTTCACAAGCACAAGGTGTTAGTTACCTTGCTCACTAGTTTGCTGTATTAAGTGCAGATGTGATGAGAACTGTTTGTACATTTGCCTGGGACATTTTTTCTATTCCAGTTTAAAACATCTTCCGAATTTCCTAGGACAGCTCGTTAGGCAATACTTCCAGGCACTGTCTAGCTCTTTGCTGGAGTCTTTCCAAAATATGTCATGTCCTTCATAGAGAGAAGTTCTCTCAGAACCTCAGACCTGCCCACAGATGCACTGATCTCGGTGAGCAACTCTGACAAAATGAAGCATCATCTTGACATCAGCTGAAAGGAGGGTGCTTTTTTTCTGACAACTGCTGTTTAAATGATCAAAATTGCCAAGAAGTCACTGGGTTGTCTCCCTCTGAGAGGAAATTTTACAGAGTGGAAATAGGTATATTTTTTTATTTTCCTAGTTTTTGTAACATTTATTTTGTCTTGCTCAGATAAAGGCTTATCCATATGCTTTCCAGCCATGGTAGATTTCTGCTAATTACTGGGAAATAGGAGTTATGTGCTGGTTACACATGGAGATGCACAGAAAGCTGGAGTACTGGGTATTACCTGAGTCTACCCAGTATTGTTGAACCAGCTGCACAAACCAGCTATCAAACAGCACAAACCTCAGCTCTACAGGTAATAGAAATGTAATTCTTGTTATAAGCCTGCAGTTCAGCTTGAGGGAAGCAGCCAGAGCCTGCACATTCAGCAGCTTGTGTAGCTTTTAGGAAGGATGACAAGATTTCACAGTCAGGGCAGCAAAGGATCAAATTGGAACAAGAGTTGCTTAACTCATCTGGCCAAGGAAGAAAAAATGTCATTAAGCAGCATAATAAAAGTTGTCCCTTTACTGAACTTGCATGAACCCTGACCTAGATAGTGGTATTGGATAATGGCTGAATTTGCTATCTTTCAGATTAACCTGCTGAAGAAATGTGACTTAGTACTAAACTATAACCTAAAATGTCAGTGTGTCAAATGCCCTTTCTGTAGAAGAGCTATCACATTTGTGTTACCAGAAGACTCACAGTGTCCTCTCCAGCATGTGTGTCACTGGGAGCTCACATGCAGTGCCAGCCTGTCCTGCCCAGGAAGCCTCACAGCTCTTGGCTCTCAGCAGCAGGAGTTTTCTGGAGTTTTTTGTATGCCAAAAGCTGTAAGTTTGGGAGGAAGCAGATACGTTTTTGTCCTTTTTTCCCTGTTGCCTGCATTTAGGAAGGGCTCCAATTCCTGTCCTAAAGGACTGGTCAAACTTAAGGACAGTGTTTGATCTTTGTGCCAGTCTGCTGTCCAAGGATGCACCCAGGAAATGGTAGCCTGGGTGTATTTAGGGTGAGAGATTGAAGGTGAAGAGACTGCTGTGATGAGAGCAGATTTAGCACCTGTCAGGTCAGGGGCATCTTTTGCATGGGTGTTGAAATCTCCTAGGACAGTGAGCCTTGTGTGAACTCCATCATCATGTCAGACAGCATCTCTGTCATTTAGCTAGGAGAGCTGTGTGTCTAGACATCTCTGCTCTTGCAGAACACTTCAGTTATTCTTCCCATGGCCTTTACTGAATAAATGAAGTGCCTTAAAAGATTTTACTTCAGCAGAGGTGATCTTAAACTTGCATATGCCAGAATTTGCTGAGGATGGGAGCTTATCTCAAGACCTGCTAAAGCAACATCTTTTGTGATGATTACATTCACATGACTATACATTTTTCTTTTCTTTTTTTTTCCCAGCTATTTTCCTTTTTCTCTTTATATGGAAAAAGTAAAGACTACAGGAAACATCAATATTTCTGGCTCTCTTGTTTCAAAAATTCTGCCCAGCATTAAATGGCCAAGTGCAGAAAAGTGTTAGAAGGCAGACAAGGCAGTTTAAATTTTCAGGCAGTTAAATCCTGGAAGCAGTCTTCATTGAAGACTTCTTCACCTTTTCACACACACAGAACATGAAGAAAACGTAACCATTTGTCTATATATTTTAAATGTTGATAAATTTGTAGTCACTGTTTTGTTATTTAGTCCTGTCCTTACTCCTCTGCTGCCCACCTCTGTGTGTGTGGGAATAAGGCTGTGTACACTGGTGCTGGCATCAGAAGTGGCAGCTGGCCAATGTCAGTTGATGTTTGCATGAAAGACAAAGCCCATTTCCTTGTTTATTTTCTGATGCTGATGAAGTTCTGCATGTGGCTGGGTTTAGAGCAAGAATCCAAAGGGGATGGCAAGGATCCAGGCAGTGGCCACTAGTCACTCTGGGGGAGATGTTGACAAGTGGCCCAGACTTTGCAGTGTGTCCAATAGCTGGGGACAGGGGGAGAGAGTGTTCATTAAGAAAAAAGCTTAATCAAAGAGGGCAGGATGATGGTTTACATGAGAAAAGATATATTCTTTACTTAACATTCACAACTTGCTTGTGGATTAATTAGCCCATCTGCTACAAGAAATGTATTCTCTTGTCTTTGTGCTGACTGCTAAAAGTGACTGATTTCTCTATCCACTTAAAATAGTACCCTGGATTCCACTGAAAGTAACCTTTCAAAGGCAAGGAATTTATTTAATAATCCACTAAGAACCTGTAAATGGCTTGCTGTAAATAAGTGCTCAGCTGTCTTTGACTCCCAGGGTAACTATATGTGAGTGTTAAGTTGGGGTATAATTCAGGAGGAAGGAAATCCTTAAAGAAGCTGCATGATGAGTGCTTCCAACCCCATCTCTTGTACTGGCTTTAGGTTTTTTTAAAAATTCTCTCTTCTCAGCCCCAAGTGGGCAGGACAGCTGTCAGCATAGAGTAATTCAGCTATAGATTTTCTTCTAAGAAAGGAGACATTTGTAAATTAGGTGACCTTTATGTAGATCGACAAAGTGTGTTGATGAACTCCAAGTGACAATTTAAACAAGTATTGGGTCCAATGTACTTGTATTTCATAAGAAACCAAATAAAGGAGAGAACGTATTTAAAGTCATCAAATTAAATATACATTTAAATGAAAATAGAGGTCAGCCATAGGTTCCAAGGATAAATGAAAATGTGTATCTTTTGTGATTTTTCACGTTCATGTGTTTTTAAATATTATTATTCTTTAGAAATAAAATTTGCATGTAAATGGCATTATTGTGAATTTATGTCTACTTCCTCAGAATAAGTGATACTTATTGACTGATATGAAAAGACAGAGCTTCTGGTTTTAAAAAAATAAAAGGGTTTTGTATGTTATCCAAGCATCTTTTAGATTTGTTGATGTGATAAAATGGTTATCTTGTAACAAAATCCAGGTAGCTCAGCAGGAATATAGGATAGGATTGTGTGTTTTATGCTTGAATAGAGGAAAAAAATTGATACATTGCTATATGGTATTTATTCCCAAGCATTTACTTTTAGGAGAAACACCATATACTTTTATCTTAAGATTTAAAAGTATCAAAA
This sequence comes from Cyanistes caeruleus, assembly GCF_971803275.1. NCBI lineage: Eukaryota > Metazoa > Chordata > Aves > Passeriformes > Paridae > Cyanistes > Cyanistes caeruleus. Next base: position 53,616,882 of record NC_141704.1, on the reverse strand, counting down.
GGAACTGGGGAGTCAGGAAAATAATTCTTCTATTCTTAAGGCCTTAGGAATGAGAGTCCCTCAGATAGCCTATAGGACACTCTTGTTACAAAAACAAAAACTGAAAAATTGTGTCTTTGATAGATCTGAGTTAGAAACAAGAATAAAGCAGAGACTGGAACTGAAGCATGGATAGAAGACCCAGGCTTGAAGCTCTAATTGCCTCCATCAGATGGGGCTGAATTTCAACACTCCAGCAGTGTGGCTTGTGTTATCAGAGAGGGTTTGCAGAAACTCTCTCCTTGGGGAAATTTCTTTTTCTTATAACTTAGTTTGTTCTTTGACTGCTCTAGCTCTTCCTCTTAGATACAACTGATATTTTTCCATGTAAATTAGATTGTAATTAGGTTATAATTTTATGGATGCTAGTTTAAATGGTAAAATTATAACATTAAATCTTAATATTTTTGGCTTCAGTTATCAGACAGACCACAGATATGCATTGAGCTTAGGTGACCAACCTAGCTGCCTTTTGAATTACCTGGTCACAGTCTAGGCTGCAGTGGTGTGGTACTTTTGGGTGTCCAGGCATTCAGCATAATGAGTTTTGAGCTTTTATCTGTATAGAAATACGTTCAAAATTTGCAGCCTTCTCGTCACTGCACACAGCATTGCTGTATATAGCCTAACTAGAAAGATCAGCTGGCATTTACATTGGTGGCTACATCACAGTGCAGTTATTTTGCATGTCCTTGTGAATGACATGGGTGGGAAAATGGCAATTCTTTGGAAGTCAGGAAAGATGATGCTACCTTTCACTTGTGCACATACTCTGGAGACGTACTCAGTTGATATATACATTATATTAATGTGTGTATATATATATGTATATATAAATAATGTAGATATCAATACAAATTTATATATCAATATAAATTAATGGTCAGCAGTATCCTAGCCGTGCACATAAATATGATGGGACTATGGTTGCACAGGTTGCTTCAAAACGTTACTGAAGGCTGCTGAGTTACTGAGGTCCTTTTGAGTTTGCTCCTTTGTTCCTGTTTGCCTTTATCCTTTTTGACAAGAAATTTCCAAGAATTTCTTGAATGAAGGAGTGATGTGGCAAAAAAATTTTCATTTCAACCACTATTTGCTAACATTGGGGAAAAGTAATTTATGGGGTCAGTCTCATTTCTGGGGAGGATTTAGATTTAGTTCATTAAGTTTTATGAAGTTTTATGAGTCGTTGTCTATACAAAGAAGATAATTTGAGCATGAACTTGCAGCAGAATCCTATTTCTGATTTGCCAGCAGTGTAGAAGTTTTCCCAGGAATATTAATTTTAATCAATTAATTTAATTAATTTAATGGTTTTGGTACCATCAGATAGTCACATTTCTTACTAGAAAACCTTTCTCCCCCAGCACAGGTCCATCTCATTTCCACAGTAGGTCACAGCAGTTAGGTCCTGTGTAGCAGTCAGCAGTGGTCCCAGGGCTCTGGAAACAGCAGAATGGTATTGTCTGTGGAAGGATGTTCCACAGCCCTGTATTCATGGGCTTAGCTACTGCCTGCTGTTGACCAATCAGCCTTCACATTTTGTAGTGGGCTGATGCTTGCAAATCTTGCCCCAAACGCCTGAATTCGTATAAATTTAGCATAATCAAACTTTGTGGTTACATTTTTAATACCCTAAGACCTCATCTAAACTAGGAGGAATTTGCTGCTTTGCCTGTAGCAGAGAGAAACCTTGGCACAGTCTTTTAGTTTTGCCAAACTATGCTGCATTTGCAATGTAATTTTCTTTGGTTGATTATTTGTCTGTTCATAGCAAATTATTTCTTGAGTTAGTTCCCTTTCCTTGAAAGAGCAGCAGCTGACTGTGCTAGTCAATCTTCCTATCTTTAGTCTTAATGGTTGTGTAATAGCCATAGAAGATAAGTGACAAAACATTGAAAATTTGCCTTGTTTCTTTTTAGACATCAGATACATGTTTATTGACATCTGCATTAATAACTGTGCCAGAAATCCTTTAAAACAATTGCATGCCACAGAAAATGCTTAAATTTAAATGTAAAGGCACCCTTCCTATTTTAGCTGTATTTTACAAAGATAAGATAATTATTAATAAGATAAGATAAATAATTTTAAATTACTTTCTAAATATTGTTGTTTCTTTGCTGTGTCTGGATTCCATTGGGTGGGACAGTTATGTAAGAGTTTAAACCATTTCTAATTTCTAGCAAAGATTAAAGAACTTATTTCTCCTCCCAGCTTTATATTCATTCCTGCATGGATACTAAAATATGTTCATCAATGTCATAAAGTGGGTTGATCTACTGCACAAATAATTCATCCCTCTATATTTTACCCCCATGTTTTTATGCTGCCTTTTCTCTCACCTTTGCTGTATTCTTGTTTTTCTCTAGGTCAATGGGAAGGACCTCTCCAAGGCCACTCATGAGGAAGCGGTGGAAGCTTTCCGCAATGCCAAGGAGCCCATTGTAGTTCAGGTTTTACGACGAGCCCCAGCTACCAAAGCTCACAGCAGCTCTCAGGATGTTCGCTTTATGGATGCCAGCACTCAGACTGACATCACTTTTGAGCATATTATGGCTCTGGCCAAGCTAAGGCCCTCCACACCACCAGTTCCTGACATCTGCCCTTTTCTACTTTCAGATAGGTATGGTTTATCTTTTTCTGCCATTTACCTGTGGGATTGAGGCGTTGCAGTGATGGTCTTCTAGCCTTCCCCAAAAAAAGTCTCGGGAACATTTAATTAATTTATTTATTTAATTAAAATAAATAAATATAACGTGTTGTTGATAACCACTATCACATTCAGGCTTCAGTGACAGCTTTCCTAAACTCTGCTTGTAGATCAGGGCTACAGGAAGGAATCTCAGCCATGCTTACTTTGTGTTTATTTGTCTATTCATCCAAAGCTAAGCCCTAGTTGAGAAGAAAAACACTTCTGTGTTCCAAACCAAGAAGGCTTCTTCAGAGCTAGAAAGAGCTTGTCTTGTTTTCTTCCAAATTTTATACAAAAAAAAAAAAAATCAAGTGATTTAATATAAAGGTCCCCTTATCAAAAGGAAAAGAATTCCAAAAATATAGAGATCAAAAAGTACCATTTCAGCTGTCATATGGCAAAAATATATGAATTAAATTATCTCTTTGGAACTGAATCGGATGCAAACACCAGCAGGTGGTGCTTATACATAAGTAGGGTGTAGGGTTCTTCCTCTTTTGACTCCAGCTCATAAATAACACCATGTAATGGTTGACCACAGGTGGCCCTACATATCCTCTGTAGCTCGCAAAACTATAATAGCCCTAGAGCTTTTTCGCTGATTTGCTTGCATGTTGTGTGTCTCTGCAAAATTGAATTAATGCAGAATGTGCCACTTTTGACTTTGATGTGGGTCCATTTTTAGAAGTTCTAGTTTAGATGGATTTGGCTTACTGCTGACTGCTGCACAGCAAGGAAAAGGATATATGTATTTCTGAATTTTTAGTGGTATTTCTAAACTGTGGCCTACAGTGGTTGAAGTCCCTGTGCCCTCAGCATGGGGAAGAGTTTTCAGCCTCTACTAAGATAGATCCACACAGGATACTGCATGATTGGGATCCAGCCTTGGGTCTAAAGATGTTGTAAAGACCTAACTCTTTGTGTTCCAAACCCATTTCACAGTACAGTTTACTGACATTTTTAACTGTGTTGTTGCTCAAGTGCACTTCATTGTGTTGTTACCACTTTAGTACAGGAGGATAATGCAAGTTATTTTATGCAATTCTTGAACAGTTTGTGAGCCTGTTATGGCCTGTAGATTGTTCAAGACTATGACCAGGTGAGTTGCACCCAGCCATGACACAGCGCCTGAATCTGGAGTTAGGTAACTTAATGAGTGTAAGGAATCAAAAAATGTCACAGTGAAGTAGTTTGGCCCAAACCAGACCCTTCTAAGAAATCACCCTGTGTAAATCTGCCTAAAGATGAGCCTAGAAAAATTAACTCAGCCAGAGCATGCTTTGCAAATTTGCAAAAGTTTGCAGAGCTAACTTCTGCAAAGAAAACAGCATGTGCTGCTTCTTGGTAATGTTCCTTTCAGTCTGTCAGGCCATTCAGAGTAGCACTCCTGAGATGAGAAAACTATGAGATGAGGCTGGGTTGGCAGCAGAATGGGGTTGGGGGAGGAGAGGTGACAGTGGTGATGGGGATGAGGTGGGCTTATCACCTTTTAATTTTAAAAGAGCATATTGTCTCATCTACTGTTATTGTACTGCTTTGTTCCACATAGCTGCCATTCTCTTCACCCGGTGGAGCATGAATTTTATGAAGGTAATGAGTATCTTTCCAGCCTGCCTGCTGATGCAGATAGAGCAGAGGACTTTGAGTATGAGGTAAGATCATGGGCACACTCCACCCTCTCTTTCTGTTATTACAGATATGGCATTTACACACCTGATAGCAGGCTCCTCTGAGAAATAGAAGAGTGGGAATACTTCTTAAAAATCATTACAAAAGGCCATTTTGTGTTATACCTGTGTGTTGTCACAGGATTTACTGGGGTTAGGTTAAAGATGTGAAATTTGAAAGCAGAATTATGTAGTGGGTAACTACATATGAGTCTAGGAGGCTTTTTAAACATGTGTCTTTGTGCACTGGAGACTGCAACTCAAATGTTTCTCTTTAGTAGATTTAACACTTTAAATCAAGCTTTCCCACAATTACAAAAGGTTACTGGAAGCTTGCTTGCTTTCTCCCTCCTGCCTCAAATTTTAAGAATGAATTGTCCTTGTATTTCATGTCTTAGAAATCAGTCTTCTAGATATTTGGGTATGTGCTTGAGTGTTTGTAGGACCACGCTTCAAACTGGAAGATGAATATGGTTTTTATTACTTGCTCTTTGATATTTGACATTGTAAGTATTGCAAAGAGACTGTGCTCTGTACCACAAACCTCTCTTTACTGCTAATGTATTGCACTGTCTAGTGACAAGGGTGGATGTGTCTCTGAGTCACTTGAAAATCATTATGTGAAACTTCCCAAAATGATAACATGTGATTAGTGATGCTGCTCTTCATTAGATTTTCATTTCAATATCTAAATAGTCTACTTGTCAGTCAGTCATTAGCTTTTCATGTTTTCCACTGTCATCTAGTAACAAAATATTTATAGGGACAGGCATAAGAAGCAGATGGTTCTTTTTATTATTAAACAGTGCTGAGTCTTTTCATAAGTTCAAGTTACTGTATTTTAAATAAGAATGATTATAAATAATTAAAAATCTTCAATACAAGATTAAAAACATCCTATCCTCCTGTTTGCTCTACCTTAAGGAACCTTTTTAAAGGTTTCATATAACTGGATATGGCATTTGGAAATTAAATGAAAGGCAAAGGCTTTGGCAAATATGCAGTGAGTTCCCTTTTATTGTGTCTTTAGCATCTAAAACACTCAACTGCAAGTTCAGCCCATTGCTCTTCTAGCAGAGAGAGGAATCTGAAAAATCAAATAACATCTACTTAGTGAATCTCATCAGAGCAAGCAAAGTTTTATTTGAACTCCTCAAAAAATCATTGCTAGGGATAAATGAAATGATTATTTCTTCCCAGTTGGATTTTGGTGTGGTATCTCACAGCATAAGAGTCTAAACTTTAAGTCCTATTTTGACTCCCCCTGTGTAATATAATATTAAATTTCTCTGTCAACTGTGTTTGTTCATGATACTTGTTCCTGAAATGTAATAGAAACTGTTTTTTCTGGAAATAATTAAATTAATTAGTAATGTAAGCATCTAGAAAGAGGGTTTTTTTACATGCTAAAATAATGGTAAAATAATTTTCATCACTTAATAAGAATATCAGTGACAATTTTTAAAGAGTCTACCTGGTGCAATCAAGTCCTCTTTGTGGCCATTATTTATCCCTAAAAATGGCTGGCATAAATATTGTGACAGCAGTAAAATTTTGGGCAGGTCCTCAGTTGCCTGTATTCTCTGCTAATCACACCATCATAGTCATTAACTTGCTGTCAGCTGTGATTCAGTTGCCCAAGGCATATTCACTATGACTGAAATAAAGTGTTTCATGTGAAATTTAAATGGGAAAGAAACTGTCTAGACGCCTTTGAGAAGAATGTTTTCTATGAAATATGTAAGTTTATAGGAGGAAGAAGAACATCTCACAGCCTTTAATTAGCAGAGTTCTAAATATGAACGACATTCCCAAAGTTTTAGCCCATATGGTAATATTATGGTTTAGGTTACTCACTGGTTGTATTATCTGCTGTTTCAGATCTTTGCAAGACATTATTAAGCTCCCTTGCAATAACCAGTGAACTGGAAAAACTGAGAGCATTGTCCTCAGAGTTATATCTCCATCCCAAAAAAGAGTCACAGTGTCAAAAGGGACTTCTCAGCTCTCAGCAGACTTCTCAGCAGGACAGGGGGTAGAGTAGAAGCTATGCTCCAATGCTGTCATGGTCCCTACAGCAGTATTCTCTTAGGCATACTCTGCTGTGGCCACTCAGTTCCTCTGCAGAGGGACTTACTGTGAAACAGATCTGGGAACTAATCCAATTTTTATTTTAAAATAGAATTTTAGAGGTGTTGCTGCCTGATCTAATTTCCATCATAGCTCCACAAGTTCCTCTGTTGTGGCAGCAGAAGAGAAAGGAAGGAAAATAATGCTCAAGTATTTGGGAAGAGAAAAACTGACAAAATATTAAAAAAAAATGATCACTGTCCATCTGATGCCAAAATAATTTTTGCAATTATATGTTCTTCATATATTTGTAGCTCTGTTGACTATTATTGTACAGACATATAGTCCCTAACTCCAGCATTTTTCCTACCCTGAAGAAAGACAAAACAAATTCCAAAGACCCTATCCTAATCTTGCTTCTTCTGGGAACCAAGGACAAGCTACAGTCCCAAGAACTTCCTATAAACAACTAGAAGAAGGGGGCTCCAGAAGAGGTTGAACCAAGTCAGGGAATTATGTCATCACCTGTGCTTCTTACTGGGGATTCTTGGCAATATGCTAATTTACCAAACTTCTAAAACTATGTTTTCACCCTATGTGATGTGAGCATTTTTCCTCAGTTTCCTCTGGAGGCCACCAATTAAAGACCAGCTTTTATTTTACTTCCTATATTAATATTGTCTCAAAAGTGTGAGTGTGTTGCTTTGTTTCTAGATTTTTAACGCATCTTATCCACCATCTAAGGGTTAAAGCAGCAGGGAGAAGGGGTGCAGAGGCCCTGCTCATGCCACCCTTCTGTCTGCAGGCTGGATGGAAGAACCACAGTGTGCTCACTACCTCACACTGACTGATTTCTCCTGTGTTTAGGGAAAAGAGGTTTATTGTTATCACTGTGCTGTACTTAGAAGGAGGATTTTGTGAGAGTTCCTTGATTTTATCATTGTTTTTTAATTTTTAACAACTTTCTAGTTGAACTTTAGATAACCATACAAATCAAAAAGCAAAAAAAAAAGTCTGGTGTCAAGAGCATGGTTCCATTTCCAAAATGCAGATTAGCTTTCCCATTGTACAAAAAGATGGAGATAAGTAGCTCACAGGTCTCCATGGCAAACACAAACATTTTTAAATGGATTAAAAACTAAACCTGGAGATTTCAGAAAGGAAGTGAAGCAAGATAGTGAGCAGAAAAAGAGCTAGAACACCTCATTATTTCCTAAAAATGGTTTGTAAATGAAGAATGTATCTGTTCTGAGATGCAAACGCAAAATATGCAGCCAAATTAGGAAGTAAGGAAATAAGATGACTATCAAATGGTTTGCTGGGAACAAAAGTGTTTCCCAAGAAAGGGAATGTCCTGAAAAACTGATCACTTTGGTTCTTGCTTACAAATATGTGTTAGTGTTTAAATACCTGAGCTACACCATAAGAGACCAAGAGGAGGATCATATACAATAGCCAGCACTGGGGAGTACTACTGCTACTACTACTGCTACTTGAAGTGGTAGGATTAGACACTTGTAAGAGTCTTCTACTCCAGCTGTAAGCTAGAAAAGCCCAGTGGGCTGTGATCAGATTGTCACAATGCAATGAACTCAAGTATGAGCCAATTGTCTTGGAAGGATGAACTCCCAGGGAGGTTCATCAGGCTCCATACAGTACCATGCTTTAAACAAATGGTTGGGAGGATGATGAAGCTTGGGGCTTGTCATTTGCCAAGTTGAGCATCCTTTTGTTGCTACTGCAAAAATTGTCCTAGAAGAAATATGAATTGCTGATAGATATTAAAATGAAGGCAGAGCCAGCATCAGTGAGTGTTGGCAGAAAGGCATCAAAAGATTTGCAATTCTTGCATAGCCAGATACTCCTGAGGATTTTAAGAAGCAGGAATGGACTGAACTGTAAGTGCTCCATTGGACTTGCAGTCAATATCACTGAAAGAGAGCCAGAGATATTCAGGAAAACCCACCCAGCCTGACTATGAGTGCCTTTCTGCTGCTCAAATATTTTCATTTCATCAAGTGAGTTTACGTTATACATCACACTTGCTGGTACCAAAGAGGTGGAATGACTAAAGGCATTTCCCCAGTAAATCTGTGTTAAACATTGCTCTAAAATGGTGCTAGGGAGGAGTAAATGAGCTAATGGATGTGCACTTACTTAATAGCATTTCTGAACCTACTGTCCAGGAGAGAGAAACTTTGTATACAAAGGTTTGTATATAAAGGTTTGGAACATTAATAGCAATACAGAAATCTAGGGGTCAGAGTAATTTAAATCATGGGACAGTAAAAAAGGAATTGTAGAAAGAAGGTAACCAACAAGGAATGTTGTAAAGACACAGCTGATCAAAAGGAAGTATCACTGGTCCCACACTTTCAGTCTAATGAGACAAGAAAATAAGATGTTACAAGCAGGTACAAGCTGTTAGTATTGTTTAGTCAACAGGTCTTTATCCAAGGGCAGAGACCTTCGTACCATGTATGTACTGAAGTAGCCTTTGAGCAAAAGCAGAATAGGAAGTGATTGCTTTTTGCTAGGGGATTACAGCTTTTAAAACTTCTTATATCTCAGGTAGGAAAAGATTCTCATTTCCAGCTGAATGCTTCTTCCAAACAACAAAAGCAGACATCCTTGAGGAGGAAGTGGTTGCATTATCTGTTGCTGCATATATGAGGAAGACTAGACTTAAATTTGCTGTCAACATTGAGGGGCTGTTTTTTGGAGGAAGGTCGGATGTTAGTCAATGTGGATACACAAAGGACAATAATTGAAAGACTTTCCAGCTCTGATTATTTTCATTTTTTGGTACAAGTGATTGTTTCAGCTTTCAGGAGCCTGGAAAATTATATCAATAGTCCATCATGTCAGGAGGGAAACATTTCAAAGTTAAAAAGGGAGAATGGCAGCCATTGTGTTAGCCCACCTGTGTCTGATGGCTTTAGTTCTAATGCACACCAATGATCAATTGGGGCACTTTTAAGACCAGTAAAAAGTTGCTTAGGATAGAGTTGGCCCTCTGTGAAATTTTGAGGTATTCTGATGCTCTTCACTTAGAAACCACTGAGCCGCTTTATGTTACTTTTTTTGCTCAGAAAGTTTGTGCATGTCAGTAAATGCACAGACAGCCACATGAATCATGTGCAGGTAAAATCTTTCTGTGGTCATGTTTTATGGAGCCTTTTGTGTCCAGGGAATGAAAGGATAAGAATTCTTGGAAGAAAGAGCAGCCACGAGAGACATGGTATTTTGAGAAAAAGCCATGTGAGATTTTTCCCACTTGCAGCATAAGCTAGAAACTACACACATGCTATGTGGATTCTTCCTGTTTTATAGAAAATAGGAGTTCTGGAAATAAAAATATTCATATGCAAGTTGCTTTACTGCATCATCCTCCTCCTATGCACAGCAATGCATAGTGCTCTGAGGGTTGGTTAATACTTCAGGGCAAAAATTATTACTCTTAAGATCATGTTCTGATTTGTAGACCCAAGGGACAGATTTTTCCATCAGAATAAGGAAATAAATGTGTATTTATGCATGTTGAATGCAAATGCAAATTTATGGTTATGCACAGCCATTCATTTAAATGTTTTGTTAAGTATTTGCACTCATAAATCTGTTAACTGTAAATTTAGATTAGTCCTTCAAGTTTACTACTGGCCTGATCCAGACCTGCTGAAATTCCTAAGGTTTCCTATTGACTTGAGCATTTCTGGATCAGATGCTGTCAGCTGTTTTCACAAACAACTAAAAATGGGCCTTGAACGGAGATAAGCCAGAAACCTTTCAGAATTGGCCATAAATCTTTGTGTAGATGTCTTTCCAGTGGACACTTAGAAGTTGCATAGGGGAAGATTTTACCCTACTCTCCTTGTTTCTTCTACTGTATCTGAGCGCTGCAGTAGATACAGTGCAACACACTGGTTCCCTCTTCCAGTAGTACTCATCCCATTGTGATGATGGGAGGTATTTCAGAAGCAAATTCAAATTTACCAGTTCTGTGACATTACACTTCTGAAGTGATTGATTTTTATTGGCATTTTTTCCTTAGAAATAAAGAAGGAGTAATTTCAGATTAGCAGTCTGAGCAAGGCTGTTTATCTGAATGAAGTTACTTGAACCCCTATAAGTATTTAAGGGTTGAAGGTCTCATGGGCCACTGAAGAGTGGTCTCAGTGATGTTCTGAACAGCCCAGCACTGCTGCATTTGTCCAGAAGAGATCTGCCTGCCTGGTGTATTCCTATTTAAGACCTTTTCAATACGTGGATTACTTAACCGATAAAACAAACAGGTCTGTCTATCTTGTAAATACATATTTAGGGCCTTTTTAACATGAGGATTACTGAGCTGATAGCCTGTAACAGCTCCCTCCAGAGCTCTGATAGTCTGCAAACACCCCTGTGTGAGCATTACCCGAGATTGCAGCAGCACAACTGGAACTCCTCCTCGATTGCTAGCACCTGAACAAACAGTTTTTATGGAAACAGCTTCTGTGCACACACTGCCAGCACGGCTGATTGCTGCCGTCAGCCCCTTTCATTTTGTTCCTTGATGACTGTTGCTGCACAATGAAGCCAGCTATCAGGTTGTGCTTGTTTTTTTTACTGTGTTTCCTACTGCGGTTGGAGTCTTTATATGTTACCCCGAACTTCTTAAAATTGGAGATAAATCACAAAATGCGCCTCTAGGAAATAAAGAGCAGTTTTTGAATTCAACAACCGACAGACATAATTTAAAAGAGAAGGCTTCAAGAAATATGGATCCTTATAGAGATATGGGTGTTGCAGTTTAGAAGAGCTGAAATGGTAGACAAGGTTATGTCTTTCCATTGTCACCAGACCTGACTGGTATAGTAGGAGAAATAAGAACAAACTTGCTGTGTAGTAGTTTGTAGCAGTTTTTCAATGGAAAAAGCAGATGACTCTCACCACTTATCTTACCTTATGCAGCTGCTGCTGTGATGAAGTGTCACTAGAGGACACAAAATGATTCACATGAACACTTCCCAGTGTCAGAACAGAAAAAACAGTGCCTTTATTCTCTGACTCCAGTATTTATAGATTCTCGACAATGACCAGGGATTGGACAATCAAGTTACCACTTTCCCAAGCACACTGGTCATTCAAAACATCCATCAAAAGACATTTCTTAGAAGGAATGTGATAAACAACTTATATTTGTATAACTTTCATGGGAAAGTAACTAAAACAATGAAAAAATTATCAGAAGGCTTCAGTTTCCAGGACAACAGTGAAGGGACTGAACTGACAGCTCAAAGTGGGCATAGATAATTTGGGACTTCATTGTAGAATTGGGGAATAGCATGGATTGGAAGGGACCTTAAAGATAATCTAGTTTCAACCCCTGCCATTGGCAGGGGTACCTCCCATTTGACCAGGTTGTTCAAAGCCTCATCCACCATGGCCTTGAACACTGCCAGGGATGGAGCATCCTCAGCTTCTCTGGATGTCTCACCACCCTCATAGTGAAGAACCTGTTCCTAACATCTAATTTAAATGTGCCCTCTTTCTTTTTAAAGCCCTTACCCCTTGCCCTAGCATGACATGCCCACGTATAAAGTCCCTCTCCAGCTCTCTTGTAGTCCCCCGTAGGTGCTGGAAGGCTGCTCAGAGTTCTTCCTGAAGCTTTCTCTTTCCCAGGCTGAACAACCCCAACTCTCTGTCTGCTATCACAGGAGACAGATTTAGCACACTATGTTTATTTTCTGACCATTGGTTCAGACCTAGCACTTATAGCTAAATCATGGTTGCCCTACAGTATAGAGGCATTTACTGACACCATTATTCTAATTTTTAGTGGCAATTCTTAATATTATATGGTACCTACTGATAAAAGATATAATGAAGGTAGTGAACAGATTTCTGTTCACTGTGTGACTGTAGTTTGTGGTCTTGGTTGCTTAGGAGAGTCTGGTTTGGGGGCACTTGTGGTGATTTGCCTTTTTTTCCCCCATTCCACCTGTTCTATCACACAAATATAAAGAGAAGAAATGGATTGCATTTTAAAGCTCTTTTGTGAGGAATTCTCTGGGATAAGTAAATAGATTATTAGACTGTTTTCAGTTGGACCTGAGGAAGCACTACAATGATCAGAAAGTGGCACTGGAATATCTTTTGCTGTATTTCTTTGAATAACACTGAATAATAATTGAAAGAAGACTGTTTGAGCATGCATTTGTCATAAAACAGCATAATATTATGTCTTTTCACTGGAATTTTTATTTTTAAAATATCTATGAATTTACATCAGTATAATTTACCCACAGACAGTAGTAAATGGAATTTCTCCCTAACTGTGGCCAATTGTACACTATAAATGAGCAAAGGATTGATAAAAGGAGCAGCCCTTTTCTTTCAGTCTTTTAAGTACTGAAGTCACTCTTCAGGTATAAATAAATTAAACAAAACCATTCAATTGAGGTTCTTCAGTGTTATGATGGCCTATATTTCTACACGGATTCACAAGCAGGTGAACTAAGGACAGTTGAATTGAGACACTTGCCAAGTTAATCAGTGGCAGAACTGGCAGTAAAAGCCAGAAGCCTTTAATTGTAATGCATCTCTTTTTTTGGCCATTAAATTACTCTTCTTCCTTGTTAGTCATTGGGTCATTTAGATAGAAGGCAGTCAGGGTAATTTCCGCCACAGTTGTTCGTTGATTTTGAGTGTATTGCTGTATATCATCACAAAATTCTGACGTTCAAAGTGAATCAAGTTGCTGTCATCTCACCTCCCCTAAGTAATGAATATCCCAATTTAGGGGTTTGAATTGTGTCCACAGCTGCAGAGGCTCATGAGAAAATGGGAAGAAAAAGACACAAAATTGGCACGAACAAATTTATCAAGGTTATTACCATTTATTGTGTTTTAAAACAGGAGAAAAATATATCAAGTCAATGATATTCATTCTGTTTCATGATTTCATAAAACAAGCACAAGGTTATTCCTTACTTCACCTGGGAGCTAATAAAAATTCTTACTTGTTGTCAGAGCTGATGTTTTTCCAGGAAAATGAAGAAAAGTGGCTTTGGTTCAGCAACACTTTATTGCTGGGCAGCATTACAATGTATGGAATGTGCTTTTCAGTCAGTGAAGGAAGAGAAAGGTGCTGGCAATATTTTCATATTTATGGAAATCTGTGGATTATAAATCTTCTGTTTTGGAGAAATTCTTTGTTTAGTTCTTACATTATTATCCCACATACTTCCATATATGCTTTACAGTCAAAATGTTTCTAAGGCTTTTATTAATGCTATTTTTCATATGCCTTCTACTTGAATGTGCATGTAGTCTGTCTTGGAAACATGAAATCCAGCTATACAGACAAAAGATGGGAGGGAATAATTTATTTTATATATTCTTTTAAGAATAGCCTAAGTCATGTTAATCAGTTTATTGTAGTGTTGCTATTTTAAAGCTTAGTACCCTAGGAAATCCTAGAGCACAAGGAAGCATGGGCTGAATCCCCCTAGCAAGAGGGAACCTTTTACAGTAAACTGGACTTAAAACAAGGTTTCAGTATTATGCATGCTGGGCCTTCAGAGGAGAAATAAAAAAAAAAAAAAAAAAACAGGAGAGGCCCTTTCTATGGGAGTTTGCTTTTTTATTTAATGAGGGATCTCTTCAAAGAGAATGTGATAGTCATTCCTAGAGGGCATGGTTTGGTGAGCAGGAATACAGGTGAAAATGTATTGTGCATCAAAAAGCAGAAGATGAGTTTGCTTTGTATTTCATCTCATGATTCTATCAATCTGCACAAGTATGTGTTTAGGGGTAGAGGGCATTCCGTGTGCAACAGAAGCTTGAACAGCTGAAACTCAGCATGGATATGGTGCCCATAGACCTCATTTTGGTGCCAGGAAAATCAAAATGTGTTTCGAAAGTAATTTCTTATTGCTTCATGTGCTTGATTTATTGACACATATATGTGATTAAAATTTGCATATTTTAACTATACATATTTTAATATGTGAGTACCTCAAGGTAAACAAGAGCATGGATGGGATGGAATTTTAATAGTGCTTTCTAAGAATTTCTAAGTTCAACTTTAAAATTAGCTTTTTCATAGTATTTTGCCTTTGCTATGTCTGAAAGGCATAAACTGAATTACAGGAAGGTACATTTCTCACAAATGTAATTGAAAAACTACATTTTCCACTTGATTTCAATTAATATCCCAAAATAGCCTTCACACAGTTGTAGATCTAGGCTGTCCAAACACAAGGAGTTGTAACTGGGCAAGAGTTTGAATCTACAGCTATATGTTCCAATTTCCAAATAAATGCTTGCTGCAGCAGATGTTGGCACATCTGTTATGCCTCCCCATTTCGATTGGCTGCCTGGGTGTTTAGAAAGTGCTGATGAGGCAGATAAATCTTCTGACACATTTCAGGCCCAGAGCAGGCAGGCAGCAGTAACAATGGTGTTTATAGAGCCAAGTACTCAGCAGTAACATTCTGAAATACAGCAAATATAAAGTATGATTTTACCTGCAGTAGGTGAAATTTGTTGCACTGTATTGTTTTAATTTATTATTTCATTTATTGTATTGTGAAAGTTAACTATTCTAAGTGATTTCCAGCTAATCTGAACTGTAGCTATGATGCCCTTTAAATCTCTGGACTTTGAGTATCTAAGGTGTGTTGTCTAGAAAAAGGTGCTTGATACTGTTTAGAAAGGACTGTAAGCTATAAAGATGTTATTTATTAAACTTAAGGGAATTGGGAACCAGAAACAGCTGAGGCCTATATGATTTTTGAAAGGGGAATAGCTATCATCTGAGGACATGAAGTTCCTGACTTTATCAGAATTCTTACTTTCAACAGGTTTTCTTCTACTCAGTGAAGGGTGTCAGATTTGAATGTTCTAATACCATTAGGGCCTGGAAAACTCCAGAGTATCAAAGAGGACATTCATGGACAGAGAAGTCTCAAATGTGAAGACTGGTTTCCAAGTACAAGCTTTTTCAGGTTTTGGATCCCTTTCAGACCTTAATCTCCATCACAACAAACGATAAATAGAAGTGTAGAAGTCAGTGTAAAGATTTTAGCACTAATGCCATGTGCTAATGTTGTCTCACTTCCTTCAGTAGACATCACCACTAAATTTTCCAAGTGGATTTCAATTACCCCTACTTGAGGCAAATCCAGAAATTGCAGTGAGCCTGTTGTAGAGGATAAATGGATAAATGGATAAATAAATGGATGCTGATTATACAGATGATACAGTTGTTTATGTTTTGCAGGATATAGTCTACAGCTTCTCAGAACAACTCTTCCAGTCTTTCACTACCCTCATAGTAAGAAGCACCCCCTAAACAGCTAATTGGAATTTCCTAAGTAGAAACTGATGTCTGTTGTCTCATGTGGCTGTCACAATGCATCTCAAAGAGTCCGGTTCTGACTTCTCTAGCATTTGGCACCTAAAGGAAGCAATATCTCCTTATTGAGAAGGCAAATTCTCTTCAAAAGGCTAATCAAATGCAGTTCTCCCAGCTTTCCCTTTCTGGAGATGTACTCCTGCCCTCTAATTAGTTAATGGACTTCTAGTCATACATGGAGTTTTGTATTCCTACCTGATTACCGAGAGAAGGTCCATTACAACATTCTATGTCAGAGCCATTTCCATTGGAAAACAGATGGGGGAGGAAATTCTGGAAAGTCCCAAAAGAAAAAAAAAATTGGACTGGTTAAGTCTGATGGGTTTGTTCTCTCTACCCTCAAGGAGCTCAAGCCAATGTGACAGTTTAGGGTGTTCACACACACTGCACAATGGAATAGTGACTACTCCAGCCTGCTTATCTCATTTTAACATAAGGTTCAGCTTCTGCCTCATCTGTGCTATTCCCACCTACTTTGTGTAATGAGGAGAAAGTGACAGTGTAGGATCTAAGATTAGTGAAGAAGAAATGCTTCACTGCATATTATCAGTTAATTAATTATAGTTTAACCTCCTCTTGTATCCTTGCAAATTCACATTTCTATTGAGTGAAAGACCAGTAGCAAGGACCAAAATTGACTGCTGAAATATACTACATATAAACATTTCATCATGAATCTCTCTGCTCAGAAAGCAAGAATTCATGGTTTTCCCAAATACACAATATACCAGAAGGGGTGTTTGGTCTCAAGCAGGAGAAAATATATATACATACATATAATAAGAAATTATAGGTGTGCAGTTAAGTATGTCTAATAAATTAGCATTTATACTGCACCATGGGAAAAGAACAGAATGAAAGGGGACAAATAGGAAGGAAAGTGGAAGAATCAGGGAGAAAAGTAAGACCATAGTTTGTTCAAGAGAAGATAGTGAATATTTTACTTTCCAGTAAGTGTGATCATCCAGACAACAGGGCAAATCTGTTTTTTAATAGCATTTAGAATACTTTAGGTTTAATATTTCTCATAAGGGATGATTTTTGGATTTATTGGTTTGACAGGAATCTGAAGATTTGGTATCATGCACACTAACTAAGCTTCAAGAGGTTTGTGACTTCCAGGAGGGTACCCTGTCAGCTGTTGAGCCTTTAGCAGCCACGAAGCCTGGAATTTATAAAGGATTTTTTTCCTTCTTTGACTTCCATATGACATACACTCACTCAAAAGTCCACCATGTGTCTTTAAGCTAAAATATCCTTTAAATGCAAATCATACAGGCCACACAAGGTCTGCCAGGCCCACAGAGTTAAAAGTGTTTATCTCAGCCTTGTGGACTTTAGAGCATTCCTCCTACTGCAACACTGAATTTTCTCATAGCACAGTGATCACAGGCTTCTGATATTTGTAGTCCATCTCCATCATTCATCCAGCCCAACCAGTTGCCCCATCTGCTCCATGACTGCTACCCACCCCGTCCTCACCCAAAGGGAGTCTCACTGACACCAGGGTGTCTTCCTCCTCCCACTCATGGCTCACAGGCTGTTACTGCTCATCACACATCAGACTGCTGAATACTCACTGGCAGGCCTACCATGCCTTAAGTTTCTCCAGTGCTTGATTTTTCACATAGAAGTATAATGCACACCAAAAATTTTCACTCCAGAGTTGCAGGGCAAGAGGGAATTCCCACATCCATTGGAGCTTCTTTATTATCAAAGGATTCAGCAGCTACAGGGGCAAATTCTGCTCCCACAGTTGCACAATGATATTTCATTAATAGGTGCCTATATGTTAGCACAATTCTGGGGTTTTCTGCTGGTTTTTTTCTTTTTTTTTTTCCTTTTGTTTTGTTTTCTAGCACTGGCATCATTGTCTACAGCATCCTGCCATAGCAGAGCATTCTCTGTCTGGACACAAAACAGCATGTGGCTCTAAGGGTAGCTATAAAGCAGGGTTCAGTAGGAAAGTGATTTTGTTTTCAAGTATTTCTCATACTACATTGTGTTTGGGATTGGATTATGCACTTTAAAAATGGTCACTGATATTTCTACTTTCTGCTTTGATGTAAACAAATCTTGTGTGAGAGGTTCTTAAATCTAAACCAGACTTTAAAAAATGAGGATTATATGAGACTTCAGCCTATAAGGTAAAGCCCCCACCCCTTGGACTGAGCATTGTTTTTCCCCACCATGTGGAATGGAGATAACCCTCTGTTTCTTTGTGGTAAGCTACCAACCAAATCCATTCTGGCAAATCTGACACCCAAGGTGATTTGTCCTTTTCGATGCTGTTTATGAGAAGTCAGGACAGTCTTCTGTCAAAAATGATAAGTGAGAAGACACCAGGGAATGCAATTTTATTTGTAACAGCACAGCTGCCAGCAGTTCCAACTTGTTTACATCTAAGCTGGATCTGTCTTGCTCCATAGCTTTTCTATTTACATCCAAATAGCCCCCAAGTACGTTGTGAATGTGCCAGTCTGTGTAAAATCTGAGTAACAACATACTGGAACTGTTAGAGAGAGGGAAAAATAATTTATTTCTTTAGGTTATTTTCACAACTTGAGAATGTCAGTCATTTTAAAAGCAAAACCCTAAACTCTACCAAATCTTCATAGACATTTACAGAATGGGTTCTAAATTTGATCTATAATGTGCTAAAATCCTGCAGTGTTTGTAACCTTCCATGGTGAAGGTACCAGAGGAGTTAAGAGCTTTGCTCTTCTGATAGAATCATTGTTTTTCTGGTGAAAGTGGCAAGTGTTTGCAAATTAAATCCCCTGCAAGCTTTTAAATACAAGTTTATTCATTGTGAAAAGAATGCAATAGGACCCTGCAGTGACCTGTGAAGGGGAGGGCTGTTTCACTGCACTGTTTCACACTGAATACTTCTGGAACATAGCCTACAATTAGCCTGTGTTACAAAGACATTAATGCATTTCCTGGAAAATCCCTTTGACAGGACAGCATAACTCTTGATGGTGTTAGGATAGGTTCTGAGGTCTAGGATGCCTTTGTTTGCCTGCAGTATTACTTGCCTTCTGTGTGGAAGCCCCAGAATCCCAGGGGGTTTTGATCTTTTTTTATTGGCACACTTAAGAAAGCTGCAGTGAAAGGCATTTCCCCTACACAGGCTCTCCTGTGAGCTGTTTCCTTACAGTAGCTCACCCTAAACACTCGTCATGGAGGTAAAGTGAGAGAAGGGGTTTATGTTGGACTGATCTATCTTATGACAGAAGAGCTCTTCTAGAAACTGAAAATTCTTGTTCTCTTTTGCCATTTCTTTTTTGCAGTTATGAATAAATAGGTAGTCTATATGGTTTGTCATTAAAAGTTAGTGAAGTCCAGAGATGGCTGTAAATGTCATTACTCCGATTCTGTGAATTGTGGGGTGATCTGACATTTCCAGTTTCTCAGTATAAGCATATACCCTGTCACTGTGTTTTCAAGAATTGTAATCATGCTCTTAAATTAGATGATTGTCTGGAAGGATTCTCTGTGGTGTAACTGACCTGCCTGGAATGCACTTACACACAGACATATAAGCACTGCATGTGCCTATATAGTTATATACTTGTTTGCACACATACACACATGCACATGCAAGTAGAGAATTAAATATTTAACACTCACCCCAACTCTGAAAGCAAAATACCCAACTTAGTATGAAATTACTTTGTTAATATACAGCAGAAGCATCACAGACTCTCTTCATCTAAACAGAGATAAGTAGTCCTTAGGAAAAAAAAAAAAAACAGCATAGCTGAAATAGATTGTTTTGATGACTTCTACCAATGCTAGGATTTGCTTCTCTGTCTTCTGAGTTTCTTCAAATTGCTTCTGATCACCATTAAAGACATAACCTCTGAAAAAAGCCCTGCTCGGTGTTGGAAGCATGACTTGAGTAATGAGAAACGTGATACTTGTTTGAAACACTAAGTATCTGTTTAAAGTGAATATCTCACCCCTTGTACGCACCCTGATCCTTTGTACATGACGCTCATAATTTTTCTTGCACAGTGCAAATTCGAGGTGAAATAAACTGTGCTTTAAAATGAAGTCTAAAGAACACCATTTATTCTGCTCCTGCTGTTTGTTTTGTTACAAGCCCCTCTGTTTTACACCCACTCTCATTTGCAACACATTTTATGTAACATGCAATGCCATCATCATCTCTTTTGAATTTGAGATGATTTTTTTCTGTTTAGCAGCTCCACCGTGAGCCCTCCTAGAGCTTCCTAGATTGAACTGTTCCTGTATAAAGAGTTAAGGTTCTGTTTGTATTACTTTTATTTCATGAGCAGAATTACTTGACAGTGATGATGAGTTTGTGGCATTACAAAGATTAAATATTATACAAAGTAACAATGTAAATGAATGGTGATTTAGCAGCCTGGAAAAGGTAAATCCCTCAGGTCATGTGGAGGAAAAGACCAAGAAAGTGAATGCTATTAGCAAGATGCTGCCAGGTGCTTGGCTGTTTGAAGCCTTGTCTGATAATGATCCCAATGCTTGCATCACTGAGATGCAGGATAAGTGGTGAGACAAGAACTGAAGAGTTGGAATTACTAAACACTTTTATGAGACTGTGACTCATCTTTGCTTAGCTTCCATAGTTTACAGAAAATAACAAGAAGTTGAAAAAATTATCTTACTTATAGAACCTTCATATAATAGCCCTGTCAGAAAGTGTGAAAAGCAGCCAAAATTCAGCTATGCATATAAACTGGAGGTTGATCTCACCCGTAAAGATGAAGAATCAAGATGATACTGCAGAATTAAACTTAGTTTTAAGGTGTATGTAGTCCCTTAGTACTTCTGTTTGATGCCTCAGAAGACTGACACCAGCTCAGACAGATGAGGATTTTTTTTTTCAGTGTAACTAATTTGTTAAAATAAGTCAGACTTTAATGTACTTTCTCAGTTAATTCCTGACTGAGCTATTCTGTAAGTACTCTGATCTTGGCTTTTTGTGCTTCATTCATTCGATTACTCATTCTGTCAATACCATTAGCAAGATGAACAGTAAAATCAGCTTCTCAGCAGTTACTACAGGTGAAAAAGGAAAAACAAAGACAAAAGTAACTAATTTTTTTTTTATTTTGCTTTATTATTTTGTCACTTTTTCTTAAAATGTATGCTAAATACTACGCTTTTTCACTTTGGATCATCAGATATTGGGCCCCTCTTTCCATTCAATAAGCCTCGATTTCTTCTGAAGTTATTACTGAATAACTTGCCTGACTCAAGACACAGCTTTACAGACATAAAAGGACATAATCAAAAAAACCGTCAGCTAAACCTTTGTGTATTTTAGTATTTCCAAACTGTGTAAAGAGTTTGGAGCTCTGCCTGGTGGTGGGCTTTAAAGGGGTAAAACATAAAGATGTTTCATCTCATACCTGGGGTTGTTTCAGAATCTGCACATGACCACTTAGCCATGGGCAGTCATGCACTTTTTGGTGCTTTGTTCTGGGTGGCTATGAAGATAACATTTTATTTTCTGGTTGGTTTTTTTTTCCATGATATTGCAATAATATCAGCTAGGAAGAATTATAATCTGGATTTGGTCTAAAAGGTACTAGTAATCTTTCACTAGTACAGAAAAATTGCTGAATCCACAGACATATCTACAAACTGCATCTCTTGGAAATTTTTTGCCTTAAAACACCATTACATTACTGTGGGCTTTGTAGGTGGAACATGTCAGCCATAATTCAAACATTCTAGGATTAAGATAAAGCATCTCTGAAATGCATTGTTTACTTCACAATACAAGGAATTTTTCAGACTGGTAGCATTTTTTCTTTCTGCTGATGGGGTAGGAATCCTTCTCCAGTATGCTGTGGTAATTTCCTTTTCTAAAACCTATGTGTGCCTGTTATGTTGGCTCTTATTTTAAAACCTTTTGTTGCAAAGCTTCCCTTCTCATTTCTGTCTTTTTTAACTCCCCTCTATTTAGGATGTTGTTTGAACTGGAGAGGGAAGAAAGCACACTGTTTTGGTTTTACAAGCTAGACTATACTGATCTTTTCCTCTAAAGATAATGGAGCTAAATGGGATGAGTAGATTCTAGTTAATGGTCAGAAATTACATAATTGACTGTATCACAAACTGCAAATGTTTAGGATCTGCCTTACCATGTCACACAAATATAAACTTTGAATTATGAATAACAGGTTCTGTTACACTGGGGAGTAAGACTAATTAAAATTAATTTGTTATTTGACTAGGTCTCAATGGCAAGATAATATTCTCATTGTAATGAGGAGTTTAATGTTAACTGATCACACAATATCCATTTAGGAAAAATACTGTTGTGTCTGGATTTGATGTTGCCCCTTCTAGTGACAGAGTTCATTGGACCCATTACTCTGGCATACTGTATGGGTAAAGGAAGCTCAGTAGCTGTGATGGTTTTGATAGTCTGTTTTGGCCTTTTAAGTGGGTTCAACAAGTGCTGTAAAGGCAGATGGGGATTTTTTGGAAGGATGTGTTTATAGTATTCTTACAGTGCTTTTCAAACACTCTGCAATCATTTATTCTTTAATGTGCTGCTACTCTGGTAGTGTTTGCATTGTTTTCTGCTTATAGATAAGGAAAACAAGTCACAAAAAGTTGTATGAAGTGACCATACCAAAGCAGTTACAATTGAACAGGGAGTAGGACTTAAAAACAGAAAACTTCTGGAACTCTGCTAAAAAAAAATCTGTCTTATGAAGCAAGGTATTCCTAATTTACTTTTTTTTAAGTATGATGAATTTGAGAAGGTAGGGAAAGTTTAATCCTACATGATCTACATGTCTGTTCTGTCTTTTTTATGTCTGCAGAAATTGGCTACTTCGTAAACTTTCATCCCAGTCTTTCAGGAAAGGATAGTCATTCTAATTTCTATGTCTCTCTTTCAACCAAATAATTTATGGCAAAACACTTTAAAGTATTGTCTTGACTGTGGAAATGCACTAAATTTTTGTTCTGGCCACACAGAGAAAAAAACCAGCAAGTCAAATATTTAGCAATTTGGCTAAATGTCACTAGGTAGCAAAGTACTCTTGGTCTTGAGAGGTGGCTGCCCCCAGTGTGCCCAAAAAAAGGGAAGGCTATCATCTCCTGAGCTCTTCCTGGGCTTCAGTGTCTCTCCTCCCACCATCTGACTGTCAGCACTTTTCAGGAATGTCCAAATATTATTTCTCATGGATTTAGAAAATGCTGAGTTTTGAAGACTGGCAGTTCAGTCCCTACATGCACACAGACAAAAGCCAAGAGAAGCAACTGTGTGTGTGTGTGCACATGTGTGCATATATCAAAAAATATTTCAGAGAAGGAAATTATGTCCTTACAAATTCATTACTGCTGCCAGACTTACTTTCTGTTTCTTCTGTTAAAGACCAGTTGTGAGGAGAAGAACTCCACAACACTATAAAGCATCTGTTGTAAATACTATGTCAAATGTATTTGACTGTGATAGTTCAGATTCTCTTGCATTTCACTTGCTGCTCTTCTGTTGAAGTTGTTTCATATGTGCTTGTTACACACAGAGATCAGACTTGTGGGCTTTTTCCCTGAGAGAAAATTTATTATTTTACGCAAAGTGTTTTTAATTTTTCCTAAAATATTTTTCAACTCTGGCTAGTTTGCTTGTCACCAGGGTGTATTGTGTTTCCTGTAAAAAAAGAGATGCCATGAGGTTTGTAGTGCAGGTGTGCCATGGGCAAAAGTTACCTTTTCCAGCTATCCAGTTCTCTGGAATGACTTCCAGTGCAAACAGACCTTACCCACCTTCTCCCTCATGATGAATGAGATATTACTTGAGTATGTACTTGTATCTAGACTGAAAATCATGAAATGGTTGTTGGGTACTTTAATATTAAGTACCAGGATCTCAGTTGTAGGTATCTACAGGTTCTAAGCAGCCACAGCCATGTGCAGTCATCAGACTAGACTCCATATAGTCATTTAGGAGAGAGATGGTCCAAGACTACCAAGTACTAGCCACAGCTGGTTCCCTCAGGTGCTTTTGGTAAATCTCTGAGACACACAGGATGACGCCTGTAAGCACATCCTCATTTTCCTTTGCTCTTTCATGTCCTAAATGTTTTTGGGGTGGTTTTTTTTCTGCTCATTGAGCCAGCACACTAAGAGAATTCGGTTTGCAGGCTGAAACGTTGGTACAGTGTTGTAATAACATTTTGAGTCAAATCATCCATGAGAATTTCAAGGTCATTTGTATCTGAAGAAATTGTTTTCAGAGCAGTCTTGGGGCCCCTGTCCATCCTCAGCTTGGGCATACAGGAGGCTGTGCCAGCAGGAAAGTGAAAGTTAATGGATTTCAGCTTGCGCACAGCTCCCTATTTGGCTTGATTTAAAGTCCCAGTTTTGGTCCTTTATGGTGTATTTAGGTTTCCTTATAGGCCTCCAAGGGACCGCAAACTTCTTTATTCCTTAAAAGTATACCTTGTTGCTGTAATTGAAGCCATTTTGTTACTGTAATTTCTCCCTAATATTACAGCTCTAGTCAAGTGGTCTTTCCCTCTGGAGGCATCAATTACTACAGGTTTTGAATAGGTCTCCCTCCAGTACATATCCTTTTGCTTCCAATGCCAAAATCAGGTCACTCTGATTCCCTTCCCAAATAAAACATACTGCTGTGTTTCTTCTTTCAAACCAAATGTGTAATCTGTACGGTTGAATAATTCCACTCTTCGCCACCCTACATAAAACTCCTGCCATGTCTAAGAAAAACTAAATAATACTACTGGTTTCATGAGTTTTTTTCTACATTTTCTTTGTTTTAATGAGGACTTTGAATGTCCAAAGTCCAGAGAGAAGCTTGTAGGGCTTGTGCAGGTCGTGAACTTGTATAGATTTGAATTTTTGTGAGGGAGCAGGGGGGCAAGCCACAGAAGTGCGCTTTGTGAAAGATGTTCAGCTGAAATGAAAACATCACTAGGCTTGTTGGCTAACCCATCTGTGTGAAGTACAGGGTTTTCTGTAAGCTGGGGTATTTTGGCACCTGGGCCCAACAACTTGCTGGACTCAGCGAGTCCTCACTGCTGTGCACCCTGTGCCTGTTTGTGGATTTGTCTGCACTACATCTTATGTCATGAGATGGGAATTGGGGGAACAAGCTCTGAATCACAGAGAACTGTATCTGGGAACCGAAGCAAAGGTTAGTCTCTCTCCTTTTATTGCATAGCCACAGAAGCAGAAGCTGTCACAGTCCAAATGTGACCTGAAGATTCTCTTTACATACAGATACCAACTAAAGTTTCCCACTTGCAACCAAGCTAATACTCTGTGTTATTGGGTTCATCCTGCTTTATTACAATTATTTATTTCACAATGCTCAAGTCCGGTTTTGCATTTTTGTGAAGGGCTCCCCTATGAAACCCTAAAGATGCTTAACTCAGATGGGTGTATGTAATACTTACCACTCTACCATCTGCCCAAAAACTTTCACTTTTCATGAGATGCCACTGCTGGGACATCTGGCACTAAAAATATATTTTCTGCGTCATTTCACAACCGAGGAAGATGTCACGGCTGTTTAGCTCCACAGGAGATTCCTTGAAGTATCTTTCTGTTATCTAACAGCTTCTGCAGTGAAGCACCACTACACTGGCCAGGGAAGGAATGATGCCGTTAATGGAAGCATGTATTTCTGCTTTGTGGCTTGGATTGCTGTCAGAAGGGAGTGGCACTTGTGTGATGGATTGATTGATGGTAGCCAGACTGTCTTACATGCTATTAATCAGCTGGTGTGATGCGACTAGAAGGACTATGTAATCTACTGTAAGTCAGCTTCTATTACCCAAAAGTTAAAGACCTGAAAAATTGATGCACAGCTGTATTTCTCAAAGTTTGTCGCGTCTTACTGAACAGTTTCTGTATAGCTTGAGCCTTCAATATACTGGGATTTCCTTCTTAATTTGCAGAATTATTTCCCCCTTAAAGATCCACCCGTAACATTGTGTCTCAAGATTGAGCAGGATTAATAGGTCATACAGCATGATTATCTCAGCAGCTTGGCGCTCCCTTGTGCTGTGCAGCTTTTCCCACCCTTGGCAAGAGTCACCACGAAAGCCTGTATATTTTCTTGTAGGAGGTGGAGCTGTGCCGCGTTGGCAGCCAGGAGAAGCTGGGGCTGACTGTCTGTTACAGAACAGATGATGAGGAGGACACGGGGATCTATGTCAGCGAGGTAAGGACGTGACACTGGGGAGGAGTCTGGGAGATGTTCATGTTCACGTGCCAGGGAATGAACATGCAAGTTCTCTTAGACAGAAGTGCAGAAGTGCTGGCCATCAACCAGCTCGTGGCACTCTCAATTCGTTTGGATTATCAGTTCAAATCATGTTGCTCATGTAATTATTAGAGTAATTATTACTAGTGGGCTTCCTTAGTATAAGTGCTTTTAACTGCAACATTGTTGTTAGTAAAGCAAAAAGCAGTATGAGAATGGTCTGAATTTTGAAAGAAATGTGCCCTTATGATGGAGATCAGGCAGAGCTTTTGAGAAGTGCCTTCTCCACAACCCTGTTTGCATTCTCCCTCTGCCACAGCCTCAATAATGCTAACAGTGGCAATCATTATTGTATTATTTTTGTGTTTGTTACAGTTGTGGTAGACACAGACATACCACAGATGGGTGGAGAGAGTATCTTGAGAGATTAATATGTTGGAAAACCAAAATATAGCATTCTAAATACTGATGTGGGATGAATCCTCAGGTTTTCACTGGCTCCACTCAGAAAACATGCCCCAGCACAGATTGTTAACATTTCACAAGGTCAGTCCACAAGACTTCCAAGAACACTATCTCCCTTTGAGTCTCCAGTAATTCAAAGAGAGGTTTCTTTCTGGGTAAAACAGAGCTCCTCTGAGTCCCAGGTCACTGCTGATTATTCTGCATGAACTGTGATCCCAATTGGTCAGTTTTTTTGACACGTTGAAACAAATTTTGACATTAAAGTTCTTCACTAAAAGGCTGGTTTGTTCCTGAAACAAGACTGTCCAGGGGTGTTGTCACAGCACCAAGCCTGTCAGATTAAAGGAGCAACTAGACAAAGCTTTTAGTCATATGGTTTAGTTTTAAGTAATCCTGTGGGGAGCAGGCTGTTGGACTTAA
Source organism: Cyanistes caeruleus (assembly GCF_971803275.1). Classification (NCBI taxonomy): domain Eukaryota; kingdom Metazoa; phylum Chordata; class Aves; order Passeriformes; family Paridae; genus Cyanistes; species Cyanistes caeruleus. The sequence continues at coordinate 53,589,883 of NC_141704.1, read as the reverse complement.
TGGGATCCTTATGGGTCCATTCCAACTTGAGAGATTCTGTGATTCTAAATTCTTAGTGAAGCTCATGGGTGGAGAGGTTCAGAAATTCTCTTATGTATCAGTAAATGGGACGAAAGCAAGATTGCACATAAAGAGGCTTGTTAATGTTAAACAAACTGAAAAGCATAGCCTTGGAGCGAGAATGATGAATTAATATATATTACCTAAGAATATATCTCCCACCAGTTGGAAGCTGTGCTGTTAAAGTCTTAACAGGTCAAAGAAAGTTCAGGAGTCTCTTAATATGTTCCAGGATTGTATCTGAAATGTTCTGTTTATCCTAATGATAAAATTTTCTCCAAACTTTGAAAGTGAATGTATTGATATTATCTTTTGTACTTGATTAAGGACTTCAGATTCATTGTTTTTTTTCTATGACAATGCCCAAGAAGAAAATAATACCTACAGATGTAGAGGATCCTGCAAACTTAATGCTCAACTCAAATTTTTGGTTTGAAAAAAGAATGTATGTCATGATGAAGCAAAATAAATTATTTAATATCATTAAGTGAAAGGTGATAGATTGAATTGTCCTGCAACAAACAGTAGGTCATTGTTTAGGGGTGAGCTGTAGTGTCTTTGATAAACTATCCCTGGAGCCCTAAATATCTTTTTAGGTTAAACTAACTTAAAATTAACTGGTTCAGACTAGGAATGATTTACAGGACCTGTGAGTGATCTGTACAATATGTGTCCTTAGGGTTTTTTTGATGTTTCCTTGTGAACAGATTGATTACTAAGATAATAATTTAATAGTAAATGTTTCCATGGAAGAAAAAGAATCGTGTCCAAAGACAGGCTCATTTCTATAGAGGTATCAACTGCTGCAGAAGCTTCTCAGTCCACAGTGAACTTCAAGAGAAAAGGGTGCCTGTCATTAATTTTTAATGCTCTGACAGCTGAAAATCAGTGCCTGACAGTGGCATAGGAAAGTATTAATTTGAAAATCATATGCTCCCAACCTTTTCTGTCTTAAGGCTTTTATTTGACACAAGCTCATACGATCATTTAAAGAACTGTGTAGTTTCTGTTACTCTAAAGGAAACTTCAGCTTGCTTCTGTACTGTGTAAAAATGGTACTTTTTCAACTCTTGCAATTGTGCAGCTGTTATAATTTCCCATTAAAAGCTTTTCATGTTCAGTTACTGGTTATTGTCCTGTGCAGGTTGATCCAAACAGCATTGCTGCCAGAGATGGACGGATCCGTGAAGGAGACCGCATTTTGCAAGTATGTGACAATAGACTCTTCCTTAAACTCTTTCTTCAGACAAACATGCAGTGCCATCTTCTCTGTGGACTGTTAATGAGGGAAGATAGTTCTCTTTGTTACTGTGATCGATGAGAAAATCCATGTCTGTCTGTTTTTTAACACAATAGCTGGGAGCGAGAGTGCGTGTACTGAAAAATGAGACTGACAATCTCGTTCTGGCTCATGCACTTACGTCCCATGTTTTTTTTCCATATTTATTAGAAAATCTCATTTCCACTATGTTCATCTCAGTGTCAAATTCTAAACAGGATCCTGAAGACATAAATATAAGTGTCAGAGACGTGCTGATCATTCACCAATTGCATAAATTTGGGTAAAACTCATTTATGCTAAGCATAGGAAATAAGAGTTTTCGCACAAAAATATGTTGTCTGGAGAAGGCTGATCTTGAACATACTTAAGGAGGGGGTTCATTAGGTTTTTGTTAATATTTTCTTTCCTCCCCCAATAATACATTGCTTTTCTGAATTCTTTTCTAATCTACTGCCTTGTTGTCTTGTTTTTTTCCTCCTTTTGTTTCTATTGATCCACTTGCTTAAAGACCTACCCCAGAGATACAGCATAGGTGGGTGCAGGTGGCTGGCTGCTGCACAGGGCAGTGTACCTGTACAGAGAGGGAAACAGAGAGAATGGCAGTGGGTTTCCTTTTCCAACCAGCAATGGGTAGTGCATTTTTCACCTAGTGAAAAATCATTAAACAACTACCAAAAATCACTTGACTGGAATTTTTTTGTGATATTGTAGCATTTTAATTCTGGTTCCAAGTTGATTTGCCCTGCTTTTTTTCACTGAAGCCCCTGAAGGAACTCTTGGTGATGACAGGTTGGTTTTCTGTAACATGTTCCATAATTGCATTTCATTAATTTAAGCAGATGAGCTTTCAGGTTTTCACAAGATCAGTCTCTTCCTTCCTTCCAATCTTTTCATTTCTGCAGGAAATATCTTTGCTAAAACGTGTGTCTCTTATCCTGGCACAGTTTAAATCAGCTTTGGGAGTCTAGCTACACAACAGTGTCTATTAGCTGGCTTACCAAAGCGTTCCATTTTCTAGAGAGGAAATAATAAATTAGATTTTAATGTCAGGGCTCACTTGGGGGCTGCTGGTTTTTTTCCTCTGTGTGGCTGGGATTGTAAAAGCATTCATAGGATGATGTTCTCCACCAGAAAGCACAGATGCTAGAGTGTGAGGGCAGTGATGTCCTTGGCAGGACTTGGGGTGAAAGGATCATTCCACGGGCTGCATGTAGGAGAGTGAAAGTTAGGACACTGCTTTCCATGTCTTTATGTGAAATACCTACTGAAGGAATAAGAGTATTTTTAACATTCAAAAATCAGAAAAGCACCCCTTTTAATTCAGCTAGGTAGAAACAACTTTCCATTCCTACTCTATGTGTGTCAAAATGAGGAAAGAGAGAGTAGGTCCATTTTCCACTCCTTTCCTCGTTTTGTAAAATTTCTGAGTGGACAGCCAACAGCAGTTCAGGCAAATGTTTTCCAGTTCCTAATGAAATTCAATTCATTTCAATTTTGAGTAAAGACTCCAGGAGAGAGAAAACATAGATAATTCTGCCATCCTCTTGTGGACTGGAGCATTACTTTAATGTCAGTGCTTATATATAGCTATGAATTTGATCATTAAAGTTAATACCTGGAGAGTTATGTGGGGTTTACTTTCATATCTGAAAACACATTGACCCTCTATCTCCTCTTATTGATGAGATAGCTCAGAGAAATAGAAGGTGACGGTGCCATTATGGGGGGATTACAGTGAGGCTGGGAGAGATACAGATCCTTGAGCACAGGGGTGATTTCTTTGGGTGGCAGGTGGCATTGGTTAAGGCTACAGGGGGAATGCCCATGTGTATTCCTCACAAAATGACAGCTGGTTTCCTCTTGTTTTTGGGGCTAGAACTGCCCCCTTTTCATTCTCAGAAACCACCAGCCTTCACAGTCTAAGCATCTGCAAACTGCCTGAGTACTTTATATGAAATGCTACAACATCAAGGGAAAGTTTTAGGAAGGCAATCCTAGTGGTTGTTGCCTAAACTTCTGCTATTTTCAGCTGTGAACCTCCAGGCTAAGCACAGTCCATGGGGCAGGCTGAAGTCCTGCTCTTTCCCCATGACAGTGCAGCTGGGATGAGGTGGCCAGCTTCAGGTGGTGTGGGGCCAGCCCAGTCACCTCCGCTGGGGTCCAGGGCGAGCAGGAGTTACTGGAGCAGCCACCATGTCTGAGGATGTTTTGTACGGGCTGGAAATCTGCTCCTGTGGCTGCATCTCTGCTTTTCAGGCTAGGGCAGCTCTGTGTTACCTGGTCTCCCACAGACCATGGCTATCCCATCATGTAAGCTTTGAAGGGTCTCAGGCTTTTCACTCACTGCTGGTTAGGTGATTTGGGGTTTTCTTTAATCTGATTTAAAGCTGTGTTTTTGAATCAGGGCTTTCAGGACAAACCTGTACAAAAATGCAACTTTCTCTTTGATTTTCAACTACAAGTTCCTACTACTTTGAAATGGAACCATTAGAAGATTTTTTTTCAAAAAAAAAAAAAATTATTTCTACCATCCAGTTTTTTCTCATTCTTTTTGAAATAGAGCTAATTTTGGAAGTTTTGTTGCCACAATGAGAATAATCCACTTCTTGTGCTGTGAATTGGACAAAACTGAATTCATATGGGAAATAAGATTTCTATTTTATTCCCTCATAAATGGTTTCTGGACAATGAAAATTGTGTTTGTTGCCATGTAGTCATGGATGTCGTTGTTTTTATGGGGTTACAGAATAGGAGAAAGGTAGCAAGAAAAGACGAGTTTCATTGAAGAACCGCTTTTATTTTGATTATCCCCTTGTAAGAGGGATACATATGTTTTGTGTGGTACTAAGCCGTCCGCACAAATATGAAATGATTAAATGGAGCAGCAACAAGCAGTGGCCTCAAAGTATTGCCTGGTGAGAGATAATACTGTAGCTCTCTAATTGGCTCTCTACCAGCATTCAGTGTGACTGATTTCAGCTGTAGCATTACCAGTCTTCTTCCACCAGCACTATTATCTCAGAGTGACACTTCCATTACTCTGAACGGAGAAAGATGAACGTCACCTGTCAGGGGCTGGTTAATTGTGTTGCTAGATGTATGTTACCAGGGCGCAGGTTGGACATTTATGAACATAACTGCTTCCTCTGATGTCCACCATCCTTCAACGATCAATACAGCTCTTACAGTAAGCGCATAATTGAGTGAAGGCACTTACCACTGCGGGGCTGAAGATGAGCCCGTTGCGCAATTTTCATTGTCCATACGTTCAGCACAAATGAGCTGATATCTGCCCCTTATTGTGTGTTGCTTTGTGGAAATAGAAACTAATGTGCCACTTTCATTTGTTTCCTAGATAAATGGCCAAGATGTCCAGAACAGGGAAGAGGCAGTGGCGTTGCTCTCGAGTGAAGAATGCAGGAAAATTGTGTTGCTGGTGGCGAGGCCAGAGATTCAGGTTAGACTAAGCAGAGGCACTGAGCCAGAACCTGGGTTATACCATGCATTCACTGTCACTGTAAGTAATGAACTGCCAAGAAATAGGAATGCCAAAGTTACTGGCAAAAGGAGCAAACAGTTAACTGCAGAGCTCTGCCCTTTTTTATCCAACAAACAAAATATTGCTAGGGAACGTTTTCCCCAAACTGAACAAGTCCTTTTCCAGCAGAGTGAGCAGGTAGATAAATAAAGCTGGCAGCACCAATAAGATATTAGTAAAATATGAAGTAGAGCTTGAAAACTGTGCATTACTCATTAGATGATTCTGGTTTGTTCAGGAGATAAATTTCCCATACTTAATGTTTATCAATTTTATCTTTTATATGAAGTTTATAGTTTATATGAACTTACACAAAGTGGTAGCTTGTCATTGGTGAGGGGTTGTTTTATGCTATGTGGTTATAAACAGGCATGTAAACGATTAATGTATGTATCAATTATGGGACATTCACTACATTATCATTCAGTAAATGGAAATCTAATTGTTTCAGCAGCACCCTGGTCACAAATATGAGCTTGCATCTTGGGAGATGCATTTTCAAAAGCTTTTAGAAACATTTTTATGGTTTTAAAAATAAAATTATGCCAATGCCAAGAATCTTGCTATGCCAAGAATTTTTAATATCATTGCAGGGGACAGATGTTAGATTGATTATCAGAGAAAGAAGAGGTAGAGTGGTAGAAGACTACTGTTTTTACATCCCTTTATATTCTATTTGTAGGCCTTTGCAATGCAAAAGGACATTATATTGTCACTGTTCTCTCTATCTGCCAACAATTCAGAGTTAGTTAAGTTGCCATTTGTCTCTCATGATACTGTTCTGATATTTTCAGTCTCACTAGCTGCATATTCTGTATAAATTAAATTAAGTAAGTGTATTTCACTGCCACTTGGAATCTATACTTGAATACTGTAGTTATAAAAGAGTCACAATTTCAGCTTTAATATCCTTTATGTTTTTCAGGAAGCTGAACAATTCTTATAAAACCAGTGACAGCCTCACTTGGTGTACCTCACTTTATACTGCAAAACTGTAGTCCTCAATTGCTGAAATTTTGAAAAAGATTTTTCTATATTATTCCAACTGTTTTTCATAAGGATTCTGTTTTTCACTGGGGAACAGAAACTCACCCAGTTATAAAATACGTGCCCAGAGAAAGTTCAGTCTCTGTATTTGTTTAGACTGGTCAACATGAAAAAAGGAGTCAATATTATAAGATTAATATGAGATAAGGAATTACTTATATACCATATGTAACCACTGTATACCATTGTATACCAATGTAATTTCACACATGAGTACTCCTTACAATTAATAAGTGTGATTTGGTTTATGTTTGGGTCTTTGGTGCTTGATTTCTTTGTTTAGTTTATGTGTTTTAAGAACATACTCATACAAAACTGATGAAAAAGCCAGAGTAGGTCAGAGACGAGGCTGTCAGCTGATTTCTGCTAGTTGTGTTGCTTTGACTTGGTAAAAAACAGTAGGATTAAACAGGCTTTCATTTTTAGATAGAAAATGATAATGGCAATATCACAACCTTGAAGGGTGATTGCTGAGCACATTCCCTCAGTAACAGGGAATAAAACCCCTCTGACCACGTATCTGTGCAGTGAATAATGAAGTTTTGAAACAGAGCACCAGAGGAGCACACCAGACACGTGCATTCTCATGTGTGAATGTAGTGTATAGTGCACATGCATGCTAAGGCACATATTAGCTTTCTTTTAAAAGCTGTAACATAACATAAGCGCTCTCATTAGTCATATGCTGGGTCTGGCACAATCAAATCAGCAGATTTGCCCAAGTGAGATTCATGTTTCATCCTCCAAATTTGTTAATTTCTGCAGTTTCCTCCCATGAGGTGAATTAAACTGTGTCCTTTACAGTAGAGGAAGGCTGTGCTCATGCTTTCCTTGGGAAAAAATAAGTAAACAAGACAAGTAAACAAAACTACCAGATGTTTCATAGAATGATTTGAAAGTCCCCTTAAAGACAAACATAAAATTATATGTCATCTAGGAAAAAAGTCTCCTCCTAATCCAAACCATAGGTGGTTGTCTTTATCAGCAGAAATGAAAGACTTATTATGTACTTTAGAAGAGGAAAGGATTTGTTGACATGGGCAAAACCACATCAAAGTTTGTTAACCAAACAGTGATGTTCTGCCAGTATTCCATTAGAAGTACTGCACAGCATCAGTCACTCCTTGTGTAGCTCTGACATACTAATACTACTACTGGTTTGGTGTAACTTTTCTGACTGACATCTGTGACCAGACATGTCCTGGCTACAAGGCAGTAGTAATTCTGCTCTAGGTGTTGGCCTGTGCTATATCATTTTTGCTGTCTTGGGACACAAGTACTTGGTAGTCTTGTAATTGTTTTATGCTGAGGCTTTTCTTTTTAGCATGCTTTTGTCACCATCCTCCTTTGGTTCCTTCATCAATGACGAAACAATAACTGTTTCCTTCTGCTATAATCCTATCATTATAGCCAAGAGGGCAACTGACCAGTATTTTTCTTTTTGATGCAGTGTGCCATCTGGCAAGGGATTGCAGGTACAAAGGATGAGTGCCATGTGCACACATGAGCGTAATGAATAAAATGGGAACAGCAGTTTAAGCCAGAGTGCCTGTTTTCTGAGTTTCAAAAGATGTGAAGGGTGTGAAATGGGTTCAAGAGATATATACTTGACAGAAGACATAGCATCCCCTCCTGTCCTTTTGCAACACTGTGTTCACCAAATGTCAATGTACTATTTTACACTTGGGGAGAAAAAAACAAGCAAACAGATCAGCTTTGCTTCCAGACACACCAGGAAAACAAAAATTGCCTCCCTTCAAGTCACCTCATCTTTCTATCACCCTGTTCTGTTTATTTGTTCACCTGGAAGATCAGTGGGAAGATAGTGACAGAAACGCAGCGTAAGGTTTCCATTGAGGTGCTGGCAGCAGGGCTGGAATGGAGGTTGTTAGAGAGAAGAGCCCAGTTGCTTCCTGGCCCTATTAGTAACATTGCCATTCTTGCAGAGCAGGGTCTCTCAGTGGTAATGAACATGACAGCTTCAGGATGATGCGCTGTGCCTTTCACAGTCTTTTGAAAGGAAATAATGTCTGTGCTGTGCAGTCTCCTTCATTATGAGAGAAAATCAGTCATACTGTTTTACGAAAGGATAAAAGACATGAATCCCATCTTTTTATCCTTTTTTTTTTCTATTTTTTTTTGAGACATGAACTCCTACCACCTGACTTTCTGAAGAGAATCATTAGAATAAAAAGAACTAGTCAAGCATTGCCATTTGGGTTTACTTTATTTTAGCATGTGTCCTTGCTAACATAAAATAACATACTAATGTATTCTTTGCAGCTGGAGGAAGGGTGGCTGGATGATGAAAGGAATGAATTCTTAGAGGAGTTAAACTTGGAAATGTTGGAAGAGCAACATAATGAAGCGATGCAGTACACAGCCAATGAGGTGGAGCAGGTAGGACCACTACTAAACACATGATTTGAAATTTTTCCAGGTATACTTTTTTATTAATAGAGAATGAAACAGTATGCTGTAAAATGGAGTCAAACGTTTTGACAGAGTTGTCTCTCCAAATGCTGTGATCTCCAGCATGCTGTATGTAAGGAAAAGGAGAAAAATACATGCTTAGGCCCAGTATGTCAAGTTGACAAACAGTTTAAGTGGGTGTGATAAGTACAGACTTCTCCTTTTCTCTGAACTCTCAGAATAATAATATTGCTTTCCTTCATTAATTCTGAAGTGTTTGGGATTTATGATGTTATACTTCATGTCAGTTTTTATTACCCTGATGCTAATAACACCAAGGTCATGGGCTCAAACTCCATATGGGGGATTGAACTTTAGAGTTGGACTTGATGATCCTTTTGGGATGCTTTCCAACGCAGAATATTCTGTGAATCTGTGAATATCAGTGTATCACCTAGAGCTCTGAGCTGAGCTAGGTGCCCTGCTTGTTGTATGCTTGCAATGTATGAGGCAGCCTTGCACCAGAGAGCTTGCAAAACAAGATGGAAGAGGTGTTTAAATAAACAACAGGTGTTTTGTTAATGCGCGTATATTTCTCTTACACCGACAGCACACGGCTCAGCATTTGTTTTGTTAATGGAGACAAATAAGCTATCATTAGCATAGCCTCAGCTTGCTACTATCCTGATTTTACCTGCCCATATGTTCTGTAGGCTGTGTGACTGTGGCAAACATACCGTACAATTTCATCAAGGGGTCTTCTCAGTTGTACGTTGTTGTGAAAGGTATAAGTATCCTGGATCAGATGATCTGCCAGTATGCACACCTGTGTGGAGCCAAAGAAATAAAATTCAGCTTCTCCTGGGTTCTGGATTTATGCAGCTGGAGAGAAACTGTTTTTCCACCCACACAACCATATGACTTACAATTTTTTCGCCATCCTGAACTGCTCAGAAACAGTGCCTGAGGCATTTTTCTTTGAAATGAAGAGAGGGAGAAAGACTGTGAGAGCCTTTTCTGGATACCAGGATGCTTCTTTGACTTCAAATGCCTCAATACTTGGTCCACATTGGGGGGGCCTGAATGTGAATTTAGTCTGTTTCCTCCTGACCTCCCTTCCATCCTTCACACTGGGTCATTGTGTAGATGATAGCTCATAGTAAAGCTCTTCCCTGTATATCAATGAAATATTCATTGGGACAGAGACACTGACAGAATAATTAAGTCAATTATCTGAAATATGATAGATCAGATTACAAATATTTGATCTTATAAACGTTTAATTATTTACACAACGTGTAATATCTCCAGGGTCAGGGAGCCTTGCAACAGGATTTTTACCAGCCTTTTAGTTGTGACTCTCCTTTCCTGGCAGTGATCCAAGCTTCAGTTGCCCAGGTTAAATGTGCAAACTGCTGCATGGTAGCTACTTTCAGCTGAAATATGGCATCTTCTTTTTAACCAAAATTTTGTCTTGGATACCAAATATTTCACTTACTCTTTGCAAACCAATTTCATTTGCATGGTGACATTTTCACATAAACCCCGAGTTCTGGTAGACATTCTTGAACAAGTCTATCTATAAACTCCTACTAGGCACTCACATTACATGTTGGGACATCTGAAATCACTTTACAATTGTGACCTTCCACTGTGAAGTTCTTTTCAAGCTTTGCCTTTTTCACTGAATTTGGGTTGTGGATAGTGTTTATTAGTAAACAGAGCTATTCTGTGATGTGCTTTCACAAAACCCATTGCAATTTTTTATTCCCCACTGGATTCTTTTGCCAAGCATATTTTTTTTCCCATATTGAGATTTTGTATTACTGTAAAAGAACACTACACTGGAAAAAAATTGTGGTCACTTGTGATCTGTCAGTATCTGACATTGCATTGCTTGAAGTAATTCTAGGACAGCCAGACATTTCTTTGCCTGTCTGATGAGTAATCGAATCAACCAAATGCAGCTTGGTGTGTAATGGGGCGTCAGTAATTTGTGACAGCTACTGTCTCTCTAGACTCTATGTAGTGACTCGTCAAGTCAGAAAACTGGTTCTTTACTCCTTGTTAGGCTGGGAAATCCAGCAGTTTCCTGAGGGGAATCACACCATCCACTGGAGCTATGAAACCACTATCATTGCAGCTGCCAATGGCCAGTCTGAGTATCTTCAAGCTCCCTGGTTGGACATGGAGACCAGCCTTGATTTTTGTGAACAAAAACTGAGTCCTCTGGCTTCATAATGATCTATCATGAATCTTGAGAGCTGCAGGAATGAATACATTCTCTATCAGAATACCCTTCCAAAAAATACAAGTCTGTTTTACAGAATGCAAATTTAACATTTAATGTGAGCTGTCACAAAAAAAAATTTGGTACAGTTTATAATAGAGGAGTCTAGTAGATAGTCATGTATTTTCTGTATGTTTTTGACCTACTCTGTAGAATTCAATCAAGGATTGTATCTTCTCTGGAATAGTCCAATATGCCTCAAGGAAAGATGTAATTCTCCATTTTTTTATAACTCATTGTGTTCCTTTCCCTTTACAACATCATGGTTCATTGTGCAGCAGAGATAATTTTCAGAAGAATACCATACATTTGCCTGAAGATATTCTTATTGGTATCATGGAATATATCAGAACCTATTAAGAAGAAGAAAGAATTGGATAAAATAAAATATTCTAGTTCATTCAAAGCTGAAATACAGAGAAAATATCTGGGGGAAAATCCTTTTTTTTGAGAAGCCTGTTTTAAAAGACCAACATTGTTTGCAGAAGAACATTTTCCCTTTTAGTGAACCACTGAAATCAGTTCCAAATTTCCCTCATGGTTTGAGCACCTCATGGTTAACCTGGCACTGGAGATTCCTCTGTGACCAGTCTCCCTCTCACTGTCAGACTGACCAGAGAGCCCAACTGTGTTTGTTAGAGCCTTCAGCTGAATCGTACTGCATTCAGACTTTAGCAGCAGTCTGGGCTTTGAGTCCCAATATACACCATAAATTGTAATAGAACAGTGCCTGAATTCCTGCAAGATTAGCCATTTTATAGGCAGGAATTCTTGCTGGAGCTGAAATGCAGAATCTTTTGAGGTTCATTTATTGCTTGATTGTACGCACCGCTGGGTTTACCTTCTCATTATCTGAGTTCTCACTGCAAAGATGAGGCCTAAGGAGCCCTTTGGTATTTCAAACAGAAGTAATTGTAGAAGAGATTGACAGTGTATGTTTGAAAACAAACACACTGTTTGAAATAGATAGTAGATAACACCAGAAAAAGCAACACACTGAAAATTGTGGATTCTCTCTTGTATTTCAGAAGAAATGTAACGTGGAATTAGGCTTGTTATCTTTCAAAATAAAATTAAAATTATCTCATGCTGTAAAAGGCTGCTCAGTCTGTACATGTTTAGGAGCTCTGGCAAGCATGAAATGTCCAGGACAAAAATTCCAGGGGCTGCCTTACTTAAGTCACAATGGATTTTTTAATAAAATAAATCTTAAAAACATGCAGTACAATAAATACATGCATTGCTTTCCATTTTCTTAATTGACTTAGCTGCAAGTATCCACATACTGGGGAAAATTTAATGTGATATGGATGTCTGCTTTAGTTTGAAAAGAATCTGATTGTATAGGCACTTGTTTTTTCCTGAGGGAACACAAAGTCACTGTCTTACATTCAGATGCCTGTACTATAGACACTTATATTTCATCAGATCCTCCTTGTTTGGTCATGTGAATGGAGCCCTGCATTTGGAATAAGCACCCAGATTCCTGACTGTTCTGCAGCACTGCCCTGCTGTTGTCTGGTGGGGCTGTTCTCCCTCCTGCCAGTAGTTAAATACTTTCCAGAGCAGTGAGAAATATGGATTGCACATTGCAGTGCCTGGGGTGAAGTGTAAGCTGCCCAGGTTGGAGTCACTTCTCTGCTGAAAGGTTTGGGGGCAGAGGAGGTCAAGATAAGCTGAAGCAGCTCCAAAGTGGGTGAGAGAACAGAATAGCATATGTAGCAGCACTCACCTGGAGGAGATGAGCTGGAAGGATACTAAATTAAACCTAAGTCTCCTAGAGGGATCTTTGCAGAATTTTTTAACTAGTTTGCCACAGACGCTGAATTCTCCTGGTGGTGTGTTTCTTTCAATATTTGCTTTATTCCTCTCTTACACTGAATAGGGGGTGGAGGTTATTTTAGTTTTTCTGACACTAGGCCATTATTTTTTCCTAACATTTGAAGAAATGAAACTAGATGAAGGGTATGTGATCATGAGGTGCACATGAAGAGAGGAGAAGGGATGACATAGGAGACACATTTTCACCCTGTTTACCTGTTTGTCAAAGTAGATAAAAAGGGAATCATGACAGTGGCCTCTTTCAGTTTGTTTCCTTTCACTGGGTGCACTGTACCTTTTTTTCTCTCCTGATTATTACAGTCATTATATATAATTATGCAAATATACCTCTTAAAACAGACATGGTGTTTGGTTGGTACTGTGTGTAGTTAGGTACTTGGTCATATAAAATGCACTCTGCATGATTCTTTGCTTATCTGGTTTGAAAAATAAAGTGTCTGTCTCTTCAGAGAGGTATTATCTCACATTCTATGGAATATAAATATGTTGAGAATATAAATAGGTGAGGTATGAGTGGAGTGCTAAACAGCAGTCAAAAAGCTTGACATTATACCCATGGCAAAGGATTCAGTATTGTTCTGCACTTAATATTGAAAGACTGTTTTTCTTTTCAAGGACCATAAACTCTAACAATGGAAACAAATGAATTTTCAAAAAGAGTTTCCAGGGATGAAGTGGACTGAGGTCCTTGTGAGCAAAATCCCAGAATCCAAAATGCATGCTTTTCCAGAAAAAGGCTGCTGAACACAAGTGCAGAAGAAGGCCATGGAGGGTGTAATGGAGCAAACAAAAGTTCGCTGTTTAAAAAAAGAAACAGTGGTCTTTTTGCACCCTGTTATCTTGTACTAGTCATTGCTTCTTTGGCTGCTTGCTCTGTTTGAGGTGATACCAGTACAGAAGCTTTCTCTCAAGTTTGAGAAGATTTCAGCTCCACCAGTTTCTGGCCATAATCCAGAATCAAAAACAGCTCACCATCTGGTGATCATTATCTTTTAGCATTGCAAAGACATGGCTTAGCTCGAGAGAGAAATACTTCTTTCCAGACTTCAGAAGCTATGTCACTAGTACTGTAATTCACTTACTTTGCTCAGTATGGAAACCACAGCATGAATCTCAGAAATGTTTAAAAGCTATGAGCAGTAGGACTGCTGTTTAGTGATCTGTTTTAATTCAGCTTAAATCAGTTCCCAGCTGTTTAAGCAAAACAGAGCTGGAAAATATTCTCCTATAATATGATCTGCTTTTGATAATCCTTTTGGTTTACTCGTTTTTTTAGCCAAAGAAACATGAAGAGGAAGATGGCACTACAGATACTGCAACCTCATCATCCAATAATCATGAGAAGGACAGTGGGGTGGGACCTACAGATGAAAGCCTTCGAAATGATGAGAGCTCAGAGCAAGAAAATGCAACCGAGGAGCAGAACAGTGCTACCCTGCAGAGCAAACGGAATTTGGGCCACAGCCAGGATACATTAGGCAGTGTTGAGCTCCAGTGCAATGAAAGCTTTGTGTCTGGGGAATACATTGAATCTGATTTCATAAGGAACCCAGAGGAGGAATGTGAAAGGTTTCGGCAGCTGCTGGAACTGAAGTGCAAGATTCGGAACCATGGGGAGTATGATCTTTATTACTCAAGCAGCATGATAGAATGCAACAGAAGAGAGCAAGATGGAGTGGAGCACGAGCTGCAGCTACTTAACGAGGAACTGAGGAATATTGAACTCGAATGTCAGAATATTATGCAAGCTCACCGGCTCCAAAAGGTGAGAGATCAGTATGGAGACATTTGGGCTTTACATGATGAAAGTTTCAGGAATTATAACACCAGCACAGACTTACAAAGAGGCAAACTGGATGATATCATGGAGCACCCTGAGAAGTCTGACAAGGACAGCTCCAGTGCCTACAACACTGCTGAAAGCTGCAGGAGCACTCCACTGACGGTGGAGCGATCCCCTGATAACTCTCTCCAGAGGGTGATCAGCATAACCAACAGGAAAAACCTGAGGACCACAATTGTTGCTAATCAGTCATCCTCAGGACAGAGCAACAGGGAGACAACCTCAGCCAAAACCAAACCCACTGAGCAAAACAGTGCTGCTGAGAACGCAGTGCTGGCATCAGATAGCAGCAAATTCACAGACCAGGAAAGGCAAGGCAGCGAGCACATTCCCTATTTGTCTCCATATCACAGCTCTTCTTACAGGTACGGGAACATACCTGCTCACGCAAAGCACTATCAAAGCTATATGCAGCTGATCCAGCAGAAGTCTGCTGTGGAGTACGCCCAAAGCCAGCTCAGCCTGGTCAGCATGTGCAAAGACTCGCAGAAGTGTGCGGAGCCCAAGATGGAATGGAAAGTGAAAATAAGGAGTGATGGGACGAGGTACATCACAAAGAGACCGGTTAGAGACAGAATCCTGAAGGAACGTGCCTTAAAAATTAAAGAGGAACGCAGTGGGATGACGACAGATGATGATACCATGAGTGAGATGAAGATGGGTCGCTACTGGAGCAAAGAAGAGCGGAAGCAGCATTTGGTGCGAGCTAAGGAGCAGAGGAGGCGGCGGGAGTTCATGATGAGGAGCAGGCTGGAGTGTCTCAAGGAAAGTCCACAGAGTGGCAGCGAGGGCAAAAAAGAAATCAACATTATTGAACTGAGTCACAAAAAGATGATGAAAAAGAGAAACAAGAAAATCTTGGACAACTGGATGACAATACAAGAACTGATGACACATGGTGCTAAATCCCCAGATGGCACAAGAGTGCACAATGCCTTTTTATCAGTTACTACTGTATGAACACAACTTCTAACAGAGAGTATACTACCAGTTTAGGTAGAGTACAATTGCCTCGTTCAATGTGGCATTTTTATATATTTTGTGACTGTTTATAGTTTGAACTTTTTGTAAGCAAAATGACCTGGTATTTTTCATTTGTTTTTCATATTACAGTACCTTCTTTATCTGGCAGCCTTTCTTTATCCTGCAATATATTCATATTATTCATTTGTAGAAAAAAATAGAAAAGTAAAGCAAAAAATTTCTTAACCTAACACATATCCTGTAACTTAAGATCTGGATTTATTTCTCTAATTTTGCTTTTTCTACTTTAGTAACAATACAATACCAAACCGAAATGCTTTGTACTGTATCCTTGGCTTAACAAGTTTTAAAGTTTTACATCTTAGATTGAATCTGTTCATAAAACATATGCCACATCCCATCGTATAGATAAGAATGACATTTTTCCAACTGCATATTTTACAGTACATTTAATCTGTAAATTGTAATTGTATTTGTCCAAGTAAAGTGTAGGTGGGCAATTCTCCTGTGTTATGTAGTGGCATTGGTCTTGTAGATGGGCAGTATGTGATAATTGTGAAGATGAAAGAGAAATAAATTATTGCTTATCTTTAAGAAAAAAAAAAAGCCAAGTATTGTTTTATTTAGCTTGAGCATTTGCCTTTAAATATAAGCCATTTCACTGTGCATGGTATTTACAGCATATAGAGGTTTCAAGAACAAAGGACACAATTTCATAGGATATTTCTTATGAATTAGCTTTTAATTTAGCAGAACACATAGAATGAGTGTGTCTTTCTGGCTTTTCCTTACCTGCTATTATTAGTTAATTAAATGATTCACTGATGTATTACTGTGTTGTAAGAGGTTAGGTAACTGCTATGGGTCCCCTCCCTGGCTAAGCTTGCTATTTGTTCTCCACATACAAAACATGAACGCAGCATATGCCTAATTTTGAGCCAAATCTCATGCAAGAAAAACTAGCAGTGACATTTTCATAGAACATGAGTTAAGGAAAAACAGAGAATGAAAAGCAACTAATTGAGTTAAGGGTGTAAAATTATTGTTGAGGAGCATCCAAGTTATTTAAAAGAGCCTCAGTGGGAGCTGGCTGGAGCTCAGGAGCAATGGCAACTTGTTTGGGTGCTTGATGGACTCCCTGACTCTCCACGCAGCCGAGGCACCTCTGCTGCCCCTGGGACACCTTCTGAGCTGCTGCTGAAATGACTAGTCTTGGGCAGTCAGTGGGCTTGAGGACCTGGCTGAAGAGCTCCATTTTTATTGTCCCTGTGCTTGACTCACAGCAGTTCCTAGCTGATTGTAGTGCTTTCCATAGCACGATTACGTGCTGAAGTCACTTGACATCAGCCTTTAAAAGATATGATTAAAGTTGCATAAGGGCACATTATGGTATATCCAAACTACCTAATTCTGGGAACCATTCATTTGTTTTTTAGCCACTTTTGGCATTAGCTGACATCAGCAGTACGCTTTGCATCTCCAGGCATGTAAATACCATAAGAACACTGCTCTCAGAGTGCTTAGGAAAATTATGCCACTGATAGTTCACAGTCTGATAATCAGAAAATTCTCTCTTCAGGACTCAGAGAGACATCATGCTAAGTCCTCACCAAATGTATATCTACTCAGCCTCAATGAAAAATACCTTGACTGTTTTCTGTTAAATTAGAAAAAGTGTGGTATCTCTGACCAAAAAGGATCATGGTTTCATAGAGTATTGCTTCAAGGAGCTGATACCAGATTGTCTTTCCATCTGAGCCTAGGAATTGTCTTTGACCAACCTAAGTCACCTAAGAAAGTACGCATTCTTCTGGAGACATCACAGCACAGAGGTTTGTCTGTTTCCCTTATTGCATCCCAGTAATCACACTTAAATACAGGTCTCCTTCTTAATCTGAGTTCAACTGCTATCAGCTCAAGACAATGGCCACTGTTATGCCTTTCCTCTAGATACAGTACTTACTGATTTTTTCCCATTACTAAATCGTGACTCAGAGCTCCCATCAAGCTAGTGTGACACTCAAATTCAGAGAACAACATGAATCTTGAGAAAATGTAATATCATTATCTCACCACTGAGAAATAAAAGTAGGAAAATCCATGTCTAATTAGCAAAAAGTCCTGACTGGAGGGTGGTGGGGTGGAGAGTCTAAGTGGAGGGGAGGAGAGAAGCTAAGCAATAGATAATAATTAGAGAAACAAAGAATAAAAAATATTTATAGTGTACTAACAGGCTGTAAGTGGAAACATGTCCAAATCTGGAGAGATCTATGGAAATCTAGTAAAACAAAAGAGAAAACCAAGAGGTGATAAAGAGATACTGTTGGTAGCATGTGTGATGTGATTTCTGGCTCAGCATATGCCTGCCAGAGCCCAGCTATCTTTGCCTTACCTCTTCACCTGCTGAAATATCATGCCCCTACCTAATGCTTAACTGGGTGGTTTCAAGCAGCCCACAGTTTTCTTTTTTCTAAAGTTGCAGTTATTAAGTGTCATTTTCCTTTTTCTCTGGGCAGTTTTGGGGAGAAATACTCATTTTTGCCTGATGAAATGCCTTGATCATTCCTGCTAGCATGAAAATAAGCACGCAGCCCCAGAGCAGGAGGGCTGCAAGGCCACCCAGGGTGATGGTGTACAGGGGCTGAATGGCAGGTGAGTGTTTTATTGTTCACTGCTCCACTGGTTTCTCTACAGGGCAGGACTCAGCATTGCACTCTCTCATTCCAGCAGTTTTGTATCAGTGAAATCCAATGCTGACATCCCACATGTGGTTTATTCCTGCATATGTTTTTTCAAAATGTTGTAATTTTTACTGAGGAAAATAACATTTTAGCACTAAGGCAAATTAAAAGAGAAGGAACAAAATTATTTTTGTTAAAAGTCATTAATCTTTTAAATCTTGTCTGTTGAGACCTTTTTTCATATGAAGGAACATAAAACTGCTATCCAACTGGAACAAGACCAGATCATGTTTAGCAGGATTGCTCTGAGTTAAAGAGCAAAAGTCAGGGAAGAGTAGCTGCATGGATATGTTACCATGGCCACATCACTGCTGGAAAAGGAGTTAATGTCCCACTCATCCTTCCCCCAACACTGGTACCCAGCTGAGACCAGTGGGAGGCAATTTTTCCTATGAAGCCAACAAAATGGCCTCATAAAAGGACTTGTACCACTTGACAACTGTATTGTCAACTGATTTAGGAGCACAGTTCACCATAAGTAAGGTTAAAATCTGTGGAATCCTTGAATCATCCTCTCGATGTAACTATCCTAAAAAGGAAAAGGGTATGATCATAACAATAACTAAACCTGCCTCAGAATTTTTGCTTATAAGAAAGAGACTGGTAACATTATTTGTATTGAACGTAAGCAATCAGAGATGAAATCTAGTCTGTGCTTGATACATTGCCCTGTGAGAGGGCACAAGGACCTCACAGGAGATGATACAACTTTAGCATTACACTTTCTGGACTCTCAGGAATTAAATTATTCATTACTATTATGATGCTTGATTTTTTTCATTTGCTTTTGTTTAACTAATATTCATTTTCAACCTCTAGTTCTTGGTACAAACTATAGAATAGCACCCTTTTTTTTTTTTTTTTCATTACATTAGTTAATTAAATGTCGTGCTAAATTATTTCCTGGTTCAAAGCTGGAATTGACCCAGGTTCTTAACCTTTAAACTGCTGATCACAAACATGTATGTGCTAAGTGCTCTATTAATATTCATTTTATGCACCCACTGCTTTTTCAGAGTATCAAATGCTCTTCAGGAATGAGGATAAAATGAAGTCTATGGGAGCTGGCATTTGGCTACAGCAACACAGATCAGCTGTCAGAAACCTGGTGTTACTCTCAGAGAGGCCAGTTGGCCTGGAGGAGGGGAAAGGATATTGCAGAGGGATCCATGAGCAGGTTTTCTTATCTTTAAATGCCTTTGCTCTGAAGCGTGTTTCTCTGTTTAAAGAAGAGGATTCCACGTGCTTGGGTGGCAATTGTTGCATTTATAAGACTTGTATAGATTTTTCCCAGATTTTCAGTTGTTGTTAATTTTTCTGTAATGTCAGCTACTACATGAATAATGGAGTGGTTTTGGATGACACCTCTGAGACAAGGTGCAGCCTGGGATTTGGGATGCACCTGGCAAGGCAGCAAGCTCAAGTATATAGTCCCTGGGTCCTTCTCAGGAGTGAGCATGTTCCTGTCCTTCCAGGAAAAGGGACACCTCTCACTGTCAGAGCCTTCAGCCATGTGCAGCTTTTCCTATTAATGGCAATTAAGGATCTTGGCCTCCCTTACCCAGTTCATCTGGTTCTGAACTAGGAAAAAATGGCATTTATGTAGAGATTCAGAACCTCAATACCTGCAAGGTTAAGAAGCGAAATAACTCTACTGTAAAGAGTGCTTAGATGGAGCTCAAAGAAAGATAGGATTGTCTTGTGTACTCATATACCACCCTGGTTGTGACAGCTCTGGGTTGTGGGGCTGAGCTACAGGCATATTGCTTACAACTGATATGAACTGTAGAGTAAAATGTATGTGCTGCTTTTCGCAGGCTCTAGACCATGGCGGGGACTGAGTTCTTACTCTGTCTTATGCCAATATTCCCTACCGATAGCTTCTTTCTTCAGTAAATGTACAAGATGTCCCAAAACAAAGATGTCCTTCTTGCATACAAAAATCTGTAATTTGACAGTGTCATTCAGGAGATTACAATGTGTTCTGGGATACACTTAGGTACCAGGGGAGGGCCATCAACAATGGTTCACAAAGGTGCTGCCCTCCTCCTCATCTAGACTAGTTCATCTAGTGTGAGATGGTTCATCTAGTATGGATGAGTTTAAGTATGAGCTTCTGAATTTTTATTTACTTTTTTTTAAAATTCAGATTTTAAATCTTAGTTTAGAATTTTAATTTCCTGGCTCTCTAAACTCAAATTACACTTTTAACCATTTAAAAGTCCCTTCCCTTCCCTTCCCTTCCCTTCCCTTCCCTTCCCTTCCCTTCCCTTCCCTTCCCTTCCCTTCCCTTCCCTTCCCTTCCCTTCCCTTCCCTTCCCTTCCCTTCCCTTCCCTTCCCTTCCCTTCCCTTCCCTTCCCTTCCCTTCCCTTCCCTTCCCTTCCCTTCCCTTCCCTTCCCTTCCCTTCCCTTCCCTTCCCTTCCCTTCCCTTCCCTTCCCTTCCCTTCCCTTCCCTTCCCTTCCCTTCCCTTCCCTTCCCTTCCCTTCCCTTCCCTTCCCTTCCCTTCCCTTCCCTTCCCTTCCCTTCCCTTCCCTTCCCTTCCCTTCCCTTCCCTTCCCTTCCCTTCCCTTCCCTTCCCTTCCCTTCCCTTCCCTTCCCTTCCCCTTCTCATTTCCTCTTTCTTCTGGAAGCAAGAATTCTGAACTTAAAAGGTAGTAAATGTTGAAGGAGAGGACTTCACTAAAAGAAGCATTTATTTTTCATAGATTAGCTTATCAACACAAATGGAGACTTTTGACTGCAACTTTAAGTTTTCATCTGTAGTCAATTTAGGTGGTTCATTTGGCACATTTCCTCTGCCACTTGAAGTTCATTCTACTGAAGTGCTGCAAATGTCTTTGGTGATGGCTCAGTACAGAGTGCATTTGTAAAGGAAGACCTTTTAAAGCATGTGCTCACTTATTTGTGAAATACACATACAAAAATGCATATTGACCCTAATACTTTCAGAATTAAGAGACTTGCTACAAACAGTAATTTGTGTTAATCTGTGGATATGTACATAAAGAGGTATTTCATTTGCTGTAGAATTTTAAGAACCTCTCTTGCCCAAAACTCAATTTGAGAAGACTTTGGTTCTACTCTTTAATAGATTTTAAACAATTCAGTCCCTATTTTTTCTGCATTTACAGTAATACTAAACCAGAATGATGCTAAAGTCTGTTTTGGCCTAACAGTAAACTATGTTAGGCATTAATTGAGATTGGGTGTTGGTCATCAAACCCCATAGCTTTAATACTTTGTCATCACTTGGGAGCATCTGCACTGCATAAGCATTAGACATACTGTGGTATTTGTTCTTCCAATACATTCCCAAAAGTGTCTAACTTATTCCAGAGCACTAGAAGCAAATCAAAGCTGATGTCTGGCTCCAGTGACAAAAAAAATTGAATGCACAGAGAATTTTAAGTATGAAGTGAATATAGGAAACTCTCATCTTGACAGTGGAGAAGAAGCCAAAGGATGAAAATTAAAATTGCATGATGAAAGATGAAAAGGTTGAAGCCACTGTTTTGACTGCTGGACCTTGCAGGAAAGATATTTGGAGGAAGACTGAAAGAAAAAGTTAAGTGGCTGAATAGCACACAAATTTTACCACTGATGAAAATACTACTTTCTTTGCACATCAAAGGCAATCCTCTTATTTTCATAAGTTATTTAACCACATTGACAATCTCTGCAATGTATAATTTTTACTGATGGAATGAAAAGTATCTTCTTAATGGTGTATAGACTATTTGGAGAGCAGGTTGAGCAGTATAAATATTCATATGAGCAAAGATGCTGTCAAACTCCCAACTTGACATGATATCTAAAATGAAAATATAACAAAGATGTTAGGATTTTCATCTCCTTTTTCTTCCTAAATTTGGGGCCTGGCTGTGTAGTCAGGGTAAAGAAATGCACCTGGAAGATTGTGTTTGGGTTAGGTACAGGGAATTCAAATGAAAGCTCCTCAAACTCGACAGTTTAATTTACTTCTCTTAAGCTCTTTAATACCAAACTTATCAGTTCTCTCTGTTAGGCATTAACTTGTTAAATGAGTCTTAATTATACATAAGCAGATGGAGATTTGAATTAAAATTACCTTACACTCGAGTGGCTTTAGTTCATTATAACATATCTTCCTCTTAATCATTTAGGCAGTCTCATCATCTTTCATATATAAAGTTATTAAAATATTCCAATTTCCATATTTCTTCAGATACATCCACTATTAAATGGCACATAATACACATTAGTTGGTGACTTATACCATTCAATAGTTAGTGAATTATTCATGTCAGTCACAATTTTTATGCTTTTATGTCATCTGTATTATTTTATTTTAAAGGGTTTGTATTTACAGAATGTCTCATCTTTCACCTCATCTCAATTTTCAGTGAAAATTTGAATGCCTCACCATTTCTATGGGTGTAGAAAGGATTAACATCCACTGCAGGTTTTGTACTCCCATTGTCTGAGGAATGGAAGTGGATCCAAAGTGGCTCCCACTAACAAACAACTGTATGCCTACTGGCAGGTTTGGGAGTGAGATAAAAAAAGTCAGCATTATTCTTTTCTTTTGTCTTGCTTTTGAGCTATCATAATCTCTGGATTCTCCAAAACCAAGATGTTCCTTAGAATTTGCCTGTCCTGCAAAATTAAGAGGGATAAAATGCCTAAAGGAAAAAAATATTGAAAACTTTTGCAGACTTTGGTGGGTATCACCTCATCTGAGTGTGATGACCTCAAAATTGGGATACTAGTTAAATTAGCCATCTAGGTTAAGAGTTTAAGTTATCTCTAGGAATATAGAGAAGACACCTCCAAAATACAGTTGATTTCTCTCTTAAGGTAAGATGTACTGAGGACATTTGTGCAACTAATTCAAGCTGGACCTCTAATTTTTATATAGCTTTAGCAAAGTAAAAAAAGTCTGACTTAAAGTATATTAATGCCTTTCAGAAAAAGGATACAAAACAGATAACTGTGTTTGAAATGCTCCTCTTTCAGCTGTTTTTAAATAATCCTAAATGCATATGCTGAGAGACACATGTGTCTGTCTTAGACAGAGAAAAGCACCAAGAGATTTAATCAACTGGTTCGATGTACCTCATGGGTAAAATCAAGAAAGAATTGGAGAAAAAGTGTCATTTTAGTTCCAGTAAGCAATTTACAGCCTTTACAATACAGTAATTTACCTTTACAAAGGAAAGACCAGTGGGACTTTTCAAAGACAGAAGCATCCAATATTCCCCACTAAAGGCAGCAGACTATTCTCCGTATCCTTTAGCTAATGTATTAACCAGGTATCTTCACTGTCAAATAATGGGTCTATAACACAGAAATCATTGTGTTAGCTGGATGATGGAGAATGACATCTCAGTCAAAAGGCTGAGTTCACACTGGCAAATACTGCAGCCATCAATGAGCAAACGGATGGGCCACGAGAGGCCTTTGCAAAAAGAGGATACTGACATTTACCTGAATATTTTTAGAAGGAGAGGAGACTCACTTCATCCTAGTAGCCTCAACAAGACACTTTGACCATGTGTCCATTTCATTCCCGAGTTCCTCTGAAAACACTGATGCCCTATAAGATGTGGTTTCATCAGGGTTGAATAATTATCAATGAATTCCAATTCTACTTCCTTGAGAGAGAGAGAATGCTGTTGCTTGCCTAGCAGGAGGTTTATGAAAAGAAAACCACCAAAGCATGTGAGGCCCTGAGGAGCTGGGGAGGAGAAATATCAGTTGGAAGGGAGATAGAGCCATCATCTAGTCCAGCTGGCCAACCAATCCAGGCCTGACCAAAGATAAAACATGCTATTTAGGGCACTGTTCAAATGATTGTGGCATGGACCACATCTCTAGGAAGCCTAGTGTCTGACCATCCTCTCAGTAAATAAGTGATCCCTGATGTCCAGTCTCAACCTCCCCTGGTAGAGCATTACACCATTCCCACATGTCCCATAACTGGATCCCAGGGAGATGAGATCACCACCTCCCTCTCCACTTCCTCTATTCAGGGAGCTGTAGAGAGCAAGGAGGTCACACCTCTACCTCCTTTTCTCCAAACTACACAAACCCAAAGCCTTTAGCCATGCCTCATATTCCTTCCAGTCCTTTCACCAGCTTTGTTGCTCTCCTTCAGACACATTTGAGTACCTTCACCTTATGCTTGGATTGTGGAGTCCAGCACACAACACTCCAGGTGAGGCCACACCAGTGCTGAACACAGTGGGATAATCACCTCTTTTGACCAGCTGGTGATGCTGTGCTTGATGCATTCCAGGAAGGAGTTTGTCTTCCTGACTGCCAGAGCACTCTCCTGGCTTACATCAAGCTTTTTGCCAAACAGCACGCCCCAGATCCCTTTCTGCAGGGCTGCTCACCAGCCACATCCTCTCCTTCAGCAGGATGCCACAGCACAGACATGTTCAGTTGTGAACATACCACCGAAATGGAGTTAAAATACCAAATTCCTTATGAACATGAACTAAGAACTTTTAATGAAAAGAATCCATTTAGCTGAGCTTAGATTAGCTTCCATGTACCACTAAGGTCAGGGCATGAGGTGTAAGAAAGATGAGAAAGATGCACCCTCAGCAAGTTTAAACTATACAAACTATACTGGAAAGAACTTCTGACACACCAGATGCTTGTGCTGCCATCCAGAGGTACCTGGACAGGCTAGAGAGATGGACCAACAGGCATCTCCTGAAGGTCAGCAAAGGGAAATGCCAAGCTCTGAACCTGGAAAGGACTAAGCCTATGTACCAGTATATGCTGGAGGCCATCTGTCTAGATAACAGCTTTGCTGAAAAGCCTGATGTACACTAAATTGAAAATGAACCAGAAACATGTACTGTCAATGTCAGTGGAGAGTGCCATATCCACTCCTGGGTTCCCCCCACAAGACATATTTGGACATGCTAAACTGGGTCTAGTTAAGACCCATACACATGACTAAGGGACTGGAGCACCTGTCAAAAAAGGACAGGCTGAGACAGCTTTGTCTGAGCCTGAGAAGAGAAATCTCAGGAGGATCTAATCAATGTGTATAAATACTTGATGAGGGAAGAAAGACAATGGAGTCAGAATGCTCTCAGTGGGGATCAGCAAAAGAATAACAGGCAGTGACAACTGAAATACAGAAAAATCTGATTAAACAGAAAGAAAAGCTTTTCTTTGATGTGCGTGGTCAAACACTGTCACAGGATGTCCAGAGAGGTTGGAGAATCTCCATCCTTGGAGATATTCAAAACCTAATTAAACACACACATCCCTGATCAAAGGATTCTAACTGACCCTGCTTTGAGAAGGGTGTTGGACGGGGAGATCTCCAGATGTGCATTCCAGCCTCAATGGTTCTGTGATTCCGTGGTCAACTAAATGACAAACACTAAGCTTTTGAATGCAAGGAAGGACAATGAGAGCTGATCAGTTATGTGGGCTGTATGAGTTATCAAGTGCTTTGCTTTCTGACTAGAGTTCATACAGAGCTCTTGGCACATTTTATGTATTAAATTCAGCCCATTCCCTGCAAATGGTGAAATTTGGCAATATCCTAAAGGACACACAGAACCATTCCAGAGGATATGATCTCACAGACAAGCAAAGCCCATCAGTCCATATCTGCATGAGGGTGCTCAAACCCACAGACTTGAGTTTCTGAACAAACCAATGTATTTTCAGTTGCTGGGGTTTTTCCCCACAGGCAACCTGCAACCGGTATGTGAATGTAATGTTAACTTCTAATTGCATCATATTAGCAGTTTGACATTGCATCTCACTAATGCTTGTTTTTCCAGGATATAGTGGAGAAATATAATCATATTAACACTGTGAAAGCAAACACAGAGGTAGTATAAATTGTTAATGCAATCTCCTTTCAAGCAGCTTGTTTGAACAGTGCACTGGTGTATGAGAAAATGCCAGCCTTTCAGTCTTCCCAAATAGTGCAGTGCTTGCAGTCCGCTGCAGAATAAACATATACATTCTGTTTAAGGTAACAGATGTTCATTTGCTGTATGTTCCCATGAGCACCCAATCTTTTTCCTGCATTCTGCTACCATTTGTCTGAAACCCACCTGTGAGCCAGCACAGCAGTTTCTCAGAAACGAGGCTGCATCACTGATATGTCATGTACAAAAACAGTGGGGTTTGTAGATGTATATTCTTGTAAGTCTTTCTGTCTTTCCTTCTTATGAGTGGGATCGTTAATTCTTCTGACTTGCATCATCAGACTGAAAATGGCAGTCTCCATGCATAAATGCTGCAAAGCTGCTTGGATTCTTCAAACTCTGAAGATCAGCCTTTAAACCAAGTAATTAAGTTTTCTGCTTGCTGCCATTGAAAGACTCAGTCAGATATAATTAAAACTGAGCAGCAGATGACAGCAGTGGCATTTGTCGGAATCATCCAGTGGTTCAAATACCACTTCTGACAGAAATGTCAGAATGATAACATTCCCATCTTCCCCATGCATGCCAGGAAAAGCAGGAAGAACTTTTATTAGAAATGCCTTACTGATAACCTTTATGAATCCCAGAGCACCAAAGGCAACACACAAAATTTCATCATCCCAAGAGAGGATGCTCATTTCCAGTGAAGTACATCCTGCAGCTGGTTGGGCTTCCTTGCAATCTCTGTGCCTATTGGGACACCCATTCAGAAATTTAAAGAGGAAAAAAATCCCTTATCCTGAAGTATGGGAGATTCCAGCCTTGCAGACAGCTAAGCTGGAAGAGATTCCTTAGAGAGTTAATGAGCTGAAACCAAATCAACATATTCCTCATCTGGAAAGGGCAAAGCCATAACACGGCTGTGTTAGCTATCCTTGAGCTGCACAGAAAGGTGAGAATACAGAGACCCTTCTGCCCAGAGCTTAAATGGAACTGTTATTGCTAAAGATCACAGAACAGCAGGGAGTAAACAGCAGAGACAGCTAAGAACAAATGAATAGGGGAAAATTACTTTTAGAAACATTTTGAAATTACATTTGCTGCAACTCACGCACAGGTTTTTCCTATTTTGTCTCATCAGTTTTGCCAACTGATTTACAACACTGTCTTCTTTGCTTGAGAGTTTGGGTGTTTTCTTCTTATTTCTTTTTTGTTTAGCTTTGTTTTAAGTAAATGGAGAGCAAAAAGGAGAACATGTCAGAAAGGGAATCAGTGGCGCTTTGAGATGACAACAACACCGCTGCTGCTGCTTCAAAGTCCCTCAGCTCTACTTTTGCCTGTAGCAATTACGTGTTGCCTGCATGCTGCCAGAAAGCTGCCGTCACAACAGCCACCCGAGGGGAGGGGACGTGCTGGTTGTGACTTTTTGGCAGTCCCCAGGGGAAGACCCTGGCACTGGGTGGCTCAGCTTGGCCTCAGGGTGCTGAGGGATGAGAAGGGAGCAGCACTGCTGCTTATGATTCATCTTGGCTGCAGAGGAGGAATAGCATCAGAGCAGAGATGCCTATTGCATATGCCTGAATCGGGGTTTTTACTCACTGTAACTGAAAGGCAAAGACATGACAAACCATTAAAAATAATAATAATTGGATGCTTCCATTGAGCAATAATAAGACCATGGCCAAAAAGAAACCACCAGTCCTAATATATATTTTTAAAATGTTGTATTTGTAGATGTGAACCTGATCACTTTACTACTTTACTACTCTGTCTTATCATTAGGAAAATCATTTCTCCTGGGCACAGTCAGACCTGAGACCATGTTTTGCCCTAATTATCCTGAGAGATTTTCCTGCTGGGGTTGAGCAAATATTTCTATTATATTGCTTTTTTGTGTGGTTGAGAAGGAGAACACAAGTACCTCCTCTACCTGCAAGGGTACTTGTATTGCATTATTACCCCAGCTCTGCAGTGGTTTAGATTTGCAGATGATGGTGTGTCACCTAAAGCAGTAGCAGTATTTTTCTTTTTCTCTTCAACTCAGCAGACTACATGCCAGTGAATTGTGCATGGAATGCAAGGGCACTGTCTTCTGTCTGAGCTCTTTTCTTTTTAGCAAGAAATCAAAGAACATTTACACTTTCCTTTCTTTTGACCTTTATTAAATAAGTAGACACCTTAATCAGGATGTTTTTAGGTGAGAATGAAATCTGGAAGGATTGTATTCTGGGATGTAAAGGTCTCAGGAATCACTCTTAGTATTTGTGGCAGAACTGCTTTGAAATTAACATATTACAACAGATTGTGTCAGACTGAATTGCAAACTTTTCTGAAGCAGGGTGAACAGAAAGGTCACATTCCTCATCAGCTCATCTATCAGGCTGCATGAGAGTATCTGAAGAGGTTAAATTCTTTTTCCAGGAACTAAAATCAGAATTTCCCATTTTCGGGTCCCAGCTGTGCCTCTAAATTTCCATTTACTTTGAACAAGAGCTAGCTTCATTACATAGGTGTATTGTTTTGTTTTCAGAAAGGATCCTTGCTTAAATTATAACATGCCATTAGCAAAGATCCTTTTGTAGTGACTACAGTTAATACAGAGTTCTTTTCTGTCTTGTTCACCTCGGCAAAAGTGCATATTGCGCCTTTTGTATTCTGTCAACTGAAGAACATTCAGAATGATCTTCTGCCCCCAAAACTGATTTAACACCTTCTGCTATTATGCAAATAAAAGGGGAAAAATAGGTTCCTGATTTCTTTTGACAGGCTGAAGCTGGCAGCTCTGGACTGCTTACTCAGGCCACAGCATATAATGGGAGCTGCCTAGACATGGGTGTCTGTCAAGCTGCACAATAGCAGAGCAGCCGAGCAGCGCAGCACCCATCCCCGTTCAGAGCTGGGATAATGGCATTGCAGCTCAAGTGGAAGGATGAGCTTGCCCCATCTTCATGCTCCAGCGTGCTATTGAAGTGACAGGCAATTTTACATTGGTGGTTTGAAAGCCTTTTTATTTTATTAATCCTTTAGTCAAGTAACAAATCCAGAGTATTTTCTGCTGTTAAACGCTGCTGCAAAATCTCATAGCTCCTGGCGACTTTGGGCAAGCCAGGTAAATAGATGGGCTCCACTTCCCTCATACCCACCTTGGCCTCCACGTGCCTGGCCCAGTGAGCAGTGTCAGCAGGCTGAAAATGTCAGGCACCACTGCTTTGGAGATGCAGCCTGTTCTTGTGGAAAGAGAGGTGGCCAGCTTAACTCATGCAGGAGATGTGCACGGGCATCTGCCATGCTTCATGGCACAGTGAACAATGCATGGTTATCACCAAAAGCCAATGAATCCTTTTCAGAAGTTATCTTCTCCCTAGAACATGTCCCAGAGAACTACAGCCCAATCCCAGATAAAATACTGCATTTTAATATTTTTTCCTTTTCATTTCGTCTCTATCCTTTTTTTTCTTTTTTTTTCTTCTTTTTTCTTTTTTATAAAAGCATGCTGTCTTTCAATTAACATAGTAATGACCTATTGTCACCTGTTACCATGCTAATCCTGAGCTGGTGTGAAATTACTTTATAATAAACACTACGCAGTTCTGACTTTCAATTAAATTTTCCCATGCTGTGCTAAATCAGATTAACTGTACCCCACCCTTTTGACCACAGACATAATTCCTTCCTTATAATGAAATAGAGGATTAATTTATATGAAGCATATCTATACACATTTGCAAATAAATGTAAAGATAGACTTTGTACCATATTTGCACTTCTCACAGTGTCAGGTTGAATACAGACTGAGATTATTAATTTTCATATTCACCGGGGTGGCAAAGGATGTTGCTGGTTTATTATTACAATTATTTTCACTAAATGTCTACAACTAAGAATAGATAAACAAATTGAGTATTAAGGGACTGGTACCTTCCACAGGGAATTTCACCTAATGCTGTACAGCATTATGATGATCTCAAAAAAAGTAAACACCGCAAAATGAACCCAGTCACCATTAATTTACTAAATTGCCTGTCATCTTTCTTGGATGTACATATTTACAGTGTGGCCAAATAAAATAAATGCAACTGTGTTGTCTTTTTAATAGTCAGTAATATTATGAAGATGGTTGACAACCTCAGTGAAGCCTTTCAAAACATGTATACCAGTACAGGGAAACTGTATAAAGCAATTTTTTTAAATCTTCATCTTCAGTGCAGAAAAACATTTCTAAAACTTTTTCTGCTCTTGGTACCTTCCAGGATGCAGTACACTGCTGTGCCATTTCATAATTAAAAATAATATAAACACAGGGCTGACTCTTGATTTTTCTCTGCACAGTCATTTTCTTCTCTGGCTTAATTTTGAAGTCCAAAGGTTCAGAATTATTGCAGATATGAATCTTCTCCTTGAAAAGTAAAAACAAAGATGAAAATGAGGTATTTCTATTAGCTTATGGATGCCTATGCTTCCTTGTGCTTATTGCCCATTTGATTCAGTTCAGCACACCTAACTGATCCAAAATCTGAAGGTTTTCATCCCAATTTAACTCCTTGAGAATCCTATTTGCAAACTGTCAGGCCAAACCCCAACTCAACCAGCTGCATTGTACGAGACAGTTTAGAGCTAGGCTGGAGCACCCTGCGCCCAGCTGGAGCACTCTGTACAGACCTGCTGGTTCCTTGTATCCAGCATCAGGAGAAGCACCAGGACTATGCCAGAGGTTCAGATTTACCTCTCATTCACAGTTCCTCATTTTTGGAGTAGCCTGTCAACCACCTTTTGTTGATTTAGCAGCTAATCCAGGGGAAAAGTCGGGGCAGACTTTTCAAGGGTGAATGTGCTGTCCAGTGTGTACCTTTAAGACAGTGAATGATTGACTTCAGGCAGACAAGACCAGGAGATTAAATGACAGTTTTCTTTTGTGTTTCCTATTGATTCTTTGAAACAGTACCACTGCTGAAGACAAGAGAAAAGTCATTACATATTCAGTGTTTATTGGCTTAATACTGAAATTTCAATACACCCATTTTATTGCTTTTCTCATACTGTTTGTGAAGTCCAAGTGTACAATAATAAGGCAGAAAACCAGATGCATACCTGGAAGGATAAGAAACAGCAAAATGACCTGCAGGGTGCAAGAGCTGGGTATTCTTGCCATTGTGGTGCAGACTGTATAAATAAAGTGAATATACTGGCATTAGCATTTGGAGTAATACATTCCAGGAACAACAAAGTGAGCAAAACCTAGTTAGATCAGGTCAAACAAGCACAATCTCCACAAGGGGATTAAGGAGGTTGGAAGAGACATCAAATTATTTTTTCATTTTTCTTAGGACTTTTTATTGCACATCAGTAATGAAAGGTCTTATCTCTGTCTTTTACTATGGAGCTTTTTAACTGTATGTGTGATCTGACTTGGACTGATTCCAGCTTTGCTATTATTGAAAATCTGCTTTCAAATGCAAACATAAAAACACCAGTGTAATAGCCATTACTCTGTTTACAATGACAGTACTAAATGAATGAGTCATTAATAGTTTTTTTACTTTATTACTTCAAAATGTTTTACCAAATATCCATAAAACTTCACCACTACCACCATTTCCACCCAACTGCAGCTACCATATCAGCACATGTATGAACTGGTTACAAGCCTTAGCCACATTAATATAATCTCTCTCTCACACACACATTTCTTTCAACTGTCTGCTTTGAAGAAACAAAGAGAGGAGAGATCACATAAAATTCTCCTGCCATTATAGCCAAGAGAGGATAAATGCCTTCAGTTATGGTATTCCAGTCAGCAAAGTTCCCTCCAGCTTCCCAGATGTTAAAGTACTGACAGCTCCTGTCTATCCATGTGCTGCAAATCAACATGTCCAAAAAATAAACTGGTATTTATATAATATATATATATATATATATATATGGTATATATAACAGTAGTCCTCTCCCCTAGTAAAGCAGGCCATCAGTTCTCTTTTCCCATTGCATTGCCTATCTGCTTTAGTAGGCATAGGACATTAATTAAAGTGTCAGGGGAAGTGACAGCAATAGACTGCATTTCAGTTTGAAGGGGTAGGTAAGCACTGATGATCTTTCTTCTTATGCCTGCTTACTTTCTACATCTTTGACCATATGGTGTGCTGGAGAGAGGTGATGCTGGGCTGCAGTGCTCAGCACTGGGCAGAAGCACAATGAATATGTAGTATTCATTGAATAGGTGGCAAGTTCTACCACTCCATGTTCATCTGCCATAAGGTGTGGGGCAGGGGGAGTGTTGCTGAGCACATACATGGGATCTCTTCACCAAATAGAAATGTCATTAAGTTACCTTCTCCAACAGAGCCTGCTGCAGATTTATATTTGCTGTGAGATTTATATTTGTTGTGATTCCCACACCTGCCTGACTCTGGACTCTGCTCTGCCCTCTTGGAAGCCAGCTCAGTGCAGAGGAGAGGGCACATAACAGAGGACCTGTCTTCTAGCCGTGCAGCACTGACAGGAGCAGGTAATAAAGCCCAGCTGCTGTGCACAAAGGAGAAAAAACACAGCAGGCAGAACAAATCCTGGGGTGGCATAAAAGGCATTAACATTTAAGAGACATCAGTAATTTAGCTTGGACAAAAGAGAAAACATGTATTTTCAGAGAGAACGGGGTCATAAGTTTTACTAATGATGGGTAAAGACAAATCTCTGAGTTTCAAATGTCATGCAGTAATGCTCTGGGCAATGAGTTAATGTAAAGCATCACTGCAGCTCATGAAAAAAATCCAAAAGAAACATGAAAATATTCTTCAGACAGTAGGACTATCATGAAAAAAATCCAAAAGAAACATGAAAATATTCTTCAGACAGTAGGACAGGAGGAAGCATCTTTTTGAATATATTCAAAATAGTATACAACTTTATGAATAGTATACGACTGCATTTTTCAAAATCCATGAAAAAGGAAAGATACACTTGAACAATCTTCTGGTGGGTATTGTTGGAACAAATCAATTTTTCACCGTGAACATGCAAGTGAAGCAAAAACTGGCTGAGGATCGGATCCTTTCTCGGGTATCCATGCAAAAGTACATTGCTCATTAATGACATATAGTGAATATAAAAACATCCTCCCAAACCAGGAGTTGCTGTCAGATTATGTGCTTCAACAACAGGA
Organism: Cyanistes caeruleus; assembly: GCF_971803275.1. Lineage (NCBI taxonomy): Eukaryota > Metazoa > Chordata > Aves > Passeriformes > Paridae > Cyanistes > Cyanistes caeruleus. Next base: position 53,556,796 of record NC_141704.1, on the reverse strand, counting down.
GAAACAGTTTGTTACAAGCTGTACAAAATGAATGTGTTTTCTTCTATCCAGCTCAACACCCAGGACAGACATAATTCAGCTGGTAATTTTTGTACTCAGGACATTTGAATATAAAAGCAGCGATTCCACTGACACTGTCAATGAAAAAGAGAGCAAGGGAGCAGGTATCTTAAATGAGTTCAAGAAGTAAGCCATTAACAAGAAAGTAATGATAATGGAATTGGTTTCTGCACAACAGATGGGAGCACAGGTATAACTGGATCTGAAGCTTTGCTGCTTATAATCATCAGCAAGCACTCCATGGAAATGTGAATGACTTTTAACATTATGGGGAGCAGTAGTAAAAACAAAAAAAGCCCACCTCCATTAACTCCATTTGAGTCAGAGGCCTTTGTGTTTCAAAGGCTGTTTGATTAAGCTGCTGCAGCTTGTAATGATCTGATTTTACACACTGAGATGAATGAGCAAAGGTATGGTTTTGCTGTGGCTTTTCCACTGCCTAAGATCAGAAGTCTTTCAATCAGGAAATGAAAAGTCTCTCATGATCCTTCTGAAAAGAAGAGTTTACTCTTCATTTTTCATTTCTGAGTGACTTGGTTACAAGGCAAATGAACATAAAAGTTGTCAGAAAATGGGATAATATTACTGAGATGCTTTGTGCAGTGAGCAGACTCAAACCTGACTGAATGAAGAGCTCAGAAAGCAAATACTGCAGTGTTTCATGGCTGTGTGAGGAATGTCAGAGGACTGTGAAGGCAAAAATGGACATCCCAAGAGGAATCGTGACTCTTTCATATATCCTGGTAGGGCAGCTCTGTCTCTGGCTGCCTTTGACTGTGGCAGTGCAAGAGCAGAAGGACTGGAAAAGACAGCAGAAACCTCATGCAGTCCTACAGACCAGGGCCTGTGCTTTGTAATGACAGACCTGCACTGTTTCATGCAGAAATCAGATGTCAGGAGGTGGCTCTGGTCTGCAAGTCTGTGTCTCAGAAATCTAACTCAGGTCTACTCTATTCTACTACTCGGATTCTATTCTGACAGAATGGGTATTTAAGGGGAACAAGCTTTGGAAAAAAACTGTGTCAGTTTTTTCCTGTGGTGTGTTGAGTATCACCCAATGTCCTGGCTGCCAAAAACACCCCTGGCCCATCCCTATGGCTTCAGAGACAGTGTTGATATATCTGAGACAATCCCTAGGTGAGTCTGGCCTGGGAATAAGGAGCTTCCCTGCTGTAGGAGATGCACTAGAAAAACCTTCAGTGGAACTTTCTCAAGGTGAGAGTGCTCCAGAGATTCTGCTACACAGTGTTTTGCCAAGGTCTGTGATCTCAGTTGGGGTCTCTGAGTAGCTGTAATAATTAATTGCACCTCCAAAAACAAGGGAAGATTTTTCAGGACTTGTTCAGAAAGAGGATGCTCTCCTTGCCTTTCAGGGACCAAAGAAATTCAGGTAATCAACTCAGGTAGCTCATGGCTCAATGCTATCATGTGACATATCGGCAGGTCTTGAGCTTCTATCCCATGAAAAGTTCAAATGCTTGGATTTAGGTTTGATGGTGAATCAGAGTGGGAGGTTAGGAGTTATGTGTCCCAGGTATGATGTGGGTTAAAGAACAGACCTCCATAACAAGTGGCATCTTGTGGGTTTTGTTGCTGGACTCTCCCAGTGACCCTGGTGCAGGACAAAAAAGGCTCTGGGAGGTCAGTTTGCCTGAGGTGCAGCTTTGCTACAAACAAATCTTTATGACAAGATAATCTGCTGCAGATGGAGACACAGCAATAAGTCCTTCTGCTCCAGCAGTATCTTCTGCACATATTTCCTGACTCCTGCTTTGTTCTCCTGCACTGGAGAGCTGCCTTTCTACACAAATATCTTTCCCTGAGAAAATCTCTTGGGGAATAACTCAGTATTTTTCAACTGAGTTGAGGTTACTCATTTTACATTGCTGTCTTTCTCTTGTAAATATCTTTTCAGCTGCTCTTCTTTCCATTTTCTTACTTCCAGGAATGGTGAATTCTTAAATTATGGATGCTCTGTGTTTGGAGAATAATATTACGTAATTGGAGAAATAATATTATGTATTTGGAGAAGTTTGCAAAAGACATCTAAAACACATAAGAATTTTAGAAGTTTAAACCCTTTTTTCCCTAGGAACGAAGCATGCAATTTAAAAAACTTTTTCTGTCTCAGGTGCTTTCATGTGCCATATCACACACAGTGGTCCAGGTAGAAAAGCTATTATCAGTCCACCTCAGGAACCCACAAGTAGAGAAGAAAAGTTGGATGTGTGCAGTTGAAAACCAGAAAACTACTCATTTACTGTAACAAAAATTAACCTAACAAGCAAACTAACCAGTCTTAATTCAATGGAAGCATTTACATCAGCTAATGTGCCATTTAATGTGCTGTGTAATACAATTCTGCATTCCTAATTGAGGAAAATTTTATGTGTGCTACATCAAATGTCTCATTGGTTGCATTTCAAATGTCTCCCCAAGTCTAATTATGCACCTGCACCAGGAAAAAAAAAAAGAAAAATAAGAAAATGAATTAAATGAATTATAACTAGTTCCTATTAAATTGTCTGAAGTGAAATAACTACAACCACAGACATGATCTGAAATCCCCAGAACCTGAAAGAAAAACTCCTGCTGAATTCAGTGGGCCTTGGCCCCAGTCTTGTGCTAACACTGTTGTTACCATACCTATGCTCCACCAGCATGGCAAAAATAGGTAGAGGGAGCCCAAAGTGTTTTGGAATGCACAGGCCTAAGGGAAATATTAAAAATGCCATAAACAGCTGATAATCCCTTCATAGATTTTTCTAACCTCACAACAAATGAACACAGCTTTAGAGCAAGCAGGGAGAAGAAACACAGACAACATGCTTACAAAATGCATTAGGACTCTTTTGATGAGAAACTCAAGTAACTGAGCTGTTTGTGGCTGTGAAAAAGATTATTAGATACTGTCAATTTTAGTGGGATTTTTTTCCTTATGGTTCTTACAGCATTCTCAGTGAAACAGCTCTCCAGCAATAGGATTTTCAAAAGGCTTATGCTAAATACAGTGTGGTGCATTTTGACTGTGAAAAAGGTTGTATCACTTTATAGATATTTACCTCTGGTGCACTGAGATACTCCAGTTGCCAGTAAAAAGTGGGTAGGAATCCTTTGTTCCCTTTAGCTGTATTTCCTTACTGCTAACACCTTACAAGTCTATCATAGTGGACATCAAAATAAGTGCTAGGATGGTGTGGGTATCAACAAAACAGAGTTCCATTTAACTATATTATCAAGCATACAAACAAGTAAGTAAAGCTTGTGGAGACACTTATTTCTCAAAGAGAAAGGCCCATGCACGAGCTAACCTTAATTTCTTGTAGTACATTCCCTTGCAGGAGTTGTAACACGAAATCAGGAATTCCTGCTCTCGTGGGCAGTTTTACTGAAATAGAGAACCCACACAGTGAGTTCTGCAGTCTTCAAGCCCTCCTCTTCTTTCAGCCTTCAGTGGCAGAATGTTTGTCAGCTGTAGGAGATGTACATCATACTTAAATCCAAAAACAGCGATTTTAAAGCAGCTATTTTCCTAAACAATGTTCCCCTTTCTAAATCCCAGCTTCTACATGCTGTGAAAACAAATGCATTGCGGCAGCAAAAATGTGAAACTGTTCACAGGCTGGTTTGATACATTCCTGAACAAAAGAAGAACCCATTGTCTTCTGCTGAAGAATGATTCTCGCCTTCTGTAAACAAGAAGCCATACCAAAGGGATGAAAATTAATGTGGTTACCTCTGAGAGGGAAGCTGTAACCTTCACAGAGGCTTTCTTTCCAGCTGTTTTCAAAGGCACTGTAATGACTTCAGAGAACTGCAGTGACTCATTTTAGTTGATGACTACATAACTATTCATTTGCACTTAATGAGTTTATTCCATCAGGTATTGGACAAATTCTAAACAAATAATGCCACTGAATCATACACATCAATAAATTTGAGCACTAAACTGATTCTGGGCAACAAAGGTAATGATAGAGAGAGCGGAAGAAAAGCTGCTTCCAATTAATGAAAATGCCCTCTGTATTTTCTAATAGCTCAAACATTAATTTGAAAATGGCTTTCTCGACAATAATTTACAGACAACCACTTCATAATGGGGAAACAATTCAAATTTATGTGCACTCAAATGGTGATGATCTGATTAACTTATTAAATTCTTGTTGATTCTACAGTCCAGATGAAGTGTACCATTCTTCATGGGTCTCATACCTTGCAGTTTTAAGTTCTCACATTATCAGACTTCAGGCTTCAGTTGCCAGTGAAGGTCTTTTCTCTGGGACATCTTCTGGTGCAGAGTGGACAGAACCAAGATCCCAGGGATTGATTTCATTTTTTCTCTTTACATATATACCAATATATCTATTCCAAAGATATATTCTCTTCCACATTGGAGGAGCACTTGATTAAATTTAGCACTAGAATTCACATAGTCCTCAGCTGCTGTGGAGTATAATTTAAATGGTGTGAAATATTAGATACACACAATTCAAGTTAAAGCTGATTCAGTCAGGGGATATCCATGCTGGATTTAAGTTCAAGAAGCTTAGCTTGAACCATGTCAAGCTTAATGTCCTTCAAAGGAAGCGAGTTAGCTTTTGAAGCAAGAGAAGATAAAAAATTATCCACAGGATAAGACAAAAGAACACAGTCAAATCAGTCTGCCAAATCTAGTGTCCAGTGGCTTTAAACAATGATCAGTAATACCAATTTATCTGTAATGTATTTGTCAGCTGGAGCTACCCAAGCTTTAATCACTATCCCCTTGGATTTTTTGTGCACCCTAGATAATTCCAAGGACAGTACAAAGTTGTTCAGACCCTTGGATACTGTGTAGAAAAGACTACTGAGGCACCACATGCTAGCATAAATTATTGTAAATAAATATGTAACTATCTCCAGCATCCCCTTCACAATGAAAGAAAGGCTTTCCTTGGCTATGCAGTGTGGCACACATTGGTACTGAGTAAACATGAGCACTAAAACAACCAGCCCTTCATTTACCACTGTGCTTCATGGCTAATCTCTCCACTTATTCCCTGTCCTGTTTTGACCTTGGGCCATTCCAGCCTTGCAGGGTGTTGTCAGTGTAGTCCAACATAGTTCAGACAGAGGATGGACTTACTTGAAGCATAACTGCATTTTTAGATGTGACTTGGGTGCCATAACTCTCTCATGAATATCCCCCTGAAGCTATAATTGCCTATATTCAAGAAAGAGAGAATTGATTAAAAACATACAAATACTTTAGCCTGTTTTAGTCAAAACTTAAACTTCTTTCTCAAAACTGCCCTGAGTCTTGTCCAATGCCTAGATTGTTGAACATTTTTTCCTATTCATTGAACATTTATCTTGCTTTTTATCAGAACAAAATTCCCGCTTTGTCCATTTACTATATTTGCCTGCTAACATTATCAACCCCAATATTTAAGTGTATAATCTAACTTCCAATCATTCTTACACTGACTCTGGGAGTCCTTCCCATTCACCCAAAAGAACACCCTCTCTTTTTGGAGATCGGGATCTGAAGTCTGGATCAGTCCTTCCTTAAATTTCTGTGGAAACTTAGAAAGTTTGATTCTTTATCTGAGTACAGTTTAAATAAAAAGAAGTGTCAGTTTGACAGAAATTACCTGCAGAAATCCAGTTTAACTGACAAGAGTCACTAGCTGTGTTCACTAGGGTTCCTCTGCCACCTTGAAGAGGTGAGGCACATGAATTAAATATGTTAAGTCAGAATTCTTACATTGAATGCCTTCTAGAAGTTATCCACAGCCAGTAAAGGACATTTTATTTCCAAGTGAAAGCAGCCACGAATGGTTTAATGCTCTGTAGCTTACTCACGTTGTCTTCCCGTCTTTCCTTGTCTCATGTCAACTTCCATGACCATTCCCCCCTTTCTATTTGTCCACAGGTTCTTTAAAATGCTGTGTTGTTGTGGCTGTGGAAAAAGACAATTTTTTTCTGTCCTTGTTAGAACTCTTGCCATAGCAGAAGTGAAATTCCTGCCTGACACAGATGTTTATTCTATGTTTCAGGCAGGACAATTATTTTAAGTGCACTGCATGAAGCAAAGCTAGAAGCAGCACCAGATAAATGAAGTAAAGCCAAGTCAGATTCCAGGAACACAGGCTAATTCTACCTACATATAGGAGAAACCATGATCCTAGTAGCTAAATATGTCACCATCATTAACATTATTTCTGTCAGCCTGGGATGGGGTTAATCATGGCTCAGCTTTTTAGTCTAGTGCTCAGTGACACTGTGCTGTCAGGATGACACTCCTTTTTGTCTCTGGTTTCCTGGCATGAAAGAAAGGCAGACACCTTTCTTCATAGCTTCATGCATGCTCCTCTGTATTCCCTGCACTTCTAGGAACTCTTGCTGAAAGGTAGTCCAGCAAAATTTTATCTTAGTCACTAAGGTGTGGTCATTCTTTGCACATGTAAAATTTTTAAAAATCCAGCTATTTGAGATGGGGAGAATTTCTTTGGTTAAATGAGTCTCCTTATTGGTTCAAATGTTGTAATACAGGTTGCAGCCCAAAGCACATTTTTATGACCACATTTCAGTGTAAAAAAGATCCCATGGCCTTTTGAAAATACAGTATCTCTGACAGCATTGCTGCCCCAGTCTTAACTAAAGCAGTATAAATGCATAAATAGAAGGGATGAAGTGAAGGCCTTTAGGGCATTCCCTTAAAATAGGAACAGGTCTCTAACTAGGTATTTAAAGTGAATTTTCCTCTAATAGGAAATTATATAGCCAAAACTAGCTGTCATTCCTACCAGGTGACAGAAGGGCAGTATCCTTGTATCAGCTGACTGAAATTATCACACAGAAAAAAAGGCCCGTTTTTCTTCTTTAATTCAGGTTGCAAGCATATATCTATATTTTCCCAGAAAACTTTCTAGAGAGAGTCCTCCATTCACACTTTCTTTGGCAGTGTCTGGTGAGTTTTAATTCTGGTACTCAGCTCTGGGCTCTTGCTGAACACAACACAGCAACCATGGGGCCATTGGTGAGCCTGGGACAGAGGTCAGTGTCAAATAAAGTCACATAACACTTGTGCATTGGTAAATGCAGTTCACTAATTTTACTTATCTCATTAATTTTAATGGTCTGATCACATCAGGATGAGGTAGATTGCTGAACTTCGATTATCCAGCAATGCCACTTGCAGGATGGAGACTGTCACTTTTACCTAGTCCAGGCATCACTGGGAGCTAAGGTTGTGTGTGCAGGCTATAAATTAACTGTTGCAGCAGCCTGAATCACTTGTGTAACACTTTGGGAGCCATATGTCAGTGTATATCAAAATAGCAATATATCAACAGCTGTCTGAGGTGCAGTGCATGAGATAAAAAGAAAACAGGGTAATTTAAAAAAAAAAAAAAAGGATTGGGCACCTGTGAGTTGTTGATGAGCAGCTTCAGAAGTCATTGCTCATATGCCAGCATTTTCTAAAATCAGCTCTGGTAAGGCTGTAGGTAAGGAGAGAGACTGCTGGACCTGGGTACAGGATGGAGCAGTACAGGTACAGGACTCAACTCTAGCAGCTTGAGCCGGCCCTTGGTTTGGCCTCATGCCATATCATTGAGAGGTAATTAGTTCAGGGTCATTTAAAATGTGCTCATTTGACCAAATGCAGCACATACCTCGTCAAAATGAGAGGGATTTACATCAGTCTTACCATTTTTATTGAGGTTGATGCTAGCCATAATGGAAGCTATATATTTACAGACGCCTCCAGAAAGATTTGCTGTGTCATGTACTGCCTGATAAACAAGAGAATGAGATTTTGATACCACATGAAACAAAAAAGGGAGAAAGGAGATGAGGAATGTCATTTGATGGACACTGATAGGCATTTATTCACCATGACCTAATTCACCGCTCGTTTCTGGAGCCCAGGGCAATGAATAACATATTAAGTAATATTAATGTGAAATATGGTTTCTGCCACAACAGCAATATTAGGAAAGAAACTGCCATTATATGTAAAAAACATACACAACCTTTCATTTTTGCAGGCTTTCCTTAGCTGCAGACTAAGACATATGGCAATATGGCTAGTTACATTAATTCTAATACTATTACCAACTCCAAAGCCTAGGACTTTTTAGTTACTTCACCAAACAACCCTATTCTAATTCCATTTCCTTCTGCTCCTAAGTTCCTTCCAACCCCTTTTTAATGTATGAATGAAGCAGGAAGGCAGCTTATGTTTTTATGTCTCCCAGCACTTTTAAAAATATTAACCAAAGCTCTGTATCCCCTCTCTCCATAGAAAAGCGTAAGCTTGGAAACAGCTCTTTATTTTCTAAAATCCTGGAAATAGGTGTGAATATTCACAGGTATTTGATGTAATATCTACAAGCTCATTTATTTCATGAGGAAAGCAGTAAGCAGATGAAACTGGGAAGCACTATTAAGAAAAGGCAAAAAAAACCCCCACATGAAATATGACATAAAATTGCAGCAATAGTATTTATGTTCTTTTACATACATGCCTATGAAGTATAAATCAGGATAATGCTGAGATTATACTCCTTCCCCTCTTTACTGGAAGAAGAAATGCAAATATTCTACACATTACAATTCATTTCTTGCCTCTCTTGAAAACATATGTATCACACAGAGGATTTTTTTTTTTTATTATGTGATTGACTTGTAGCTGAAAATAAAAATACCTGTACTAAAATAAGGGAAAATTTGTGCACTAACAAAGGGAAACCTTGAAATTAAGCAAACAAATAAATAAATCCTAAAAGTTTAATGCCTGTTAAACATGGAGGCAACGTTCACTGCAATTTTTCTAAGTGTGAGATACACAAATACCTGAAGCATAAAAAGGTTACACTCAGAGGGAGTTGGTGTGAATTGTGGGCTGTACCACACACCTCATCTGTACTGCCATGTAGATCCGGAAGAACAACCAAAGTGCTCAACATCCCATAAGAATGAGGAAACTAAATTACTTACTTTTGAGGGCTGAAAAATAACCATGCTAAAAACAAACCAACTTATGAAAGCAATTTTTGCAGAGACAGAAAATATTGAGAATCTTTGCAAATTAAGCAGTGTAATTGCAGATTATCTTTACTTAATAAAGAGAAAGGTTAGGCATCTCCAGAGCTTTAGCTGTTCTGTTATTATGTCACAATTGATAGGAATTTAATTGTTCCACTTGAGGATTATTTGCCTCTTATCCTCATGATTATATCCTTTTGGCTCAAAAAACAAAACTAGTTATCAGCAAAAGTTATTCATTTCTCTTAAAGAGAGAGTTTTCTTTTGAGATCTTGTGCTGAGACACTGGTCTTGCATACCTTTCTTTTGTAGAGAATGACTGGTTTCTGTCTCGAATTTACCCTGTTTATGTATTTTTTACCACAGCCTAATGGTTTCATCCATCTCAGAGGAGAATAAAAGCTCTTATATTTAAAAATTAAAAGTCCTTTCCTTTCTCTGAAATGGTAACTTTGTTGAAAGAATACAAGAGGTCTCTGTTTAGCAAAAAGTTGCAAATGAGATAGATGTCCCTAGATAGGTCTAAAAATCTTGAGCTTGATGCTCCTGTCAGGAATCACCTGCAATCCACATGCCACAGGAGCCTCAGGATCAAGGATCAAAGGGATCAAGACATCACCTGTATTGGATTGAAGCATATATGTGTGTACATGTAGCATGTACACTGCATTTTTTATTTGCATTGTCCTTAAACAGGAGAATCATTACATTCCAGACTTCAATGGCAAATACAAGACTCCTACAATCACACAGAAAGCAACCACCTCTATGCTTCCTTGCGAATAGGATTACCTTTGTTTCCATGCTCTTCATTTCCTCCCACCACTATTGTGCTTTTTAGCATAATATTAGCCTAAAAATGATCCTCTGCTTGCCAATTGGTGGCCCGCCATGAGAGCTGATTTAAGCAATCAGCAAAATCCCCCATCTGGTATCTGGACTTCCAATGTATGTCCTGCACATTAGCACAGCTGAGCTTCCAGCTGAGACCCTCTGTGCATTTCCACCAGGTGAGCCAAAATACTAAGCCAGGAGGTGCTTTGCTAAACCTGTCTCAGCTGGAAGTTGGTCTCTGCAATATTTTTCAGTGTTATTAAATTAGTTCATTCCATTCACAGATTCAGATGCTATTTTAGAACAGTTTTACTCTTTTCCCCAGGCAACCTGTTTTTTTATTACAAGCTATTTTTATATGAATCTTGTTCTACAGATTCCTTGGAAGAAAGAAAAATGGTCTCTGAGCTTAAGGTGTGCTCTGTGCCTGCTGTTCACTGATTTATCATGTGAATTTGGCATGATGCCTTTTTTTCTTTTGCTCAACTCTTATGTTGCTCCCTGAAAGCTTTGTCAAAAAGACCAGTACCCAGGAAACATAGTACCTGTGATTTTTATGGGATACATTGTGTAGTTAAAGATTTTTGAAGTATGCTGTTTTTTTCAGAAATTATATTATCTGCTTTCAAGTATTTTCCCTTACTGAAGAGAGGAGGAAATAATATCCATCATGAACGTATCTGAAATGTCTCTTTGGATCATACCACCATATCTAGTCTCATCTCTTTTTATTTTCAGTGCAGTCTATGGCTAGATGCTTATCTTATTTGTAGGCCTAATTCTTCCCACTTTTGGACACATAAAAGTATCTTCAGAGTCTAACTTAGAAGCATTGTCAATAGGAAAAGATAAGCACCTTTGTTTAAGTTTGGGCTTTCTTTGTTAGCACCTATCAAAAGTTTTTGAAGCCACTACCTGTTTTGAGACAAGGGAAGGGACAACGACATTGTCAGAGAGATCTCAAGTGACCATTGTGTAGAGGAGAGGAGCTTATTAAGACGATTACCAAGGGTAAACAGAGTGAGTTCAGCCCTGATGGTTGTATTTGGTTTGCCTAGCAGCCAAAAGGCTGCCAGCTGTTCATGCACATGGCAAATCACATTCCAGCCAGGGGCACAGCTTCTGCCTGACCAGAGCAGGCAAAACATGTTTGGTAGAAGACATGGGAGATGACAACCTCTGTGTGTAGGTGTAAGATGTGTAGATTCGATGATAAAGGTTCTTTGAGCAGCTGAATGTGGTATGGCTCGGAGCTGGTCATACTGGGGAATACTTCAGGGTCAGTGAAGAAAGTTATTGCCCGGTTAACTCCTCTTAAAAATAAGGAAAGCCGTTTGACTATGAGGGTGGACACAGGTTGGCCAGAGAGATTGTGAAGTCTCTGGCCCTGGAGGTATTCAAACCCTAACCAGCCATGACCCTGAGCAACCTCTTCTACCTGACTCTGCTTGGGCAAGGTGGGTCAGACTGGAGACATGCAGAATTCCTTCCAATCTGCGATTCTGTGACTTGGTGAACCATAAGGCACATGGAAGTGATGAGGACAACCTATTAAGTGGGGATGCCAGAAATGAAGACCATGCTGGAGGGTGTTGTTGAAGGCCATAAGAGACATGGAATGTGGGTGTGGAAATCGGGTGGTTAGGGGGATGTTAGGGTACTGTGGCACTGTAAGAAGGATGATAAGGGTCCCCAAAAGACGGTGGGCTTGGCAGTGTGGATGGAACTTGAAGTACTGAAAAGGGTACATAATAGATGATGGAGGTGGAATTCACAAGAGCCAGATAGATATATTACCAAAGAAGATGAGGAATACAGACAATCCCTAGGAAATGTGTCCTGATTAGTTCCATGGTCTTGGGAGGCTCCCTATGTTTCAGCACGTTTTCAGTTCTTCAAATTTTTTTTCTACACTTTTATGCAGAATCTTCACTGCTGGTTTGGTTTTTGTCCCGGTTTTTGTATTGTGGTTTGGAGGCTTTTTCCTCCTTAATTTTTGTTTTAATGTCATACATCTCAGTGAGACCATTTCTCACTTTCTTGAGTTAATTGTAGGCAAGAGGTGGAACCTGTTTACCATATGTTACTTTTTAATGAATTCTTTCTTTCTGCATGCTACTCTTTGATACGAATTACTTAGTTAGGCTCTTTTATTGTGGTTACAGGGTGCTAATGCACTTCTAGCATATCATAAGAGTCATTTCTATCAGAAGAGTTTAGCTTTGATCCTGTTATCCTTGTTGATTACCACTATTTGCATATTACTTGATTTCCCAGGTTTGTGATCTATTGTGTGGTCTGGTTCCATCCTCTCTTGTCTCTCCAGGTTCCTTGTTTGCTTTGCTTTCCTGCTTTGCACTGCTTTGGTGTAAGAGATATTTCAAAACTCATTAATTTCAAAGGCAAAGGTTTGTTTTACACATTTGCTTTTTTAACTTTTGGCAGTTTTAGTTTATTTCGTTACAAATGAGCCTTTGATATTCATCAGAGATCCTGTGGTGAATTGTTTGCTATTAAATTCCTGGTTGAAATAGAAAGTAAAGTAAAATGACACTGCTTCAAAGAATCAGTGTTGAGAAAATGAGGAAAGCAGTAACTTCAGCATCAAGGTTTTGTCATGACCAGGTGTGCTTCCACATTCATTTTCTGTACAGATGTCACACTTCTGTCTGCATGAAAGTTTGCAGTCAGCTTCTAAACTCACACAATGAGAAGTGCCTAGTTTTTATGGTGTTTGGGACAGTGAAGGTCATTTCACCTATTTGCCTGTGTCTCCCCTGTAGAGACATACATTCACCATTCTGTTTTGTCATTTCCAGGATGCTCATTATGTTAACCACCTATGAACCTGCTCTTTGGGTAAATGAGGTATTGATAAATGGGAACTCAAGTTATTTCCAAATATGAATGATTGTGTAGGTTTCTCATCTGTGCCCATCATCTTCCTCTAGTGTTATCCTTATTGCTGAACGGATTCATCCATTTGGCTTTATTAATAATTCTCAAATTTACTTTTTCTTCTGGTGCATATGCATACTCTGAGGCTCATGCCTCCTTCTCTTGGATGTTTCACCTTCGATTGGCTGCCATCCAATATCAAGCACACTATCCCCAGAACAGATTTCTCAAGACTGCCTTAGATGTCATCTCTGCTTCCCACACCTCCCACGCTATCAGTGACATGATTTTCCCTTACCTCTCTGGGACATGACTTACTAACTCTGCCACCTATTCTTCCAGATGAGCTGAATTGTCATTGCCACATTTTCCTCTTGCCTCATCTCTGAGCCTCTTCCTTGGGTCCCATGAGTATATCAGATTCAGAACCCTTGATTTCATGCCTCTATGTGAATTTTCTACTTTTACAGTTACCCCAAAACATTTTTCATACCCCCTTTCCTACTTCCAGTGGCATTTCTCAGTGTGATTACTCATTTAAAATATAGTTGAATCTTCTTAATGACAGGAGATGGATTGGGTATTCTACAATTTATTTACTTTCCTTAAGCTCACCTATGGCAGTGATTTCTCAGTAGGATGAAGAGTAAGGTGGAACATAAGCACAGCACCTTTTTTTTACCTTGTGAAAGGGTATTTCAGCTGCTGCTCCAGATCAAGTCATCCATAGTGTGAGAGGATTGAGTTTAGTGAGACAGGTCCAGTCTGAGTACACAGTGCTCAGGCTCTGTCCTTCCAGAAAGTTGTAAGCTGGGATCCATATGTCCCATAATAGATTTTTATATATCCTGTGCAAGTGATGAGCAAATGAGGGTCATGCCACAGCTTCCTCTCCTTATTGTCCTCCAATTTTTTTTTCCAATGGGTTTTTTTTATGATCTTTATAAAACTGGTCAGGCTGATGCTATTCCAGTGCTGGACCACCCTCTGGGTGAAGAACCTTTTCCTATATCCAGCCTAAACCGCCCCTGACTCAGCTTCAGGCAGTTCCCTCAGGTCCTGTCACTGGTCATGAGAGTGAAGAGGTCCCTTCACTCTTCCCCTCACAAGGAAGTTGTAACTGCAATGAGGTCTCCCCTCAATCTCCTCCAGGCTGAACAGACCAAGTGACCTCAGCTGCTCCTCAATGGCTTTCCCTCAAAGCCCTTCACATGCACACAAACACAAACACACAGGCCAAGAATACATTCTTTAATATCTTTAAATAATCTTGTATTATAGATGCAAAGGGGCACTTTGAAGTAAAAAAAGCTGGTTTTCTGGTTTATAAGTACAAAATACAAGCATAAAAGAAAATGTAGAGCCATAAATCCTACTATTAGTGAGTTTCACTCTGCTTTTGTTATTTTTGTAATTTTGGAGACTTTCTCCTGAACCAGCAGGATATAATTTCTTAATGATACAATAATGTCTTCAAGCATGAAGCATTCTGTGTTCATACTTGCAGCCTTAGTTCCACTGGAATCAGGTAGAATAAGGAACCCAGTGCCTTTCTCTTTAGAAGACACTCACAGTGCACACAGCCAAGATTACCATTTTTGTAAGCAATGAGAAATCTTTCAAGTAATCTATGTAGATGTTATCTTTCCTGATGTGGCAATTTTCACATTTTTGTGAGAAACAAAGTTAGCTTTTTATGGAGCCAGTGGCTAGGCTTGAGAGTTTAATCTCAGTACGAAGCCAAACTGAAAAAGTGATTTACATCTTTGGCTCACTTAGGTTACTAACACCTGAATAAAACATTCTCAATTATTTCTGAAGTTTTGACTCCAAATTTTTCACTGTTTGGATGACCTCAGCGTATTATCAAATGTTTTTGGTTTTTTTTTTAACATGCTAAAGGTTTTATATATAAGGTAGTTGGTTATTATAATTGAGATCTAGTCATAAAATTGAAACAAAATTATCAAAATAATTTACTGGTTTGCAAGAAATGTTTACAGTAATATGAACTGAGAATATTCTGTGCATAATGAATATAACTCCTTTTCAGAGGAGTTTAGTGAGACACATTTTGAATCTGCAAATATCAAACATGCTAACATGAGCCCACATCTTTTTGATGAGAGTTAACACACAGATTTCTTTGAGAAGTAAGGTCTTTGTTTTCTCTTCTGGAGAATAGAGTTTTAATGAGTAAGTCCCTGGAGAAAGTGAAATATCTTTCAGGAATCATGAGAAAATAAGGGGGAAAAGAAAAATGGAAGAAAATAAGTAGGGGGGAAAAAAGATTTTAAAAATTGGTGTTGGGCATAAGGAGGATTAAGGACAGCATTCTGACTAGGAGCTTCAATTTGCAATGCAAAGCCTGTATTCCAGAAAAAACATATTAGCCTTATCCCCAGACTGAACCAGATTGAAAAATTGTATTTTCTGGTCATGAGTGTTTCTCATAATGTAGTATTGTGCAACTGAAACTGCCACAGTCTTCCTGTTTATCATCCCAGGTTTTTTGTGAAAAGTGCAGCATCAGCCCTTTGCAAGATAGGGTCACAAGATAGGAAAATTGTTGCTTCATTTCAACAATTTTACTACTTTTCTTTATATAATCTGTGTGTTATAGCCATAGCCTTCGCTGCCAAATAAGCACAAAAGATTGCCCTTTGCCTACCTTCTGTATTTTTCTGTACCTGGCAAACTAGAAAAATCCATGAATTTTGCTAGTTCTTAATAAATACTCACCAGTGATATGAAGCAGCAGGGGAGATGCAAAAGGAATAATAATTCTCTTAAATGAAAAGGAGTCAGATTAAGCCAGTTCATTTATGTTCAGGAAGGAGAAGGAATATGCTTACATATGATAAAAATAAACTGATGAAATTTCTAATATTTATAGAACATTGCTCAAAAATCATTTCAATGTGAATAATGAATTGATTTTAATCTTCCCATCTGAGCCAGGCTTACCTTCAAGCCTGCACTCTTACCCCATTTCTTTTATGGGAACTCCTCCTAGTTTCTGCAGGAGGGAGAAGACAGGGAATTAGGGGACCTCCCACTCTTGGGGCTGGAAAGGCATTAATACAAATTACTTACTCCCCAGTCTAATTCATTATATCTGTGGAGCTGTAGTAGGGAAGTATTTCTAATCATAATGCCACCTTAAAGGGGAGATCCCCATGCTGCCAGCATGACCCTGAAAAGTCCCAAGGGCCAAAGAGCGAAGAGCTGCTCTCAGGAGGTTGCTCACCTGAGGAGCACTGCACAGCTGCGTCAACGATCTACTAGACACAGTGAAAATATTTACATTTCATCCACAGTTTAACAATAGAGAATAATGTCCCACTCCCTGCCAGGTAGAACCAGATATCAGTTGTTTCAATCACTGTTGGGTCATTTTTGGGAAACCAGAAGAACATAGTTCACTGCAGAGAGGTCAAATTCACAGCTCTTGCTAGTGGTACAGTGCTGCAGCAAACCTGTAAGAGCTTGGATATTCTGGATCCACAGCTCACATCATAGCAATTCACCTCTCTTTGCCACTATTTAAGATTCTGATGGTTGGATAATACTTAACCACACCTGAAGCCAGCACAGCATTTGTCATTTTACACTAGGTTTTTCTCTGAAATGTCCATCTGCTGTTCCACTCATCAAGACACAGTTATTCCAGCAGGAAAAAGGCTACTTATGGACACTTGACCACACTTCAGCTCCAGTTTTGTCATTTGGCTTTGGCTGAAACACATTTCAGGGCTGACTAAAAGGTGAATGTTCAGAATGGGATAGCTGTTTTCTGACCTGGCACCAGCTGGCCTGCCCACACCGCTCCCCTCTTCACCACACCTGGTTCAAGCCTGTTCAGCACTGATGCCTGTGCACACCCATGTCATCAACTTTCCTTTGTCTTTTACATGGTAACACCCTGAAACATGCAAAACCTGGTCTTCCTGAGTCTCGTTTGATATATTCAGAGTGTTTAATCCTTGTTATAACACTTTTCATCGTGTTTACATGTTGGATTGTAGATGAGACCAAGAGCATGAAACAACTGGCATCGTCAGAGGTCCCAGTTAAACCCATGTACTGTTAACTTGATGATCAGAGCTGTAATTTCCTCACCAATACATACACAAAGCTGGGATGGGTTGGAGGCAAACGTGCATAGAGGAGTAATCATTACCACAGGGATAGAAAAAATAAAGGAAAGGAACAAGTTGGACACAAGAATGGAGGAGGAGGAACAGAAGATTGTAGGGCTGCAGCTTGGTTTGGTGCAGCTTATAAGACATTTGGTACCCACAGGGTGTCACAGTTAAACCTTCCCATTGCTCAGTGCACCTGTGGGTGGTGGAAGAGCACTCCTACTCTCAGATTAACCTAGTCCATGGATTTTCAGAGGGGTCACCATCCAGCCTCCATCTTTCTAAAAATTCTTCAATGACTCAGAAGAAATCTGAGCAATTTTTTTTTTATGATTGTGTCATAGTTCATAAAATACAAATATTTTTTGACTTCCATAAAATCATACCAATGCCTCTGGTGTAACATCTGTTCTAAACATGGACTTTCCTCTGCAGCTGGCTACTCAAGCAAAACTCCACTGTTCTCACAGGGGAGATATTGATATGCCCAGGTAAATCACATGGAAATGGAGTCCACTACAAATCGAGGTAGTGTGTTAAACTAGTCTTTTGGCACTGGGCTAGCAGGCTCCTGAGCAGTGATGTCAATGACATTTCCCTGCACTATAGCAGTTACTGTGGAGTCTGCTTTCCATATCCTAGTGCCTCACTTCAGCTTCTTTAGTGTCACTGGTCACTACTGGTCTCTTGGAGGAACAAAAATATGAGAATTACTCACTTTTCTGTTAGATTACCCTAAGAGTGCAAGAGTAGCATCTGTGATAAAACCTGAAAATTGTCTATTCACACACAGTTATGTTCAGGACCTACCACTGATTGTTTTGATGTTTACATCTCTCCTCTAATTTCACTTTTTTAATTGCTTCACCTTCTGTCATTAGTCTCTCATGGATCATCATTTGCACATTTCCATGCTGCATTCCCATGATCTGCAAACAGCTCACTAAATGGAGGGATGTGGGTCCAGCACCCTGCTGGGCTCTTTCAGTGCCAATACCCGAAGTTGCCAGGGCTGAGCTCCTGGGAGGCTGCAACTACCTGCCTGCTCTGTCTTCAAGTGGGCAGGAGTTGCATAAAACAGGCAGGAGATCCCCCTGGACTGTGCTTGCCAGCTGTCCAAAACTCCTTCCAGTTGGGATGTGTTGCTAACTTGCGGAGCAGAGTAAGGAGTGGGAATAGATGCAGGTGACCCACGGCAAGGGCAATTCACTCTTTCATTTAGAGATGAAGAAGACAAAATGCAAAACACAGCATGCTGTCTATATTCACTCCTAGAATGTATAATTTGTCAAAATAATGTTCTTTTAATACCTAATTAGACTTTCTTACCAGCCTGAGGCACTAGTACTTCTTGTGGTTAATCAAGACCCCTGTTGCCAGGGTAAGTTCTCCTATACAGCAGCCACATTCTCCCACTTCAATGAGGTAGGGAAAAAACAGCCTGATTTTGAATCAGTTATTTTTACAGGATATCCCTGTTACCTTTTGGAAGAAATTTGTGAAATATTGAGTATGTTATGCTATGATTTTAGAGATTATTCAAACACTCTATGGAAAAGCTTTACAGAAAAACCTGTGTCAGTAGCTAAATAAAGAATGTGTAGGGAGAAGATATAAATTTGGGTAGTAGTGAGGAAGGAAAAGTTGGAAAAGAAGGTGAAGAAATGCAGCACCGCTTTATTTCAATCTTCTGCGGTCAAACAAAAGCAGTTTTTAGATCCACATTCAGTAATTTAAATCTGCTGACCTTTAGATTCTCACTTAGAATCTATAAAGCAATGTGAAATCCATATTTCAGGTAAATATGTGACCTTGTTCCAGAGGAAACTTGGTAATCTAGAGGCTGAGGGGATGTGGCAAGGGATAGTCTGTTAAATAAAGCTATGGTATGAAGGACATTCCCTTTAATACAAATATTTCACCTCTTGATATTTACTGTGCAGGTTGTGGCTATGAAATCTTTCCCTTTGTGCATGGACATTTTTTGCAGTCCCCATTTTCATTTTTTCTGTATGCTCTTATTAAAATTCACATCACACTGCAGTTCAGTTCTATTGAAAAAAAAAAAAAAAATCCCACTGTATTCTTTCTCTGATACATTCCTGTGTGCAGTTTTGGTAGCACTTACCTCCATTGATATTGTTAAAGTTTCATAGCAAGCCTTCACACTGTTCTGCTTTTGTGTAATCTTTATAGTAATAGGGCTAATTCAATAATATTCACACTGCCAAGTGAAGAAGCCTATAATGTAAAACTCAATTACCTTTTCCATTCCTTTTCTCAGTTGCTTTTCTGCTGTGCTTAGTCTTTTATCTTCTTCACTGTAAACAGGTAGCTTATTTAAATTTAATAGACACCACTGCCTTCCTCGTTTCATTTTTTTCCTTTGAACCTTCTAGACACTCTCATGAGATGTTCATTCACCTTTGTGGAATACCATAGTAATAGCAATATAGGGGGAAAAAAATGTAACGATTGCATAAAAGCTACAGTAAATGCCTAATGAACACCTTGTTTATGAAGAATTTTGCTTGGATTCCTACATGCACTTTGGTAAATTATGCAAATTAAATATTCATTACTTAGTACTTCATTAGTTCGCCTTTGGAACGTTTTTTCTTCTTTATAGTAGCCTGGGGTAAAGGGTTTTTTTTTTAATATGGCTTATTCTGTTATTTTTTCAGAAAATCTTTAGTTAAAATGTTAGAGGAAAGTTGTATTTATTCCACAACAACCTAGAATAACCATATATTCGGGAGACTGAGCATTCTCTCCCACAAGAATACTGTGTATGTTCACAAATTGTTCAGAGTTCTTATTTCAATAACCAAAATAACTAAATATTTAAACTGACTTTTGCAGTAAGTTTGCTTACTGATCCTATCCCCACTCAGAAAGAATTACAATTCCATTAGCACGAGCAGTATGTGACAAATGGGGACGCACAAAGCACGCGCTCCGCACCGTTGCCCTGCATTGCTCACAGTCTGTGCTGGCTGTGACCCTTCAAGCAGATTTACCTGGTGCAGGAGACAAGTGCTGCTCACCAGCCTCGAGAAAGTGGAAGGAATTACAAGGAAAGTGGAAGCTGGGGGTCCAGTAACCCTAGCTGCCCCCTGAGGGAAGGTGGCCATGGGATTCTGCCTGCCCTCAAGACCCTGGCCAACACACAGTATTTGTTCTTGCTGCTATTTGAAATGTTGGAAGGATGTTAGCTGAATTAAATCTCTTGAAAGGTTTAGTGCCTCTGATTTGCTTTCCTCACATATTCCTTCATCCTCAGACATGGTATCTGGGGATACAGTCCCTCTCCAGAAAGTCTCCTCACAAGCTGTGCAATGCTTTAAAGCAGAAAAGCATTTTCTGATTGTTTATGGGCAGTAAGCCATGTCAAACTTTGTTGTTCAGACTTGAAACTAGGAAGGCTGGCAATTCCAGCTGAATTTCAGACACACTACAGGGAGGGAATTCATTAAAAGAAAATCTTAAAAGAGCTTGGGTTTAGCTTGTTGGTTTTCATTGAGCACTCAGTGGAGAGATGTGAAGGAGAGATCCCTGATCTGGTGATTAGTAACAACACAGAGAGAAACAATTTGCTCTGTAAGTCAGCTGTCATATTGGTCCTTGCCAGAGAAATATTCTTTTAATTCTCTTTCCAAGTAGTCCTAGGCAATAGGATATGTTTGCATGGATGATGGGATGATTTGAGTGTGTTGGCCTATCCATATTCAATCAGTAAAGCTGCAGAATGCTGAGCAGCATGTTGGATGCTCAAGCCCCAGTGTAGGGTCAGGTGTAAAGCCAAGCTGCTGGTGGTTTGGGGAGAATATGAATCCAGGGTTGCAAACCATGCTTCATGTGATTTCACTGAGGTTACACAGGGAACCCATGGAAGAACCATGAAGAATTAGTGTCTTATGATTACTTTTCTTCTCCATCAATAAAAATTTGTGTCTACTCTGCCAAAATGCTGTGTTGCAATAAAGTGTGATGCTTTTAGTCACTACTATAGGATGCAGTAATAACAGAGTAAACCTATGTTTAAATGAGATTGTGACTGCTTGAGATCCTTATCCTTCCCCAGCCAGCAGGCATTGTGCACATTTTGGCAAGCCAGCTATTGCACAGCCTCTGGCAGTGCAAGTGGAAAACTGGGGAGAAATAGGACACTGCTGAAAATAAACAGTTGCATCTGTACTGGGTTAATAAATCAGAAACAGGCAAACATTAAATCTGAACAGTGTCCACCTCTCTGTGTGCCTGCATTTTGCTGCATACTAATTTTCTCATTTTTGTGAGAACTGCATCAAACACAGATCAAGTTCTACCTCAGAGGCTGCATGAAAATCAAACCACATGTGGATCTTGATTTATTTGCTGGGAGCAGGCATCTCCAGACCATGTTTAGAGCTTCTAGGGAATGCAATGGAAGAGGTACAAATCAAGGTAAGGTGCCTTATTACCAGTCAATTTCTTAATAGGTAGTTGTTTTAACAGCAATAAATAAGCATCACTTGAAAAGTTTAAGGCAATAGCCAAGACTGGATCAGAAGAGCTCTATGCTTGGTCTTTGCATGTTTTATTGAGTGTGGTCCACCTGATAGTTATTTCCAGTTTAGCTGGACAGATTGCTGTTAGAAGCCAGCCCATTAGAGCCGTGTAGTCCAAAGTTTCTTTAGCTTCTTGCAAAAGGCTTCTTTTAAAAGATGTGCTGCTGTGTTGTTTGCATCCTGTCACATAGTACACACACATGCAGATCTGAAGCCTAGGCAGAGAGCTCCCTCACCAGTCAGAGGATTCAGTTCCTCCTTCCCTGTGTCCTCTGCTTCAATGCACTGGTTTGTTACTGGTTGCCTTTCCCTAGACTTTTCACCCTCAGAACCAATATCTATTTTCATATTCACCAACTAACTTGAGTGCAACTCTCTCCAAAATATGTCCATATTAGTCCCCAGTTAAGTGTTGCCTATCAGTTTTCATTTGCACACATCTGTGTGTGCTTATTGGGGTGAGGACTCTCGTGCACATTATCCTCTGATCTGTGTCCAAGTTTGCATCTCAACAGACCTATGTTGTTTGTTCTGATTCAGAGGTTGTGGATTAATTTCCAGGCATGTGGTGCAATATCTAAGAGATTCTGGGCCCTTTGGTGGAGTGAACAAGGCTGACCATATGGTAGTTCTCTGGAATTACAGTTTTCTACCTCAGGAAGGTATGACAAAAGCAGCATAGGCACAGGCACACATTTATACACCAGGGTTTTAAAGCATGCTTCTTCACTGAGCTCTTCTTCTGGTGACTGAAGAGCGCTGCTTCTCTCTTGCTTCAGCCACCCCTTCTGCCCACAGTCTGTCGTATGACCAGTCCTGAGGAGTCCTGGCCAAGCTCTCTTGAGGGGGTTTGAGGAGGACATTCACCTGAAGTGAGAAGATGTCTCACTTCGCATCCACTGGTGACACAGGACTCATGAACATCATGTTGAACACAGATTTCCCAAAAAAAGCAGTGACTAGTAGTGAGCTTTGTCTAAATAAAAGTGACCAAAAAACACTTATGGAGATGGCTTACCTAGTGCAGGTAAGAGGATTGTATGTTTAATGCAAAAAACACAAAGAAATGTACTTTTAAACATAGTGAGCAAATTAACATGGGCCCAATCTATAAAAAACATCCGATGACACAAACATTAACATACAAAATTAATATCTTCGGCAAGGCACTTACACAGCTTGAAACACAACTCAAGATGGTTAATGAACCCCCTTGTGTATATTATCCAACAAGAAGACCTGTGTCATCAAATATTTTTATTGTTAGCTGAGATTGCCTACACTCTATAATGCAGCTGTAACTGAGAGCTCAAATTGTGATTTCTATTGCGTTGTCTCCAAGTAAAAATCTGGAAACAATCTAACACTGCCCTTATATCTAATCTCAATCATGCAGAGCCATATGAATTCTGTGCTTAGTTCACTATGCTTTTAACATGTTTGAAATTATGTAGCTAGGATAGATCTTGTACTTCATGACTGTTCAGGGAAGATGGGAATAATGACATGGCACCATGAGCTGGAAGGATATCACTGTATTTGTTAAGTGTCCTTGCAATTCTAATCATCAAATAAACAAACAGACAAACAAGTAAGTAAATATCAGTAATTCAGAGCCATTTCAGAAACAGCATAAAAAGAAAGAGAAGGTTTGTAGCCATCTCATTGGTGACAGAGACATCAAATGGAGACAATATTCAGCATTAACTTAGTGTCCATTTTGATTCCTTGCAGTCGGGCAGGAAATGAGGTTTGAGTGACAATTTTATTTACTGAGTCGTAGGCTGCTGAAAATTTGCAACATCCATGCAAAACAGTGGAGTTTTTCATTAACAAGGCTTGATAAGATACAATGAAAATATGAGTAATTTTCATTAGCTATTTTTCAATAAAAGGCATGGAAAATAAATTATATTAAAACCCTGCTCTGCATAATTCTGCCTTTGTGTTTTCAGAAGAAACCTTATCACAGTACCTTTTAATAATATGGAACACCTATTGCAGAATTCGTTGTTTTATCCATTTTTTTCTGGAAATACTATGGTTCTCTTCCTTTTGCCTTCAGCCAAAGGTCCCATTTGTGATTTAGAGAGTAGTTTCCCCAGTATTCTTACATCAGTGGTGCCTATGAAATACCTGGCAGTTTAATTGCTGTGGACACTACTTCAACCAAATGTGCATTTTCAGATGCAGACTCTCAACTGCTTTCAGAAAAGCTGGTATGTGTGCAGTGGCTTGTGCACCCTGCAAGGACATTCATATTGTACCTAATGCTGAATTAAAACCAGAAGAAAGAGTCAGAGATAAAAAAGGTGAGGAGAGCACAGCCTCAGGGCACTATAATGAATATCATTCTTGTTGGAAGATGTCATTAATGCTGGCATTTGAGATTGAAAATAGGAGAAGTTATTATAAACCTCTCATAATAATGGTAATAACAATGCTTTAGAATAATTTTTAAATTAACTGTATTAGTAAACTCCTTTAGGTTTAGTCTTTCCCTGGCTCCCAGCAGAGGAATTCTTTAGAGGGCTAACACCAGCTACATGTTTCCTCCTCCTCTGACAGCCTTCCTTGAACTCTACATAGAAGTCAATTTACCTCCTCAATATTCATACAGGTGGCAGCTTCTACATAGAAATATTCCTTTAAACAAAAGCCAATTAAAGGTCTGGCAAACTGTTTTCAGAAAAGAAAGCTGGGTGTTCCAAAGCGCTGAAAACCAGAGCCAACTATAGAGAAAAAAAACAAAAACAAACTGTTTTCTTTTTCCAATTTAAAAGCAGACCTGTCCCGGTGAAAGATTTTTCTAAGTGACATGGGACTAAAGAAAGACACTATAGTTAAATATAGAAGAATAATAATTTTCCTTGGCTTTCTGAAGTAGCACACAAATATCTGTGAGTAATGCCACAGTGAGCAGGATACTTTATAAAACCCAAACAACTGTCACACATAGGTTATAAGGTCATTTCTCACACGTAAGATAAGCTGGAAATCCATCCCATGGATAGAATCTGAGAAAATGTTATGAAGTTTCAAAATAAAAAATGAGTTTCACATGTTATTTTATTTCTCAAGGGCATTTTGCTAAACATATGCATACACTCTCACAGCTTACCCACAAAAAAGAGAAAGAAATCAGTATCACAGGGATTTAAAAGATGAAGTGTTCTTTAATTGCATGGTGTATTTTTTTTTATTATATATACAATGAAAATTTACAATTATACAGTGATGCAGATTATTCAAAGCAGTTATTCACTGCCTTTTCCTGATTGTACTCAAGATACTGTAGGCAAATTTTATTATTGTCTCATGAAGGATAAAACTGAAACATGGAGTTCATGGTCAAAGGCCATAATGATTTATCTCTTGTTTCCTAAATGAAGTATCCAAATCCAAGCCCCGTGCAGCAAATGTGTATCTGGGCTTCAAGTAAAATATTCTGCAGCTCAGCATGTGGCTGCTGCCCTCTTTGCCTTTTGAGCTCATCAGAGGCTGTAGATGTTCAGCATCTCTGAAAACCAAAATTTCCTGATTCACCCTTTAGGCAATCAAATTCAAGTCTCTTGTTTTAAATTAAGTCCTTAACATTTTCTGGGGAAGTGACTGAACAAGTCAGGAGTGGCAAGCCCGCTGCTTCAGCCACTGATCAAGGGCAAGCAGAACACATGAGGCAAGGGTGCCTTGGTATGAGTTTTCTCAAGGGCTGTCCTTACTTCCAGAGACATGCATCATAATGGCACTGCCCTGCTGGTAGCTGCCACCATCCAGCTGAGCATATGAAGCCAAGTTTTCACCAAAAACCTTGGCTTCCTATCTACACTTGACTCCCATGCCAAGGGTGGTCTCTATTCATGATAAAGGAAAATATAGCCTGGGGCCTGAATGTCTTGGATTTCCTTCCACCATATGCTCACCCATGGCGGCTGGGGTCATGCAGAGTGCTGGCACTAGCAATCCTCATATTTCAGTGGATTATTTCTCTGCAAAAGAAGCCCCCATATATTTAGAGGCAATCTAAATTCAGATGCCTTTCCAGCACATGGGATGTGGGATATTTCCTTTCTCTGACATGGGGAGGGGGAGCTGGCAGGGATCTTCATTCCAATCATCTTTCCATCCCTTGCAGTTGAAAGGAGACAGATCTTTGCGCATTTTGCTAAATTGCACCAAAAGCAGTCAATAGAGCACCTTTGGTTGATCTAAAAATAAATAAAATAAAACTTCTTTGAGGAGGCTATCAGAACTCCATCCAAGCATAGATCTGAGCCCAAATAGTATTTGGCTTGAAGTCTTGCAGCACTGATTTGAATCTTCTCAGAGGTGAGAGAGGGAAACCCCCTTAACACAGTGCACTTGTTTGGCAGCCAGAGCAAGCAGGCTGCCCCTGGTGCAGCTCTGCTGGTCTCTCCTCCCTGTGTTCCACACAGAGGGTCACAGCAAGCCCTGCTGCCATATCACCCCTCACTGTAGTGTTGTCCTGAGTTTGCGGTGCAGAATGCAGTAAAGCAAAACGTTGTGTTGGAGAAAGACCAATGGGCAGAGCAGAGACCCTAGCAATGGTAACTGACTGAGGGAGGGAGGAGCCCTCAGCTCCACTGCCCATAAGCTCTGGGTCATCCAGCTGCAAATGGAAGACAGAAGTCCACAGGAAAGCAAATTTCCTTGTTGGATGTGAAAGTACAATGCGACACAACTTACCAAGCATTCTGCCCACGTGCCATGTGTGTGTATCTTTAGGAGTGCAAGCAATAGAAGGAGAGGAGGACAAAAGGGGCTTAAAGCTTCAAGGGACAGAGACCTATATCTCTGCAATTCCCTTGGCCCCACACCTTGTCAGAGCTGCTCTGGGCTCCACACCATTGATACCTGTAAAACCCTGGAGTGGAAATCAAAGCATGAGTAATAGGACGTTTTCAGCACTGCACCATTTCAGACACCCACATAAAATGCACATTGTGAATGATTGCCAGGATCAGCGAATAGATCTTGCCATGGTCTCCATGACCAACAGGGCAGAGCAGGAACTTCCTGTGCCCCTGGGCACTCCCATTTTGATTAAACATCTGAGAAATTTCCCAAAAGACTATTACACTCAATCAATATGACATTGCTTCAACTAATGAAATTCTTTTAACATCCAACATCCTTTGAATTGTGGATTAGAGAGGGCAGGTTGGTTCAGATACTTAACTACATTTTAAATTACATAATTATCTAGCAATACTACTGTATATATTAGAACACCTATTTTCAATGGAAAACCCCAATGTTCTTGAAATTCTGTTTTAAAAACTGTAAGAACTGATTCTTTCAGTATTTTGAAATATTTTGAAAGCTTAAACAAGCTTTCAGGCTTGTTAATGTCATTCAAAGTAAATTGCATATTCTTTAACATAGGAAAATAAATGAATACACTATGTAACTGTTACTGACATCTGAAACTCTTGAAGATAAGGCAGGCAAAAGCATAACTACTTATGTGACTGTATTTATTGCTGGATTCTGAATGTCTTATGGTTAGTAAAATATTTTTTCATCAAGTGAAACATGTGTATTTCATTATATAAAACACTTGTCTAAAGGAAATTTTATGAAGGCAAATAGAACTATCCGGTCTTGATTTTCCTTGTTTAGATTTCCATAAAGCTTACCTTAAGTTTTGTTACTGTGTTAACTGTTCACATATTTAATTTTTTATTTTATTTTTCTTGTGTGGAAATTAAAATGTTGTGGCTTACTGGAACATGGTAGATATTATACTGATAAGACACTGCCAAATATTTTCACAAAAAGTCTCATGCAAAACTCTAACATGTAAAATTATTTTTATATTGTATCCTATCTGAGTTACATTTACAAATGCATTTTAGTCCAAGTCCCCACAACTAGTCTTACATTTGAAATTAGTAGGTTATGTCATTGACTGAGGTACTGTTTTTCTGTGAAACTGAAATATGTCAGAATAACTTTTTTGGAGTAAAATCTTAAAAGGTCTCAGGATTATGGGATTAGGTTTGGGTTAGATTTTTTTTGCTTGTTTGGGAGTGGGATGTTCTAAAAATAAAGAAAACAAGCAGAGACAAGACAATGAAGCTGAGCTCAGTTTTTGCAGGTGTAGTGAGTATGGACTTAAAAGGCCGTTTCCCATCCCATTTATATTACAGAATCACAGAATGGATAAGATTGGAAGGGGCCACAATGGATCATCTGGTCCAATCTCCCTGCTCAAGTAGAATCATCCCTGAGCACATGGCACAGAGTCGTGTCCAGGCAGTTCTTGGAATCTCCAGCACGGGAGACTCCACAAGCACTCTGAGCAATCTGTTCCAGTGCACAGTAAAGAAATTCTTCCTCACATTTAGCTGGAACTTCCTGTGCATCTGTTTCTGCCTGTTGCCTAATAAATGCAATAAGACTGCCACAGGCAAAAAAAAAGTTAACTTTATCATAAAGTTATTATATGTGCACTTAAATTTCAATAATTTTTAGGATGAGATGAGATGAGATGAGATGAGATGAGATGAGATGAGATGAGATGAGATAGAAAAATATTTGGGGCTATGCCTTGTTTTTCAGCTGTGTCCATTCAGAAGAACTGTAGAGAAAAGGCTAGATGTTGAATGGCAGATCTGACAACTCTTTTGGGGAAGTTCTCTGAAGAGGTGAGGGAAAAGGAAGAGGAAAACTCTTAGATGTTCAAATCAAAGGGGTTATCCTGCTTGAAAAAAGGTCAATGTGAGCATACAGATTATTTTTATGAATTAAAATATTCATAAAATATTCAATGCTAAAATATTTGATCATGAGGTCATTGAATTCAAACCCTTTTGACCCTTATATTAAATAAATCACAAAGAAAAAGCAGTACCTTTTCCCTAATTACAGTTCCAGCATAACCCAATCACAATTTTTTTGCAGGACAGTGTCAGTTATAACTTGCCACACACAAAAAATATTTTTCTAAAAAAAAGAATGCAAGCCAGGAATTGGGAACTGTGCAGTGCAGATCACAACTTGGCTGTCAGCCTATACCTAATCTATAGATATATCCAGTTCTTCTCATGAGAAAGTATTTTATGTCATGTCAAATTTTGTCTGGCCTTGTACAAGGGTAAATGTACAATACAGGAAGTACTGTACTTTAAATTTCATTTCTTTCATGGAGCTAGGTAGAAGACTACTTCACCAATAAACAACGCTTCCCAGCTGTCTTGGACCATGTGAGACAACCTCATGCACTAGATTCTTGCAGGGCTTTCAGTCAGAGCAGTGTCTCTCCAAGTCCTGGAAGACTGCATAAACCATGAATCTTTATTTTAAGAACGAATACTCTAAAAATCTTTCTTGAAGGAATAGAGGAATGAAGAGCAAGAGAGTCATCAGAACAATAAGGTGAGGAAGATATGATACAATAGATAAAAACATGTAAGTAGGAAGCAGGAACAGTCTCATATTAATCTTCTTCAGCAAAGTCAATAGCAGGATGATCTGTTCATCACAGGAACACAGCTATGAAGCCTTTGTTGAACATTCACCAGCTGAAATTCAAGGGGCATCTCATCGTCCCGTCATCTCATCAGTGCCACAATGTGAAATTTGCTAACATTGTGAAGGACATCTGTTCAACAAATACATTCCCTGCTTTCCTCCATCCAAATTGCATGTGTCCAAAGCCAAAGTCACTTCATTGTGGACAGTGGCTGAGGGGTGTTTGAGAAATGTCTTCTGCAGGTTGGAGTTGACACAGCAGAAACACAAAGCCTCACAGGTCTCAGAGCTTTTGCAGCTCTTTCTTTTAAAGACCTGTATCACCTTAATTCTGACAATTTCCCTTTCTTTAGATATATTCCCCTTCAAAAGCCTCTGACCAGTGCTTTTTCCTCCAACAGCAGAGGCAGAAACTGTGAGGCCTAGGAAAAGTGGGAAATTTAGGACTGGGATACTAAGCTTGACCAAGGACATCAATTTCTCACTATTGACTGATGCAGAAGACTGTGGGCATGAACCGATATCCTTTAATGAAGGTGGTAAAAGGCATGAGGGAAACTGCACAAGAACATGAGGGGAAAAACATCCTGGTTTTCTGTGTAGCTGAGTAAACATTCTCCTGGTTAAAACAAGTTTTCCCTCATAACACTACAGTTTTCCATTATAAAGCATATTCTTCAGTGACTCAGTTTCCCCTGATGTCACATCAAGAGTTTCAGTTTGTTTAGGAAACGTGGCTGGTAAATACACCTATGGGAAAAAACAGGTTATCAGGTCACTGTTATGCTTAATTCTCATCTGTTCTTTCCCTTTTCAAAATTTCACTTGAAAGTTTCTATCAACTGACCAAATATATATTTTTTTCAGTACAATGATTTAATTATTTTAATGATTTAATTTATTTAATGTTTATAGTTATAAGGCTTTTAGTGGAATAATTTTAAAATATGTTTTCAGGGTCAGTTTGTCTCTATTAAGCTTTTAAACTAGATTAAGTCCAGGATCTTTGCTTTCTGATTAAAAAGCAGATTTTGTCTCTGAAGCCAAAAACAATTTAAAACATATGAAATGCAGTAGAATTAATCTGTCCAGAACCAAAGAAAGACTGTATTTATAGCAACTGATTTATTTTTTTGATATACAGTGTGTGATCTGGTTTATAATTTTTAAGGTGTGTGAAAGGGTCACATTATATATTACACAAATAGCAAGGCAATGATTTACAAGACTTCACGTTGTGCCTACTGACCTTCTCAATAAGAAAGGTTGCTGATTGTAACAGCACTGAAAAATTAAACCCATGGGAGTCAATTTAATGTAGTATAAACTCTTTAACAACCAGCAAAATAGCCATATCAGCTGTTTCATCCTTAGATTATGTTTCAGTTGTAAAGAGCAATTTTTTAATAAAAAGTGCACAAGCTTTCTTTATTCTACAAAGCTTCTGTTTCCTCCTCCATGGAAGCAGCTGCTCCCTACTTTTCTTGTGGGAAAAATGGAAGTAATGTGTTATCACTGGTCCCCTCAGTGGAAGAAAGAAAATAGAGAAAGAAACTGCTTAGCAGCAGTGTGAATCATTTTGTCTAGTTCCCTTTTGAAAATTAATCTCTGAGCTATGAAGAAAAGATGTACATCTGTTTGTCCTTTGTCATGGACAAATACATTAGTCTGTCCACAAGGAAAACAATATTAGACCATGTACAGCTTGAAATAATCAATACCTAGACTTAACAACTGGGTAATGCTTCATGTTAACACACTCACAGTGAAAATGAGCAGTTAAGGGCAAGAAATCTCTTTTAATTATCAGAGCTGTGCTTCATGGACATTCCAGAAATAATGGCATCTGAACACATCTAAGGCATTGTCAGGTAAAGGAAAGACAAAAAACCATTAAAACTGTGATGTTCCTCATGATTTACTTCATTTTTGGCAGAATTATCTGGCTTCCTTAGGAACTTGCACAAATGAAAGCTGGCAAGAGTCTTTTCTTATCTCTGGTTTATCGTCCCTAGGACGTTCACTGCATCCACTTTTTACAAAGAATCAAACAAAAATCAGCTTAGAGGTGCACAGAAATTGCTGAAGCTATGTGTTAATAGCCACTGTCCTCTAAAACAAAATTAAAGCTATCAGCAAAATAATGTAGCTAACATATCAGATATTCCAATTCTGGCTTATACCTTAGGAGGGGCCATCCAGAGTGAAAGTTAATGGCAGACACACAATATTGGAGAACTAACACCTTTGGGCTGTAGCAAGAGTGTATTTTTGGTTTTTTTAAGAAAATATGACCTTTTTCATAGCTTCTATAATGATTTTGTGAAATGTGGAAGCTCACTGAAGGTTCACACATTACACCAGAATTTATTTTATTGACTAGGGTAGCAAAGGCAAGACATTTGAGGGCAAGAAGACTGGTGTTTGTGCAGAAGCATATGACAGACATGAATAAGGCAATCTGCATAACGCACTCTGGTGGGAGTTCTTTTTCAATTTTACTCATCTATGTGGGAAGTTCATTATGGTATTTCCTTTATAACTTATTTTTCTTACAGAGCAGCAGAATAAAACAGTTGATGTTGTAGCAGTAGACATTTTTCTTACATCTTCATGTGAAAAATCAGTAAACATTCTGCCTCTAATTCTCATTCCAGTTCCACATTACATATGGAAAGAAGAGTTCTCTTCAGACCATGTTTTAAGTCACAGTTTGATGTGCTGTGTACTGTAGCAATCTCCACACATACATTTTTAGTCCCACTCGATCTGTTGATTATAATGCCCTGGAGAGACAAAATGGATTAATATTTCAGCACTGTGCCTATTAATGGTTAACAATTTCATGGGAACATGATATTCCCATACTGATAGTAGATGAGCTGAAGTAGCAGGGTTGATTGTATTACCTTGTCAAAAAAGATATAGGCATAGTTAGTGAAGCTTTGATAATAGCTAAAATTAAAGAAGTACCATAAAGTAATAGATGTCTCTTTGTGCTTTTCCTGATTCTAAGGTATTTGTCAGATCTGAGAAAAACCCATAAAAGACAGGTGAAAATATCTGTTACAACCAGTCAGTGTTAGCAGAGGAGAGCAGGTTGTGTTATTGCTGGGATGTGAGGAAAGCAAATAAAGGTAAAAAAAATTCAGATTCTTTTCAAATTATATTATTTCAGATTGAATTTTTCTAAAATATACGTGTTTGTCCTTCAAGGCTCCTGTATTGCTTTGTTATGGAAACCCAAATGAAGCACAACTAAGTTAAATGCTAGCAAGGTGGAGAGTGGTTTCAGCAGCAGCTTTGAAGAAGTGCACATGACCGTCTCAAA
Organism: Cyanistes caeruleus; assembly: GCF_971803275.1. Lineage (NCBI taxonomy): Eukaryota > Metazoa > Chordata > Aves > Passeriformes > Paridae > Cyanistes > Cyanistes caeruleus. The sequence continues at coordinate 53,524,448 of NC_141704.1, read as the reverse complement.
GAAAAGATGAGTGGAAGTAGATTCTCAAGTTCTTTACCACAATGTTAAACACTATTTTAGGACATGGTTATCAAAGAAGCATTTTCCCTTCCCCTTCTTTGTTGCTCAGAATTTTCAAAGTGTTCAATGGGTATCTGAATCTTTAGAAAGCAGAATCAATCACTACATTGGTAGCATCATCTGGAGTCAAGGGGGCAATGAAGAGATTGCATTTCTCCTTTGATTTGAAAGGGCTTTCTGAAGAGGTAGGTTTCTAAACTTCTGTACCTGAGTTCCTTAGGTTGCACTCACCTGAATATAACTCCCCAAAGCCTATGACAAAGGCATCCCAAGCATTCAACCTGAACTGCTTGGGTCAAAAATTAAAGAGAAAAAACAAGGTAAAAGCAGCTCCAGAAGGGTTGTATTAAAGGTCCTTGTACTGCAGACCATATGGCTGGTGGAGATAGAGGATTTCTAATCATTTGCTGTCCTGTCACCGCAGGAAGCTCATGCTGGGCCTTCTGAAGTTTCACAAATAGCTGCAAACTAATAGTCATGTGGAAGGTCATGTAAAAAATGTTCAATAATGAAGCAACAGGGACAGTATCTTGACATTTGTGATAATAAATATTATCAATAACATCAACTCGAGTTCAGAGAAACACCTGAACTTCACATGTCAAAACTACTAGTGAGAAGTATTGGAAAACCTTTCAGACTGACATTTTCCTGGGAGAGGTGATCAGCTCCAGGAATCCTTGTGCCTCAAGCATAATTCAATTCTATTCCTATGCTTTGTCTCCTTGATCACAGAAATTAGAGCTGGAGGAGACTCCCAGGTCGCCAGACTGCTATATATTTTCAAGCCTTTCCCAGCGCTCATTTAATGAGAGAAAGTCCACTCAATAACACTTGTACCATTTCTTTCAGGAGACCATTTCACATCTTTACAGGAGGGAAATAACCCCTCTTGTAGATTCTTCAATGGCCCCTTACAGCAGTGTCTGGTAAAGTGTTGCTGTACTGAGAGCTGGAAGCAAATTACATCTGCTTTGCAATTTCCAGTGGTGTAACTTAAGTGCACACAATGTGAAGTGACATAGAATCTAGCCCCTAGGATTTCACTTAAGGAAGGTGCTATATTAGTTGAATGTCTCCACTTTTCTTCTTTTTTCTTTTTTCACTTCTTTTATAGATCCTGTCCATTTGTGAAGTCTTAAATCCTTGCAGGAGCTGTAGTAATATACCACATCAGCCATTGTGAAGAAGATGAAGTCTCAATCCTGCTTTGACTAATATTTCCAAGCACTGGTTTATTAAAGGATTTTGCAAACAAATACATTAAAGTGATAAATATACAAGAGTGGAAAATCAAATTAAAAAATCACTTTAGATCTACTACTAGCCATCTTCAAGCCTATAGGAGAAAACCCCCTAGGCCCAGAAAAGGCCAAGATAAAGAACTCAAAACAATGGGGGGGAGAAAAAGCTGATGTTCAACATTGTAGCTTATAAGAATGAGCTTAATAAATTATCTTATGTTTGTGTTCTCCAGTCTCTGCTATATTGCTTATGTCCTTGAGTCCATAAACAATTCAGGTTATGGACATTGAAACCCAATTCAAATTTTCAAATGGCTCCAGTTCTTCTAATTTCAAAGCCTACCTCTTTCTTGTGACTTCTGACACAAGCTGAATCAAATATCAGTTATGAGAAGGTAACTACAAGCAGCTGAGTCTCTGTAGTTAATTTCCACAGGTTTCCACTTGTCATTGAGATGGAATGGCTTGATGTATGTGTACATGTCACCTAATCCATAGGTAGAACAAAGAAACATTAGCTTAAAACATTACAAAGGTCACAGTTGCTATTTTGTGTAAGTAGAATTGAGATGGGGCTCGGTAAAATGAATATTTCTGTCTAGTACAAACCACCTCCATGATTTTAGCTAACACATTTTACTTCTCACTTGTAACAGACATGGAACATTCATGCAAATAGATAGCACAGCTTATCTGCCAGCTGGTAACTCCTTACGTCTCAATGATTTGGTTGCTAGCAATAGTCCTGTTATATCCATAGCTTGGAAGAAGCAGGAGGCAGACTTCCCAGAGACTGAATATTGTGAAACCTTTCCAAAAAGAGAGAATGGGCATGGAGGATTTCTTGCTCTTCTTTAATGTGACACATCTTTCCAGCCCAGTGGAAAGATGTCACGTAAGGGACTGAATCACATGCCAGGCAAGAGGGGTCAGCCAGCACCAGCACAGATGGATGGCATGAACACGAAAGAATGTCTGGTTTCTTTATTTATACGTCAGTGAAGGTATGCTAGGTGGGTAATCAGAGCCAAAAAAAACCTGCTGGTATCACAGACTGGCATTACTGGCTGAAGTTTTCTCATTCTACTTCTAAAGACAAGATAGCTTTAGTGATGATTTCCAGGCTACAATGCAGACTGTAAGATCTGTTATAAGCAGCAGTTGAAAAAATACACATTCCACATTGAATAATTGCTATAAATGTGTTGAGGTTCAAAAATATTTTTTGAGATGTTGCAAATAATTTGGCTGGAATTTAAGTGCAATTTTATATGTCTGTTCTACAAGGGTTTTTTTGCACATAGCCTGGCCCCAAGTGTCTTTGCAGGTCTGCTCCTCAGTCAATGTTAGCTACAAAAGCAACAGTACCTGCATGTACAATATACAAACATCTGGGTCAATCTCGGGTTAAAACTCAACTAAAGGAGGCAGCATGCAATAAATATAAATGAACTATATTACTATGATAAATAAAAGTGGGCTACATTAATGCAAACAAGCTTGACTGATAGTGAGTACATTTCCAAGACACAGGGTCAAGCTTGGTGCATCAGTGAGGCCGAGGAGCTGAATGAGATGTATTGCTGCAAGCAACTTAGAGATAAAAATCCCCACATAGTCTATAATAAAGCCATCCTGTCAGTAGATGTTCTGTTCCTATTTTCAAATCTTAGCTGTCACTGTCAAAGAAAGTGCTATTTCTTTCCTGCTACAACTTTTTTTCCACAAGCACCTGGAACTGGTAGTTTTTGTTTGGTTTCATCTTTGAAGCTTGCTTTCCTATTTATTCTTTCTTCTTTGTAATGCTTTCTGCCAGACAAATGATCTTTTAAAAACTGTGTGAGATTCTTTAGCTATAGTCTACTAATAACTGATGGTTTTGTTTAGTAGACACATATTTTGGAAAAATATAGCAAGAGGCATTTCTGGTGGAACCTTTGGCTTTTTGATGTTTTGTGTGTAGGTAGTATCCAGTGGTGGGCTGAGTTCTACCAAGGACTAGCTCCATATAGTGTAACTTTGTGCACACAAGGAGCAGTTCATTCATAAACCTACCTGCTGTGTAGGTTTTCAGTGAGGGTCCCTGGAGTACTGTAAAAACCCTGTCCCTAGAGCCGCTGCACAAAATATGAGCATGCTTTGTGCTCAAGCACTTAAGATATTGCTGAAGGACTCAGCACTAAGCTGAGTATCCAGAATTGCCCTCTGGGGGATTGTGGTGCAGAGAAGTACAGTGGGAAAAACTTGGACAAGACTAGACAAAAGAAAACAAACAAATAAATCCAACAACAACTGCAAAGAGGGGAAAAGAAAACCAAGAAGGACAAGCCAAAAGATTGTGAATAAAGTCCTACAGAAAGGAGTGGGAGGCACAATTTGTACCATATCTGATTTCTTTTCCCATCATTTAATAAAGGTCTAGAGAAAGAGAAAAGTGTGATGAAATGGTAAGCAGCAGCACACAAGTCTTCTGTATTTGGAGTGCAAATGACTAGTGACATAGGATGTTCTGTTAAATGATGTCCATGAAAAGCAAGCACATGGTGAATCATTTATCCACACAGGTTTGCAAAAAGACTGTTGCAGAACTCATCTCTGAGCTGATATCACTGCTATTTAATGTAGTTTCTAGCAAGACATTTATCATATTTATGGCTACATCTAATCCTTTTTACTATGTTCTTTTTTCAAAAGTTCTCCTAAAGAAAGGCTGTTCCACAGCTTTATGAAGCTATGAACTGGAGAATTTGACCTAAAGCAAATGGAGGTGAATGATGCCCACATTACATTGGTTATCCAGACCTGTCAAAGAATGCCAATATATCTACTGAGCACTACTGGCCAACTTTGCCATGCCTACAGATTTTAGAATAAGTAGTAAAATGCAATTGAAGGTGTGTGGACAAAGCTCCCTTCATGTTATGCTACATAAATATTCTCAACAAATATATATACTTGCATCACTTTTTGAAAACAGAAGTCTCATCCTCATCTGTGCATGAGCTCCTGGCTTTTCAACAACAGAAAAGGAGCACTGCCTAACCCTTCTGAACAGCCATTTCCTCGGAGATACACTTAAAAAAATATTCAGAGCTTATGTAGCTGGCTTTCAGAATACTGTGTCTTTCAATAATTTGGATTGTTGAATAAAGTCCAAACACTGAGTAGCAGCTGCTGGACCACACACCATGTGAAAGAAACTAAAAATGTTTTTGTTGAGAGATTTCTAGGGAGTTTCATACCATGCAAATCCTTCTGCTTCAGCTAAATCCCTGGAGTATGTAATCCTGATATAGTTAAACAGTTCTTGGATCATTTACTTCCCAAGAAGCTTACTTTGCTGCATGCTTGGTGTGCAATTAGTTACAAAGAAAGCCCCGTCCCTTTGCAAAGCAGAAAACAGCTTGTGGTATATCAGCTGACACCTGATCTGCATTTCTCTTTTTAGAAGTAAAATTCATTGAAACATGACATAGATCCTCTGAGGAGATAGGAAACATAACAAGAACTTCAGATTGCTTCTATTATATCAGACTGAGTATTCATTTTCCCTGTATCTGGGATAAACAGGAATATAACAGCAAGGGAAGAGCCCAGCGATGTTTCCTCAGTTTCTTGAATTTCCAGAGCCTCTACAGCAGAGACAGCTCTGCAGTTAATTAATGACCTTTTTCATTAATGTTTTCAATTGCTCTGAAAATGCATTGATATTTTGGCATCTGCTACATTTTGTAGCAATTAATTTTAGCCAAGAAATGAACATCTTCAGTTCTCTTGAATGACTGCAAACTTAGAGAAAATCCAAACTTGGATCCTTAGGCTTCCTGTGATTTTGTTTCCCTCTTCTTCAAAATTCTCCTATTGATACGCACTCATCTGTCTCACTGGTATGAGTCATCCTACAGTAAATTTTATTAACATTTGTTAGTGAGACCTGTTGATTCAATGGCATGTGTTAATCTAAAGACATTTAGGTAAGGTGTTACTCATTTCTTGATTTTCTTTTTAATTAGACCTTGTTCATGACAGCTAAAGTTGCATGAACTTTTAGTACATGTAACTGCATGCAAAACATTTCCTCATGCTGGCCAGTTTCCATACTCTAGTTGATGAATTCTACTTATTAGTGGAGAGGGAGAATTTGTGAAAGATTATTGCTTTAAATTATTACATAAATCGTACTTTGTTATTAGAAGTTAAGCTTGTAGAAATATTACACTACCACCTACACTTTTCAGAGTTTCTGGTATCTTTGTTCAACATACTTTTAATATTAGAGATGTGCCAGAATATTTTATGCGTTCCACTGCTCATGTGAATTTTATAGATGCATGTGTCTAGTACAGCTCAGTCAAAGATCTTATTGGAATAAAAGATACAATGATGAAAAATGTTCTGGTTGATGAACTGACAAATAATAAAAGAAAATAAGGGACTACAAAAACACACTGAGGAAGAGAAAATTGTCCTTCATTTCTCCCCAAGAAACTGCTGATAACCAAACTAAAACATAACTAAAACTTCCTGCTTCAAATTCCCACGTGAGTATGCACAATCTGAAGATTAGTTCAGAGAGTGCTAACCTCTGAGCTTCTTTGAGTTTAGCACAAGATTCAAAGCAGGTATTTTATTTGTCCAGTCCCATAACATTCTCTGATATAGGTTACAAGGGGATGGACTGGAGTCAAGGTTAAGTAATAAGAAGCATCTTCTGGCCATGAAGCTGCCTGGAGTCAGCCAGTAGTATAATGATAAAAGCAATGCAAGGTAAAATTTGACTTGTACTAGGGAGCATTGTAGGCAAAAAAAAGCTTAAATGGTGAATGTGGACAGGAAACACATGCACATGTGTGTGTGAGTGAATGCTCAAAGCTGAACTTCTGCACTCTAAAGCAAGAGCCTGTTACTTGCCATCTCCAGCTGGTAAAGGCTAGTGACAGATTTAATAACATCAGCACTAGAAATACACAGCATGTCTTGAACAACCTCCTTGATAAAGGTACATGAGACAGGAAGATAAGTTTGGGGGCTGATTATTTGTTGTGCTCCTGGACACAGACTGTCTTGGCTCTGGGAAAGAAGAAGCCACACAAGACTGGGGATGAAGACCTTGGCTGGAGGAAAGATCCTGGAAGGGGCTGAAGATTCAGGAGATGAGGGAGATGGATGAAGATGAATACTAGAGACACACAGAGACCTTGATGGGGGATTCCTATGAGCACTGGTTCAACAGGAATTGGCAGAACTTTCTGCCCAACATTCCTGGGCCAGCAGTGTTCACCCTGTGGGAAGGGGAAATCAAGATCAAGTGAGGACAATGCTGGGGGAGCCGGTGAGGCTTAGACAGTCAAGCAGGGAAAAAGCTTGAATCTTGCTAGTACTTAGATAAATTCTACTCTTCACATCCACCATCAGTTGCTTCTCATTGTGTCTTGCCTGTGACAGGCCAGGAGAGCACACATGAAGAACCCATGGCTGGCAATCAGCAATCTTGCAATGGTAGTGCAACATACTTTCAGACTAGCTCATGTAAAAGAGGCTGCCTTTTATAGTTTGTCTGTCTCTGGCTTCACCACATCCAGGTGAAGGGGATCACATTTCTTTACACCACCCAGCACAGTTTCCTTCAGGTAGGTGTAGTGAACAGAAGCCTAGTGTATTGGGTTTTCATGGCCAGGTTTTAGTAACAGCAGTGGGGAGCTACAGGGATGGCTTTCATGAGAAGAAGCTTTCTCCATGTCCAGCAGAGCCAGTGTCAGCCAATTCCAAGAGATGTGCCACTGGACAAGGTTGGGCCAACCAGAAATGAGGGTAATACCTCTGTGATAACAGGTTTAAGAAGAAAAAAGAGTTATTGCACAGTTGTAATTGCAGACATAAGAGCAGAGCGGGAATGAGTGAGAGGAACAACTCTGCTGACACCACGGTCAGTGGAAAAGGAGGGGGAAGAAGGTGTTCCAGGCACCAGAGCTGAGATTCCTCTTCACCCTGGGGTGCAGACCATGGTGAGGCAGCTGTGCCCCTGCAGCCCATGGAGGCCCACAGGGATGCAGGGATCCATCTGTACTCTGTGGAGGACCCCACACCAGAGCAGGTGGATGCCAGAGAGGAGGCTGTGAAGCTGTGGGAGGCTGTGCTGGAACAGACTCCTGGCAGTGACCTGCAGACCTGTGGAGAAAGGAGCCCGTGCTGGAGGAGGTTCCCTGGTAGGACTTGTGGCCCTGTGAGGGACCCACACTGGAGTAGACCCTGCCTGAAGGACTGCAATCCATGCAAGAGTGACCCACATTGCAGCAGTTTGTCAAGAACTGTTGTCCATGGGGGAGACTCATGTTGGAGAAGTTTGTGGAGAACTGTCTCCTATGGAAGGGAGTCCATGATGTACCAGGGCAAGTACTCCTCTCTCTGAGCAGCAAGAGAAACAACATGATAATCTGATCATAACCCTAATTCCCTGTCTCCCTGTAATGCTGGAGTAAGACGTGGAGTTGGGAAGGCGGGGCAGAGGAAAAGTGGTTTTGAGGTCAAATTTTATTTTTCATTATCATGATCTGATTCTGTTAGTAATATATTCAATAAATAGCTCTAATCTGAGTCAGTTTTGCCACTGACAGTATTTCATGAGTGATCTCTCCCTGTCCTCCTCTCAACCCATGAACCCTTTGGTATATTTTCTCTCCCCTGTCCATCTGTGGAGAGGCATGATAGAAAGGTTTTGGTGGGTGCCTGACATCCAACCAGGATAATCCACAGCTGGAATGAAAACACAGCTATAACATCTTCCCTTTTTCATGGGGACCTGCAACTCAGCCCAAAACAGGCTGTGTGAAATGGAGCTAAACTCCTTCCTGCTGTGTCTCATTTAGACTTATAGCTCCCTGCTCCTCAATGTCTACAGAAATACCTCATTCTAGTGCCCTTATGAAACTCCTCCATCTGCAAAAAAAGCCAAAACCAAACCAAACAAATAAACAAAATCAAAACAAAAAAAAAAAAAAACAAACAAAATAAACACCCCCCAAAAAAATTCCACCAAATAAACAAACAACAAAACAAAAAAAAACAAAAAAATAAGCCACACCAACCAATCCCCAAAGAATACCCCCAAAAACCCACAAACCTTCAAAATGTGAGAGCAAGGGAGAAAGATAAAAACCCCAAGTTTACTCAAATGTGTTATGTGCCAGTCCTGAGCTCCAGCTCTTGATCTGTACTGCCCATCCATTTTTCCTAGGGGCTGGTCACAGCTTGTACTTCCCACCAATCAAGTTAGCAAAGGAGTCCCCACAATGCAGCTATCCTGCCTTTCTGACCCCAGAAGTTTTGCAGTCTTCACCAAATGATGTGATAGTTGAATCAACAGAGTTTGAATATACGTTTTACAAATTCCACCTTGGCTTGTTGGTGTTTAAGTACTGCGTAAGAAACTAAATGAGAAATTATAGAACTGAGTCTTCTTTTCTGGAAGACAAGGTACCTGAATCCCTCATCTTGATTAATGGAATGAATCCTGGTAATGGTTTAAAGAACAGCACTCTACCCTCCCACATCATAATCCCTTCAAAAGGAAAAGTCTTTTCGTTTTTTGTTTTGCCTAACCTGGGAAGGGAAGCAAAGGGCACACAGAAATCATTTTTACAATTTGTTTATTGCTTAGGATGAAGGATGATATATTCTGAGCAGTGCTTTGGGATAGGCACACGAAGAAACAAAGGAGACCGTAAATTAAAAAACTTAGTCACAGTTATTGAGGTACCTCTAATTTTCTTTAGATCTGTCTTTCATATTTTCTTCATAATTTCATATTTTCTGTATTACACCTCAGTTTGTATTAGGGGTGGTCAACTTAATCATTATGTTAGTCAACATTTTGTCAGTGGTGGCATTTTTGTTTATTTCTGTGCCAATGAATGACACAAGAGTCTATAAAACATTTACTTTCATGGATGATTATTGGTGCCAAGTTACACAGGTCTGTCTATTAGCATGACTTTAATCCATTTAATGCACATTTCATTGATGTTGTGTGGTGGCATTAATTGTGGCAGGCAGTAATAAGACAAATGCCTTACAAAAGCCTGCTTACCCAGAACAAAAAAATTAATTATTCCCACACATGTAGTTGAGATTATTACAGAATCATATTTTTTATCATAATGAATTGAATCCTGTCTTGGTTTAGTACTATTTTGTCTAGGTTTGATTGCCTAAAGACTATATGTGCTAGAGACACCTGAATAATCTCACAACTCTCTTGAGATCAGTTTGGTGGAGCTTCTAGGTATAAGTTGCTCAGGCCTGCTGATTTGAAGCAATTATCCCCTACACAAGAGTTGTTTTTTTTTTAAATATCTTTCTCAGCTCTTAACTGAGTACTTTATCATCTTCATGTGAAAGAAGAACTTCCTCTAGTTTCACTTCAAAAACAGAACAGGGATTTATTTGTTGTACACTCCTGCATTTTCTGTCTCATCATTACTGGCATTATCATTTCTAGTTATGGGCTTGTATTATTTCTGGGATTTCATTTGTTCCTACTATACTTCAAAAAAAACTTCTCATTATGTGTTGCCCAGAGACATGATGTTATTAGCCTCTCTTATCAATTACATTCATTTACCAAAATATTTTAGTTATTATCTGTTTCTTTCTTCTCTCTTTTGTTCCACTCTATTGGATTTCTGCCATTTGTGATAGCTTCTTTCAATTCACAGCATTTCAAATGTGGGGGTTTTAGTAACTTTAGTGGTCTTGTACAACTGGTGGAAGGAAACCCTTAGAGTCTATGTCCCCATGCTAGGAGTCTCTACCACCTACCAGCCTTCCTTATGCTACTTCAATTTAATGTTCTCTTGGCTGTGCCATGTAGTCCTTATATGAAAAAAAAATATTCCCTCACAGATGTAGGATTTATGACGTTATTTGTGGACAGTGATGGCAAACCTGGAGTGTAGACAGAGGAATGATGCAATGCCACTGCAGCAGTAATGTAGAGCCCTCTCCTCTGCTCTCTTTCTCCCTACCCAACCCTGCTCCTGAGAGGGTTGTGGGGTGCAGAGCTGCCTCTGAGGGATGTTGGGCAAGTGGAGGGGGGGACTTCATTATTCCCCATGAGCCTCTGTGCACACAGAATGGTGATCTCTGTAAATACAAAGCACTCCTAATGAGTAAATAATACAATTAACCTATAAGCATTGAAAAATTATGAGGTCTTATCTATTGCAAGATCTGTGAACTCAATCATCTATGGTTGGTCTACCTTTACCTGAGGTTAATATGTGCAGCTTCACAAGAAAGCTTTAGAATTTTTAATGTCAAAATAATATGAAGTTTCCTTTTAAACAAGCAAGGGTTTATTTGTTGCATATAAGCAGGAAATAAATGCCATTCTGGCATATTTATTTGTTTTATGCCAGACCTTTGAGCACAAGCTATTAGTGATTTGGAAGCAAATGTTCTTCTTTGTCTTTGGCCTGAAGCAGGGGAACATGATGATCTTGAAGTCCAAAATTACATTACTGTCATCTAAATCAAAATTTTGATGATGTTGAGTAAACAAATTATAACATTTAAGATTATTTTGTGACACTATTGGCAGTGGTATGGGAACATAACCCATTCATTTTTTCCCCTATAGCCCCATTTCTTGAAAAATATGCCACACTGATATCTAGCTGGCTATAATTTTGGATTTAATATGGTCCTGCATTTTTAAGTGTTGCCTGTTGCTAGAAACAATTTTATTTGGAAGCATTCCTGTAGAAGCAAGAAAAAAAACCTTTGTTGTTTTAGCAGCTCTTCGTGGATCCTGGATCTTGATTACAGCAAGTGGAGAGCAGACATGGTCTTTCATACAGTCATAGAATACCAGCTTGGAAGGGACCTCAAGGATCATCTGGTCCAACCTTTCTTGGCAAAAAACTGTCTAGACAAGATGGCCCAATAGTCTGTCCAGCTGAATCTACCACTTCCTTGGGGAGGTTATTCCAATGGCTATTTATCATCGTGGAAAATGTTCCTCTTGTCCTGTTAAGGTCCAGTTCTTAAAATTATTAGAAATTACTCTACCCAAATTAAGGGGCAAATGAGACCATAGCCAAAGTCAATACTACTGATCTTATTTAATGGTAAATAATGACAGAGAGAGAAAGTGAGAAAGAAAAAAGGAAGAGAAAAAATAGAAAAGAGGCAGGGGGAACAGAAAGATAGTGACAGAGACAGATTTAAGAAAATATCACCACTCTGTGGATCCCACTAGCATCCTAGTCCTCTCCAGCCGGTCTTCTTGGTGGTGAGGATCCCCCTAAAAAACAAGAATCCAATCATTAATATACGTTCAGGTCAGCTGAGAATGCCCAGATACCTCTCCTGAGTGGGGTGGGTGGGGGGAAAGTTTGATGCAGCCTCTCTCTGGCAATAGTCTCTGGACCTGTTCCATCATTTTGCATCACATGCAGTCCTGTGGAGCAAGGCCTCAGGAATAAGTCTGTTCAGGGGATTTTTGACACCCCCTGAGATGCTTCTCACCTGAATATCCCATGGATGTAGCCTTCCTGGGGTCAGGGGTTTCTTGGATGAGCCAATTTGTGTAAGGGAGGATGGGTGTTAACCTGGCCTCCATGAGCTATGGCCTATAAACCCAGCCACAGAATATTTTTCTGCTGGGTCTGGTTTTCTTGTGGAGGTATTCCTTTCCCTCAGCCTTGTTTTCTTCTCCCTAGACCTGAGATGACTGAATAACAGTGTTCCCTTTATCTTATCTAGGTAGCTTAACTCACAGTCCAAATTTCCAGTCTTCAGGGAGGGCTGGGCCATGGTGATTATAGCTTGTTTACACAGTTTTTGCAATAATGGGCCAAAATAATTTATAAAAATATTTAAGATATTAACCATTTCAGTCTCTGACATGTTCCCTATTGAAATGTCCCCAGAAGTAACCTGTTACCCCTCATCTTCTCCGTGTGATTCCTTGGAAAAACAGCCATCCTTTGAATACTGGAACATGGTGCTGAGATCTCCTTTAAGCCTTTTCTTCTTGAGGCTGAACAAACTGAGTTCACCTAGCCTTTCCTCACACCAGGCTTTGCAGTCCTTTTGTAGCCCTTCTCTGGACGGTCTGCAGCCTGCCCATCTTCTTGTGTAGCACAGACCAAAACTGAACACAGTATTCCTGATATGGCCTGACAAACACTGCATGGGATAATGACTTTTTTATAATGTCATAAGGGCTGAAGATGCCCCTGATGCAGCCCAACATTCCATTCACTTTCTCTGCCACAGTAGCCCAATTTGCTCATCTGGAGCTTGTTGTCCATCAGGAGCCCCAGGTCCTTTTCCACTGAGCTGCTGCTCAGCTGGGTAATCCCATCTTGTGCTGCACTCTTGGATTATGTTTTCCCAGGTGCAAGACCTTACATTAGTCCTTGCTGGATTTCATAAGGCTCTTGTTAGCCCAGTCTTCCAGTCAGTGCAGATTGTTCTGCAGGGTGACTTCCCTGTCCAAAGTGTCCACCTCTGCACTCAGTTTGGTATAATTGGAAACTCTGTCAGTGTACACTTGAACCCACCATGCAGACCACATATGAAAATCTTAAAAAACATCAGGCACAATATCAATCCCTGGGGGAACCAATTTGTGGCAGGTTGCCAGTTTGAAATTTGCCATTTTGAATTTTGATAATTTACCATTATCCTCTGGGTACCACCTGGCAGACAGTTCCCCAGCCCCTGCTCATTATCTACCATTTATCTACAGCCTCGTGTATCAGTGTCTTCAGGAGGAGACTGTGGGAAACAGTGTCAAAAGCGTTGGAGAAATCCAGGCAGACAATGTCCACTGCTTGCTCCACATCAAGCAGGTTACTTTGTCCTAGAAGACAACAGGTTTGTTAGGTATGACTTGCCCTTGATGAATCCAAGCTGTTTTTTCCCAGTCACACACTTCATCTAACTTGTAATAGCACTCTATGCCTTGAACTATCTGCTGATACAAATACTACCATACTGATGAAAGTATTCTTGTAAATTTCTTCAAGCCAATAGTATGGTCAAACTGAGTCAAACCTGTCATCCCTTTTCTACTTGCAGCAAAAAGGCAGATAATTATTGTCTTAAGCTGTGTAATGGTCTGTAACTGTTAACCCAACTAAATCTGTCTCACATAATGATATCAAAGCAAATAAAAGAGGGTACCTTGGGGTAGCCATGAGAAAAGGAGTCATCCAGGTCTCCGGTGCTTATTCTTATGGGATTTTTTTCTTCTCTGTCTTCACATTGTAATCTCAGAAACCTTCATAGAGACTTCTATTTCTATTGGTATCATTCACCTTTGTTATCTTTAGGTATTATATTAATTGCTGTGTTGTATTAACTATCACTTTAACCATGACCTTTCTCCTGTATCCATATATGGATAAAATTTAATTGTCTGTTGTTTTCTGGCTTTGATATGAATAAAATTGTGATATGAATAAACTGATCCATTAACTCATCATAATTTCAGTCTCCAAAATAGGCTTGTGAGATGCAGATAAGTTCAAGAGATACTCTCCAATACTTAAAGATGCATGTACAATTAAGTGTCTTCTGTATTCAATGGCTGTCATCTTTTGTGTGGAATAGAGCTTATTATCATTTATATGGGTATTTTATGTAGCTATACCATTAGATGGAAGAGAAAGTATCCCCATCTTTCCCAGGCTGTGATATCCCTTGGTTAAAGTATTTTGGATACTAATTAGGTCTTCACTGCCCTGCTCTTTAGTGTCTGCTAGAAGTTAGCTCCCATCCAGTAACCACCTTGAAGTTACCATAGATCTTGCTAATTATCTGTTTCCCCATAATTCCAATGGGTAAGAACCTGTCCAGTCTGTGACAAAGAGGCTTAAATTATGCAGTAAGTGCCCTGGATTCTCTGACTTTCTAACACAGCAAACTGCAAATATTGCAGCTTCAGGTGAATTTAAAAGAATGAGATTATTATTGTGTTCAAGTGCAATAATAAATGTATAAAATGAATAATCCATGAAAGAAATCCCTTGCATTATTTTCCACAGTAAATTAAGCTTGTTTTACCCAGCACCTACATTTCTGCACTGCTTCTGAAATGTAAGGGAAATGAGGAGCTGAGAGCGAAAAAATTATCAGGCTCAGCAACAGCAGTTACGCTGGCTAGAAGATAATTTGGGATTTGGGGCATGAAGGAAGCCCTGGGAAATTATTTGAGACTTGGGATTCAGAACTTACTATGAATGCTTCGGCTTTAAAGACAAGCCAGCAAAAAGCTTATTTGGTTAACATCTTAAATGGCATGAAAGAAGTGCAATTTCAGCCTGTCTGCAAATGGGAAAACAATGCTGAGCTGCTTGTATTTGTGCTAAAGATTTGGTAGAATTTTACTATCCAGAAGGCAACAGTTTTACAGCCAGATCCACTGTAAATGTTGCATAGCCTCAATTTTAGGATGGAAGGATATGTCTCAAGTAGTTAAGAGGAAAAACAGAACACAGAGTGTGTCTTAAAGGCGTCTTAAAAGTCTTTCCCTTACAGTGGCACAAGGACAGAGATAGATGTCCCCTGACTCCTGGGGCCAGCCAGTGTTCTTGCCTAGGGGTCTGGGGTTCCCACCTCAGCTGCTCTCCCAAAGTCACTGCTCCTGCCATCAGGTTGGCGGCAGCCTCAGGATGGAAGGAAGAAGTACTGTCCTCTCTGGTGTATCAGCACTTGGTAGCCACCTCCTGTCACAAAACTGTGAGGTTCTCTGTTTTCTGTCCACAT
This sequence comes from Cyanistes caeruleus, assembly GCF_971803275.1. Taxonomy (NCBI): domain Eukaryota; kingdom Metazoa; phylum Chordata; class Aves; order Passeriformes; family Paridae; genus Cyanistes; species Cyanistes caeruleus. The sequence continues at coordinate 53,509,368 of NC_141704.1, read as the reverse complement.
CAAGTAACTTTGTAGCTGAAACTGGCAGCCCACACCCTTGCTGCCAGATGAAGTGAAATGTTTCGTGTGCTTCAGCTCTCCTCTTCCCATCATGCAGATGGGAACAATAAATATTCAGTTCATTAAGACAAGGGAAAAGGACAGGCACGTGTGAAGCAATCAGGGCTGTGTACCCTCCCCACCAAAATGTTTCTGGAGCCATGTGAGGTCTGTGGCTCCAAACTACACATAACAATAGGACAATAGGTATCCGGGGAGTGCTCGTTATCCAAGGCAATGCTGCTTGCTTTTCTGCTTGTTTTTGTGAGTCCTGATAATTGGTGAGTTCATGAGTTCACCAGGTCAGACTGCAGGCATGAGACATGCTATCTTCAGAGGTGCTGCATGGGCAGCTTGGCTTTGTGCCCATCTGCTTGCCAGGGTGCAGGGTGCATTTTGGAGGTACAGCAGTGTCGCTGCTTGGAAAACATCCTCTCTTTACAGAATCTTAAATATTTGTCTTCTTTGTTGTTTTGTTCTGGTCTTGATTTTATCAATTGCACAAAAGATACTCCAAACATTTCCATTCTGTTTTTTGGCCTGTGCTCCAGGACTCACTGAGGAGATGTTTAAAGCTCAGTTACATCCATACTTAATTACTCTTTACTGGCATTGGTGACATAAACAGAAAATGGACTGACGTATTTAAGACAACCTTCTAGCACTCTTGTTGTTAAGTATTAGCTGATACAGGAACAGATGCATAAATTGCCTGGGCTGTCTGGTACTGGGGTCTTTTCCATGGGTATGTGTTATGATCCAGCTGCACTCACAGTTGGTGAGGACTAATTCTCCAAATACCTTTTGTTCTTCTCCTCAGTTCTGCTCTTCATTAAATACTTGACCTGAAGATGGCATGCTCCTCTGCTGAATGTTGGCTAAAATGGAGGACTACAAGTCCTTTCCGAGTGAATAAGGAGAGACAGTGGAAATATCTGAAATAATACTCGTGGTGAGAAAATTTGTTTATTTATTTCTAGCAGTTCACAGTATTATTGGCTTGCTCCTTTGTATGAAATCTTTTCCACTTTTTTCCAATAGAGAAATGTAATTTGCATCATATCTTTTTCCCAGGAGGCAGATACTAGAAACCCCTTAGGAGCTGATTAAGATTTTTCTCACTGAGTTCACATTTGTCATGTAATGATTTGTGAGTAGCCTGACTTGTTTGAAATACTAATGCTAGAAGTTTGGCTTAATTGACTAAGCCCTGGATTTTCTATAAACTTCATGAACTCTTTCCTAATTTCTTTCATTACAGTGGCCTGCAAAGAAGTAGGTCAGCAATCATCATTAAAATGTCATTTATATTCTGTGTAATTTCATTCTACAAACCTGCTATCTATTGTACCTGCAAGATGGAATTTTTGTGCTAACTTCTGCAAAAGTGAAGGAAGTATATGCTGAAAACAAAGAATTGTGGTTAACTTTGACTCCAGCCAAAGGAGTTTTATAATGGAACCATACCTATTGATCCCATATTTGTTACGCTTTCCCATTATCCATGCAATCCAAGACTCCTTGCTGAATCACTTAATTCAGATCCTTTTAAGACTTCCTTTACATCACTTTCATACAATTGCACCTCTTCATATTGTACTTATTAATTAATGCCCTTGGAAACAGTTTCTCTGCTTTCCACCAACTAATCAGGCAGGGAGTCCAGCCTATTAGCCAGTACATTGGTGAATATCTCAACATCAATATAGAACAAGTAGTCAGGGCTATGAGAGGCAAAATCAAATTTGTCTTCGTTAGGTTTCAAGTCAGTTAGATAGATAGGCTTCTATTGATTTTGAAATTTGCTGGGATACCAGGAAACTAAACAGAGCTGCAAGTCAACCCCTTACTCTGTGTAATGCTTCCACAAGGCTTTTTGTCCTGCTCTTTTTAGTCATTTACCATTTCCTCACATATTCCTTCACATTTATTTCTGTTAAACTTTCCTAGCTGTTTTTCACCCAGGGTCTGAACTACTTCAGTGTAAGCTATTAATTTTAGTGTGCAGTCTGAGCTTTTAAAACTACTTTATCCAACAGTTTTGCCTAGATAGGAATAACTACTTGCAAATTAAATACATTTTGTGCTTACACCTCTGAGGTATACCCTGTTTAACACACATCAAAATATCCCTCCAGGTGTAGGAAATGGTGACTTCTTCAGTTTTGCTGAATACTGAGGATGGTCAAGGAACCATTAGGATCAAGGAAGGATTTTAAGCTGCCAAAATCCAGAAATCTTCCTAAACCTAGGAAGAACTTACTGAAAACAACAAAAAACTGCAATTCTAGTAGTCTCTGTGTAAGTTGGGTTAACTAAAGCATTTTTTTAAATGATTACATTGATGTATATTATTATTGGCGTATAAGCTAGATGTCTCACTGCTCAGAGCCTTAGAAGCAGATCTTCTCAGACTATGCACAGCATAGTCTAAACATAAAAACAGAATTACATGTTTCATAAAAGAGAGATTTTCCAAACCTTCTTTTCTGTCAGAAATGCAGTAGGGAGATCTTAGTTTGTATTGTCCCAATGGCTATCACATCCTCAGAGGAAAATGGAAACTTCTCCTTCTGTCCAAGGGGATTTAGATCTCCTTCAAATCTCAGGATTTATTGGGCCAGAGAAAAGGATAAAAAAAGAACACACCTGTATCCTAAAATGACCTGCACTTCTTCAGGAGTGAAGAGGACAACATTTTAATCACTGCTCCTGGGACCGTGACTTTTTAATAGAAAACTGCAAAGCAGTGGTAAGAATGGTGCTTCTGGGTTGGGAAAAGTGAAATTGAATTACCTCATATCTCCTCATTTGTGGGCAGATATGGTTGGACATGATCTCTTCCTCCTTCTCTACTCTCAGCTGTCATATTTTTGCAGGAAGAAATGAGCCATGCTTAGTGCTCTTAAAAAGAGTTTGTGTGTCTCTGTCATGAAGAGCTGGCTGTGACCTCCCAGATAAAACAGAGATAGGGAACTCATGCCCCAGTACAGCAGCTTGACACTCAGCTCCCCTACCCTCCATGGGAAGCTTCAAATTCAGTGTCTCAGCTCTTTGGACTTGCCATTTTGTGCCACTCAAGTCCCCATGAGCTGAATGCTAAGCTTATTTAGGGTTCTCTCCTGGGTATCATATTTTTCTAACCAATGCTTCCCCTTTTACTCTGCTGAACCCTGTGTTCATTTATCATAGAATCAAAGTGGGATTATAATTTTTTCACAGTTTAATCATTCCTGTGAAGTGTTATCTTCTCACTGGTATGGTCCAGAATACAGCATAGTGCAAAAGCCAGGGATACTAGAGCAAAAGCCCACAGTTCTCTACAATGTGTACGAAGTACCCCACCTACATATATCCAGAATATCTCTCTTGCTCCAAAGTTCCTTTTGCAAGAATTTAACACTTTTTTGAAGAGTTCCTCCTTTATGTCAGTCAGGTCTGGGATTTCTTTCAACCCAGTGTTATTTCTTCTTCCTCAATTCTCCAAATTATCTATTTTTCAGGTCTTTGCTTTCAAGATCATGAAGTCTCTTATCTCTATCGGTAACTGTATCTGAATGCCTGTTTAAGCCTGCCTCAACTTCAGTCACTCTACCTTTTATTGTAATTCCCTGAAAGAGGCTTGCATCAAAGCTTCCATTGATGTTAGCTCAGACAGTAATTCTCTAATGTCTGCCAATCTTCCTCTGCTGTACTTTGTTTGCAGCACAACACTGGGCCTCCAGGACCTCCTGGGGTCCCTGTGCTCCTCTCTGGCCGTTTGCAAAGGTATTGCTAACACAGAAGTGCATCTCTGTACAAGGAGCTGGCATAAGGGAGCACCAAATATTTTAGGAGGGGCAGTTTGGGGTAGTTTGCATTTTCCCAAAATAATTGGAAATGACATACTAATAGCTGCTTTGAATAACTGCTACAGCCTTCAAAAAATGCCTATTGCTCTGAATAGCCTCTACTATCCACTTCTTCTCTGAGGTTCCTACATTTTCAGACTTTAGCAAAGGGTGAGATTACCCTCTCTGATCTAATTTGGGACACATCACTCGTGACTGCACCTTCATGACACTTTCACATGCAGATAATATAGAATTGCTTAGGAAAATGTATCACAAGTCCCAACCCCACTTAACATGTAAAAGTAGCTGCCCAGCCTCAGATCTACAGGTTCAAGCTTCTTCTTTTGCCAAAAATCAGACTCCTGTGATAAAACATATTACTCATTGATGCCTTTCCTGCCATATGAATATGGCAAAAGGCCTAACCCTGCATTCTGCATTTATTTGAAGATGATCTGTGCCTTCATCTTTCTTCCCAGTTGTCATTATACCAATGCAGAGAAGAAATGCCTTCTTCCTTCCCTTCTCTACACTGTGTTCTAACTACCACTGCAAAACTCATCTCCTTGAAGTAATCATGCTCAGTCTGAAATTGTTCTCTCCTCAGCTTCTTTTACAGCCACTACCTGTCCAGACTGAAATCAAATGCTTCATCCATTGATGAGGCAGCCTGATGTGCTCACCCTGGCCAAAGTGAAAAAGTGTGCATCCAGTTATCCAGTGCTACAGCACTCAGGAAAACATAATATAAAATGAGTAAATAAGAAATTCTGAGGAGACAGGTGAATCCTAAACACTATCTTCCTCTGGACCTCACATGTCTTCGTGTGAGCTACACAGAGCTCAGAGGGGATTAATTCCCCAAAACACTTATCTGGAAATAGATATCCACAGTGTGCAAGAGGACACCGCAGGACCTGCTGCTAAAACCCTGCTGAAAAATATCACAGTTGTTATCTGCTATAAATTTTCCCTTTAGAAAACAGCACCCCTTGCACTGAAGCAACTCTGACACCAGGATACAAAGCCCAGGAAGGCACCCAGGTAGGGCAGAGAAACTTGTAATGGGAAGAGCATCCCTCAGTGTGCTTTGCATGACAGCCCAAACTCACACACAGATCTCAGCTCATACAGGTCTTTGGGTGGCCTAACAGCTTAGCTGTGCTTTCTAGAAACACAGCAAAGCAGACAGCTGTCTAGGCAGTGTCTGCTGTACCAGCCTGCTCTGACCTGGTGGAAACACCATGTGCTCCATTCCAGCCCTGACTGTGGCTGCGAAGACCCTTGTTTTCCCCTGAGACTGTGTTTGTGAGAGTACTGCAATGAATCCTACAGCTTCTGTGTTCTCTGTCACAGGAACTATAGACACAGCCTAAAGGAGAGAATTCTGCACAGGTGATATTATTCCACTCTAAATTAAAACATGGAAACCCCTTATCCCTTTCTCTGGAGATGAAGAAATCAATCAGCAATCCTCAACCTCCAAGAACAGAAATGTATGAAACTGTTTCCTTTGCTTTAATCCACAGGCATTCTGCTCTTGTTCTTTTTTTTGTTCAGTTTTCTCCTGGTCCAAGATCTCATAACCCTGATTTAGGTGTTAATATGCTGCAGTGAGTTCCAATCCCCAGGCAGCTTCATCATCTCCAAGCTGTGCAGGCTTAAACCCTTAACCTGTCATAATACCATGATTAAGACCCATCATACATTTGAACAGTTTGAAAGCTCATGTCTGCTTCCTCACCAGACACTCTCACTCTCCAGTGAAAGGCAAAATCAATTGCTCCCCACAGGAAACAGAGTGGGTATTTTCCACAGCCATTTAGCCATTATAGCCCAGCTCCCTGACCAGGTGTATTCCAAACTTCTACTGTTCACAGCCTTGCTGGTCTTTGTGGATGAAACAGAATAATAATCTCCTTCTCTCTGCTGATATTCCCAAGTGACTTTAAATGACCATAAACTTACCTTGTAATACTAAATATGTCCTATGACTTTTAAATCAAAATGTAGCACTTTGCACTACTTGTGTGAGTCATAGGTCTTTGCAACACATTACTTGTGATCTGGGTACTCCTAAAACAGCCCCATTTCTAACAGTAATCATAAGGATTGAATAACTACGTAGTGTCTAGTTTAAGAAGGTAGGTGATGGTGAGCCATGAGCCCATGAAATCTCAGTAGAAATGTTGTGGGTAGCACTGCCCTGCCCTGCTCGCAGAAAGGATTTCTTGCACTGCCATACTGTCTCAGAGGGTGTATTCATACATGTGTTAGTTGCTACCTACTTCCCTTCAGAGTAGAATAAAAGAAGTTGAACTGGATGCTCAGTGCCAGAAAACAGCTTAAATCAAATTAAAACAGGAAAGCCAAGCTTCTGCACATCTCCACAGATGGTAGATATGCTAAAACAGAGTATTTACAGGAGCCAAACAAAAATAACTGTATATGTAAAAAACCTCTTTTTTTTTTCCAGTTCACATATAAGTCCAATTTCTATCTTGCCTTCAGTGACCAGGAAAAAAAGAGCTCTTATTGTTTAGTGACATTTCCAAGTATTTATAGTTCTCTGGTAGTAACCTTTTGTTTGGTAGATAGCAGAGTTTGCACAGTATGCTGAGTATGTCATTAAACACTTGCCTGAAGATCTAACTGTTAGCATCAATGACAGAGTTTCCTAAACATGTCACATTTTCTTTGGCTGTCATGAAAAATTACAGCTACTGTGACTCACACTTCAATAGCAGCTATTTGTGATACTTTAACCTAATGTACAGCCCCAGAGGAGAAACAAGAGACACAATAAAGCATTTGCCACTGACTTGCTTGAAAGGAGGGATTCCAAGCATTATTAGGATGCCAAATTAAAGAGAAAAGACTCTTGTGTCAAATGTCAAAGGGTCTTGGTCTTTGTTAAATTTACTGTAATTTATGTCTCATCTCTGAAAGCATATAATGAAAAATAAAACAAATATTCCTTTCCTCCTTGGTGTCTTTCTTATTATAAGATTACTTATCTGCATAGTTCTTGTGATAGAAAGGGTTAAATACTTTTGGAAAAACCCACATAATTAATCATTACACTTTTTAACAATTAAATACATAATGGAAATATTTATTACCTTCTAGTGAACCTTATTTTTTCAATGCAAATTTTAAAAAGTTAAAAAAACAATTGAACCATATGGGTGTTCTGGATGCCAAATGGAAAAAAAGACATTAACGATGTATTTCTCCATATTTTCTCTTAAACATATTGCTCTTTTCTGCAAGAGAATGCCAAAGAAGTGAATATTTCAGGTGTCTGTAACATGGAAACTGTTCTTTTTCTGTTTATCTGCAATCTTTTCCTATTTCTGTCAAAACTTCTTCTGCCATCCTTACATACATCAGGAAGCTTGTTCATGTCATAATTAGCCCATGTGTAAATGAGAATAAAAACACTTGCCTACTTCTAAGTTATATTCATTTTTATTTGGAAATGTTTTGAGAACCTGAAGAGAAGATAAAAGAGTGCACAAGTGCACAAATTGGTTTCGATAAATTCAGAGATTTAACCCATATGATTAGGATGACAATGCCAAAAGCTAAACCCCAGAGGAAGCACAATTGTCACTGATAGCAGCCACTTCACAGATTTTCCCATGATGGAGCCCTTGAAATCTATACTAAGAGCAAAGATTAATCCATCATTCTGCACCAATATCATCAGCCACCTAGAAATCTTCACCCTGGAGTAAAGGAACCCTTTAGGCTTTATAACAAAGGACAAAACCCTTCAGTCCTGTGTGTGACTTCACTGTATATCATTTTATAACCTCACAGGAAAAAAAAAATCCATAAAAAAAACCCCATGAAATGTGATGTTGTTTTTTTGCTTGTCCTCATGGACATTCAGTAAATCAGGCCACCATACAGCAGCTATGTTCACATTTCAACATAAAACCCTGGTATCACCTAAGCAGCTTTGTGAAATATGTTCTCAATAAACAGGACTGAAAAGTGAAGCTGTTATATGAATTAAAGAACAAAGCATTATTAAGGAAACTTGGATTCCCTTTTCAAACTTTATTACCCAACATCTTGAATCTGTTGGGCTGATACCCACAAATTTATAAAATTTTATCAGAAATTTGTTGATTGCACCAGTTAAGCAAGGCAAACCTAATCATGATTTTCAGGAAACCAGAGGTCTGACTGACATCACCTTTCTCAATTTCCACAGACTGCATTTCCTATTTTCATTGACTGCACCAACCCCTCTGAAACAAGTCTCGTGCTTCTATCAGATGTATTAGCACAAGTACATCCATCACTGTGTGCCTTAACTTTGAATTTTAATGCAGCCCTAGATCCTTCCTCACAGAAACACCAACATGCATTTCTGACCAGTAACACATGGCTGGGTAGAAGCTGCCATACACTGCTTTTGTAAGAGGATTATGAAGACATAATCCTCAGAGCAGAAGATTTTTTATTATAGTTTGACCACAAGGAACATGCATGAATGTTGCATTTCTCTCCTCAAAATTTAAATTAAACTGTTTACCAGAACAGAAGGATTGCAGCTGTCATGCATTTCTAAAATATCAGAGACAGAACTAAGACTTGGAACTCTACTAAGATTATCCTTTCAAATGAAGATTGCAAAAAAAGAAATAGTACAATCTCCATGACAATTCTCTTCAAAGCAGGTTTTTAAATGCTTTATAAAAGGATTAGGAACAGGAATTCAACACCTAATGGACACAAATTGAATATATAGCCCAGAAAAGCAGCAGCTGTCATTGTATATGATCTCACTTTTTGCCTCTGTCCCATGAGAAGTCATATTAGCAGTTACATCTGCAATGCAATCTCTCACTGCTTATGGTTTAGACTAGGATCCTCTCCATAACAAAGTCAACAAAGCCCTTCAGAAGACACCACCAGCGTGGCCTGGCACTCACACAGCAGTACATCCACCTCAGTGGGATTCAGACAGTTTAGAAACAAAGATCATCCAGCTCTCGTCCATAGACCAGCAGCAAAGCATAATTTCAATGTGAGTTATTATCGATCAAACATTTCCTCTGAATTGGACATTTCCCTGTCTAGAATGAAGAGCATTCTATGCTTTTGCTTTTATAACACATTCAAATGTCGTAAGAAGGTATATGCAGAGGAAAGCTACATTTTTACTGAAGGACAGAGGAAGGGGGAGAAGGAGGGAGGGAGGTTACAGAAGGAAAAGCAATCTACAAGGTGGAAGGAAACATAAACCATCCTGATTTATACTTTTTCTCCACCCCTTCTGTTGATTGCTTTTCCTTCTAGAAACACATCTTTTCTCTTCTTCTACAAGGTGGGATGTGAACTGATTTACGCTGCCTTTCCAACAGATAGTTAACCCACCCTTCTATTCAAGAAAAAAACATTAAAAAATTAAGAGTGTACCTTGTTCAGCTAGCTTTATTTGTCTTCATTGGCTGGTTTGTTTTGGTTTTTTTTATTTCATGAAAATCAGCTATCTTGGTAATAAATATATAAAACACCACCGAACTTGTTGCTTTAACTAGGAATAATAGTAATAAGTATGTAATAATAATGAGTAATAGTAATAATAAGTGTGCTATATTGCCTTAAGTGAACCATTCAGCACTAGTCCTTGGAAAACATCAAATGTAGATGAGCCTTGGATTATTCTGTGTATCCACTGTGCAATGGGTACATATGTAGAGTACACAGAGGTCAATTTATACCCTATTTAACAACTCTGATGATATAAATTGTTATTCTTTCTTGCAGAAGCTGCTCAATGGGTAGAGTAGTCATTAAAAAGCAAGCTGATCTCACAAAGTTGCTCCATCCTTGCCCCCACATGGTGTTGGGGTGAGTCTGAAGGCTATGGGAAACCCCACAACCTTACAGGGAACACACAGTTGAGTTCTCCACTCAAAAGAACTGAAGCCAGCCCTGGGTTCCACAGCACAGTTGGGCAGGCAAAGCACCCAGGTGGTCATAGCCTGGATGTAGAATTAATCAAAAGGAGGTCATTTTTTCAAGTGTGAGGTTCACTCTCATGTCTGAAACACTGTTTTCCTCTGTAACAGGCAGTTTAAGTAATATTCCATATAAACATTTCAACAATACAAGCAAGGCTGTTTGTGATTTACATGAAAAGGAAGTTTCCAAAGGTAAAGACAAAACACTCTTTCTACAAGGAAAGATTCCACGAGGATCACATCTGGAAAATGATGCAGAGTAGGACAAAAAAAGCATTATTTTCTTTGTACCCAAACTTTTCTTAAAAAATCTCCAGTTGCATATTAACTTTTCAATACAGCACCAGCATTTGAGAAGCCCAGGTGTTATGGAAGGCAAACCACAGTGAGTCAGTGTTTCCAGGAGTGAATTACCATCAGCTTTAGTTTCTCCACCTGCTCCTCTGAGGTTTCAGATCTCACAGTAGATGAGAAGCATAGGCTATGAACCTGCAGCTCCTGATTTTATGGTACTGGAAACAGCAGTTTCCCCTTAGCACTGATGAGGCTGCCAGGTTGATGTGTCTTTTAGCAGGAACCTGGAGCCCTACTGCTCCAGGTAGTGAGGCAGTGCCTTTCCTGACTCAGCTGCTTGATTGAAGACCACCTACATTGGGCCTTGCCAATTTTTGATCTGCTGAGGCATCATGTGTTTATATCAGAGCCTGTACTGCTGTTGGTAGAAGTAAGGATCTAGATGGGTTGTATTTCAGTCTTAGTAAGTACAGTAGCATTTTTTCACATCACCTCCAATGTCCTGATGGCCTTTTAGTGTGAGGTCCTTTTGGGCAGTAGTCTTTGTTTCAGAGAATAAAGCAAGCTGCGCTGCCTGCTGGGGGCCTCCAGGAATACTAAAGCTTAAGAGCATGTGGAAACAAAGACAGCTTTTCAAAGGTCTCTCTACAGCCTCCACCCAAGTGACCTGTCAGAGCTTCATATCAACCTGACATTTTGACAGTGCTCTTCAAGTAAGAACTGAGAAGGCTGGATTTTGTCAGAACTTGACTCGAAAGGATTTTCAATGGTTCCATTTCTTATTCATTCCCTTCTGGCAAGAAAAGTTTTACATGTGAAAATCTCATGAAGCAGAAAATCTGGCTTTTAAATGGCATACCTTCTTGGTTACAGAGGATACTAGAGTGACTAAGTCCATATCATGGCCTTGACATGATTTGTGGCTGCTCACACTCCCTGCAGGGAAGTTGTGTCATTTCTCAGGCTGTCTTATATCTGGATGACATATTTTAAAAAAGTTGCATTCTGAGTCTGCAAAAAACTTCCACCATCACCTTCTAGCACAAGCAGCATATTTTTGATACAAAACAGACCCCTCAGCTGGGGCCTTAGGTAAGTGATACAGTATGAAGTAAATAATGCAATATTTCTTCTGTGTTCTACATTATAGCACAAGATATTAGAAACGATACTCTGCCATAGTAGTGCTGACACCTCTGAAAATGGTTTTGTGCTGGCTCACTCACCATATTTGCCTTCCATGGAAGAAAAATATTGTGAAGCCACTTAGGAGGAAATGAGTTCTGGAGGTAGTTAATCACTTGTGCAAGTGCAAGGTGTGGGATGTGAGATAGGATTCACAGGCAGCAAACAGCAGGCAAGACACTGAGAGAATGCATATTCCAAGTGCCATTAATTTGCATTGAGTACACAGGGCTAGAAGAAGTGGTCTGTTTAATTAAACCATATCACTGAAATGGATTCAAAAGAGTTTTAGTTTAGCATTAAAATCAGCTTTACCCTACATTCCACGTGGGTTACATTGAGATAATTTATTCTGTATCTAAAGAAGTTCAGATACAGACTATAACACTGGCTTTGTAGAGCAGAGTAACTTGTGAAAACATTCCTCAGTATCTGTATGCCATTCCTCTCACTTCACTCATTTGAATGTATCAGTACAGACAAAAAATTAAAGGATGAGATTCATGGAAGGCTGATTGTTACAAGAGACAAAAGTGAAGTGGCCTGCTTTTTGCCTCTAAGTACCTGTAACAAATACCACTGGAGATTGTTTGATACTGTCTGTTTACTCCTTTGTGTTTACACAGTAAATCACAATGCAAGCCACTAGGACTAGCTCAGACTTAAAATGTTAGCAGTGATGCATGTCTGTGTTGATGAACACTGATGAGCCAGATAGAAGAAATCAGACTGAAATAACATCTGTTTGATCAGCACCTGTCTCTATTCACTTTTATTATCTTCATCACATTCCCCAAACAATAAAATGGGTGTTATTTGCGTAGATAATACATAAGGGAAAGGAGTACACTATATTCACAGATGGTAGTCCTTCATTTCAAATTAAAATTATCATCTTTTGGGTTGCCCAAAATTTGCTTAAATGAAAGCAGTAAAACCCACAAGAGTGCAAGGAACAACCTTATTTTAGCATGTCTACCCTATTTTCTTGGACAATGAATGATTATCTTTAATTTAAATATTTTTTAAATTTTAATTTCATCTGAGATTTTACCATCTGTGTGTCTACTGAACTCCTCCCTGTGTTCTTAGTAAGGTTCTCAGTTTCTCAACTTGGGATCTAGAAATAAGGCAAGCTGGAGAGATGATCAGCAGAGCTAATCAAAATTGACTTTAAAAGAAAATTTTAATACCTGGAAAGTTACAGAACTATTCAATGTGAAGTGTATACACTCAAATTTTCTACTTTCTGAAATATTCCATTAAAGGAGAATGAATAACTGAAGTACACTAGAAAAGTTGTCAATAATTCCAAGAATTTTTAGAGAAGAATATGGCTCAGTGGAAGCTCTACTAACTATCTAAAAGCTTGAGGTTACAGTCAGATTTATGATTGGGGGAATGATCATCTTTTAGCCCTCAGAATATTTTTGTTCTTGTGACCTGGAAGCATTCAGGATAGGAAGATTAATCTTGTAAGGGTTTATAGCACCAGCTCCTGAGAAACCAGAGTCATAGAAGAGCTGAAGGTATCCAAACCACACAGTGCAAAGACAGTTAATTTTGTACTTGAGTAAAACCCCTGTATGGAAGTTTTTTCTCACTTCTCTTTTGCAGTATGTGAGGCAGTACAGGGACAAGAAGGAATTAGGTATTGGTATTGAAAGTGCCTGTTACAGAGAAATTCCTTAGTGTCCTACTCCTAAGCAAAAGAGCTACAAACACAGAGAGCAATGGACGCCCAAAAACTCTAACAAAATTGAAGTCTGAGAATACTTAGTAATCATATCAAACATTTACCACACCTTCCATACATCCTGCCACCTAGCCTTTCAGCTTACTGCATTTTCACTAGCTATAATCCTAGTTCGTTTGTGATCAACGTGGTGTACAAATTACAAGCTAGAAAAGACACGGTATCAACATATGAAACAAGGTTCCTAAATGGGATATGACAAAACAATTGGTGAAAATGGAATATCGTGAAAAAGATGCTCATTCAGATCAGAGATCAAAAAACAAGGTGATTTATAAAACAATGATTTAAAATAAATATTTTAAATTTCCATCTACCAGCCTCTCCCAAAAGCATGCATTGCTTTTCAACACGCAGTTCCGACATGCAATTTCAAAGCACATAAAGTTTCTAATAAGAAGCCATATACTAGTAAGAGACAAGTAAATTCAGATGCAAGCTAGCTGACAGGCCACAAAATGCAAAACACCAAGAAAATAAGCATCCATTTAGTTTCTCTTTGTAATGTCTCCTTCATATGCAATAACTGGTTTTAGTATCCTGCAACAGACAGTAAAATAGATACCTACAAAACTGACTGCAAATAGATGAAGTATCATTAATTAAGAGATAATACCCCTTGAAATCAGACATTGCCAGCAGTTTTCGGTTATGACCCATTAATATTTTAACTAGCAAGTCATTAATAGCAGTAATAACCAATTCTAAGGAGATTATTGCTTGAATAAACTATTTTTAATGATTTCAAATATTCTGAAAAGCTTGGACTGTTTTAACTTTAAATTTTGATCCTTTCTAATGCTTCTCTAGGAAGAACTATTTCTATTCACACTGAAATGGAAGCATTTCTGTGAGTACCTAACACAATCTCTCATGGAATTTGTTCACAAGGTGTACAGCAAAAGGTCTCTTCTGCCTATATTATTGTATCTGTGATGTTGATAGTCAGTCATGCCTTCTGTCACCTGCCTTCTTTCTTTTCTGATGACTGCTGTATAGTTTGCCTTGATCAGGGAGGCCTGAAATACTTCAGTCATAGCCTCTAATCCAATCTCTTGCATCAAACTGTGGCTCTCTTTTGATTTAGCTGGGTATGTACAATTACTCTCAGATGAGCTTCTGAGGGGCAAAGAGATATAGTTTACTCCAGGCAACATTATTTTTGTACCTGTACACAGAGTAAGCCTAATATTTAGACGCTGTCTCTCCGTATCTATTAAAATACTGGAATTTATTTTACAGGTATCTCCCCAGCAAGGTTAAATCATATAACTCCAGAGAAATAAGTTGACACAAAAATGCATATTTCATGAGCACAGTCCCAGGTCTATATCATGTTCATACGAATATAGCTAAAGATAGGAAAGACAGATAAGAAAGATAAGACATAAAGAGCCTCTTACCCCTCTGGAAAGCAGAGATCGCTTTCCCTCAGGAGACAGTATTTCCCAGCTTTGATCCTATCGGGCTAGCCAGGAAGGAAATGGTATCTGTTTTATGACACTCCCAAATTCCCATCTCTAAACCTCTACTGGAAATACAGCTTTTTAAGCAGTCAGTCCTTTCCTTGACTCAACAAAGGGATTAAAAAAGATACAGACAAAATCTTGGCCTCTCTACTTATATCATAGGCAAGAGGAGCAGGATCTAACACTGTCTAGAAAGCAGATCCAGGAACAGGCAGATAGTATCAATAAAAGGAATATCCAATTTTTTTCATATTTTTCTATTTTATTTTCTCACCTTCATTAAATATATAAATTATATGTTTATAAATGGCCATTTTATCCAAGATTTATACAGAAGTTAAGTCTTTGTAGCAGTTTTCTGTTTCTGGAGACATACCAATGCCTCCTTTCTGATTTCACAATTCTTTTGCATTGTCAAGAACAATAAATCTTCTGGTGGGCAGGTGTTCTATTGAGGCTCCATCCTGCAATGTTTCAGCAATAGATGTCTCCTGTGTTGGGTCTGGCAGTTCCTGAGGGTAGAAATGCTGTCAAACACAACCCAGCAGCACTGCAAGAGGCACTCTGCTAAGGAGTCAATCAAATAATCTCACTCATTTTAGCATCTCATAGGGGATGATTTCACACAAAAATGTGAGAATTCATGAGGTCCCTTCCACAAATAATGAATATACAATCAATTGACACCTACTGCCTCTCAAAGCACTGCTTGTGTGCATTATGGATGTTCTAGCCAAGAAAATAAAAGCATGAAAGAACCAGTATATTTGATCTTCTGAGACAGAATTGACATTGAACAAAAAAAATACAAATATTTCCACCAGCCCTTTTCATGATTTCTCTGAAGCCCAGATAATTGCAATGTCTGCCAGGAAATCCACAACTTTATTGTGTCCAGGCTTTGATGCTTCAGTTCTTCCTAAAGATACATCAGTAACCCAGATCTTACAAGTTCAGACTGTTCCCAGCCTCCATTTGTTCCCAAATACCATAGCATGTAACTCCAACTCCTTCTCTAGCTGTCCTTTTTAAGAAAGCTTTTTCAAAGATAATAACTCCATTTTCATGCAGCAAAAAATAAAAATCATTCATAGAAACACATTCACAGCTAACAGACAATGTATGAGAGGTTTATAAATTAACTGATAGCAGTCTGGTAATTATTACACTGGGGGAGGGGAAGGATGCTTTAAGACACTGGCAATATGACAAGGAATCTCACTTCAAGTCTGTTAGTTACGATTCTTCCAAGTCAGTAGAGACTGAAGGATATTACTTTGTTCTGTTTGGACAAATTGTTTGGTGTGTTGCAAGGAAGTGTTGACAGGCAGTCAGTGGCAGACTTGCACGCACAGAAGTGAAAAAAAATACAGAAGAATTTCTTCATTCTTCCCTCTTCTGCTAGGAAATACTAAAGCTCATCCCACTCCCATGGGATCTAGTTTTCTGCTTTTTAAAAGGAAATACTTTATGGCAAAAACCCTTTGCTTTCAAACCTATAAATTTGATCACTAAGAAGAAGCTATGGCTTCTGGATGAATAAGTAGAAGTCTGGGCTTGACACCTATCATAGGACAGGCCATGGTTTCACCTCGTGGTCCTGTGTTTGTCTCATTGAAATGTTAATCCAAGACTGAGAAAGCCATCATTGTATAAAATACATATAGCAACACAGCAAACAAAAAAATACAGAATGGGAAAACCTCAGTGCTAGAGTTAATTCCTCCAGGTTATGGTGAAGCTGGGAATAGATGGGGGAAATTATAACTTTTTTAATTCCTGTTTCTTTTTTCTCTTGATTCTGCTGTACTTCTCCTGCACTTCTCTTCACTCCTGGATTTCTCAGCTTCTCTAAGCTGAGCTCCTTGGGGATAGTCCCTCACGGGGAGTCCTGCTTATTTCAGTTCTCTGGGTCAGGACAAAAAACTCCAAAGCCTGCTAGGATCTTGTTTCTCATGTTTATTAGGATGTTATCACAAAACTTGGCAGGTCTCTCCAGACTTTTTACACAAGGTCAGTTCACTGCAACCTGGCTCATTTTGTTCTGATGGTACAAAATGGCCCTGAACTATGCAGCTCATTTATATTTATACTTATTCTTATCCAATTAGCAATAGACACATATATTATTTTTCTTAATGACCCAATGACCCATCACCTGTGTGCTGCACTGCGGCATTTTTTGTTCAATCACTTAATATTACCCAAAAACCTCTAGAAGAACATGAAGAACATGAAGAAGAAAGAAGAAGGAAAAGAAACAACATTCTAAATCCTCCATCTTGTCTTCTGCTTTTTAAACTAGTTTAAATTCTAAACTATCTTTTTCACCCAATGACTTAAGAAAAATCTCTAATTTACACACTCACACTTTTAGCTTTCCTATCTAACTTTAACAGTTGTTTTCATGTATCACCATGAAAACATGCTCATGAATTTCATGTTATATGAAATTCAGTGTTCTTCTGGATCTCAGAGCTAAGCATCAGAAACAAGGGCACACACTCTGTGTCTCAGACTCCAACAGAAATGTGTTAGGCTCCAAAAGCAATTGTACTAAACTTAAACCTGTTGCAGGGGGGAGGACAGAAACCAGAAAAGTGAGGCCAGGGTAAAAGTGAAGTTTGGCTTCTCTCCTTTGCCTGTTTTTGCTGGGTAGAAGAGGATCTTAGTTGCCATGGCTGCCAAGAGCCAGTGATGCAACTCACTAAAAATAACTCACTGCTCAGAAAGATACAGATCTTACAGATTGGGCAAAAATGAAGTCATTCCTTCTGTTATTTGCACCAGAAATACTCCCAAAGTGAAAGCAGGACATTAAAGCAGCAGATATTTTTGTGATGATTTATAGCTGACCTCCATCAGACATCCTTAGACTTGCAGTCCCCCATGCACAGACCCCTGGAAACAGGACACAGCTCCGTGACAAATACTTGCAACCCACTCTGGGGTTTAGCCTCCAGAAGTCTTTTTCAACTCACCCTATAGATTAAGTTTAGTCAGAAAAAACATTATGTGTGATGGGAAAGGATGAGGATCAGGAATAAAAAGGGTGATAAGTGAGGATGAATAAAAAGTAAGATTTGAAATGCATGTGTGATACAGTGAATCTTGTCCTGTACCAATCTGCTCAAGGCCACCTTTGCACAGCAACACAACAGCAATCCTAAACACCAGCTGTTCCTGCAAGATATGTTGAGATCTGCAGGGAAAAGACCTGTCTGCTGGTGCAACTTGTTCTCATTGTGAGCTTCTCTGTGAGACTGCATAGCTGGGGCACTCAGTGCATAGTTGTGAAGAAATCAGAGTTTACAATTTTCTTTTTAGCTCATCTTTACAATGATGCTGTCAACTGGAAATGAAGGAAGGAGGTAATGAAGCAAGATTATTCATCCACAGCTGAGAACAGAAAAAGTTGGGGTAAAAGCCAGCTATAGGTACAGAGGTAAAGAAAAGATCCTTTGCCAATTAAAAAAAAAAAAAAAATTGAGGGAAGCAATAAAGAAAAAGATATTTTAAAAATAACAAGGCACCAAAGTGCCTAGTGACTGAAATAAACTGCTGAGGTTTAATCTATTTTTCACAATAGAATAATGGGTAGGAAAGCTGAAGAACTACACAGGCATAAAATTCTGCAGGTTTTTTTGTACTTTCTACCTGTGATGAGTATTTGGTTGATGCAGAAGTCTGCACCACAGTCAGAGGGTGACTGTGGGACTGAATATTTTGGGAATAGTATCTAGAAATTTATCTGTGCATAATTGGAATGTAATCTCTGAGTATATTGCCTGTCTTAAAACTTGACTTACTAGGAAAGGGAAGACATTAGTTACTTGAACTATGTTTACTTTTGGAGGACCTAGTAGATAGCTTCAAGTTAAAACTACTGCCTATCTGTGCTGCTATCTGCAGGCCTCAAATTAGTCTGTGACCATGAACAGCCTACACCCATGCCCTCTGCACATCACACCATCTCCTCTACAAAATGGGTCATGGTCACAAAATCATAGAATCGTGGAGCAGAAGGCACCTTGAAGACACCATCTAGTCCCAGCCTCCCCCACCATGGTGGAAAAGACCTCACATGCTTATCAAAACCAATAAGAATTCAAAACTTTGTTTATTGCCTGGCTAATTAACTGGTTTCAAGACAAGAGGTGCACTACTGTGATCTAACACAAGCATTACATGAGAGTTGGGTGGCAGGTCCAAGCAGTTTAACTCATCACTGCGTTCTGTGATATTTCCTAAATCTCTGGATGTCTGAGGTACAGCCTGTTTCACAGATATGGGTTTTGGTGAACCAGTTACATAGCAAATTATCATACCAACTAGATATATGTGGAAGTCCACAAAGGAGAAGGTACTGCCAGGCACTGCAATCCAGAGAGTTTGAGGGGCAGGGGAATGGGGCATGGATGTGAAGGGGGAAGTGCAAAGCCACAGAGACCTAAGGTAGGACCAATATTTACTTTAACACCTTTATTAACAGTCATGAAGATTGCAAAATAAAACCACATTCATTACATTTTCAGATGATGCTAAATTGGGAGACATTATACAAATCAAGATCAAGAAACATAATATAAAGCAGCTCAGAGAAATACAGGCTGAGAATACCAAAATGAGATTCAGCTTGTAAAAAAGCAAGCTGATGCATTCCACAAGGGAAGAATAACTTGGGCTGGGAGAAGCCACAAATCCAATAGAAAGCAAAAGCCTCAAGGTTACAGTGGGCAACAGATTACATTGGAGCATTCCCAAAAAGATGGGTGCAAAGGGTAGCCCAATCATGGGCTGCAAATGCAGAGGCTCTGGCTCATAATCAGAGAGATTCAAGACATCAGGTTTTATGAGGGGCTCCAATTTAGCTTCAGGACAAATATATGTGACAACCCCTTAAGTCAGATGTATTTCTGAGGTGAATTTCTACAGATATTATAAAAAAAATAATATTTACTAGAGTAAAATAGTCATAATATCTGGAAGATGTTAGTTGTTGTTACTTGAATGTTTTTTGAATAGAGCTGATGAGCAAGATACCTTTGGAGAAGCAGCCCTGCATTGATAGGATGGTGATGACAGAAAAAACCCTTTCCTTCTTTGATACCTATATTAAGTTTAGAATATCTGTGTCACAGCTGTGTATTCTGATATTTACTTCCATGAAGTAAACAGGGGTTCAGGAAAATAAAAACAAAAGCAATAAAAGAAGAAAACACTTCTAAGGAATCAACATTGAAGTACAGGAGCAACGTCTAAAAGAATGAAAAAACCCCACTAAATTAAAAAAAATAAAACTTTTAGACTTCATGTTGTTAACTAAAACTAAAGTGAACCAATCATAAGAATAAAAATAAAGGTGTTGAATTGCTTCAGAGATCATTCTGGAGGAAAATCAGGAAGCTGTGGGGAGGATACACAGGGGAATTTGATCAAAGATGGATTAATATCCTACATGCCCAAAGGTTGCATATGCCATCTCACAATAGATACAGCAAGAGTGAAAATGGCCACTGGGGATAAAAGGAAATTACTAAAACAGAAGGACATTCAGAATTATAAATTATGCTGTATGAAAAACTGCATGACAAAACCTGGAAGACACTTAATATATGTTCAGTTCAACAACACAGGTTACTACAGAATGTGAAATACAAAAATAAACAAGAATGTTTATTAAATCCCTTGGTTGCTAACCAAGCTAATCAGGTACATGACAAAACAGTAAGATATTTTTTCCTGGACTTTCAATTTTACGCAGATTAAGAGTTTCAGTGAAGTTTAACAAATAGTGTGAAAAAAATTGTATCCATGAGCCAGTGCATTCTTGATTTGTCTGACATTATTTATGCCTTGCTTAACTATTTCTGCATGCAGAAGTGAATGGAAACATATCCCATCTTATGAAAAAAATGTCCCCAAGCAATTCTCAGCTGGTAAAACTTATAAGCATTTTGTCTCAAATGATCTTGGATGGTAGATTTGAAATTTTAATTTGAAAGTCCAAGCCACTAGCATTATCTGCACTCAGTGGGATAAGTATGTGAACCTTGAGGTTGATTCTGTGTTATGCATGTGCTTACCTTTATGCCTGACAAGTGGTCCCTTTGCCTCCAGCTCAAAAGGGAGCTCACTGGAGCTCCTGGCAGAGGGTGGAACGGAGCTGAGGAACGCTTCTCTGTCAGGTCAGAGTAGGTCCCAGCCCCACAGTGAGACCATGCTGGCCCTCCCTGTCCCCAGGCACATTTCTCAATAGGGTAGGACCCTTCCAAATGCAGTTCACAATCAAAAGCTGACCCTGGGGGAAAACATATCAAGCTTTTATGTATTTTTCAGATAGTTAGAAGCAGTTCAGGCTTGTTAAACAACTGAAAGAAATTCTACAGAATTTATCAAATATGAAATGCATGACGAGACAATGAAAATATAGCTGATTTCCAGAGCTTACTTCATTTTCCCAACTGCTTTCTCCACAGAATAAGGCAGCAAAGAGCTGCAAGCTACTACACCTTTTGTATTGTCCTCAGTGAAATATTGGCTAAACTCAGGCAGAAAACCACTGACAGGGAGCTGCAGGGGTGTCAATGAGAGCACAATTATGAGTCAGTGTGTTACACAGTCATCTCAGGGGGACTAATTTGGCCTGCAGGCCTTTATTGCTGCGGATGGTAGGCAAAATGAGGGGAAGCTAAGGCTGACAGCAAAAGTCCACGGTGACTTTGCAGGAATGGTAGATACAAAATCCATCTTTTTGTTTGTAAGCTATGCCTGCTTGATGAAAAGACAATAAACACGGAGCTATTTTTACAAAGTCACATTTTTTTCAGAACAGAAATGAATTTATCTATACCTCACACAAAACTTCTGCCAAAATCTCCCAGTTTTCTGCTCCTGCAGGGAATCTTTGTGAAGCCAGGCTGTAACTTTCTAGTTATAGTCATGAATTTGGGTCAGTTATAACTAAGAGTTTCAGAGACCCCACGGCTCCTGCACTGGGATGTGATTTTAAATAGTTTCTAGAGAAAATACAACTGAGATTTATGATTCAATAGTTTGATTAAAGGACCATCCAAAACTTTAATGTAGAGGTACACAATGAGACACATGGACAAGGTAGAAAGAATGTAGAAGGTGCTGCTAGAGAAGGTTGCAGCAGGACAGGGAAGAAGACAGAACCAGGCTGATGTTCCTCTCTGCACAGGTGGTACATGTTCATATATATATATATATATATATATATATATATATAATTAATATATAAATCCTGATTGTTCATCTAGGGGTTTATGGTATATAGAGACTTTAAGAGCTCAGATCCTGCAGCACTGAAGCCCAGTGTGCTCCCACACCCAGGTGTGTGCAAACCTGAACCCAGACTCAGCATAGATCTCCTACCTGTCTCTCTTGCTCTGCTCAGAACTCCCCTGGGAAGAACACTGAAGTATTTGCTTTGCCTCACATCAGCTGATATGGTATTTGGAAATGGGCAGGAGAAAGACAGAAGGTTGCAGGAGGAGTCTGCTTGCCCTTGGGTATACAACGAAGTACAACCTAGACATTTCAGAAGAGTGGTTATAGAGTCAGAATCAGAGTTATTTCAGCTGAAAAGTCAAGGTTTGAAAGATGATCTTGGGCCAGCTATACCCTGGTTCAGAAAGACATCCCTTTAAAAAGTGGAGGACCTGGAAACTATAACTTGGCAGACTTCCTATCTAACCCCCTCTTCTTTTCCATAACAAGGAATGGGGCAAAGAATCCCACAGGCAAGCAGAATTCAGAGCCTTCAACAGAAAGAGGATCTCATTAGCTTCAAGAAAATCAAGTGCTTTAATACAGTCTGAGATTACTAAGAGTTTTCTTTATCATTTTAATCTTATGGATAAATGTATGCAAAAATCTCCAATTCAAGTGCAATTAATGATGCCATGTAAATATGACCTTCTATGCATTAACATAATTCAGCAAGGGAGGGACAAGTCCTAAGGAAGAAGGATGTGATACTATTTTTCCATACTTACAATCTCTGTTTCTTTTGCTTTCTCTGTTAAAATTATGAAAAATATGTTTTTTATTGATACCCCTTATTTTATGTATTTGAAAACAGGAAAAAATTAATATCATGTTCTCCATGTAAAAGTGCAGAGGAGTTATTGGAAATAATGACTAAAAAGTGTTTCTGTTTCTGAAGTGTTTTCCTTTGGCAATAGAGGGACACATTGGATTGCACTTGGACCTATAAAAGTAGCTTATGAAGTAAGATAATTTGTTCAAACAGGGACAGCGGGAGGGAGAAGATGAGAGAGAGAAAATCCTGTTCATTCAAATTTGAAAGTTACTTCTTTCTTTTTACAGGATGACATACCAGAATGAAGATCAATCACAGCCTTTTTTACGGGTAGTTTTCCACCTTAATGCAGTGGATTCGTCATGACTTGTTATGACAATACTTCATTTCTATCCACTGTTCCACTCTTTTTTGACTCTTTTGATTAAAAGGACTGTTCTGCAGTGTCCCACATGATAACTGTATTAGTTAGGGTAAGTAGCTGATCTATTACCACAGGATAATACAGTTTGAAGGCAGTTTAATAGAGGCTGGCAGATTTCAATATTATTAGAGGGTCATAGAGTATCTGACATTTCAATTTCTTACCAGACCACGCATATCACTAGGGCAATCATTAAACATAGACTCTAATAAGGTTTCTGCTTTGTAGGGTCATTCATTATTGACAAGGAGAAAAGAAATAAATACCTTCCCAAGGGCAGCCTCAGTATGTAATACAGTAAAAATCATCTGAGTCTGGAACCACATTTTCTAGATTTGCTGGCAAATCAAGCATTACATTTTCCAGTTAAACTGAATGAAAGACTGCAGATAAAAACATGAATATTTAAATTCTTTTTTTACATACTGTCAGAATACTCATTATATATGACACATATATACTAAAAATATACACATAAATATACACACACATATATATACTAAAAAAAATTGATAATTAAGTCAAGTTGGTTTATTTTACCACTGTGATGGGAAATAATAATGCACTTGTATTGTCCTCAGCTTTATGAGGTCTGTATGCCTGGGACAAATTTTGAATATTATACTTAATCATCATATATCAGATAGCTCCAATAGCTATTTAACAGATGAGCTATCTTCACCTTTCAGCTAGGTAGGCCTGTGATTGAGCTTGGAAATGAAAGGGATGCATTCTTCATAAAGGCTTATTAATATTTTCTTCCTTAGATTAATGTTTGGTTTATTTGGGTTATGCTTTAAAGTTCCTTTTTAATTTCAGATTTTCCCTGAATGATCTTAAGTTTGCATCCATTTCCCACATTTAATTTTTTATAAATTAACCGTGTTGTACTTCAAACACAAATTGAGAAGAAGAGAAAAAGTAGTTTGGAAGAAAGTGAAAGATATCACTAAAATCACAACTAAAAGGATTTGGATAGAGCTATTTAATTCTGGAAATTTCATTTGGAGAAAATTTGTATTACTTTTTTTCTCAGTTTATTGGGAATAAGTATAAATTACACAGAAAATAGGGTTGTTAGGATGTACTACAGCATTTGGTGAAGAAGGACCAGTGTTGCACCAATGGATACAAGCCAGAAAGGGACTAATCCTGCAACTGAGTACTGTCTTGAGTAGTACCATTGGCCTGATCAGGATCCATTCAGAACAGAACTTTTAGCCTGATTTTTGAATCAGATAGACTGGGCCCAAAAGAGCAACTCAAGAGAGAATCAAGAAATGAGCTATGTTCATTTACTGATAAAACAGATTAACTGCAGCATCCATGGTGATAGTGAATTAGTTTATAAAATTTCTTCCAGATTTAATAATATAAGGTGTTATTAATAACTCAGGCAAGAAAAGTCTCCCACAATTCAATAAGGTGATCCTTTCTTTTAAATCCATGACAAGAGCTTTAATTGGATCAGGAGTGCAACCAGCAGACAAATCAACTGACAATATAATTTAATTCAGCCAGTGTAGTGAGAAGGCAATTTACTGCCGTTTGTTTATTCATTCCTGGGTACCAGCTTAGTCAACTCCAACATGACAGCTTCTCTCCAACTCATCTTTGTGAGTCCCCAAAAAATAATCATTTAAATCTTAACAGTGCAGTACCTTGGCTCAGTGGAGCAAGTTGTTCTCATCACATTTCCTTACTCCCTGATCAGGGAAAGTAATGTCCATTAAGTCAAGTAAGAGATGCTGAACTAAGAAACTGTTCTGTCACAAGGTACTGCAGGAGAGGCAGAAAGGGATGACTAGCCAAGACAGCTTGAATATATGTAGAAGGCCTCTATGTTAAAGAGTAAACGAGTAAGAGAGACTTGCTGAAATGAATGGAGTAAAGAAATTTGGTTATACAGAGAGAAGCTTAAACACTTATCAACAACATCTGTGAGTGTCCAAATTAAAAGCTCATATTCTTAACAGCATTCAGATATGTTGAGGTACTTACTTAAAATCTGACAATGCTGTTAAATATACTGCTGTCTTCTATAGCCAGTCTATCACAAGCATACCTTATATTCCGCTCATATTTCTACATAACATTTACATTCTATCAGAGACTCCTGCAATATCAGAAAATGAATTTTTATGTTATTGATCATAATGTAAATAATGTATTTATTTGGAACCATAATTCATATGTTCATTTAGTCATTGTTTTCTGCAAAATAATTTACCATAAGCCTAACAGCTAGTCAACTATAGTTATACTTTTGTCTGGTAGAAAAAAGTTGTCCTCTAGTATGCTTATCATTGGTAATTTAGGATTAACAGACCAGGACAGAGTAAAAAAATGTACCTTACTGGGAATTTTTCTTCATATGAAATACACTGACAGAATCACTAATCACAGAATATTTGAAGTTGGAAGGGGTCTTAGGAGATCATGTAGTCTAACCTATTTTATAGATTCCCAAAGGGTCTCTGTAACCTCTCTGGACAAACCATTCCAAAGTTTGACCTGTCTCCCAGTGTTTTCTCACAGAAGATACGCTCCCATCGCCTTTATGGGCTGTTCCTTTACTCTGTCCAGTAAGTCCCTGTCTGTCTTGTACTGTAGAGCCCAGAGCTGGACCTAGCACTCATAGTGTGGCCCCACCAGAGCTGAATAGAGGGGCAGGATCACCTCCATTGATCTGTTAGCTACACTCCTCCTCATGCAGCCCAGAATACCCTTACCTTTCCTTGCTGCAAGACTATTGCTGACTTACATTCAACCTGGTGTCCATCAGACCCCCAGGTGCTTTTTGACCAACCTACTTTCCAGCCAGTCTGTACTGGGGACTGGGGTTATTCCTCAGCACCTGCAGGACTTTGCCTTTCTCTTTCCTGTACTTCAGGAGATTCCTGTTGTCACATTTCTCTAGCCTGTCCATGGCTCTCTGAATGTCAGCACAGACATCTGGTCTATCTACCACTCCTCTGAGCTTTGTATCACCTGCCAACATATTGAAGGGGCACTCTGCTCCATCATCCAGATCATTAATGAAGCTGTTAAACCCCAATAGCTACCCCTAGGGTTTCAGGGTTAATGACTGGCCTCCAGCTGGACATGTGTGGATGAACACAGTTCTTTGAGTATGGCAGCTCAGCCAGTTTTCAACTCAGCTCACTGTCCATTTATGTTGTTTTTCTAGGAAGATCTTATGGCAGACTTTTAGTGCAGAAAGCTTTAATAAAATCAAGATAAACAACCAAAGTGAATCATCTTGTAACAGAAGTCTATCAGGTTAATCAGGCATGATTTCTCCTTCATAAACCCATGCTGATTATTCACAATCAGCTTCTAGTCCTCCATACATTTGAAAACAGTTTCTGGGATTTTTTTTTTTCCATCACTTTGCTGCAAGAAATTCTAAAAGATAAAAGATACATACCCACTTGAAAATTACTTGGAAAATGGAAAAATGTCTTTACGAAAACAGAGAAATGCAAAAACAATATTGTTAGAAGTTTTGTTGTCCCTTTAGTGGCTGAGAGGCTTATGAAAAAGTTTGAGAACAAAGCCTAAAAAGTGATTTTGGGATACTCCCTGGCTGGACTCAGTCTGAAGGGAGCTGTTGCAAGCACAGGAGACATAAAAGTCTCTTTCTAGACAGAAGAGATAGCATAAGTATAGTCAAGTGAGTTCCCATTTCTCATTGTGGCACAGAAAGAAAGGATAGATGAGACAAAGGTAGGACGAATATTGATTTTTCTGGAGGCAGGATCGGGCCTGTGGGGTTTAATTCTCTCGTGTTCCTTTATGGAAATGTATGAAACGTGTAGTTGCTTTTGCTGTTAGATTGTCTTGCATTTCCCATTTGGGTACCAATAAATGATAATACAGAGCATTATCTGTTGAAGTGTGAATGCAGTTTCTGTGACCACAGACAATCTAACAGTAGCCCCCACTGAGTGGAGAGAAAACAGTAATCCAAAGGCACCATGAAAGGGGTAGCTGTCAGATCTCAGCAGCAAAAATTAGCACAGTTTATGCATTTTAGAAAGAGGAAAGAATTCTGCAGAAAAAATAATATAAATTGCTGTGCCTAATTTAATTTACACAAATCAGAAGGAGAAAGAACAAGTAGTTAACATGTTGGCATTACCTGTCATCTGCAGCATAATTACTGTTACAAAATATGAGGAGTATTGGAGACCATAAAAGTTCTTACATGAGCAGCTACTAATTTACCAGCAAAAGCAACCTGCTTCTGAGCTGCTAGCTTCAGTTGAAAATAGCATCTTCTCATGCTTGTTTGAGCTGAATTTATTTGTTTAGATGTTTCAGAAAGAGAAACTGGGTATTTTCATTCATACAGTTATAAAAGCTTTCCATAGTAGCAGCAGTTCTAAATTCCTAGAATCCAAACAATAGCCAAACTAATTAACATCAATACCACTGCAATATCATAACTGTTAGTTTTATGCTCCATCCTACAAAATCTTCTGTAACCTAGCCCATCGCACTCCAGTTCTCTTGGCCTTTCTCTTCTTGTGCCTTTGACTCCATTACACCCCAGAATCTCTATCAATAGCAGGGTTGCTGCTGCCTGTATGTTTCTGCTCCATCACTGGGGAAAGGAAGGGACTGGAAGCAGATTATGTCTGATTTCCTGGGGTTATTTCCTCCAGCCAAGATAACTCCTTTGCACTAACATGGGGGAGAAGAGCAGCACTACCTCCAGATATGATCCATATGATGTAGGGGCCCAAGAAAAATGGATGAGAAAAATCAGTGCTGGGACAAATGGTGATCCCATGAAGGGTGATCTGAGTGTCATAGCACAGCATCCTCCACTGTAACATGAGCTCTCTCACAGTAGTGTGTTTGTAAGGGGATGGAACTGCCCCATGGTAGACCAAAATGTCTTAACAGAGTCAAGATGTTTGAAGGCTTCATGATCTCTCTTGATGTCTTTTTGTGTCTTGAATTCTGTGAGAACAATCTGCTCGGGTTTTATCCGTTTAAGTATAAACATCTATCGGATTACTCTAATCTTCTTATAATAAAGAGAAAAAAAGTATTCTATGGTGCACACTTCACAAGAGAATGAGGCTAAAACAGTCTGTAAGATAAATAACATAGCCATAGCAGTTCAACTGGTTAATCTTTTCTGATGTAAACAGACAATCATCAGAGACATTCTCGTGTAAAACCCCAGCAGACACTTCAAACAGAGAAATGGCCCAAGCTGATCTAAGGGTTATCCTCTCTGGGAGAGGAATCTAGATGTGTGCAGGTAATGTCTAGGATGTCTGCACATGCTCAGTGCCTGAATTTGGCAGTGTCTGGGCACTTAAGGAATGAAAGTCAGTTTTCTCTACTTCACTGCCAAAATGGATAAAACTAAATTGAATTAGAGCTGCTTTATGGTTGAATAAGAATGTCTATAATGAGGATCAATGCCATTTAACAAAGCCATTTTACACAATACTATTATTTCATTCACATTTACTTTTCTAGCTCTTCCCACACAGAGGAACTCTCAGGGAATGGTACATCAGGAAAACACATTTTAGACACCATCAGTGCCTAAAGGGTGGTTACATACAAAACTCTTCTAGATGGGTGGTGCACGTCAAGGTCTGCTGCCCCACCGTTACATGTCCATAACACATACTTCATTGGATCTGAAAAGCAGTCCTTTGGTATTTGAGAAGAATAAATTTGTGTAGGAGATTACTATGTAATATAAACCTTCCATCACATTCATGGCAGTGCCACAGCTAGCTATGGTTGCTGGAGATGGGATGAAAAACAGTAACTACTATTCTTCAGGGTTTCTTCTGTTTCCTTCCCTCATCCCAACCCACACAAAGGTAGCTTCTTGTTGTATAAAATCTGTCACATCTGACAGCATATGCAATTTGTTGCTGTAGCAATACAGTAGTTAATGAGGATGTGAAGCATTTCACCCCCTTTCAAAGATCTAACTTATGTGTCTGACTTTCTGGTTCTTGGCTAAAAACGTGAACAGTAAGAATTCAGAAGAGTGGAGAACTTGGAGGGATCATGTATTGAGCATTAACATTAAAAAAAACAAAAACCAAAACAAACCAAGGAAAACCCAAATACACACACACACATACACAAATATATTGTAGATAGAAATCAGGGGACATTTTTTTATTCACAAGTGGAAGAGTCATTTTGGAGATCACAATACCAAAGTAACACTGGAGTCAGTTTAATTTTTTCTCCCTGAACAGCATTGACACTCCTTGATTCTCCACATTTGCTCAGAAGTTAAGTATCTCAAAGAAATGTGATTAAATGGAAACTCTTACAAAAAATCTCTGTGGAGGTCAAGTGGGAGATCTGAATTCTGGAGGAGATGCATGGGAAGAAATATGTTGAGTGGTATGCAGAAACCACTCTGACAATAGAAAAGACCTTTCAATGAACTACAGCTATTCAGTACCCCAAATGATATTCACCTCTGCAGCCAGCCACTGGGAGCTCTAATGCACACATCTATTTAGCAGTCTTCTGCTGGTTAAAATGGATGTGTTTTTTCACTCATTTAATCACCAACCACCTTCCCATAACTAACTCTTTACTTATGAGCATGTTAACTAGGGCTGATCAGAGCCGTGAGCAGGAAATGTAATTTTGTTCTCCAATTGCCCTATTCATTATCCTCCTCAGCATTTACATTCTGCACATTAGGATGCTGCATATAATGTGATCATTTACTATGTGGCTGTGACTGCCAAATACAATGAACAAAATAGAGTCTTCTGAGAGAGTTATTCTGCATACAGGAAAACACAGCTTGTTTTAATGGGATCTAAAAGTGATCAAGTGTAGAGCAATGTTTGTATAATACACAGTCTTTGTTATCAGTCTTCTTTTATACATAGAATAAAGTTGGTTAATATGTACATAAGTCAAATGATTCATGAAGCAATATATCACTTCTCGGAGCAGTGTAGGTCAGAATGTACCATGTACCAAATTGCTCTGTTTTCAATAGATCCAGGGGTAGGCAAAAAGAAGAGGACGTTTTTCCTCTCCTATTCAGGTGATTTTAGATATAAAAATATTATCAGGCTTTAGGGACTGGGAAAACACAAAACTGTTGTGCTCCCTTCCTGCCCCTGCAAAAGGCTACTTCAATCCAGCCCAGGCAGAAGAGTGAAGAAAACATTCATCAAATCTTGAAGTAGGATTTCAGAGGAGCTCTGGCTTAACAAGATTCTTTCTGCCATTCCTTCTCTTACTTCTCTCTTACTCCCTCCCTGCCTCCCTCTTGCAAGGGTTGGTGTCAAGCTCTAGAAACTTTAAAACTCAAGACTGATTGATGCAATATATTTTTCAAAAATGTATTTCTTTTTCTGAAGAGATTCTTTCATGTAGAAGAGATATAGGACCACGGAGATAAAATTCAGGTTAGAAAAGGTATTTGCAAAAGAGTCTCTATATTTCCTTGAACAGCAACATTTTTTTCTGCAGTATTCACCTGCATAGCTGAAATTATACAATATATATATATTACATGTAGGAGAGATTAAATCTAGTGTCTGCAGCTCGTAAGCAAATAGACCCTGCTTTGGCACTGGCACTGCTCTACTCCAGTAAAACCTATGCCTCTAACTTGAATACAAATTCATGCAGGAAACTTTGAAATGTGCACATTTTAATTAAAAATTACTAGGCCATTTTTGGGAAAGAGTATTCTCAGGAATTAATGTGCTAACTTCTGACTGATTTTTTTTTTTTTTAATTTATGTGGCTGTCTATCGACTTATAAACACTGTAAAACATATAATGTTGTACTGCCTATATAATCCCTGCACTGATGATATTACAATTTTGAAACATTTTGGATTATCATGGGTGAATCATGAAATGTGCCTTGTGGAAAACATAACTTGAAAATCTTATGTTGTTGCAGGACAGCAAGTGCAAATCAGGTCACAGGTTAGTCACTACTCAATACAAAATCGCTGGTGATGCACCAATACAGAGTTTCTGTGCACTGCTTTCAGGGGGAATAATAATAAAGAATAACATTAGCATGTGTATTTTCTTTCAGTAAGATGAAAAGACTAACTGTGGGAAAGGGAAACTTGTTTTTGTAGAGATGTATAGTGGGATATTCTATAAAAACGTGCTGTGATGGGTCAGTAACCAAGGTCTTGCCTATGTTTTTTCTATACAGACTGAGATAAGGTCCCAATGTGGTGTTCTGCCACTTGAAAAAATTCTCCCATTGCTTGTTTGGACACATAGACAGTCTCACTCTGCCACACTCAGAGGAGAGATGAGCCCTGGGTAGGGAAACTGTAGTGAGTGCAGTACTGCTACCAGGTACTGAGAGACGTGAGTGAAAAATGTCCCACCTCTCAGGCCATCAAAAGCAGGTCCTGCCTTAGTCATTTATTCTCTGCATTGTCTGGCAAATCTATTTTTGTTATTTTGGTAAAAAGCAGGGCTTATCTTATCCAGCTATACATAAAGTTTTAGGTATGTTGTTATAGATGATTGAGTTATAGACATAGATAATAGATATCTGCATACATATAGAAATAAGAATAGACAAATACACGTATAGATATAGATGCAGGCATAAGCACAGCTCTGCTTTGTTTACCCTCTGCCCCCTTCCCCAGCACCCTGACAGAACATCAGCATTAGCAACTACATTAGCACCTCAAGCTAACAGGTGGATCTAATTCAAGGAGCAATAAAGAGAAAAATAAAGCAGAAGGTGGTTAACCACCACAGCTAAGTTGGACAGAGGTCTCTTTGGGGGCTTGGAGGAGCATAAAACTGTAGATCAGAGAACCATGAAAATACTGAAACTGATGTTCTTTCAGTTCACCTCGCCCATGTTTTCTTGCCAAGTTTCCAGCTTCCTTTTCCTCTTTTGCTCTGCCCTGGTGTGATCTCACATTCTGCAATGAAAGAGCAGGCTGCAGATGTGCCTTGAGAGAAGCAACACAGACTTCTTTTTTGAAGTAACAAAGACACAGTGAAGATCTCTGAAGCATAGGGAACAAATGTCACTCCTGTTTTTTTTTAGTGTGTAAACACATAAGTTTGACTGCAGCTTTTTCTGTTATCAAACTTGTGATCTTTTTCCGATGACTTTATCTCTCCTTTTCTCTCCTGTACCTTCTGCCTCTTGGAAAAGATCTATTGGTAGATGAAACATGCATTATAAATATATTTGAAAAATTAAATTATTGTTGTACCAAAGGTTAGGAGTTCTCCTTTAATCTCTCTCCAATACTGCATGTATTTTTTTTGTGGCTAGAAATAGATAAAGAGATAGCAGGACTCTTTAACATTGCATGCAAATAGCACCTTAGCCCAAACTAATTGCTTTCCTTTATCTTGCTCACTCCATTTGCTCTCCAAACACACACACAGAACATGGAACAGATTGCAAAGTCTGCTTCTGGGGGGAAAACAGCCCAGCTCAAGGCTCCCAGGCCCTGCAAGGGATTTAGGGATTTAGGCTCAGGGCTGTGCCTAACCACATAAGCAGCTCAGTCCATTTCATCGAGTGGCAGGAGCATCACAGGAGCTCTCCAGAGTCCATCAAGTGGGATCCCTTCAGGCCTGCTTGTTCACAGCTGTCCCCACAGTGTCAGTCTGCCACCGCTCGCTGCTTGGGATAGCTTGCCAGTACCATTCTCCCGCCTCCCTTGGCACAGGCAGGCAGCTTGGGGCTGGTACAGCTAATTCAGTATCAGCTTTAACCACTGCCCTTCACGTTTTTCTCTTATATGGAAGTAAATTTAAAGTTCCAAATTGTCTCTTGGTGATTTCACAAAAAACTCAGGAACACACACCAGTAAAGCTCTTCTCAAACAGGGGAAGAGGTTGGCTCCAGCACCAAGCAGATGTATGACATTAAACAAGGCAACAGCCAAGCCCCTTCCCCAGGTTTAGAGGATTTGCCCTTCTCCTCTCTTTGAAAAGAGAGCATTTTAAGTCCTGAACATTCATGGACAATCAGTGCTGGGAGCTCTGAAGAGACCAGTTGGAGTCCCTGTCCTCCAAAAGCACAGACAGAGGCTCTGAGATCACTACACACGATCAAGTTCCTTTTATCTAGCCAGGTGCTGTGTGTCCGATGAGAAGTGATACTGAACTGGATGTACACTCTTAGGCTACTTCATCTGCAATGTAAAATGCATGAGCTCGAAATCCCCACAAAATGAAATGGTAAAGACAAACCTCATAATTTCAAAATTTTCCCAGAGAAAGAAACACTAGAAATGGATGAGTTGTCACAGAGTGTTTCAGTGGAAATAGAACTGATCTGAGAAAAGACTGTTCATCAACCTGTTTTTGTCCAGTTCTGTCATAGCAGGCTTTGACAGAAAATGTTCTGTGAGTTTTTTTTTACCCAAAGGCAAATGAAAGAGACAAATCTGTGGTGCTCTGACAGTGGTGTCTGTCAGATAACTTCTAATGATTTGTTTGCTCTATGTGGCAAGAACTTAAAAGGCTTATTGTGTGATGGCAACTGAAATCTAGTGATATTCTTAAGCTGTCACTAAAAATTAGTCCATTACAGCAGAATCATCTGCCATATGACCAAATTCCAAGAAAAATATGGGATATGGAATAGGTAATCTGAAAAAAATTAAGAGGCAATAAATTACAACTTTGAAAAATTAAAGGAAGAAAGCTTTTAACACTTGATCATTTATTTAATTAACACTTAAAATTTTTGGGAACTAAGAAAAATAGCATCTGGGCTTATTTTTTACCTTTACCTTTTAAAGAGTAAGAACATGTCATCCTAGAAGAAGGAAACATTTCCCAATACATTATAACTTTCATTCTTCGATATTTGAAATAATAACAAAGTAACATTTATTTTTTTAAGAACACAAACCAATGAAAATTCTGTGCTGAACAAAAAAAACACTATAGCCAGGAAAATCTCAAAAGGGAAACTTGGCTTCATAATCAAATACCAAAATAATTTGAAAGATCTAATAATCTGCCATATCCCAGCAATAAATAATATATCCCTCAAACACAAACTTAGAAGGAAAAATGCCTTTAATCACAGTAATAGTTCTCCTGCTGCCCAGTATATCAAATTACCTTTTCTTTTTCAAAACAATATATCTTCCCAATCCCATTTATTCCTATAGCCTCTAGGCCAGGTTCTGATTTCAGATACTCTGTTCAAATCCAGAGTAACTCAGCTGAAATCATTCCTTTCAATTGATACATTTTCTCTGGGTTAAATAGAAATTATTGACCAATGGAGTGGCACAAATAGATTACACAGAGGTCAGTTTCATGTTTCAACCCGTGACCACTCTTTACTGAACACACCGCATAGCATTGGCTTAACTGAAATTTGCCTAGCCAGCCCAATTGCTATAATGTTTTAAATGTGGTCCTTCTCTGTGTGGAATACAATTTTATTTTTCCTATTTCAGTTTCAATGCTATTTAAATACAAGTAAGTGAGACTGCAAGGAAGAGTCCTGTGAAAAAATAAACTCTGCGAAAGCTTTCCCATCCTTCCCAGACAAATATATCTCTGAATCATCCAACAGCTTTCAAAACCACACCTGATTGGAATGATCCCCATAAACCCATGACCCCACAAGCCCTTTCTACCACTAACCACACTGTCCTGGCATGGCTGTGTGTCTCCTGTTGGCCTGGGAGGCATTGGTGGTGTCCTCCTGCATGCAGAGCTGAGTGCTGTGCTAAAGCACTGGTTCATACTTCTGCTCTCTTACAGTGCTAAGATGCAAGGTGTAGAAATTTCACAGTCTCTCTCTGGTTGATGTATTCAGTGCTGCAATGTTCTCCTGATGTTTTTCCCAATGTCCAGACCAAACCTCATGAGCTGTGATTTGTGGCCAATGCCCTGCATTGTATCATTAACAATTTCATGAGGAAGTCATCACCACCTCTGAAACTGGCTTTAAGCTTCAGGGCAGCTGTTGGGCTGTCCCAGCACCTCACCAGAGCTGACCAGAGCAGCAGAGCCCCCCAGGGCAAAGCTAAGAAGGCACTATGAGGTAGCAGTAGCTGAGAAGATGAAGTAGGCATCACACAGTGTTTAGAGATGGGAACCTCTGAGGAGTAAAAACTATGCAACGTTCACTACAGCACAAGTAAATTAAATATATTAAATCAGTATGCTTATGGTGCAAAAGAAAATAACTGGTGTTTAGTCTAAGAATGCATCTCTTACTGCTGCCAGGCTTCTTCCTCGGGCACCTTCAAAGGAGTTCTCTGGTCCTTGAAACCTCCAGGATTAAAAATGAAACAAAGAGGGAGACTGGAATATGTAGAAGAGGGGGAAGGGGGTTTGTTAAATGAATTGAAGGCAGCATCTAGTTCTGATTACAAGCGTCAAGCCTTTACTGAAATATCTCAGAAGAGTGGAAGGCTGGACAGATTTATGGGTATGCATACTCCACTGGTTTTTATTTTGGAGGTGTATATATATGAGCAAAGATTAAAAGCCAAAACAAATGTTTAAATCATTGTATATTGGAGGTACAGTGGAATAAATATAGCATAGAACTCAAGATTCTAAGTAATGCTGATTGTAAAAGATAATTTCATCTTTGCATTCACCTCACTGAGACACAGAAAAAAATGCAGTAAGAATTATGAGTACAATTTTGTAAGTACTTCTACCTCCTCTCAGTTCTTAAAGTGTTCATTTTCTATTTTGATGTGGATCCCATTAAAAAGAGAATGCATTATAGACTTGAAAGTGGTTTTATTTAATATAACATACCAACAGAAGGCAATCATATTGCATGTGAAAAGTCAGAACTTTCTGAAATGGTAATACCACTCCCCTAAAAGCACATTAACAGTTATAAAAATGCTTCCTTTTGTTATTGAAGTACCTCCCATCTGACAGATCCCAAACTGCTACATGTATAGAAATTTTCTGATTATTATTAAAATATTTGGAACAGCTGTAACAAAAATATTGCCATAGAATTTTTTTAAAGAGAATGTTGGGAAATAATTTAGAAAACTCTGATTATGAAAGGCACAATTAAGGCAGGCCACTTTTAAAGCCAAGGAGAAACTTACATCAGCAGATTTATAAAAAATGGTCCTTTAGTGACCACAAATAGTGGAGATCATATTTTACATCTACTCCAATTGACATAGGTTGGATCCCTGCATATAAAAAATATCCAATGTCTAAGGCATTCCTAGTATGAATTATCGACATAAATAAAATCAGCCAATATCATCCTTCTGTACAGAGAATTAACCCTATAAAATCTGACTTTTTAATTTACTCCTTGCTGAGAAACAAAGATTTAGTGTGCCCATGTGCATTTTGAGTAATTTGGTCAACAAACTCATATACCAACACGTGTGGAAAATACCAGTACAAATTTGGCTGGACTTTGTACAGCTTCATCACACAACAAAAACACAGAAAAAAAGATGGTTCTTCAGATAATCAATATCTAGAGGCAATGTCTGTGATTATATTTGCTGCTGCACTAGGGTCTCAACAAATATTCCCGAACTTTACAACAATCCCAAGAAAATGCCAAGTATCGATAACATTAAATTTATGAGTTTAGAATTTGCCATCAGGGCTTGTTTCCCGTAATCTGGCAGGCACTGTATATCCTTTACAAATAGCAGTTTTGTCTGACTAATCTCCACATGATCAGCAGAAAACTCTGGGGGTTCTGGTTGCCAGCAGCTGAACATGAGCCAGCAGAGTGCCCAGATGGCCAAGAAGGCCAACAGCATCCTGGCCTGTACCAAAATGATGTGGCCAGCAGGACCAGGGGAGCGATCGTCCTTCTGCACTCAGCTCTGGTGAGGCCACAGCTCAAGTGCTGTGTCCAGTTCTAGGCCTTTCACTTAAAGAAGGGCATTGAGGTGCTGGAGTATGTCCAGAGAAGGGCAACAGAGCTGCTGAAAGATCTAGAGAGCAAGTCATATTAGGAGCAGCTGGAGGTGATGAGGTTATTTAGCCTGGAGAAGAGGAAGCTCAGGGGAGACCGCACCACCCTCTACAAGTCCCTGAAAGGAGCTTGCAACAAGGTGGGGGTCAGCTTCTTCTCCCAGGTAGCAACAGGATAAGAAGCAATGGCCTCAAACTGTCAGGGAAGGTTCAAGCTGGACATCAGGAAGAAAATCTTCACTGAAAGGTTGTCAAGCATTAGAACTGGCTGCCCAAGGAAATGGTGGAGTCACCATCCCTACAAGTATTTAAGAATTGACTGGATGTGGCACTTAGTGTTATGGTTTAATTGACATGCTGGTGTTTGGACACAGACTGGGCTTGATGATCTTGGAGGTCTTTTCCAACCTGAATAATTCTATGATGATTCTGTGGCTGTGTCAAAGTAGTTCTGACCTGATCACACACCTGGCCATGCATAACTCAAATTCAATACCAATTCAAATCATAATTCAAACCAAAGT
Source organism: Cyanistes caeruleus (assembly GCF_971803275.1). NCBI lineage: Eukaryota > Metazoa > Chordata > Aves > Passeriformes > Paridae > Cyanistes > Cyanistes caeruleus. The sequence continues at coordinate 53,471,863 of NC_141704.1, read as the reverse complement.
CCTTTTAGACTATGATGCCTATATCACAAGGTCTGTGAGAATCCTTAGACCTTAGAATTCTCTCTCCATATAACTGAAGTTTAAATAAAATATTTTTAAAGCTCCTGGAGTTTATTTAGTCTCTCAGGACTGCCCAGTAGAGCTATCCATTAAGAGCACTCCCTTGTTTCCTATATTGCTAATATATGTCTGTAAAACCAGTGGAGTTACATTAGCAAATGCCTGATGTGAGAGGATTGAAAAGCATGTACAAAGGAGATTTAGATTTGACTCTTCTAATCCTGCTTCAGACTGGGGAGCTTGAAAATGTGACGTGACCAAATTTTAAGCATTAACAGTATTTTCTAGATCTGATGCATTTCTGACTTCTCAGAAAAGTACATGCCCTTGCATCAATACAAAAGGACATCAGCAGAGTCCATGTTTATATAATTTTTTATTTGGATTCTTTATTATTTAAAAGCAATCTTTTGTCAAAGAGAAAAATTTTGCTTGTTTGATCAAGAGTTTCATGAAAGTAGATGTGGTAAGCAGAAAGTTTTCTCCTTAGGAGTGTAATGTCTTCTAGTGCTGATTATAGAACATAAAAGATACATTCTACCTACATGTCTTAGGATTATAAACCACTAAATCGTAAACTTCACTTACCTTACAAATTTTGATAACAACATTAATAGAATTAGTCTTATCTGCCTCACCAGGAGATTGTTAAATTCAGAAACTGCAACAACATGAAAAAAAGTTATAAAAGATAGAAAGACATTTTTTTTTTACAGCCAAACCTGGCTGTATTTCTTATGTTTGATGTAAGGTAGTAATTGTGGTTTTCTCTTGTTCTGCAAGATTACACAAATCTTTTTAAAACAATGGAAGAAATTCTACCCATTATGGTATGCTTGTTTGGGTTTCATGCATAATTAAAGCTGGACAAAGGCAGCCTCTGATCAGACACTAACAAGCAGAATCGAAAAAGTCCAGCAGCAACCTGGCACTGATAAACAGGAATTCTGAAGGGCTGATAAGCGGAGAGCCATTGTTATCCAGGAGAGGATTTACTAGCCTCTGTTTGGTTTGTTTGCTGGCTTCAGGGCAGGATCATCTTCTGTAAAAAATATTGAGCTTTAATTGCTCTTCAGTATGCCCAGGTTCAATGAGCCTTGAAACCAGTCAGATTTCCATCAGTTTCAGTGGGACTGAGATCACACTTGAGATGTGAGAAATGCCCTACATCTTTTCTCTATCCATCCCCGCCTTTGTGCAACATTCAAGTGAATTTGAAATGTGTTCCAAATATATCCTTGCATTGCTTTTGCATCCCTGTCCTTAAAAAAGCAATAAATTTGAATTTTACCACTTCTATGCAAAACCACAATGTGGTATGCAATAGTCTCCGAAGCTGTCAAGAAGTGTGGATAAAATGGCTACTCTCAGTCTGGCTACATGAAACTGAAGTAGGATTTAGAAGCTCCAACAAAAATAACTCGTGCTGGCTGTGTATGTTGAAGCATGAGGAAGTTAGTGAGAAAGGTGACATTTTCCCCAAGCTGCACAGAAGCAGCAGCTATTCTGGAAGCGTTACAGTATCTTGCACAGCTGATGTGCATCTCCTGCAACATACAGAGCAGTTAGATCAGCATTGCTAAGGGTGCCATCCCACCCCTAGAATATGTCCTTTTTCTTAATAAACAAGAGTATGGCTGAATGAGAAACCTGCACATTCCATATTCATATTTCTAGTACCCAGTGTGCTCCTGCAGCCTTCCCAACCAGCCTCAGCCTAAGACAGAAATCACCTTCTGGGACCTGGAACAGGGAGGAGAGTAGAGCTAGGCACATTAAGTAATAGTAAGGTTATTGCTGATGTTGGTGCTCATAAGACTCCCACAGTGCTGGATGTGGAACTGGATGTGGAAGAATTGAAGCCATGAAGGAAAAATTGTCTTATGAGACATTTGCACCTAATAGGTATTGATGGACCAATTTGTACATCTAAACTGAGTGCAGAAATACTATGCTTTCGAAGTAAAACTTTCTAAGTATCTCCTGCTTGACTTGACTTGATCTCCTTTTATGACCAGGTGATCCACCTGGTGAATGAGGGAAAAGATGTGGATGTTGTCTACCTGAACTTCAGTAAAGCTTTTGACAGCGTCTCCTCTATCATTCCCTGGCAGAAGCTGACAGCCTGTGGCTTAGGACGGTGTACTCTTTGCTGGGTTAAGAACTGGCTGGATGGCTGTGCCCAGAGTAGTGATGAATGGATCCACATCCAGCTGGTGGCCAGTGGTGTTCCCCAGGGATCAGTACTGGGGCCAGTCCTGTTTAATATTTTTATCAGTGATCTGGATAATGAGATCAAATGCACCCTCAGCAAACTCACAGATGACATCAAGTGGGGTGGGCCTGTTGATCTGCCAGAGGAAGGAAGAATCTGCAGAGGGATCTGGACAGGCTGGATTGGTGGGCCAAGGCCAATTGTATAAGATTCAACAAGGCAAAGCATCAGTTCCAGCATATATGTGGGTCAGAACAATTCCTTGCAGTGCTACAGACTTGGGGAAGAGTGGCTGGAAAACTGCGTAGCAGAAAAGGGATGGTGACCAGCAGTCAGATGAACATGAACCAGCAGAGCGCTCAGGTGAGCAAGGCCAATGGCATCCAGGACTAACTATGAGGAGTGTGGGAACTCAGGTTGTTTAGTCTGGAGAAAAGGAAGCTCAGGAGAGACCTTATTACTCTCCACAACTGCCTGTCATGAATGAGTTTTAAGTGGCTCAAAGAATCTCCAGCAAAAGTATCAGCAAAAGCAGTCTTAATATAAAAGTGAAAGTGTGACAAGTTGTTGGCAACATTCACACTTCTAATTACAAGATGGTCAAAGCTACAGAGAAAAACTGAAATAAAATCTAAAATCAATCAATCTAAAACTTAAGTCAATCAAAAACTGTATGCGTGGAGGCTGGGGATGGAAAAGGATAAGGATGGGAAAGAGTAAGGATAAAAAGAAATAAGGGAGACCCTCCTGTTGAGTCACAAAATTGAAAGTGAACCTTCTTGCCAAATTTATCCTTGGATTTGACAGGGTTTAACAGCACTTAAACTTAACATTTAATCAACAGCCTAATTTAAATTTAACTAAAGTTTCTATATAATTTACTATAAACACAACAGTAACATACTTACAGGCCTAACAAACTCACAAATCTTATATATCTGTGAGGACATAGACAGTTGTACTATCATGTTACCTGAAAGGATGTTGGGGTCAGGTGGGGGTCAGTCTCTTCTCCCAGATAACAAGCAAGAGGACAAGAAGAAATGACCTCAAGTTGCACCAAGGGAGACTGAGTTCGGATATTAGGAAAAAAATCTGCAGTGAAATAGTGGTTAAGAATTAAGTGGAACAGGCTGCCTGGTAAAGTTGTGGAGTCACCATTCCTGAAAGTGTTCAAAAACTGAGTAGATGTGGCACTTTACAGTACAGTTTAGTGGGCATGGTGGTCAAAGGTTGGACTTCATGATCTTGGAGGTCTTCTCCATCCTTAATGATTCTATGATCTCAAAAAAGTACACTATAAGTGGCCAAATGAGCAAAGAGCAGGCTCTGGGGAAAAGCATGAGGAGAATTTGTTTGTGCCCTGGGCATATAAATTCCCTTTGAAGTCCCTGGAGATCTATCCAGGAGACCCTGGGAGTCTGGAGACCAGTTCAGTTTGCCCTAGACACCTAATAGGTTCAGGGACTGCTTGACAGAAACCCAGCCCAAGAGAGTCTCTCTAGTTCCCCTCCTGGTGCTGATGGGGACTGAGTTACGTGTCCATAGTGTCTGGTGGTACCTGAGATGGCCTGGGCTGTCCCTGCTCCCCAGAGGCATGTGTCCCCAGCAGGCACTTGGGCAGAGCAAATGCCATCTCGAGCAAATGCCAAGGCACCCCAGGACATCTCAAGTAGATGTCTATGATCACACAACTGAATTGACTCGTGCTGTAGAGGACTCCCAGGGGAAAAAAAACACAGAAGCAGCATTTCATAAGGGCATTTATTCAGTGCTAATCTCAGGTACATACCAGAAAAGGACTTTGTCTACATTGTCTCTGTAGGGGCAGCAGTGGTCAGATAACAAACCCAGCTCATTTACAAAAACTGACTTCATGAAATCCCTTGGGATATCACCTCACAATTGTCTGGAGTGGGGAAAGCCTGAAAACCAGACATCTGCCAGACCCAGGAGGCCTCAAGATCTTGATCTTACCAAAGGTACTATGTCTTCCAGCCATACAGCTGAAAGAAAGGAAGCCAAGACCTCTGAGCCATTAGCTCCTCTGAATGGACTTAGAACAAGGCTTGCATACCACAGGTTCCTTTGGAAGAGTGGGGGATTGCCAAGGTAAAAGTTGAAGTTAGTTATCTTTTAAGTGATTTTATTTAAGTGCCTTTTTTCTGTGGGATCTGGCTTTCTGGAAGATTTATAAAAGCCTGATTGATCACTCTTGCCATCTGTGATTACAGAATTTCTCCACAGATTTAAATCAAGCTGGGGTAACAAGGACTTGGAATTTTAATAGAAAAATTAAAAATAAAATTAATTTTTAACTTGCTGCAAAGACATGGATAAATCCAAAAGAACTACGATAATTCACAAACTACAGGAGGTAACTAATTCAGTAAATATTGTTAAGTATTAATAACTGAAACAACAGGATGTAACATATAGGGATACCTAATCTCTGATTGTCATCATAGGGCATGTGAGTAGTTACAATGCAAGCCCAATTTATGCACTAGACTCCCCTGTGTTAGGTTTATCCAGAAAAAAAATATTTTTAAATAGTTTTCTGCTTTTCTTTGTAGTCATTGAATGTTAATAGCTGGATGAAAATCAAAACTTAGGATTAAAACATTACACCAAAATAAACTTCAAAGGTTTTAGTCTGTGTTCTGAAATATTTTCTCTTTTTCTTGATCATTAAAAATACTTCCTGGAGCTAATTGCATGCAGCTCACAGTTGTGAATACTTCATTCTGGTTTGTTAAAATACAAATTCCCAGTCTATGGAGTGAAATCTTATAATCTGCCTTAGAAGCTTTTCTTCAGCTTGAGGACTCATATGAGTAAAGAAAGAAGGATATGGCAATATTTTTATTTTGAAGTAAGCCTACTTGCAGGAAATTTGTTTCTAATCTAGCTTTATTTCTGAGTTGTCTACTACCCAACACAGATTCCTTAAATAGCATTTGTTGTCTCTGTTATTGTATATTTTTATTATATTAATGCCTGAAGACCTTTACAAGATTTTCAATTCTATTGTACTAGATGGTGAATAAATAGGAAAATAAAAAAGATAATGTGTGCCCTGGAGGTCTTACAGTTGATAAATATTTGCTTAGTTGTTTAAAGAAATAATATTCTTCACGTGCCTTGTTTGAAGCTATTTATTTCAGCTGTCCACTGCAAGGGTTACCCTGAATCCTGCCTCACAGCCCACTTATTTTGCCCCCTAACTGAATGACAAACCTTTCAAGCAATAGAAAGATGAATGGTGAACAGCAAATAGTACATTTCCTAGAGGAATTTTTGGGTGAATGACCACCTGTGCTAAAAGCAGTGAAACACCAAGGACTCATAAATATTCACAAAAACATTTGACAGTTTTCCAAATGTTTGCAAATTAGCAACATGACTCTACAAATAAAGATGACACCATACATTTCTGGAAAAAAATTAGAATATATAGATGCACTGTTCAATTTTGCATGCTTCCAGGTGCTTTCTGTTAACAAACCTTCTCCCTTTTGAATGATTTTTTCGTCTCACTTCTTAAAAAAATACTATCACATATGCCACTGTCAAACACTTTCCTGAAAACAGCAGCAGCACTCTTGGCTCAAGACAGAGTTTTCCAGTGACACCATACATTTCAAACAGAGTACCAAGCACAAGAAATATGGCCAGGGCAGCATCTTTATAGCCATCTTCAACAAAGATGGTTTGGAATGGAAATTCTTCTCAGGAGGGCAATAATTCCAGGAATGTTGCTGTCAACCTGCTGACATCCATTCCTATTAAGGGGAAACATGCATTAAAATTCTTTCCCCTTCTGGAAACATCTGTACACAGACACCCACTTTTTTCTCTACATGTCCAGAAAACAGCAGTAGCCAACACAGACCCTTGTGTATCCAAGCAATTAAACCCACTGCAATTAGAAACAGGCCATTTAAGATAATAGCATTTTCAAGAGATGAAGAAAAGCCACAGGTGGTAAATCATACACTGAAAAGATTTGCTAAACACACCAGAAGACCAAAGATATGTAATTGCATACTTTGTTCATCGAACAATAGGGACATAAGCACATCTTCTTCAAAAGAACTCAACAAAAAAGGCAAAGAATAATCTGAGATGGTAGTATAACACAAACCCATCTCTGAATAGAATGGTTCAGCCAAAGTTACAAACAGTAAAAGAGGAAATAACTTGTGCGATGACAACAATATATTATTAATAATAACAAAGCAGAAATCCTTCAGTGAAAGAAACTTCTAAAATGTTTGTAAAAACGCAAGAAAAAAAGTTGAAATGCAGAATATTTGGCCTTCTTAAATTTACTTCCAATTCAGAAGCAGAAAGACTGCACACTATTTATATGACATCACAAAAGTGCATGGCTTCTTTTCTGTGATATATAAGCAATTTCAGACTTTAAAGAGCTCACAGTCTAAGCATCAGATTTCTCAAATGATGCCATCAGTCATGAAGTTTAGTATCCTGAGTGCTCCTTTTCTGAAACTGATCTTTAACTCACCCACTGCTCCTGTTCTGTTAGTGTTCATGGAAAAAAATGACACACAGAGCATTCTCAGATTGATGCTATGATTTCACAATGGCCACCACTCTTTGATAGAAATTAAATAATCAATACTGTTCCCCAATTACAAGTGAGATTGGCACAACAGGCTGTAAAAACATATAACAATCAAACTATAGACTAAAATATTAATTGCTTTTCTAATGAGCCCTTCAGTAATATTTGTTTTTGAAGTGTACTGAGAGGTTTTTTCTCCCCTTACATATTGCTGGGAGCTTCTTAGGATTTTGTGAAAAAGCCATTGGTTTATTTCTGATACAAAACCCTAATGAAAGTTGCTGAACAGAGAGCTGCCTCTCCTGTGCTTTACACAAAAGGGAAATGGGATTTTCCAACGTAGTAACAACCTAGAACATTCCAGTTCACACTGTTAGCTGAAACAGAAGATGCTGGAAACTTGAAAAATGAGGAGAATAAACAAACAGAGAAATCTGTAGAAATTCTTACTTGTGAAAAATATCAAATTAACTGGATGTTGCAGTCAATCAGATATTACTTGAATTTTATAGATGAATGTGACACTGAAAGTTAATTTACTGTACAGAAGGGAAGAGTTGCATCTGCAGCCTTTGACTGTTATCACACCCCATCTTCCCAGGGCTCTTTAGAGTTTTTTCTACTGCTATTCATTCCTTCCTTATCTGCATTTCATTTCCTTCTTCTTTTTTTTTCCCAAATGAAGTTTCAAGTAATTTTGTTTTTGAGAAAGCCCAGCAACTGTCTTTTTAAGGAAGAACCACTAATGGACATGAGGACATGTACCTCAGGAGAGCTGAAAAACAAGTCACCTGAACAAGGATTTGAATTCAGTCCACTTATGAAGAAATGCTGATATTATCTGCTTCTTGAAAAGACTCTTCTGTGCAGACCAGAAAGTGGAGGAAATAGAAAGCTTTCTGACTACTAAATGTTTCCCATTTATCGTGGTTTCTGTGATATCCTGGCAGAGATTGATTTATAAAGCCAGTGGTCCTTAGTAGTTGCTAGGAAACAGTGCTCTGCACTCCATCTGCACATGAGGGGATGTGCAGCTAGGAACTGTGGTTTCTAATGGAGTAATTCTTCTGACTTCAACCTTACACAGAGAAATATCATTGCATGGTTTCCCCAGCACAACACAGGCAAGTTTTAGTCCTGTGTGCATATATTGTGGCTAAAACCAAGCTTAGCTAAACTGAGCACTTAATAACATTTTCCCCCAGGTCAAACGACCTGGTGTAGATTCCAAGTACAAAATTTATTCATTACAGAAATTTAGAAAATCCAGGGATAAGCTGGGAGGGAATTCCTGGGTCATATATCCAGTCCTTTGATATTTCTGGCTACCTACATAGTCACCTTCTTACATTTATCAAGCTCCATCTTTAAAAAAAAAGATAGGATTTTGTGCACTACAAATTCCCCTGGTAAATAGTTAGCCCTCTTTTAACACGTAGCATAAATTTATTTATGGAGTTTTTGGGGGGCTGGGTGTTGTGAACATTTTAGTTTCAGCTAAATAGCTTTCTTGTCTTTTTATTACCACATCAATGAATTTATAAGCAGTGCTCTTATCTCCTCTAACTCTGCTTTTGTCTGACTAACCAAACACAACAAAAGTCCCTTATTCCTGTATTGTGAGTTCTCTTTTCCCGTTGTATTGTGATGCAGCACTTTTCTGTGCTTCTTTTTTTTGAATTCTTCTTTCTTGAATGTTGGTGAACATAAATGTGCATAGTGATTCCAAGTAATATATGACAGTGCATGGATGCTTTCCCCTCTCTACTGGAAATACTTCTCCTGATACTGCCTAGTCTATGATTTTTAGGTTTTTTATTTTCTCTTTCTTTATTCTTTTTTTTCTTTCTTTCTTTCTTTTTTCTTTTTTTTTTTTTTTTTTTTGTCACACCAGTGGCTCAGAGACATCCTGTGGCTGAAAAACAAACCCATCTATTTTTTCTTTTTCCCTACCCATTCTCAGTGGGTAGAAACCATTCTTGTTATTCCTTCTTTAAGAAATCACCTTGGTTTTTGTTCTAGTTTATCTAATTCCACCCTATAATTGCTGGCATCAAGTTAACCAGATTTCTACTGAATTTGCCCTATTGATATGCTTTATACCTTCAACAAATTTAATTATTGCACATTGACTTCTTGATCACTAATAAAAGTAATTAAGGAACATCTTTTGGAATCTTGTTTTAAAGTGCTAGTTTCCCTTTCAGCATAATCCATCAGTGTTTGCCCTTTGAAGAGTTCTTTGTACGAATTCTCATGTCAAGGAATACTTAACTGCTACATGAAATATTTTACTGAAGATGAGGTAGGCTACAGTTACTCTGCTACTTTTTCCCTTGGGGAAAAAAAAAAAATTCAGTCATTAAAGAAGCCTAAAACTTGGTCCCTTTAGTAAGGTAGTATCGAATTTTAGGAAATTGTCTATTATTCCTCATGGTTTTCATTTTCCCTAAAATATTGCATAGCAGAATAGCCGGTCTGTGGCTGCTAAGTTTGTCATTTAGCATATTTTTGTAACTGACTCTTGCTCCGTTCAGATGAGCATATCAACTCGGTGTGTTCTGAGCCAACATTTGTGGAACCATTTCCACTTTCTATTACCCTGTTTCCCATAAAGAGTCCTGCTGTCACATTTCTGTTCCACCTGCTTGTCTTCAGAGGTAGAGAAAAAGTATTATTTGTTTGGGGACCATCCCTACACTAGCCTTGGATAGTGTCCTTACTTTTTTTTCCTAGCTCTTTATTAATTACAGCTGGAGAATCTTTAACACTTTCTTCTGATTTCTCAAGGTCTAAATTATCCCTGCAGTCCACTGTTCACATTCTGGTCTTTCACTTTCAATCCTCCAAGTTCTGATTCCTTTTTCTGAGCCAATCTCTTCTGAATCTGGTCTCAAATATCTTCTGACAGAATTCAACAGTTTGTTTAGTAGAATTATTTTTCTAGAGAGGTCTGGAGTTCCATTGCCTAAGAAAACAAATTTCAGACCAGCATTCTACCCCCATTCAGTGTCTTTGCTGCTCAGAGTGAATTGCTATGATATAGCCCTCCCCTTTACAGCCTACCTACAACTACCAACTTGTCTTTGTAAATACTGCTATTTCATTTAAATTGGAATTGGACCAGTAATGTCATCACCTGATAGTGCAATAATTTCTCTATTGCTTCCTGTATAATAACTTTGCAACTTGCCCATCACCAACTTAAAATATTATAAACCCTTAGCAGCTCCATTAGCTTCTTCAAATAGGAGGTTTTTAATCCCCACTCTGAAAAATTGCTAGATTCTTCTGTGGAGGTAACATCTGTTCTCCAGTCTATAAACATGGAATTTAAACTTGCACACAATGATACAATAACCAGGTAGCTTTACCTCTCTCATGACGCTAAAGTAACCCCAAGTTCAACATTCCTTGTAGAACCCATTCCCTTTCCCACTACAGAAGCCTTTCCCAACACATTTTGACATGACCTGATACTGTCTTATCCATACTATTAATTAACATTTCTTTACTGCCAGCCATATTCTTAATATATAATGCTACCACACAATCTTTACAATTCCTTCTGCATTCCTTTCACAGTGTGCACCCTGTAATACCTGCACTCCAGTTGCAATTAGTATTCTATCATGTTTCTCTTATCCCTCTAATATCCTGTTTCATGTCATGCATCAATAAGCCTACTTCTTCCATCTCTGTGTTCAGGTAGCTTTGTTGCATCTGTTACTGACATCTCCCTTCACCTGGTTTCGTAGCTTCCCTACCCAGAGCATTGGAAAGAGCTCCCCAGCCTGTTTTGGAGGTGTCAGCCAGGAGCAAGTGCAGATCATAATCAGGGGAACAGAAAGCCAAGTGTGTCTGTTAATCCTGGGAAAATACAAGCTGACAGAGGATATCATGCCTCTCTGTAAACACATCCAATATATAAGCACCAGGGAAAGGACTGGTGCTTAAAAGACTCTTTAGTCTGAAAGCCAATGCTGGCACAAGTACAAATAGACTCAAACTGGCTATGAATACATTTTTACTGGACATTTTAAGAAAATGTCCAATCCTCAGAGCAGTGAGATCCATAAACAGTCACAGAGAAGGATGTTTGAATGAAAACCTGAGTCTCTTCAAGCTGAAATCAGTCCATTTATTAACATTGATCTAACATTCAAAAGAACAGAAACTCGACTCATGTCCCACAAGGTTGGTTCCTGTCCTATGTTTCTTCCTAAATAATAATACCTATTAATAAATCAAAATTTTCTCTTCAAAAACTGCTTAAACAACCTGTCAACCAGTGCTATGATTTCTTTCATTTCTTCTTAGAAGAGGTTATGCTCTGGTGAGAAGCTTGATCAGCTCAGTCCTGCATCTCATCTCAGAAAAAGCTTTAAACATAAGGTGTTACGATGAAAAAATTTTGCAAGTGTCATCGACATATATTTAGAAGTATCTGTATAACAAGAAGCACATGCCTGCTACCCCTTGAAATTATTCTGAACAAAGATAAGCATATGTTTACACAGACTTTGGCATGTAAACTCTTCAGGGCAAGGAGTCTGCCTGTACATTTATCTTTTTTTAAAAGAAAGCACTCATCTCTACAAGCAGCCACCATTTTAGACTACTAGTGTTGATGGCTAGTTTTCAGTTACTTTATTAACCTCAGATGTGTAAGAGATTATTAGAAGGTACTTTTTCAGCAGCAAGAAATCTGAAATACTGTGCCCTGGGCCTATTTCTTACACCCACAGCAGGGGTGTAAATATTCACAGTCATTTGAGCATCACTTCAGCAACAGCAATAAAGACCCTGGGCATTTTGTGAGAATTAACGACTGCTGACAGTGTTAATAGCCTGCGGTGGAACTTTGGGCCATTAAACCCAACCGGCCATTAAACTTCAAGAGAGGTCCAAGGCTGAGGTCATTATGACAGTTACAAATTCTAGGGGAGAAGGTATTTTTTATATATATGCTGATTGAACAGTATTTGATCTGTACTTTTGTAGGCCCAAGCTACAGATAGGGTAAAGAAACTATAGATCTCTAGATGCTGGTGAAAACAAACAACCCTTCTTCATCTCAGTGGAAAAGACTGAAAATGTCAATCTATCAGAAAATTCACAGCCAGGTGAATGTGTTCAGCATTTGTAAAACATTCACAAAATCAGGGAGTCTAAAATTTTCATTAAATAAACCCTTGAGAACAAATTCAGATTTGTCCCTTAGACTCACAGACCCTTCTATGTATATGCACAGATACAAGGCAGCAGAAGGAATGTGAGGTGCTTATAGACACTAAAAGGGGTGAAATTCACCCAGATCCAGCATCTAGCTCTTCTTGAAGTCCCAGATGTATCTTGGTGGTAGTGAATGCAGAGGCCACCTGCCAGCTTCTAGACCAAGATATGGTTTACACACTGGCATTTCTGGCAGTGCACAGCTCTGCTCCACACACAAGAGACAGGATGAGAGCTCTCGAGTGCTGATGAGGGGCAGCACTCACGCCAGCTCAGGAGCTGCCCATCACATGCAGGGCTGTGGGTCAGAAGAGACCTGAGAGGAGCGAAGCACCCAGAACACAGACCTCAGGTCTCAAGCATCCACTTTAAAAAGGACACATAGCTAAGGACATCCATGTACTCCTTATACAAATGAAACAGTTAAGAGCAGTGAAAATGCCTTTATGAGTAAGTATTGAAGGGTGCTGCTTCACGTGTCAGTGGAGTTGCCACAATGGCTAGGTGCCTCTTATAAAACATCCCTAATACCCAATTTACTTACTCTCCAAACCCCAATTTTGTGTCTTGCAATTTTTAGATGCCTCTGTAAGACCATTCATCTCACTAAAATGACAGAAACATGGAGGGCAGGAGGTATTGTCTGTTTTCTGGTCTATTTATTTGGGAATCCATAGGAGAGCACACCCTGCAACCAGGAAACGGGGATGGAGAAACACCAACCATTTAGATCAGCTCACCCTAAGTGATACACCATTTCACACAGCCAGAAAGAAGTATTAAGCTACAGTGATTTGAAAAGCTTATCAAACAGTGCAGAAAAGTCCCAAGGAGAAATCTATCTCCATGAAAGACAATGGCAGAATTCCCAACAGCTTCACTGGCGACAGGAGCTCCCAGACGTTCTTTGCCACATCTTGAGAAAGATTTCCTGCTAATTTCTATGGGAGAACAGAAGAGTACTAAAAAGCTTTAGAAAGACAAATAAAAATTTTAAAAGTGCTAAGTAAACGTATTACTCTCACTTATGCAGAACAATTAAAATGTAGAAACAAGTAGCATTTCAGATCCACAAATGCCCACTAAAGAGAAAAACTGCTCACAATATATCTAATTCCCCAACTGTTTCAGCCGTAGCAGTATTAGAAACCAGGCATGAAGTAGGCTGTTGGCAAGGAGCCAGAGCATTCCTGGCTCACACATATGTCAGATGTGCCTGGCATTTACTACAGCAGTGCAAGAGCACCTCTGCAGTCAAGGGTCAGTGAATATTTCTATATAAACAAAGAAGTCAAGGCTCTAATAGCATTCTTGTTTCAGAAGTCTAAGTAAAAAAATGCAAAAAAACCCCAGATGTGTAGAGAAAAGCTGGACAAAGAATGCTATCAATTTTAGTTCAGAGATCTTCCAACCTCAATTTTTTCAGAGCCCAGGGAATAAAATAGCCTGTAATATTGTTTTTAAAGCTTTTAGTTTGCTGGCAGTTCTGAAGGTAGTACACATTTTTTCATCTGTGTGTTCAACCCATGAAGAGTTGTGGCATCCTTACACTCTCTGCCCTTGATTCTCATCTTATACAGAAATCACAAAGCACAGCTGCCCATTTAGAGCAGGAGGTTATGGCTCCTGATTTCTGGAAAGGACTGGGAAAGGTTAATGCACCTGTCAGACACATCCTGATAGACAAACTTTATTTTGGCTTCACAGGTCAGCAAGCTACCTCCCTATCAATGACATGTTAAACTGAGATTCTGCAATGCCCACACAGCCATGGGCAAACAGATATTTATGTCCTGGGTTACTTCTAATAAAATCAGCATGTGCTGAGTGAGCCGGTGTGGCCTCAGGCCCATGCTGCACATCAGACCCTGTGCCAGGCTCTCTCCCCAGCTGGAGCTCTGGGTGTTAGGTGGCCTCCACTGTGTGCTGTGCCAAAGCCTGTTAGGAGTGCGGCTTGCAAAGCACAACTAGCTGTTCAAGACAAAAGAATGATTATTGTTGTGTGTCACTTGCACCAAAAGCAACAGGTAACTGAGGTTATGCCTGTTTCTTGATTTTAGAGAGAGCAATCTGTTCTTTCCATCTAAAAACTGGACATAGAAGAACCGCACATTGTTCTTTAGCCAGAAGTGACTGTGGTGGTGACTTTGAAACTGCTGCTTGTTTGAAGCAACAAAACAGGAATTTATCATTTATATTCCTCTTTCTCACAAAACATTAACTCAAATTGTTATTAGGAATAGAAACAATACCATCACTTTGCTAATGGGCTCTTGCAGATCCAGCATCATGCCACTCAAAAAGCCATGCTTTCTGGGATATTTATGATCAGATCCAAAGTACTGGCATGCCCACTGTAGATGGGAATTCATATCTTAAAGAATGAGCCAAATACTAAAGCATTCATTTTTTCGAGGAAAGGACAAAGGACAGGAGCCAAACAGTTGCTGTGCAGCCTCAGCAAGAGCAACCACCGGCTCCAGCTGTGTTAAGGGGCATTGCCTTCAGAAGGGCAGGTTTTTAGAAATTGTCACTTTGGTGTACTAAGCAAGAACCATTAGCACACCCTTAAATTCTAGCTGAGACAGTGCGAACACCTGCTCTCCAAGGACATGTCATGGCCAGAAGAGAAGGAATGGATTCAGGAGTTCCCCATCTGCCCTCAACATGAAGAAAAGCTATAGATAATGGTCCTGTGGTTTGCAGTTATCTGCTCCTAGTTCTGTACAATCAGGGGGATGCCACATATGCCACAAGCTGAGTGCAAGATGAAGCAATTAAAGCAGATACTTAAAAGCAGCCTAAGTACACTTTGCTTGGAGCCATCCATTACAACAAGCAATATATCAGACACCCTTCATTACCAGGAATCTGTCCTGCAGGTACTGGAATTTCTCCTGCTTGCTTTATATTGGGCAAGAAGGTGAATTTTTCCCTATAGTCCCATACAAAGGATCTTACACCAGTTCCCACCGAGACTCATAAGCATTCGCTGTGAGACCAGGATTTGAACTTTGAGTAAGATTTATGGATATGTTCAGGCACTCTAGCTAAGTGTAATGGTGAGTGACCTCATGTAGATAACCAACTACTGCTTACAGCAGCTCTCCCATTTCTATTAGCTAGTATCAACTCCTGGCTACCTTTTACTTGGACAATATTTTTAATACCGTGTCACTGTATATCATGTGCATAACATTGTAAGAAGCCACCAGTGTGGGAAGAGATGTTTATATCATGTTTACTTTACTTTAATCTGCCCTCATTGCCCCTGATACAGCACTCACATTCATTTATATTGGAGTCTCTGGACCAAAATCAGGTGTCAGAGCCTGAGGCTATGACAATCTCTTTGGAAAGTCAGTTTCATTTTCTTCTCTGTGTCCTCTCTGTGGCACAATAAATTAAATTTCAGAATCTAGATCAGAGGAAATACTATTGTTCCAGGACTAAAGCTAGGAAAGTTCAAAACATTGAGTGACCTGTAGTTTGGGGCATTTTCAGTAGATCCTTCAAGGAGAACAAGTATTTGCCATGATAATACTACCCCTTACCCTCTTTTGTGTGTTTTGTGTCTAGGAGTAAGTTCTCTCCGAGGAGATTTATATTCAT
Organism: Cyanistes caeruleus; assembly: GCF_971803275.1. NCBI lineage: Eukaryota > Metazoa > Chordata > Aves > Passeriformes > Paridae > Cyanistes > Cyanistes caeruleus. The sequence continues at coordinate 53,456,150 of NC_141704.1, read as the reverse complement.
CCACTAAAAAACATCCATTCTCCTTAACAATTGTAAATGTCATAATTACCTTCCATAATTTCAAGATCCTGCTCAGTCCACCTCTTTTTGAACACTCCTTATTTTCCCCTTCCTGTTTTAGCTCTGTGCCACTGGAAGTACAGGAAGGTCTCATGCAAACTCCAAGTTGGCACCTTTAGGAGCACTTTGGATTGAAAGCAACTGAAGTGCCTTTACTTTCCTCTCTTCCTTGGTTTTAATAATTATTCTTTCCATGACAGAAAGAATATTCTGTCCTCAGATCTGGGTTATGTTGGTTCTTTGGATGTGACTCTAGTCCTTAAGAGCCCTTCCAAAACGAAGCATGGCTGGGTGTGTGTGTGTGTTCCTGTCTAATTAACAAAGAATTCCTGCTCACTGTGGAGCTGGAGTGCACACTCATGCAACTCTTTAGTGCTGGCTCCCCACACACCCCCATCTCAGGAGCTCATCCTTCAAGGATGAGCTTCAGCAATACAGAGTGAAACTTTTTCTGCTTTGGATATGAAAGTAAAAGTTCATGTGTGGTGCCCAGGCTGTGCACTGCTGATTGTTGCTTAGCAATGAAATGTGCAGCACGCGGTGATGGTGCAAAGATACCAGAGTGTTTTTTCAGAAAGGAAAAAGGAAAGGGATAAAAAGGTTACACTAATAATCATGAGAGAAATGGGAACATTATCAGATGCAGCAGCTAGAGAGGAGGTCATACTCCCTAGCCTGTCTGTGAAATATTCTTTCCTCATTTACCTCCAACTCTGAGGTACAAAAGCAGAGGCAAATTCAAAGTGTTTTGTTCCCACTCCTGCCTTACTGTTAGCAATCCCATTCCATTTTAGCACACTGGAATAGGATCTTTGTGTTTTTTTCAATGTAGGCTTGCTCCTGGGTTAAAGTGAAAAAAGCAAAGAATCTGCCACATTACGCTGAAATAATGGCTTTAGAAAGAAAAACATTTACTAGTATAGATGAAAACACAAATACTATTTTCAGGCTAGAGCAAGACATCCCATTAATAATGTTCTAGCAAGGATCCCAGAGGCAGCTAAATAAAACAGGAAGGCCAGCCTGAGCTAGACAAGCAGCTTATGATCACAGCTATACTCCAGCCCCAGTAGAAAAAAAATTAAAGAAAGAGAACTGACATTCTTCACAAAGCAGAGTACAGAAGAAATGTGACTTGTGGCCTTTTGTTAATACAGTATCAACTTTAATTGAACCTTCAGGCTTTGATTCAAGTCAATATATCTGGAGCTTCCTCGAACAATAAATCTTGATGTTAACCACAGTAGAGGTCAATCTCTGTCTAATATATGCTTTGCAATGCATTTAAAGTGGAGCTATAGTATGCAGATGGTGAATTATTCATACACACAAACTGTTAATGAATAAGTGAATATACAGATAAGATTTGGGGCCCTTAATATTACCAAGAGGCATTAGCTCTACAAGAACACAGGTTCCCAAAAATAGTCTGACGTCATGGCTCACCTGTGCACTCATTCCATTTGTTTTTACCTTATTTATTTTTATCTCATCTGAGTCCATTTTAGACTGAAAGTGTGCATTCTGGCAGTTGGAAGCTGGGAACATGCCTCTCCCACGTTTCACAGAACCTGTGGGGAGAGACTGAGACCTACCCACGGCTTGGAGGAAGCTGTGGTTTCCAGAGCTGCCCTGCCTGGGAGGACAATGCATTCCTGACAAGGCTCCACCTCACCCAACATCCCCACGCCTCTGTGTGGCAGTGACAGCAAACTCTCGTGGCTCTTGCATTCCTCCACCACCCCAGGCAGCAGGATGAAGGGCTGGACCTGAAGCTGCAAATTCTTTCCTCCTGCCTGCCAGCTGTGGGAGGGAAGGAAGCAGACCCCAAGGACCACAGGCACTGCAGCCAGGAGTGCATTTCCTAACCAGTCAGGAGGCTCATTTCATATTCTGAAGCTTATCTAGGCCTGCTGGACTCACAATTCAAAGATGCTCCATAAATCATGGTACTTATGAGCATGGCTGCTTGGCTCATCAGGTCAGAGGGAGAGAGAAATTACAGCCTGCCTCAAACAGGAGACAGGTCTATGTGATTGTGGGCAAAGGTGGGTCTCCCATGAATGAGCTGCCATTTTATAATGTAGCCTAGTGTCTCAGCAGAGCAAAACACTAGCCTCAAAATTAAAGGTCATGTAAAAAAGCATGGCTGCAATTAAACTTTTTGAAAGCAAAAATCCTACCCATGACTTGGAGGGTTTTTTCAAGTCCTCAATTCAAAAAACTGAACTTTTCAATTCAAAAACTCAACTTTCGACTTCCAATTCTTCTGTGATACACAGTCAATCCAGTCAATCCCTGTTCATACATGCTGCTAGAGAATATTAGACAGCAATCTTTGAGACACTCATGAAAGAGGGCACTGAAGCTATTTTATGAATACTGAATTAGTAACATTTAACCTGTGGTGCAGGAAAACAAAAAGCAAGGAAACCCAGAGAGATACAACTTTAGGCAGCATGTTACCTGAGAAACCCAGTCACAGTTTGCCAGTTCAGAGGACATGGGCAAGCCTGTGGCTCTTGGCTGCAAGATGAGATGTGTTAGAATACGTACAACAAGAGTGGGGGTTCTCCTTTAAATGAGCTGTGCCTTTTTTCATTCCTCAGTGAGCATATGTCTTTTCCAATAGCATTCAAGGAAGTTAGTAAGCACATCAATAAGAGAATGTGTCAGTGTTTGCCAAGTGTCATTCAGATGTGAGAGAGATTTAACCATTTAGCAAAGCTCCCCTGTCCCATTCAATCATTGGGCATGCTTGTTACAGCTGACAGATTCTGAACAAATGTCTTGACAGAAGGATCCCCATTGGTACTGCTGTAGAGTGCCTTATCAAAGCAGAAAAAAAATTAGGGATGCAAACTTCATTTCTCAGACAGCAAGAACTTGCTTAGCTGCAAAGCCCTACCTGGGCTTTTGCTAAATTTAAACAATCTATAGTAATTTCACTCAAATACATATTTTGTAATGTAATGTTATTTTCCTGTAATGCAATCTAACCCACTCTCTCTGTGAAAAGTGCAGAAATCAAACAGAGGAGGAATCACCACTTTGATTTCTTGGAAACAGTATTTTTTCAAATCCTAGCCCTGCTCTTTGGTGTGTTGGGCCACTGAAGTGGCAGCAGTGGGTGGCCAACAGCTTCCTGCAAATGTCTGTCTGTAGTCCTTGGATCATGGAAAGCAACTTCCAAACAGAGGAGCTTTGCTCTTCTTCTCTTCCCTCTCCAATACATTTCTGTCAAAAGCTCACACCACCTGCAGCTTGAAGGATTTGTCTAAATACTTGCAAGGATCATTTCTGTAGCTTTTTGTTCATGACAGCATCTTTTTTCTTTCTGTGTAAAAACCACATTATCACAGCTGTCTAGAAGAGTAAACTATGTAGAAAGAGTTGGAAAACAACAATAAAATAAATATCTAGTTTCGCTGCCTATTCTGCTCTCTTCAGCTGAATTCTAGACACAGATTTTATGTTCTGATTTAACCATTGACCTGAAAATCCCAAGAGACAAAAACATCATTGTGTATCAGCAACCAGACTTTTCTGGGCATCAGCATCAGCACAGGTATTCTGTGGGAAAAGGAGGGGCAGACAGTGATCTCTTCTCTGTGGTGACCAGTGACAGGACCTGAGGGCCTGGAGCTGTATCAGGGAAAAATTTGGTTGGATATCAGGAAAAGGTTCTTCACCCAGAGGGTGTTTGGGCACTGGAACAGGCTCCCCAGGGAAGTGGTCATGCCATCAGCCAGACAGAGTGCAAGAAGTGTTTAGAGAGCATTCTCAGGCATCATTGTGTGACTCTTGGGGATGGTGCTGTGCTGGACCAGGAGCTGGACTCCATGATCCTTGTGGCTCCTTTCCATCCCAGCTTAATCTGTGATTCTGCAAATGTGACTTCTAGATATATGTAGCTACAGTGAAGAGCAACACAACTTTTCAAGCAATTCAACACATTTAATATTTTAACTTCTCATTTCAAAAATTTACAATTCTTAATTTTGAGTTAGAGTACAGAAGGAAGAGGATGAGCATTATGTATCTATTAGCTGTGACACAACACAGACCAGCTTCCATACCACTTACACATCAACTCAGTAACCCTAAAACTATTGTCAGTTCCAGCTTCCCACTTCCTAATTTTTCACTATCATCTTCAACACTACTGATAATTCTATGGAAGAAAGAAACCATCTTCATTCACATTCCTTTTCTTATTCCTTAAAATACTTCTGTCAATAATTCTTGACAAAACAGTCATTATCAGCAGTCTTTTCTCAAGATATTTAGAGCTAACAAGATTTGCCACAACTTGTTAATGCTCTCACTAGCCAGCCATTATCCAGACTAACCACCAGCATCATGGTTAATATTGTTACTGAAATGTGGAACTTGAAATTTTAGCCATTTTACTTATGAGATTGGTGTATTTGATAAAGTCATAATTCATAGGGTAGAATGAGAGGGACAGGAAGTGTTTGCTGTTTCAGGCATGAAGCAGATGTTTAAAAGCTCCATGCATTTATGGTAATACTTGAGCGTAGGTCTGCAAAAGATCACACAATCAAGGACACTATGGAGTAACTGTTTAGTCCATAGAACAAATGTAGAGGACTGTAGAAAGCTTCCAGTCCTTCTAGGTCTGCTCTTCCTGGAACATCTGTCTCACAAAGCCCTGCTCACCAGAGACAACAAATTATTTCTCAGCACTCTGTGTCAAACTGAAATTCTAAAATCAAACTGGGCACTAAAAGACCAGAGGCATACAAATGCACCAAAGGTAAATACAAGGGAAGATCATTGATAAATACATCCCAAAAGGAAGTCTCTAATAATGCTATGGAGTAGATTTGAAACAGTGAGTAGAAGAGGTGCAAAACATAAGCAAGACAATTTGCTTGATATTATAACGAAGATGGTAAATTTTTTTCTGAATGCTCTTAACCTAATGACAACTCCACATCAAAATTCTGTCTCAACAGCTTTCAGGAGTAAACTATAAACGGATTTTCCTTTGATGTTTAGGAACACTGTAATCTTAAGGGATTTGGAAAGTCACTCCTTATTAGAATTATATAGAATTAGGCACCCTACCCTTGGAAGGCTTTGAAAGATTTGCATTGAAAATCCTCAGCTCACTCTTTAATCAGTATGCCCAAGCAAATCATACCATCACAGCCTGACCTCTGCATCTCTTCTTGAGTTGAGTTAGGGTCTGGCAGACGAGGGCAGCACTCTCAGATGGAGGGATACTTCATCTACTGGACGAAGTAGGATGCTGACCCTGTACTATTAGCTCCTGATGTATTTCTGCATGCTTATCCATATGAGAGTATGGTTATGCACATCATGTCCACCAGAGCAATAAGAGCAAGAGCCATCTTGAGGAGCTAAAAAGCATTTGAACTTAAGTTCAGTAGTTGGAATATAATCATATTTGTTAGTTATTAAAACTGTTGGTGTGCAATGTCTTTACTCTGGCCTCCTGGTTTGTGAAATGACCTGATGCTTCCCCTGCCTAGATCCTGTTGGTGAGGGTTGTGGGTCCCTGGAAGTACCATGCCCTTGGTCCATCTGACCTGCTTGGAGTCAGTAGAGGTCTGAAGATTATAAATGTCTCCTTCTTTGGCTCAGTCAATAAAAATAGATATGCTAGCTGGGTCTTTCTGGGAAAATGAATTTTCTACTAAAGCTAGCTGCAATATCATGTAAACAGGTTTACAGAGCAATGCTTCCAGATGCAAGTGATACTGCAAACCTGTGTTTGTGTGCTAGGGACAACTTGGGGCTTTGAAAGGACACTGTAAGCTGCCAAGTTCAGTTTGTTTCTCTAAGAAATGAATAGGAGGTCAGTGTTCTGGTACCCCAGACACACATTAGAACCCTCTGGTGCCCTCCTCCAAGTCCCTTGCACTTTATGCAGCAATTTCTGCTGAAGACCGCCCCCGGCTGAGCTGACGGAGCTCGGGCTGTTTGCTCTCAGCTGGATGCAATGGCTGAAGAAAACGGTGAAGGCTTTTCTAGGCATTGCAGACAGGCTCTTACTCTGCTTGTGCATTTTATTTGACTGTGTCACGCAGTCCCTCACAGCATTCCCACCTCTCCCATTGCGGTGAAGATTTGGTTTCCTGGCTGCCTGTGCCAAGCAGCCTGCTGACAGACACAGGTCAGTGGGTGAGATAACTAGCTACCCCTCACTGAGACAGAAAGCAAAGAGAAAGACCTGATGAGCTATACATATGTATCTACATGCCAGGCATATTATGCCACTCTGTAGGTTTCCTACTCTAGCCTCTGAACCTCTCTTTTTCCATTTTGCTGACACCTGCCTCTGTTGCTTCCCTAGATCTTGCCTGGAGGTTTGCTGTATAAATCTTTTCACAAATGAGTTGTTAAAATTATATAATTTCTAATCAAATATTACAAAGCTGTGTCATAGATATGTTTTCTACCTCTTGACAAGAAGACACTTGGATTCCCACATTTCTGAAAAAGGATGCACTATCTCCTTTTGCTCCTCTCAACATTCCTCCTTTAGTCTAATTCCTCCCAATAACTACAATCTTACTTTTCATAATTTGCTCTTGTCCTGAACTTTCCTTTCTTGGATGCATGGTAAGTGCATGGAATATAATCAAAATTCTGCCATCCTCAGAGAGCAGGAACCATTCCAGTTTCACTGGCCTCACAGGTTAAGTCTTTTCCTTCTTCCAGAGCAGTAACACAGTCTGCCTTTCCTTGTTATTATCTATGCTACGTGAGTGTTCAGCCTATGATGGAATAATTACCTTCTAAGCTGAAAACAGGATCCCTTAACATAAAATACCTTCATTACCAAACAGGGTTAGCTCAGCCAGTGATTGAGAGACCCCCTAGGAGTTTGTGCCCAGCTTCTGAAGAGATTGCAAAAGGTAATTAAGAAAGCTAAACTCTACATGCTGTAGAAAAAGGTGTATATGAAAGATGTCTACAGAGGTTCACACATCTAGTCAGTCTGCACCTCTAAAGAGTTGAGAACCACTGCAGGAGACAAAAGGAAAATGATGATGTGCAAAAGATGTCTGTTCACAGACCTTTTCCATATCTCCAGTGTCAAGGATTAGTTTCCAGTCATAGTCCATCCAGGCTTTAACAATGAAAAACACCAAGGTTGTGGCTTTGATCCCTGTATGGGCCATTCACTTAAGAGCTGGACTTGATGATTCTTGTGGGTCCCTTCCAGTTCAGAATATTCTGTGATTCTGTGATCTCTATTAGTGTTTAGCACAGGTCAGTAACACATCTATGAAGCAAACCTCCTGATTGTACCAATTTGGAAGTGTTCTACTGTGTGTAGAGCCATACAAGCATGAACTGGACTCGTTTCAGATAAAGCTAAACCAGAGAATGCAATCTAGAAGTACATGGATACTCTCCCATCATAACCACTGCTGAGTCCTTGAGACCAGACGAGCCTGGTACAAACTAATCCGCAGCAAATCTCCAAAATGTGAAGAGTGGGGCTGGGTTGCTGGATCCACAGCACCAACTGATTTACTTTATAGATTGATTCCTGTTGCACCACAGTATTACTTGTGTAGATAGACCTGCTTATTCTTGTCAGATGGAAATTACAGTGTCACTCATAACACAAAATCTATGTAAAACTGATGTTTTTTCAGTCCTTTCTTAGCAATTCTTTACTATGTCTCCCAGAAATATCCTGCAAAGTGTTATCAAAGTACTTACTATCGAGTCTATTGAAAATTGTTCCGTTTCATTTTATTTTGTGGGAAGAGTTTAGATAAGAAAGCCTGACGGATCATGCAAACAGTGATTCCATGGGGACAGAATTTTCTCAAATGCATTTCAAAACTCTCCTCTGGAAACTTTAATATGTGAATTTCAGATCAGTTTGCAATCTTACCAAAGTTTGTGTTCACAGATCTGACATTTAGATCTAAAAATGATCTTATCAGAAAGTGTTGTCTGATTTCTGCTGTTTTCTATTTCCGCTTCTAACCAGCTTCCTTTTGGAACTGAAAAGTCAGGAACAAAACAATAACAAATCTATTTTATACAGTGTTGGCTTTAGAAATTCAGAGGTATTCTTCCCTGAATCAGTCAGTTTGTCACTGCAGGCTCTGATCTTCCAGCTGATAGGGTCTAAAATTAGGGTGAATTCCATAATGCTCAAAATGGGCAAACATATTTACCCTGGCTAATTTGTTATTGCTGTCTGGTGCCGTGGAACCACCAGGAGATGACTGCACAGTATGCATTGCTGAATTATGCAGATAACATATGAATTTAGGACAGGGGCTGCCTTAAGCAAACACTATCTTGCTATTGTGAATTTAATATTGCAACTATTTTAGCACTTTTCTGTCTTTCATCTGCTTACTTTAAAAGCAGCAGTATTTGTTTGCACTGACATTGTAATACCCTCATAATCTTAAACCATAATGCCAATAAACCACCACTGACAGTGTAATGATTCACATTACCATATCATTACAGATGTAAAAGTCAGTCCCACATACTTCCTACCACATCAGTATTGGTGAGGCAGCCATTAAGATGTCAGTGGTAGAGCAGAGAATCACCATTACAAGCTTAGTCAAGATAATAAAACATTGCTAAAGGTAGCTACAGGGCCATGCTCAGCAGCTGTTTTCAGATATAAACCTCACAGCAGTTTAAAAATAAATTTTAAATTAGTCAAGTGCTTGAATCCACATTAAGAGCTGATGTTTCTGTCAGCAAAAGGAGAAAGCATCCTATTTAAGACTGTCAGAGTTTGGAGACTTCTTTAATGTCTATTGTGAAAAGGCATATTTTAAAAAAAATATTTCAGTATATTTTAAGTGAGTGAAAAATTGAGGGACAAGAATTTTACTCACTTCAACTGTAAACATCTTGCCCTTTGTTGACAGCAATGGAAAAACTGTGCTTAAAATGAGAATGCACCCAGGGTGTATATAAGTTACTCTAGCTGAATCCGGTGGTGAAATATTTACTCATAGGGATTTATATTCTAGAGCACACACAATATATTCAGGCCTTTTGTGTCCATTAGTATAATTTGAATTCATATCAGATTAATCTTTTGCATGAGTTTGGTTTTTTTTTTAAGCAATATAATACCAAGCAGCCTAATGATAAGTAATTAATAAAGATTCTGGCATAAAGAAGTTATTTTAATTTGGAAAGCATAGAGGATGGAGATTGGCAGGCTCAAATGGGAGTGAGGAAATAGAAAACAGCAACAGAAATATTCTAAAATAAGAGCATTTACTTCAACAGCAGCTTACATTTATGGATATTGCCTTCATGAACATGTTTATATTATGTTATACAAACACAATCATTTTGCTACATTTCTTTATATCTTGTACATAAAAATCAGAGGTGACTTCTTAAATGAATTTTAACCATCACAGATGGTGTGCAAAACCAGCACACTATCATAAAATTCAGATGATTTTGTTTCCTCTCTGGTTTTAACTAGTCCTCAGGACTAGATCATGGAGCTCTTATCTTTATTGCTCAGCCTGTATTGAAGAAAGAAGCACCCTGGTTTCCCTTATATTTCTTAGATGGGTAAGTTCTTGACATGGCAAAGAAGTTCTTGAAATTGACCCTTCATCTGACAGTGTGCAAAAAGGTCAGCATGAAGCACCATTAATACATAACACTTGAGGCTCCACTTTTACAAAAGATGGGGAGTTTGACAAAGCCAGATTTTTAACTCTCTTTGAAAAATCTTCATAAACAATAGAAACTCTGTTGGAAACATTTTTTCAAATTATTTTTTCAACATCCACAGTGAAACTGAAGTGCCAAATTTTCTAATGTTTCATGTCAAGGTATCAGTGAGGGTAGAGGAGACAACTGAAGTAATTCTGACCCTGTATTTCAGATTATACAATTTTTGTGCTTTATTAAAACATGTTGTAATTATTGTTTTCAACATTATATAAATTCTGTGCAGGAACATATAGTCCTCTCTTTAGATGTATGATAGTTCTAACCTTGACTTGGGATATAAGAACAGAAGATGGTTGTCTTTGATCATATCTGAACACACACTCGTATATGTGACCATCTGTACTGTCATATATATGCTGCTGAATGCATATTTAGGAAGAAAGGCAAAAAAGACATCAGGATTAATTATTTATCTATAAAAAGAAGAAAATTTGTATCGGTCATACATTTATATGTGCTGTTTTATTTTTGTTATTTTGGAAATAATACCTAAATTGCCATTAACATACAGTACTCAGAGTAAAATCCATGTAGGTTATTCTTTTTCAACTCCAAGCATCTAAACTTTTACCAGTATTGAACTACAAGTTTCTCACTTCAATCACTGCCATTATTGGAGGTGCTGCAACATTTGCCTTCCTCCTTGAGATGGGCTGACACTGGCTGGGTGCAAAGTACTGCCAAAAGTGTTTCATCACTCCCCTCCTCAGCTGGACTGGGGAGAGAAAACATCGTGAAAGGTTTGAGGGTCAGGATGAGGAAATGGAGGGATCACTCAGCATTTAGCATCACAAAAAATAGACTTGACTTCAGGAAATTAATTTCATTTACTGCTCATCAAATCAGAGTAGAATAATGAGAAATGAAACCAAGTCTTAAAATATCTTCCCCACACCGATCTTTCTTCTTGGGGTCATCTTCACTCCCAAATGCTCTCCACTCTCTCTTCAGTGGCATAAGGGGTCAGGGAATAAGGGCTGAGATCAGTTCATCATCACACACTGTCTCTGCTGCTCTTTTAACTCCTCACACTCCCTGCTACAGCGTGGGGTCCCTCCCACGGGAGACAGCCTTCCACAAACTTTTCTAACTTGAATCCTTCCCACAGGCTACAGTTCTTCATTAATTGCTCTATTGTGGGTCTCTTCTATGAGGTGCAGTCCTTCAGGAACAGGCTGTTCCAGCATGGGTCCCCCAGTGGATCACAAATCCTGCCAGAAAACCTGCTTCAGCACGGGCTCCTCTCTCCACAGAGCCACAGGTCCTGCCAGGAGCCTGCTCCTGTGTGGGCTTCCCATGCACACACACATCAAGACCTGGCTAAGCAAACCAAACACACTCCTTCAGTCAGAGATCCCACTTAGACACAAAGGGCTTCAGACACTGCATTGTGAAGGGCAACTAACCACTGAAGGCCAAACAGATTAAAATACAGGGTCCAACTCTTCCCTGGTATCCTTCCAAAAGATAAAATGTTTAAACACTTTTCACAAAGTGTTTTGCAAATTAATGCATGAAGTCCAGGTCTCTGCAGATACCGGGATGTAAACTGTATTTATAAATCATATTATCTGATGGATGACCTTAGGACAGTCAGCCTTTCATTTAGGAATTCATAATATTTGAGACAATTCAAAAATATGAAGAAGGGTTTTTACATCTTTGACAAGTGGAATATGTGTACTTTGGAAAGAGACTCCTTTTTATTGTGTTACTAAATTTTATGTGTGAATCAGATAAACTACCTGGTATCCCTCAGAAAGTTCTGGCAGACCTTGTTATCTATGTTTCATTAGATGACTGAACACTCAGGAAATATACCCACAAAGTTTTAACAATTGGATAACTGCTGCCATGTCTTAAAGTAGTAGTTAAAAGAATTTAACACCCTTCAGAGGACCTTGTGGTGAAGTGGTGCTAGACTTTGGAGAAGGTGCTTATGAGCCATCCCTACCCTGCCAGCTGCGGGGCAACACAGCATCTTCCTGTTTGTGAAGTCCGAGGATGATGAAGGTTTCTATAGGTCAGCAGTGGGCTTAGGTGATATGAGATAATTGAAATGGATGTTGGAAGAAAAATCAGTGAAGCTGAGTAAGGCTATAGCAACAGTTGAGAGCACCAGGTTCATCTGTACTCCTGTTCATCCTGTAATCGCAAAGGGTCCCCTTCTCTCCCCAGATGTCTTCATAGCTATTTTTTTAACTAGGCAGGATTTTATCAGCTTTTCCACTCTTTAAACATTGTCAGTTAGTGCTAGCCAGACTTCACAGTTAATTGTATTCTAATCTACCCAATTAGTCCCCTATTCCCACAAAGACTTACACATGTGGTTAATTTAAAGTTTCAAGCAAGTGTGAAACTCTTCTGTGCCTGAGCCTGCCTGCTTCTAATGAGTGCAAAACCAAATGCTTTTCTTTCTGAAATCCCTCCTCAAGAGCCACAGCTTTCTCTTGGCCTTTCATCATTAATCTCAGCTCTGCTGTTATGCACTATCTCACCCATGCCTGATCATTAAACCTAATAAAACAAAGTGAAAAACAAATCCAAAATAAAAGCCAAATGGAATCAAATTACCTGATGGTCATGCTTTATAAATAATGAGTATTTCATGAAACAAATTCCCTTTCTTTTGCTTTCTGTTGTTTCCTTTTCTCTTTCACTCCCATTGTGACCCTTCTTAGCCAATGTAATTCACTGTATTGTCTCTTTTGTAAGCATCCTAGGGCAGGGATCTTGTAATCTCTACAGTCTACACAGCTCCATGCACCTCAGAGCTGTGTGTAAATATTTATCAACACACATTCACATTCAATGAAATCAAAAGCCCTAATTTTATGGATCAATAACACTGTCTCACTGGGTATGAAAGAGTAATCCATTGCCACCTTTTGAAAAGTGGTTTCAAATGGAACTTTCATGAACAGTGTGAAAAATATATGTAAACAAACAAAGATACAACCATCTAGTAAAGCACTGGTTTGCTATATGAGCAGTGCTTATTGACTTTCACTCACAAAAAAAGAAAAAATTTGCCAACTGCTGGCCCTACACCTGCTCCCAATGATGTTAAACTCTGTTTGGAAAAGTTTTCCTAAATGACCTTTCCAAACTTTTGGATACTCTTAGTCTTTCATTTCTCCCCCTCTCTGCCATTGCCTTAGTGATGTTAAAGCATTACAAAAATGTTAACCAAAAAAAAAAAAAAAAAAGGTAGAAATCAGCAAACAAGAGATTTATGATACTTCTGTGCAACCTCAGTTTATCCATCCTCCTGCCTGCATCTCATGCTGCAAGCTTCAATTGCAAGACCTTGCTCTATGATTTTTTCCAGCTCCTGAAAGCCAAAAGGCGGAGTTTTACAGATAATCAACCAGTGAGTGCAGACTCACAAGGTGTTGAAGCTGATGGTAAGGATCATACCTGCATTACAGGATGTCTAGCATGACCAGACTAACAAATGAGCTACAACCCTTTCAGGAAAAATGTATATTCTTTCTTGCCTTGATTCACTATTATCCTCTGCACTGCATGGACTCATGGCCTTCTAGGAAAAAACCCTGCCTCTGACTGTGTCATTGTTAGCCTAAGCTGCTAGCAAATTTTCAAGGGTTTGGTGGATTGTTTAGGAGCAGAAGAAATTAAAGAGGGAAACAGATATTTGTCTAAGTCTCTCTAACAGAAAAAAAACAAACTACTTTTCTCCTATTTTCTCCTATACATGATCAAATATATATTCCAGCCTGCTTTTCACTATGCAATGTGTTCCCTAAATATCACTGTTAATTTTATACCAGAGTCATGTAGTGTTTTACTGGCTGACTCTAACTTGTCTTAATTTTCTTTGTGGAGGAATTTCTTAAGCTAGGCACAGTGGGGTCCATCCATTCCTATTTCTAATGCAGCTTTGTCCCTGACACTGAGCAGCAGAGACACCTCTGACTGCAGCCCACAGGAGCTAGCTGCAAGTACGTGACATCTGCACATCAGTTCTCTGCAGGACTTTCCAGTTGTTCCCGAAGTTACTTAGACAGGCACAAGGGAACCTAGGCAGGAAAATCAGTAAGAGAAAAGGAGAAATTCCCAGTGCTCATGCACTCAGGCTGGTGAAGTATGTGATGAGAATTTTTTGTACAATTATGTACTCCCATTCTTCTTTATGCTAAAGCAGAATGAAACAGATCTTTCATACTGACCACCAAGTTAGATAAATGTGCAGCAGAGCTGCTATGCTCTGGTGTGTCCCAGCAGTAGATGCTAGGAGAGGTTTCACTAGTTACTCAAGCTTACAGACAACCACAGAGCACCTGCAAAGCAGCACACAAGAGAAAATTACAAAGCTTTACACAACATTATTGCCATTTTTCTGGTTTTGAACATGTAGCACATAATTAGTCTCCTTTTCTTAGTTTTATCTTTGCAGTGAGAAATCTGTCCTGTTCTTGTTTTGTCCTGTATTGTTCTCTCAAGCCTTCATTATGCACACTCAACATTCACCAAAGTCTGCTACAAAAATTTCTCTTGAGAATACTGGGCACATCAACTAAAAAACACTGAAGTAAACACTGTTTCCAGGTATAGAGCAACACATTTTTTTTTCACTGTCTCTCAAAAATCTCTTCCCCTGAAACAGTAAACTGTAAAACAGAAAATGCTCTTGAAAGTGTGATACCATATATGAGATTGTTGGCTGTATTTGGTTATTTTCTGGAAACTTTAGCTGGGAAGAATTAGAGGAAGGAAAGCGATCGTTGCATATGCTGGACTTCCAGCATGTGGCAACTCATGGGAATACCTACACGGTAGCTTCATCTGACTAGCCAGAAATCTGGCAGCCCCAGGGTCTACCAAATTAATGACATGTGTGGTACACAGATGGTCCATGTACATACAGTAAGTATGATGTGAACTGAAAGTGTCAGAGTAACGACGCACAGATTTAGTCCATGAAATCCCGCAGACACACAGCAGACACATTTGAGATCCTCTGGCTCAATGTCTGCCAGATTTGAAGGTAGCATTGAGCTCTGGGGTACAACAGTACTGTCTCCTCTATTTATTCCACAGAGGAACTGATCAATTTTTCTATTTTTTTTTTTTTCTGAATTAATAAGGCTTCAGTAAGGCTTTTCTCACTCCCAGCATAATACAATTATAAATATATAGCATATACAATTATAAACATCGTGTCATACTGTAACAGGTCTGCCCCAAGGGAAGTTAACCTTCTTCTTAGCTTGTATGGTGCTAAGCTTTGGATTTGTAGCTAAAAAAATGTCCAGAACTCACCAATGTTTAGACTGTTATTGGGGAGTGTTTGCACAGCATCAAGGCCTTCTCTCTTCCCTGCTCTGCCTTCTCATTACCTTGCAGTGGGTAGGCTGGGGCTGGACAAGAATTTGGGAAGGGACAACATGGCTGTGACAGCTGACCCAAACTGGCCAGAGGGACACTCCATGCCATAAAATGCTCAGCAATGGGTTGGAGTAAAAAAGAGGTGGAGGGGCTTTGGCTTCCAAGGCCGATGTTGCTCAGAGACCGGCTGGGCATCAGTCTGCTGGTAGGAGGTGATGAGGCATTACTGCCTTTGTATCACTTGGTTTGGTCTGGGATTTTTCCACTTACTAAATGTCTTTATCTTGATCTATGAGTTTTCTTGCTATGTGTCTTCCTGTTCTCTCCCCTACCCTGCTGAGAAAGGAGGGTGTGAGCAGTTGTGTGGGAGCTTTGCTGCTGGCCAGGGTCAGCCCACAGCACATATGTGTATTGAGTGGACATATGCCCTCAACACAGGGCAGTGTGTTGAGTGGAACACAGCTTGTGTCAAGAGTCCTAGCTCTCACATTTCAGGTGGATTTGACTGTGCAATCATCAGCTCAGGCTTGTACTTGCTTTCACAACTAGATTGCCTCCTTCTTTCCCCAGCAGCCCTTGTGTTTACTGAAGAACACATTTAACTGGTGAGTTTGGTATCTGTGTTCATTGTCCTGTAATACTCACAGCAGGGCCCCATCTATTTCCAGGGCCTACTTCCCCAAATCCTCACAAGCATGTCATTGTCCTGCTAATGTCCTCCCCACATGCCCTAGCTTACCCTTATTCAGTGTCTTCCTTGTCCTTCAGGATCTCATGTGCATGTCCTGCTTGTCCAGGCACTTTGTCCCAGGACCTGCTCCTCATGAGGGGCCTGGTTCCCACCATCCCACTCCATAATCCTCCTCCTCCTCCCCAGAGCCAAGTGTGAGCACTGGAGCAGAGAAGCAATGCTCCTACCCCTCTCCCTGTGCTCAGGAGCACAACTCATGAGCTCATGATAAATTAGTTACCTGGGGGCTCGTGGACTGCCAGCCATCACGATTTTATCACTAGTTTAAAAGTGTTAGATCTGCATGGTTTTGCTAGAAAGCAAATTCCTTATTTCTGTCGGATAAGCAAGTATATAGTGCTCTTGAGTGAAGGGGGCATTCTCAGCGAGTAACTATGTGAGCCTGAATAGCTCCAGGTCCAGAAGGTGACTGCCTCTTTATTTACTTTTAAACTTCCCTGGATCTTTAAGGTCACCTGATTTTCTTTGTGATCTGAATCATGAAATAAGTTTTTATTCAAGATTTTGTCCAGCATCCATCAACACGAGGTTTACTAAGAGATTCCTACTGAAACTTTTTGTTTAGTAGCACTAAACATGCCACCACTTTTTGGAGTGAAAATGAGCCTCTATGAAGGCAGCAGGAGTTTTGCCACTGATTTCAACAGTATAGCTTTCTGTCTTTTCATATAAAAGAAGCTCTTACTGCAGAAAGGAACTGAGATGCTGAGGCTTGGTTTGGATCCCGACTGATCTCCAAATCCCTTGTGCAATCACCCAGGTAGTGGAGTTCCACTGCAAGTCCAGGAATGAGGATGAATTCCACTCACCTCCAAAAGAGAACAAGGATAAAGCAAATGCTTGGAGGATTTAAAGTCTTTAGGGACAAGAAGGGTTCATTCTTCTTATTTCTCTTAGCTGCTATTGTTAGGTTTCCTTCATTGTGAGGCTGATACAATTGCCACTGAATGTCTCTAGCAAAACTGCAAGTGACTTGTCAGCCAGAATACACTGGAAGGTTATTGTTGTTATCATTACATGATATAGAAATGAAGAACTTTTTTGAAAAATATGTGTTCCCTCTGGACTGTCACCTAGTCTGAAGAAGTTCCAGCTTTCAGCAAATAACACAGAATGACAGCTTCAGAAGTGTCTTACTAGCTCCCATTTCAAGGGATGTCATTTTTGCCTTCACTGTGCCTGTTAATATGCCCTGACTTCAATGGGCTTTGCACATATCCTTGGGGTGATAAAAGCAGTTCTACCACCAATAAAACACCACAGAGAGAGCTTAGTGACAGCATGTAGGAGAAGTTCACTGTTACTAATTAAACCCACATTTTCGGTGTTGGGGTCTTGCTGTCTCACCAAGTACATCATAGGACTGTCTGGAGAGAGAAATCACAAAGAAAAATATTGAAGTGGAATTTGCCAAAAGTTCCCCCAGCATACAATTTTTCATAGAATTACTCAAAACCAAGAAATAACTGAAGGTTTGAAATGCATGTGTTCTCAGACAATAGTGCTAGTGCATTGAATGCTGGCCGTAACTGTGTAAGGGCAACTGTTTTTCACTTTCCCTGCCCCATGTCAGTTCACTGTACATGAAAAAAGAAATTTTTGAAGAACATTTTTTTAAGTTACTGCTGCTCAGAGTCTCCAAAATAGGAAATTAGCACTGCAAATAGAAATTGAACTGCTGGAGATCCTTTCCATTATGTCGTCCAGTATGATGTACCCCCACCCTATACACTCATTGCTCATCTCCTCTATTTTGCTCATTTGCCTTCCTGAGAGTCACAAATATTCAATTGCATTCTTTGAAACATGCATATTCTGAGATTTCTTCATTTCTTCTTGCTGGACATTGAAGTTCTTTTCCCAAACTAAGTATTCAAACACCTTTTACCTTTGGTTCAATGTCTGTATCTGTGTCAGAGACATCAGGAGTGTTATCACTCAGCCTTCTAACTCTTGCATTGCACTGAAAGGACAGTCAGCAATCTTTTTGACAGCAGATTAAGAAGTAAGAAGCTTAAGAGAGTCTCAGAATACAGCTTTCAGTGCCCTGTTAGTATGCTTTGAAACAGATCTCAGTGTACATTTTCAATTATATATTTTTTAAAATTCAATACACACAGAGTGGTCTGTTTGCCCTTTCTTTACACAAACACATTTACCTTCTGCTGATGGGAGTAGTGGAGGTATGAACAACATTCTTCGTAGTCACTAGGAATCTTTGGGGCCCTCAGCACTCCCAGCTGTGCTGCTCACCGTTCTAGCACACTGCCAGCAAAAACTCAGAGAGTATTTCCACTTCATTCTGTGCTTTTGCTTCAAAAGAGTAATGAACCTTCTTTCAGTCAAAGCTAAATATTGTACTATGGATGCAAATTTTTTGCTAATGAATGAATAGCAGACATACATTTTTCATTTGATAAAGACATGCGCTTAATGTTGTCATTTAAAAAATGTATATTCATATGGCCATTTAAAAATAACCAGCACCATTGTCATAATTATCTTTTCATATGTTCAGCAGTGCCAGCAATTAACTGTGAATGTAAATGTAATCAAGCACACTACCACACTTTTAACAAGGCAGTTTCTCTAATTCTGTTTTGCTGGTAATGGTCTGTAGTTTACTTTTAAGGAAGCTTAAGGGGAGTCTTTACCCAGCTGACAATTGTGTTGGCTCACTAGCACACCACATTGTCCTGAGTCTGCTGAAACTCATGGGGAAGACTTGCTCAAAAAAAAGGCATCCAACTCCAAATATGGGAAGAAAAATGAGTATTTGTGTGTGTCCTCTCTCACAGATGTGGGGAGTGGAGGAATGTGTGAATGTAGTGAGCAAGAATTGACTTCTTTGGGGAGGTACTAAGGAAGTTCTCCCACACCTCTGTTAGCACACGTATGTTACAACATCACACAGTGTAATTGCAAACTTTTTTCTATATATCTCCTTCCCCAATCTCCTTGGTTCATCTTCCACCTGGCAGATGAGAGAAACTTGTGGTCCAATGGTCTATATGTTTAAGAAAAACCCAAAACCACTTGCACAGTAGGAAACAGGACATGTGATCAAAACACAATTTACCGTGAGTAGATTATTTCACTTTGGTCTTGCCCCAGCTCCCAGCTCTCCTCATCTCTCTCACAGCACCTCTTGCTTCTCTCAGATTCTTACCTGCTTGGAGGAGACCACAGGTCTTCTCAAAATCCCTAACACTGCATATAGACAAAAGGATATTAGAAATATAAATGGTGAATTGCATAGGTATCGTAGGCACTATAATATTTCCTTAGTATGTGTTGGAAAAATGGAAGTATTTTCTTTTAAAATCTATTCAGTGTTCTCACAAAATTCCCTGATGAGAGTCCTATTGTCCTTCAGAAAAAGCATAAGACAACCAATATTGGGGCACACAGGCCTGTGCCTAAAACAAAACACACTGTGGAAGGACTTGCTTTGGGGTTGAAATGGCAATTTACTCTCTGGAGTCCCTCAGGTACTCCATATTTCTGCTGTGAGAAGGGCATGTCAGCAGCCATGTAATCACATTTTCCCTAGAAAAGGGCCAATACAACTTGCTCAGTGAAACCAGGCCACTTGACACCTGTCGCTTGGTAACAGGCTTTGGAGCAGAATAGGACTGGACACTGTGCTGGATTTTAAGCAGTGGCCTGAGGGTAGAAGCACCCATGTGTCCTAGTATTAGGTATTATTTTTCATTGATTTGACAGGGAGACTGCTCTGGTCTGGCATACTGAAAAGCAAGGAGCATATGAGAAGTTTCACCATTTAATACATCCCTCAGGGGTCTAAAGACCCAAGGCACTTGATTAGGCATGGCCAGCCTTCGAGTTCAAGTAATGCAAATCACTGCAAGGAGAAAGTTATGCAAACTAGTTAAATCACTTACTATGAACACACTGATCTCTGTCGGTAAGGTTAAGATCATCACTGACTAAATTGGTTTTTTTTAATTGGTCAGCCAGTTTTGGTTATTGGGATATTCACTATATCTTCCACAGCTCACAGGGGTCATCAACAAGGTCACTGGCAGGTGATGAGGACACTTGTCAGCTGGAGACAGATGACAGAATTCCTCATAAGTGTCTTCCTGAAAATTCATGTAACAATTTTTTTTTCATGGTGGATTTTTGTTTCTGATGAAAACTTTACTGTGTCAGCACCAGCTGGACCAAAGACTTCAGATTTTACTTCTTTGTGAACAGCAGAGAGAATGTTTTTATCCACCCCTGCACCTCCTATTTTCAATTGTCTCTGGAAGCAGAGTTGGACACAACAAACAAAACTTCTCTCCTGCCATGTGTCCATATTGGGAAGAGGAGGAATATATCAAAAGATTTACCAAAAGATTATTCGGGCAGATTTTCAAACTGAGTCCTGTGCTTTTGAGATTAAGGCACAGCAGTAAAGAACATCTTCTCAATACTGTCATACACAAAAATGGCACAGGAATATATCTGTCTCTTAAGAAAAGAAAAATAAAAAAGAACAAGTAGCCTACAAATACTGGCTCCATAGCAGAGCTTCTTTCTTGATAAAAAAATGCCTAGAGAAATAATCAGGAGAACAGTATCTTCTTTTCTTTAAACTTACTCCTGGTGCAGTGACAAGGCACAATCTCATTAATATTATTGTTCTTTAATGGCTTTGGATCATTAGTTGTCATCATAGTAAATTGCACTAACTAGTTATGCACTTAAATGCATGTAACTGGAAGTAGGATTAGTAAATTTAATTTACTGATTCCCTAATGGGCTCATCCCTGTCTTCAGCTTGGTGAAATCAGTAGCAACAGGCAGGACTCAGTTTAAAGGCCATCCAAGTTAGCTCGGGATTGTTTCCTTGGATTCCAAGTCATTTGAGTCAGTTTTCTGCAGCATGCCCATTGGCAGATGTAAAAACACTTCACTAAGATATAAAACCTCATTTTTCAGAGATGTCTTGGGGGATACATATGCGTACACATGCCATGTTGTATACAATGATTCTATTTTTTATATGTCAGCCTTTCATTTTACTTTCTTAAAGAGGTATGAAGATAAAAAATAGTTCCAAATGCTTCATTCATGTATGTGCATAAAATGAATTGCTCACAGTGTAATAGAAATTATGATAAGGTGTGTTTCCACATGTAATGAGGGGGAGTATAAATTTTATGATTACACTCTCTGGCAAATAAATAATACAAATTGTTCAAAGGGTTGTTGCAGATATCAGGCAGTACTTCTCTGGTTTTGTAGCTTCCAGACTGCTATTGGTCTTGTGCTACAGTTGTAAGAACAGAAAACACTATAGGAGCTGCTTTAATTTTGTCAGTATTCTGCCTTTTGTACAAAACAGACATTAGTACCAGAGTTTCTGCAGAAACATTCAACTCTAGAGGATGAACCAAACTAATCATATTTTGTCACTTTTTTCAGTGATGAAGCTCTTAGAACTGTTCTGTGACCAGAAATATAGCATTAGAAATGCAGCAGTTCTTTAAATAAAGTTTTCCACAGATGATCACTGCTGAAGAAATGCAATCCTGCTTGATATTCAGTATATATTTTTTCATGACAGCTTTATGATACAATTAAATTTCATACTTTCTTTTCTACCACTCTGAATATGCATTAGAAAGCCAAGCATCATAATTCTTAACCAATTGGGTTGATTTGCTTGTTGAAATTCAGTTATTGCTTCTTTATGTGCATTTCAAAAAAAAGGCCATTGACGTACCAGTATATTTAGAGCCAACACATGGTCACTAAAGGTCTAGGGAGCATCAGAATTGTATTTCTAAGCTCAAGTTATATACTTTATGTGGAATAAATGAAACAATGTAATTCTAGAATGGTTTCTTGGAGTAACAAACTGTAAGAAACAATAGAGCTAATAGAAGGCTAGAGAGAGAGGCAGATTATGAAACACATTGTGTATTACTTGAAAATTATACTGATATTTAGATGGACATAATAACTTAATAAGACTCATTTGAATGCAAAAGAATGAACATTGAGTTGATATTAACTTTTAATGCTTGTAATTTTATGTTAATTTATATTTTTAAATTATAGCCTTTTTTTTTTTTTTGTAATCAGACTGGCTAATTATACCTCAAACATGTAAATTTGATATGATGGCAAAACCAAATTAAAAAAAAATTCAACTAAGTACTTGGTTATAAAGACCTATAATTCACTCAAACTGTATTCTGGCTGAGTTCCTCCAACCACACAAATCATAACATTTTGCAGTAGCAGAATCATTCAATTTCTCTGAGATTATTTCTTTAGTTGATTTCACAAGGCGACAATGCTAATGCACTCTATTTGTGCAATCTTTACATGATCACTGATTCGACAATTCTTGAAGAAATCCTTCATTTAAACTTGATATTTGCAAATGCAGTTTTGAAAGATGCCCTCATGCTAAAAGCATCATTAGCAAAAATGTATTTTTCTACCACCAAAATGGTCTCAAATTGAGATCATGAGTTCCATTCTTAAATAGTACACTTAATAGTAAGTAACTTACTTAATAGTAAGTTATTTGTGTCAACATTAAACATCTACTAACCTTCTAAAATCAAAATGTAAAACTATATATCTTTATCTAACTATATAACTCTGTATAAATATATAGCTATATATTTATATAGATAGATGATCCCCTTTAAGGCAATTGTTTTCCAACTCATATTAAACAAAGTTACTGTGTCTAAGCATGCCAAATTGACAGGAGCTTATACAGAAAATGAGCACTTTCTTTTCTTAACTCGTATTCTGGAGTTAGAGTTTATTTCATTTCTTTTATTGTGTTTCCAGAACTGAAATAATAAACTCCTTCTGTCAGCTTTGTTCAGATAGTTTTTTAAGTGCTCGTGATTCAGATGTCTTTAAAGAAACTTAATATTTTGTCTTGAATGACCTTGAACTCCATCAGACTGGGAGACACTGTGTGCAAAGCTTCATGTACAGTGTTGAGCTGATAACCTTGTTGCACCAGCCCTCTACTCACTTGAAGTTATTTGGTTTTTTAGCAGAATTTCTGTAATAGAACTCAATCATTTAATGAAATATTTTTCCCTTGCATACAACTGAGCAGATTAACATATATAGCAACTTGAAAATCCTTACTCCTTCAGCAAGCCATTCTTTCTCCTCCTTCTGCCTTCCTTTAGGGTCAGGGCTTTAATCATGTGGTCTTTTTACAACAGAGATTGCAATGAAATCAGTAAGCTAAATTTTAGCAAGGAAAATGTTCACTCCAGCAGAACTCCAGTCGATTTAAGAAGGAAATTTCTCTTAAATAGTAATTGAAAGTTGAACTGTTGCTTTGGGGGTAAAAAAGTGTACAGTTACTGCAAGTGGCTAGGTTAGGTGAAGTGAACCACCTCTTCATTTACCTCCATGGAAATATCAAAGCAACAGTCTGTCCCTGAGTTTATGAAGTATTTTCCAATGCCATCAAAATTCCTTCTCATTCATCCATGCCATTAATCCATGCAAAGTCCTGAATGCACAAAACTGTAGGTAGTATCTCCTACAACGCTGAGAAAGCAGTTCTCTGTTCTGCCTGCCTGTGAGGAGGCTTTTGGGGAGCAGCAGGATGTTGCTAAGGCACTGCAGAGCAGAGGCAAATGGGTACAAGGCCAGTGGCCCCATGAGCTCCCCAGCCACAGCCAAGGGCTACAGGGGCAGCAGTCGAGTGCTGGGCTGCCCCCACTGCCCTCCGAGAGAGCAGCAAAGCCATGGGCAGCCTAAGAGCTCCCATCAGCAGCAAATCTGTCAGTCTGTGCTAGGAGCTTGGTCTGCCTTATTTCCTCTAACCTTTCTGTGTGTGTAGGTGGCCAAACTCACTACTTTTGTAGGTGGATAAATCACATCCACAGCCAATTAAAAATTACTGTCTCATTCAAGAGAGATTGTTCAAGCACTTGTATAAATGGCTCTGCTCTAGCATCTTTTATCTGCTCTCCAACTGGACCCATAAAATGCATGTAATAGCAGTTACAGAGCACCAAGGTTTACATACCCCCAACACAAATCAGTGAACACAGAAGAATTTTGAAATTTGCAGACCATCCTTATGATAAGAACATATCTTTTCAATGGCTCAGAGCTGATTTTCTTTTATTAAAGCATCTTCCATAATAGCTAGCGCATACTTACAATGTTAGTTACTTTTTTGCAATTATGTTATTCAGAAATAATTGGATTTCTGAGTTTAATTGGGCTCTAAATTAGCCATAGCTTTCATAAAAGCTATTACAGAGATTTCTAATAGCAGCTTTTCCTGCTATTTAAGGACAGAGTGTTTCAATGAGAGTGATTCAACATTGTAAAAAGTCCTGGCTGCTGTGAACTCTAGCGCAGGTTCAGTTTAATTATGGCAATTTAGGCACCATCCTTTTGTAATTAAACATTTGCTCAAAACATTACCCAGAGTGTATAACTGTGTCAAACAACTGGTTGTCCTTTAGAAAGATATGATTTTGTTTTCCAAGTCTTTGGAAGATTAGGGAGCTTTATGGCAGGTTGGCTCCTGATGATCGAGTTCAGAGGCAGAATAAGCACCTGTTTGCCCAGTCTTTTCACCAGCTCACTTGGGAGGAGGCTGTGTGAGGTGTCCCTCTGTTCCTTCCCACCCAAGGGGTCCTGTGCTCCATTTGCTGGCCACTCCTGCACACGTGCTTGCACGCAAACATCCCACTATTGGAAAAACAGAGAAGTAAAAATGCAATCAGCTATTTTGGAGAATACCCTGGGGCAAGTCCTTTGGCTTAGCTGCAGATGATTGAGGGGTGATGATGAGGTGATTCAGGGTCAAGAGGAACAGACTTGACCTCTGTGCTTTTCCCTGGTATCTGTCAGTGGCACCTCTACTCCAGTGAAGCAGTATCTGTGATCCCCACAATCTTCACCATAAACTGTATGCATTTTAGACATCTCTTAGATAAGGAATGGCCTTATCCTACCAGACAACACAACTCCTTGACCATAATGATGCCTCCCATGTTTACGTTCTAGCCTGGTGAGGGATTGAGGATAAGAGCAGCAATTGTTTCACTTCCAACTGATTCCTGCTTACTGCCTGGCCAAAACTCTGAAAGGATTTGAGAAGGCAGACTGACTTGGCTTTGCTTTTAAGAGAAAAAGTTAGCAAGCCTCTACCTGGTATTTTTTGCTTTGGAAAATGCATAATCTAAGAAAATTTAAAATGTATTGTGGTAAATTTGGCTTATTCTCTAACGCACTCACTCTTCTGATGAAGCCCACTTCTTTCCCAAGGATACTGCCAAAGGAGACAAGCCCCATATTTCTAAAATGATCCCAGAAAAGCTCTTTGCCCACATAACAAAGGTTGGAATTCAGCCCCAGATTAAAACATGAGAATCTGCATGCCTACGAATACATATTTACAGGTGAACTTGGTGGCCAAGCATCCCTTCTATCTCTGCAGTTTTAGTCAATACACTCACGTGAGAAAAGGAGGATTAAGGCCACTGTACTATGGACACTTCAAGGCTCAGCTCTGTACCTGAATGCAGGTGCTCAGAGCTACCTGAGGAGCCCTGGGGGATCCCAGCTGCCTTTTGGGTGTTGATCCTGGAGGGCACATATCTCCCAGGGTTCCAGTGCCACAACTCTAACCCCAGGTCCACTTGAATTCAGACAAGAATCCAGCATTTACACTGATATCAATCAGTCAAAACATTGAAACAGCTTACGACACTCAGGGACTTCATAAGACATCATAAGATACCACCATCAACTTAGTTTATTATGTTACTATGAAGTCCAAACAATATCTGACCTGAAAGACATGACACAAATCAAAATTTGCCAAAATTAAATATGAAGGTTGAAACAATTCAGTTAAACATTTTACTCTTGAATGCTTTCCTTTTCCTTCAAAATGCTGGAGACTGCATTTTCTGGCGAAGAAGTCCCTTAGGGACAAGGAGTTCCTTTTGCAGGTATGCTTTAGACAAATGGTGAGTGATAAGATTTGAGTGTTTTGCTACACATGCTTTCTGGCTTTGTTTTATCCATAATAGCTTCAAGGATTCTTCAAGATCTACAGCAAAGCTGAGAAAGTTTTTTGGAAATTCCTTTGCTAAAGCACATTTTTTCAACTACCTGAGAAAATTCAAGGCTCTTTTGTGTAAATAGGGAAAAAAAATGTATCAAGGTGTCAACCCTAAATCCTCTTCTAGACAACAGGAGTTTCACAATTGATTTCAACAGTAGCAAAAGTTCAATACTTCAAGTACCTTCAAGTTCAATATTCCAGTTCGCCACAGACAAAAAAATCCTTACTAAATTGTAAAAGTAATTTGGTGAATTGAGTCAATTCACCTAGCTTAATGATTAAAAAAATGTAATCAGAAGAGCTGTCTTATTAAAAAGCAGTATGAAAGTATATGAACTTCTTTTGATGCCTTCACCTAAGCAAAGATTTATCAATATTCATCAATAATATATTTGCCTATGGTGACTGTGAATAATGTGATGCTTAATATTCCCTAAATTTTTTAGATAACCTTCATGAAAAGTCATTAATTATAGTATTTATCTGCTACTTGAAAAAGAACATGATATAAAATGACAACTCAATTTTCCTCTTTGACATTTCAAATACAACTAGGTCACATTAATCAATCAATAATGTGCTTATCATATACTGTGGTCAATTATATCCCAACTATCGGTGACAGTTTTCTGCCTTGCAATCTGGACACATATACTGTCATGACAACTACATTCTTTTTAGCCCTTTTGTATTTTACAAGCAGTGCTCTTGCTTGAGGCACATCTTAAATGTGCAAAAAGGCCATCAGATACTTCATAATTCCAATTCCATTTCTGTGTTATTAATATATTTCCAAAGAATAAAGTTTCAGTGCACTGAAATCCAAGAAAAATACGATAAGCTTCTCTTCTCTGAAGAGAAAGTTATACACTAAATAAAACTGACTGCACTACAAATAGAGCATTTGCATTTGCTGATTGCAAGATAGTGATTATAGCTCACCACTTTAATTAAGTCATAAAGTAGTTGAGTATACTTTGGTTTATTGCACCATGATAACCTTATTTTTTGGAGTTGTAGCCATATGATTATTAATGATATCTCCATCAAAGACATTATTAATGCTGCTTGCCAGGACATTGTTTATATTCTAATCTATCTGTAAAGATCAGACAGTATCTCCCAAATGAACTTTGACACAGTTTTAAATAGAGTATCTCATCTTCAGACAAATCATATAAATCTTAACCTTCCTGTTTTTATTGAAATTATTCTGAATGAATGATACACTCATAAATCTCATGATACAGGGTTTCTCCACTGAAAAATGCTGACTGGTGAATGGTCTAATTGATTATTTCAACAATACTTGATTCTAATTTCCCTTGGAAATACTCTCTGATAAGGAACAACAGAACATATTCAATTTTTTGGAGCAGAATTTTTTTTTTTAAATGAACTTCTTTTCAAATATGTAAAGTGACTTAATAAGCCAGTATGAAGTAAAATTATGGAAGAAACAAGTAAAAAAATAAATTATCCAGAATTTTTATTTTAATTAAATTAATTTTAACATATTTGCTCTGATTAGGAATTTGTTTCAAATTCCAGAGCTTCCCATGAAATAGAATAGGCAGTTTTATGAGGCCACTGACCAATGAACCTTCCTCCCACAGAGGTTATGGCTTCTGAACTACCATCCTCCATGATTTCCTGAAAATGAGAAAATATAACTTTGCATATATATTTTTTTTTCATCTTTCTTGCATAAAGTTTGCTCCAACTGGCTCATAGATGGAGAGCTGAGAAGGGAGAAGATGTGTGAGTTCTCAGCCCTTCCAAGTGCCTGATGAGACACATCATACATCTTCCTTCGTAAGTGCCAGCAGCAGAATATGGAAACGAGAGGAAATTTGAATATCAAAAGTCATTCTCCAGTTTACCCACTCTTAGAGCTTGTCACAACACATTCCCAGCAGTAATTATCTACCCTGTTCCAATTCAGAAACAAGGGTATCACAGAGGTGGTTGAATGACCCTATCTGTTGCAAACTGTTAATTTCTTCAGGATAAAAATAAAGAGAAAGAAATTAAAAAACTGTTGTACATATCTAACAGTTCAATAATAGCTGTTTGCTTGGTTTTATTGTTTTTACATCCTATTTTGATGCTGCTATGCTCACTGGGACATTTAAAGGGTAATATAGTAATAATTTATGAAATAAGATAGTCTGATATGCAACAGTATTCCTAGTGGTGCATTTCGTTTCATATTAGCAATACAAAAACAGTAAAAAGCTGATGGTGGCAGTGGGTTCCCACTGAGACATCCCCTATTACAGTGGTATCCATGTCAGCATGTCAGCTTTTTGCTCTTTAATCACAGCTTTGACATTCAGTGGCTACAGTGTTTTTCTCTCAAAAATCATATAGGTTTTCACCCAGGAGCCAAAATCATTTAGATGACATTCCTTCTCCCACATTAAAGCAAATTAATGAAAGGAGTGCAGGTAACTTCCACTGAGGAAGAAAGATGCACCAATGCTATTTGTGTGTGCAGGCTATAAAGAAAAAGCCCTTCCTTAACCCCTAGCTTGAGCCCCAGTAGGTGCTGAGATGGGACATCAGAGAGTGGGGAGCATTCCTGTGAAAATCTGAAGGTTCATTTCTTTTGCCCTCACAAACCTTATGTTGTGTTACCAGTGCACAAAAACACATGAAAATTGTCAATGAAGCCTGACCTCTTGATATTTAATGTAGTATACCCAAACAAAGAAAGGCAAGACACAGAAATTCTGACCTATACTTAGAAAGCTAAAATTAAAATGTTGATGAGAGAGTTGTGCTGATATATTGGTCAGCTTAAATAATTGGAGAAAAGAGTAGGAGAGGGACTTTGACACATAGGCAATGGCTGGTGGCATAGGCTCTGGCTTAGAATTACCTTATTTTTCCCAACAATGTCTTTAAAATTTAATCACCCTGGTTCTACAAAATCACTGAATCTATTATTCAATCCTCTGTTTCTTTTCTTTACATAATTTCCAGTTTTTTATTATACTACCATCTCCCTCAGAGAGAGATCATCTTTGTTAGAGTAAACTGAAAATCACTGGTTATGACAAAAGGGAATTCCCATTAACAAGTCATCATCTAATAATTTTAGGATCTTTGTATCCTATTATCAGCTTTCTTATGAAATACCATTTCTTAATGACAGGGATTTGACTAATACTGTGTGAACTCTGCTAACATAATTTGAAAGTTACAACCAAATGTGTATTTATGGAATAAGCCGTCATCTTTTTCATGCTTGCACATAATTTTAGCTTGTGATTTGATCAGATGTGGATGCTCAAAGTTAATTTTCGTCAAATCAACTGAGGAAGGAGGAATAGAGCTATCAGGATTTTCTGCTGGATTAAAACATATTGGCATTGAATTCAAGGGGCCTCAAAGGGAATCAGACTTCCCTTCTCATTCTCCACAAAATTTCCTTTGTGGGTGACAGAGGCAATCTATCCATTTAGTACTTTCTTTGAGGGCCCCAGTACAGCTTGTATATGAGATATATAACTTTTACTGTATTTCAGCTGGTTTCAATGAAGGCTAAGCACTAGGGAGAATCCAGGCCCCTTCGGTTCACTATGCAATGAACTCAATGCCTGATTAATTTTGGCCACCTCCTGAACTCTGAAATGCCACGTTTCTTCCCCCACGTTCCATCTGTTGCCAGCCCAGATTGATTTTACCTTAATCTGAGTTGTCTTAATCTGTTTTAGCTGTCCTGGCTCCCCAGAGTGTGGAAATTATACACTGGTGTAACTCATCACCTGATAATTATATGACTGCATGAAACCATGTTAAAATGGAAAAGAAATTGACCTCCTCTTTTAATCCTTGTTCTGTATACCTTGTTCCTCATAACTCTAATTCAGGGACAAACCACATTTATATTTAATAGTTCACTTTCTATCAATCTAAAGACACATTTCTTACATAACAGCTTGGGGAAAATGTTCTCCGAGACAGAAAAACAAATTTAACGATTTTTTTTTATGGTCTTGAAAGGAGAAATACAAATTTTGATCCATTTCTCATTGATGATCTTCATACCACCTTTCTTCACATCTTAAAAGGGGAAAAAAAAAATTAATATATTTTTAGAAAATAAAATCTTCCATGAGAAACAGACACTTTGGATCTATTTAAGAGATATATACTCTGCTAACAAGTAGATATCAACCAACAGATATAGAATTTTACTTTATCTTTTCATAGGTAGACTGACTTCAAGATTCTGAATGAGGAAAAGCAATAATAAATTTATAAGGCTGTTCTTTCTGGTTGAATTACAAATGTAGAGATCCCTATCCAAAATACTATATATAGAATCACAGAACTTCAGAGAAAAATTTCCTGTGGGTAGGCTGTTGACCAGACAAGCCTCCCAGTGGCAAAATGCTGGGGAGTAACAGGTGAGGCACTGTCCTTTCAGCTCGTGTTTACACAGCATCTACCATTGGCTCTGGTGAATGACTGGTGTTCTCAGCTCTAATACCACATGAAGAGCAATACATTTTTTTATCAAATACATTGCCACAGAGTGAAATAGGTAATATCATAAAATGATAGCCCAAATAGAGCAAAATTGCCCATAGGAGCAAGTTATCTGTTGTGCTTCAGTATTCTTGGTGTCTTTGTTACATCCAGGTAAGGGGATAATGTCAGCACAGCAATGCTAATGGAAGTATTTACTTTGATTTCCATGAGCCTTGCATCATGTTTTTACTTTCTAATTTGCAAAATCCGATAATTCACAGTACAGCCCATAGAATTATTAATTTGAATTAGTGAAGTTCTCTACCTGATTGATTTTAAACCAATTTATATAGGCTTGTCTATTTAAGCTGTTAATGCTGTTGAAGATTACTATGGTATTACTGCAGTCTGCAATATTTCAGAGCTTATGGTGCTGTATCTCACCAAATCCTCAAAAAGGATTTGACTTTCCACACCACTTCTAGTCATCTAAGAGCTATCACTTGTGAAACAAGCCCCTGAAAGCCTGGGCCAAGTATCAGAAAACAGAATTTACTCTGCTGAAAGAGCTAGAGCAGGAATTCAACTATTCACCATAAAAACAGAAAGCACATTCTTACTTCATCCAACTTCAGGTACCTGGATAAACATTTTGGTTAATTAAGCTGTGAAATTTTTTGCTGGATTTAGAGATCCTTATAGTTTTACTGATTCAATGTTTAAATTAAACCCGTACTTTCCTTTGTGATTCATTCATTTTGCTGAAGAATTACCCATTTAAAACAAGTACTGATTTTTCAAACAGGAAAAGAATACCTTAATAAATGTAAGTCACTTCTCTGCTCTAACTGCACTGGGGAGATAGATTAGTGTTGTAAATTAACCTACAAACATACTTTATGCTCTCTTGCTCCTTAAAACAAAGCCAGTGCATGGCTAAGTAAACCATCCCTAAAAATATGTGGCTCTAATTTCTCAGCCAGTACAGAAAACATTATTTATAATCTCCAGTTTGAAAAGTTTAGCTAGTGACAACAGCCTCTAGAAGAAAGGGAAACAGAGCACCATCTGCTGTACAGCCCTGCAAATGCTTCAGAACAAAAGCTGCAGGAAAACCATCTTTACCTTAAATTTTCTAAATACGATATGTAGAAGGTCACTGTCATCCAATAATGCATGACCATGATCTTTGGATGGAGGGAGCCTAAAACTAGAGAGACACATGAAGACCCAGTGCTCACAGAAAGTTGTCAAAAGCTACAGGGAGAAAGCAAAGCATGGAGTTTTGTTTCCTTGGAGGGCCTAGCATGGCTGTGATATTTAAAAGTACAGAATTTGACAGCCTATGTATGTATATCTATATGCTACTATATTGACCTGTCATTTGGCAGACCTGCTAGCTCAGGCTAAAACAATGCTATGATAAACCACTCAGAAGTTGTGTTAGTATGCCTACACCTCAGGAAAAGGAAAAATAATATGCTCAGGGGCCACATCTCTGTGCATATCCTCCTCATGATTAGTAGCCATTTGAAGATAAGCCTTTTGAGGGGCCTTTATTTGCAAAAGTTCTTTGAAGGAATCTCAAAAAGCAGACAAGGCTTAGGCATGCATGTCACAGGCTGCAGAGGATCTGAGTTAGGAAAAGCGATGCCAGTGACTCCTGAAGCACCCAGCACGCCTGAGGGTAACCTGTCTTCAACACATCCAACATGAACCATTAACCAGTACTGATGGAAAGTGATTGGTTTCTGTCCTATGAGTAGAAAAGAAACTTTACATTTCAGACTTCCAAATGCCCAAATCAACACCATCTCCCACAGAAGATGAGGAAAAGCTACCCCTTTTAAAGACTATAGACTTCAAGGTCACCAACTGATAGAGCACATAAGGTGTGCTCTATCATCAGAAGAATGGATCCTTACCAGTCCTGAAGAGAATGAGGGATTCTTCATAAGCCTGACATCCCAGGATACAACCATCTCCCTTTATCAATTGCTCAGAAGACTCACTGAGGCTCTCTAAATTGCTCACTAAATAATGGGCAATACAAATGAGCAATAACCACACAATCACAGAATATGTTGAGCTGGAAGGGACCCACAAATATAATCAAGTCGAATTCCTGGCCCTGTACAGACCATGCCCAAAAGTCACACCATGTTCCTGAGAGCATAGCCCAAGCACTTCTTGCACTCTGTCAGGCTGGTGCTGTGACCACTTCCCCAGGGAGCCTGTTCCAGTGCCCAACCACCCTCTGGGTGAGAAAACTTTCCTGATATCCAACCTAAACCTCCCCTGACACAACTTCAGGCCATTCCCTCAGGTCCTATCAATGGTCACCACAGAGATCAGTATCTGTTCCTCCTCTTCCCCTCACAAGGAAGCTGTACCTGCAATGAGGTCTCCCCTCAGTCTCCTCCAAACTGAACAGACCAGGTGACCTCAGCCACTCCTCGTGCAACTTCCCCTCAAAGCCCTTCACCATCTGTGCTGCCCTCCTTTGGACACTCTCTCACAGCTTTGTATCTTTCTTTTATTGTGGCACCCAGAACTGCCCCCAGCACTGGAGGTGAGGCTGCCCCAGCTCAGAGCAGAGCAGGACAATCCCCTCCCTTGCCCAGCTGGCCATGCTGTGCCTGATGCCCCCAGGACAGGGCTGGCCCTCCTGGCTGCCAGGGCACTGCTGACTTATATTCAATTTGCCCTCAACCAGGACTCCCAGGTCCCTTTCTGCAGCACTGCTTTCCAGCACCTCATTTCCCAGTCTGTGCATCCAGCACTGCCCTACCCCAGGTGCAGAATTTGGCACTTTCCCTTACTGAACTTCCTGCGGTTGCCCGGCTCTCTCATTTGTTGAGGTCTCTCTACCCAGCTACAGCAGCTCTGAAACTGGCAGTGGGACTGAGTCACAATCTTAGAAAGTTTTGTCCTTGTCTGTTCAAGAAAAAGCCCTAATGGGAACAGGAGTATTCTGGGAATCAGCACATGATTGTGTTAATTACAGTATTACCAAATAGGCTTTGCTTCTTTGTTGTGGGAGAAGACTTTTACAGAGGTGAGGAATCTTCCCGGAACTAGAAGATGGGGATAAGGATCAGAACAAAGACCCTGCAGAGGGATCCAGATGGGCTGGATCTATGGGCATGAGATTCAACAAGGCCAAGTGCCAGGTCCCACCCTTGGATCACAACAACCCCAGGCAGTGCTGCAGGCTGGTGGAATACTGGCTGGAAAGCTGCTCACCAGAAAAGGACCTGGGGTGTTGCTCAGCTGAACATGAGCCGGGGTGTGCCCAGGTAGCCAAGAAGGCCAATGGCATCCTGGCTTGCATCACGAAAAGTGTGCCAGCAGGACCAGAGCAGTGATTGCCCCTCTGTATGCAGCACTGGTGAGACCACACCTCCAGTGCTGTGTTTAATTTTGGGCTGTTCATTACAAAAAGGATATTGAGCTATTGGTACATGTCCAGAGAAGGACAGCAAAGTGATGGTAGCACAAAACCTGCTCAAAAAATCCCCACACCAACACCAACCTAACACTGTGATATAAATAGAGAGGAGTTACGTATTTATTATAACCTCACAAGAGGAGCAAGAACGAAGAAAAGAAGACTGTCTAAGCAGCTTTTCAGGTGGAGAGATACCAATGAATGCACACTTGGAAGCAGTGACTGAACATCTCTGTGACTTGCTGGAATGGGCTCACTTCAGCCCTGTCATTCGCTTAGCATGGTTTCAGTGAAATCTATTAGAAAAAAAGGCTGAATCAACCTTTCTCTGCTTTTAAGAGCTACAGCTCTTAAATGTTTTGATTGTTTCTGAGCTCTAAATTATGTCCATGATGTGTAAGGATATTTTACTGCATCAACCAGCCAGAAGAAACCACAAGCCATTTCTGACTCCTCCTCTTAAAGAAAAAAGGCTATACTTTGCCACTGTCACTGCCCTTCTACAGACCTGTGTAAATAAGAAATTAGAGTTCCTAGCATAACTTACTTTATATCAATCATTAGCAAGACAGAAAGCTCTATTAACAGCCTGCAGAGAACTACAATCCATGGTTTGGTCCAGTTTACAGAAGCACCTGGATAAGATCCCAGAATGAAAGGGCAGTCACGGTCTGGTCTGTAGGGAATCCTTAACTGGATGGAGCTGCCATCATCATCCTAATTTTGACAGAGCTGCTTTTGTCAGTGCCATTTCATTTGAACTTTGTGGGCTGCTGCTGTGTCAAGATACCATTTATATGATGGTTGGTTTATCTCAGAATTGATGCCCAGCAGCTGAAATTGTATAAAGCAGTAAAGAGCTGTCTTTTGCCATGAACTGGTGAATTAGGCTGATGGCAACACATGAGGAGAGGCCGAAACAAATGAGAAGCAGAGGGGAGCAGACAGGTGGGTTTGCAGCCCCCATCACAGCCTGAGCAAACAGGCTGAGTCAGTGGAAACACTCCCATCAGGGTGACCCTAGGGATGAGAGTCTGGTGAGTCTGGAGCCCTGGACAGACCACACTGGGGGATGCACAGGTGGGGTGAAGGTGACACAGGTGGAAAGAACTGCAGATGCTGGCAGGGGAGCACCACAAGTCCCAAGGGCAGCAGCCTGCTGTGGAAGTGGCCCAGACAGCAGCACCCATCAGCCAGGGGAACAAGGAATACACAATTAAATCCAGAGAGGAGATTAAAAAGAATAACAGTCAAGGGGAGACTAACTACTGAATTTTACTTTAACATTTAAGCTGTCAGTGACTAGCGAAAACAACTAGACTAAAAGAACACCACTAAAAGCAGGCAGATTTCACTCTAAAAGTGAGAGCCCCCAACATAAAAAGGAAGCAGAACATTTCAGCACTCTTCTGTCTCTCCCCCTTCAGTGAACACTTTCACAGGGTTCAGTAAGTCCAAGAGAAAAGCCATTTCTCCTTCCTTAGAGAAATGCAGTACTGTGATCTTTCATGCTAGTCTGTCATGAAAATATCTGGATGAAAACTACTTTTTTTCCTTCTGCTGAAGTAACAAAATCAAAATTTTATCATTCTGCAGCAATTTCAGCAAAAACTGAAACTATAGGGGCTAAAGAGATTTAGAAACATCTTATTTCTCATAGCCATTGAATTGCATGTGGTTTTTTTATCTTTCTGAGTTTATATCACTTCACTGGAGGGAGTGACCAGTGGAAAGTCTACAGCAACTGTTTTCAAAAAGCAACCCATTATGAAAACCTTCTTTAATAAAATTAAAGCTTGGGGCATCAAAAACATGGCCATGTTCTTTCTGTTTTACTCCAGACCACAGGAATGTTTTGAATTCACACAAGAAAAAAACAAAACTAACGTTATGTCAAATTAATATGTTTTCTTAGAAAATACAGTTTTTGCACCAAGTAACTTCTCTCAAAAACATACACATGAAGTTCAAAGAACACAGCTTGTAGTAGTACACCTAATATAACAGACTTAGAAAGCAAACTAAAAAGCTAGAGATAAACATACATCTGATGCTATTTAAGTTGCACTGTTGTGCTTCCTTTCCCCTGAGATTCTGCTGAATCTAGGGCTCCTAGATAACTGCAAGCAGTAATGGTCTCTTAAAATTGAGACTAAATGTGAAGGAAATGCAAAGCAGTTTGTGAGCTTTTCCTGTCCACAGAACCAATTACATTACAGACTGCCAAACCATTCTGTGTTTTAATTGCTGTTTGAGATTTCACTGCATCCTGAAAAATAAAATTCTGTTTCCTTTTCAATTAGTGCCCAAGAGATAGTTAAGAACAAGGCTGCATGAAAACAATGATAATACTAGAGGTTTTATTGAGAAGAGAGCCACTTAATTTTCTTAATTTCATGCATTTCCCAAAAGAACACCTAATTCTTTGCCTATTCCATGTTCTCCACAATTCCCAAATGCAGCCCACCAATTTTCAGTCCATAGAGTGCAGGGTGAAGAAAAACAGGAACTTTATAGAGAAAATATTGATTTAAAACCCTTGATTCAAAGCTCTAGGGTATCAAAAGATTAGTTACTTTTAAGGACTATACTAAAGGTGACTTTCAGCTACTTCATTATTGAAACGCAAAGCAAATAAATCCTGCTATTCAAATCAGCAAGATACCAATGGAGAAGCTGTTAAAAAGCAAGCTGGTTTGACACCCAACAGACCAGCAGCAAGAGACCCAGACAGGCATTGATAATGAATGTTTCAGTGACAAAACATAAATGTTACATCTTCCAGAGGCAAAAAAAACCTAAAACCCTCAGTGTTTTATTGCAATCTCCAGATGAAAAAAGAACTGCCGAGACTAAAACTCTGTTGCCATGGGATATCCCACAAGGATGCCCTCAAGCATATGATGGACCAGATAAACAGGACCATGAGGAGGAAATCTGGTGGGCATTCCTGCCTTTTCCTAAGGTTGCTAGGAGCCAGAGAGCCTCAGTTCCCACAGCCATGATTTGAAGGGGTTTCACACCACCCCCTAAACCCAGAGCTGGTGCTGACACCCTGCCTCACTGCAGCTTCACTGTGGCCCACACTGGGCACTGTTGTCAGAGCCAGGAGGACTGGGGGAAGCTGCAGGTTCACCCCCCATGTGGGGGGAAGAGGAGTGGGGCACAAGGTGTGTTGGTGTGCAGAGCTGCCACAGACAACCATGGCCATGGGGCAGGGGAAGCTCTGAATTCAGTGGAGCCAGCCCCAAGGAAAACAAAATGCCTGACAGGATCAAAGGAAAAACAATATTTAATCCACTCATAAACCACCCCCAAAATCTCCTTATAAAACTCAGGACTGGAAATAATGAGGAAGGGCTACTGTCACTAGACCTCGTGTGGTAGCATGACCCTGGCAGGACAGCGGGTACCCACCAAAAGCCAGATCACTCCCCTTTAGTTGAACACAGGAGAGAAAATAGCAGAAAATTCTCGTAGGTCTGGACAAGAACAGGGAGAGATCACTGACTCGGTTACTGTCATGGGCAAAACAGACTCAACCTGGGGAAAAATTAATTACCACTGAAATCAGAGTAGGGCAGTGAGAAATAAAACCAAATCTCAAAACACCTTTCCCCAACCCCTTTTTCCCAGGCTCAAGGTCACTCCTGAATTCTCCCTTTCTTCTGCCCCTGCACAGAGGGATGAGGAATGGGGGCTGCAGTCAGTTCCTCACATGTCTCAGCTGCTCCTTCCTTCTCAGGGGAAACTGGACACAGCACTCGAGGTGCAGCCTCACCAGTGCTGAGAGGGACAATCCCTGCCCTGGTCCTGCTGACCACACTGCTCCTGATACAGAACCAGGTGCCAGTGACCTTCTTGGCCACCTGGGCACACGCTGGCTCATGTTCAGCTGCTCTCACCAGCACCCCCAGGTCCTTTTCCACTGCACCACTTTCCAGCCACTCTTCCCTCAGTCTGTAGCACTGCCTGGGGTTATTGTGACCCATGTGGAGCCCTGAGCCTTACTGGGAACTTCAATACCTGGAACTTCAATACCATCAGAGAGCCCATTGTCCAGATCCCTCTGCAGATCAACATTCCCTTCCAACTTGGTCTCATCTGAAAACTTACTGAGGTACTATCAATCCCTTGTCCAAATCACTGAAGATATTAAACAGAACTGGCCCCAGTACTGAGCCCTGGAGAACCCCACTGGTGCCCAGTTGCCAACTGGATGTAATTCTGTTCCCCACAACTCTCTGGGCCTGGCCATCAAGACAGTTTTTAACCCAGCGAAGACTGCAGCTATCTAAGCCATGGGAAGTGAGTTTCTTCAGGAGAACACCATGGGACACAGTTTCAAAGACTTTACTGAAGTCCAGGCAAATGACATTCAGTCTTTCCCCCACCCACTAAGTGAATTGCCATGTCACAAGAGGTGCTCAGGTTGCTCAAGCAGGACCTTCCTTACCTTAACCCCTGTTGGCTGGGCCTGATTCCCTGGCAGTCCTGTACGTGTTGCATGACAGCACTCAAGATGCTCTGCTCCACGCCCTTCCTTGGCATGGAGGTCAGGCTGAAGGCTTGTCATTCCCTGGAGACACCTCAGCAGTTACCTTTGACCAGAAATTTAGTTACTTGACTTTCTCTGTCTATTCAACCCTGCATCACAGTAGGTGCAAGGTAGTGGATATGGTTTCCACAATGCTGAAAATGAACACAGATCTCAAATGTGAGCGTTTGGCAGAGACTTCATCAAGCTGCTGTCTAGCCAGTACTTATGAGCATACACAGAGCACAAATGAAAAGACAGTAACTTGTGGAAACTTCCTAATTGGCTTTGTTGGCATAGACGGATTACTTCCCATAAATGAAAGGCAGAAGGGTCTTCTATCAGTCCCTGAAGTTCAGTATTTTTTCTTTTAATTATGCATTACCTGCACAAAGGCCTTCTTTTGTGATCAAAAGGACTTTGGGAAACAAACCAGCAGCCGGAATTAGAAATGCTGACTGAGGAGCAGACGTAGAGATTACCATAATTCACATATCAGCCAAAACTCTCAAGTCAGCAATAGTCTACAGATGTAATATGTAGATGCTGCAACAGTCAGTTGACCTGAAGCTAATTTTCTTTAGAATCACTGAGTATCTCAAGCTGTAAAAGACCCATAAGGATCATTGTGCTCACCTCTCTCCTCCTCACAGGACTAACTAAACAAAAATGCTAACAGCACTGTCCAGATGTTCCTTGAGCTCTGGCAGGCCTGGAGCTGTGACCAGATCTCTAGGGAGCCTGTTCCAGTGACTAACCACCCTCCCAGTGAAGAACCTGCTTCTAATGCCCAATCCAAACTTCACTGACAGTTGTTGATGATGATCAACTTAGAAGCTGCTAACAAGAGTATCTAGCAAGAGTAACAGAGTGGATTTTCCATGTATATTAGCTAGGGGGGAAAAAAATTGCCCCTAATACAAGATGTTATGCTTCCAGGAAGCAGAACACATATCACTTTACTATCTATGATTTCTCTTTAGCCACAGACCAACACTTAGCATTTAAATTATTTCAAAAAGTGCTTCGGGAAAAAAAATTATTTCCTGGACATGTTCACAAATACTTGGAATAGCAAGAAATAAACCTTAAATGGATCTGGCTTTGGCTGGGATTGACCTAAGCTCACATTATGAATCTGCATTTTGGCACTTGATTCTAAGACCACTTTCTAATCTCTATCAGGAAGGGAAAAAAACTGCTTTTAGAGTAAAATTTCTCTGATTTACATTATATGTCTACCTTAGGATGAAAAAAGCTGCAGAATTTCCTTTAAATAGTGGTCTAGAACCATTAATTCAGAGAATTTGGTTTTATGAATCCAACATATGTTTTCAGTAAAGGAGCTATAAATTTCCTGATGCATGAATCCCTTATTAAGGCAGTGTGAGGGACTGAAATGTAAAAGGTTAATGACTCAAACAATTGAGGCCACTTCCAAAAGCAGCAGGATGCTGTGCTCTAATCTGCCTCAGGAGTAGGTCCTAGCAGGTAGCACCAAAGAATATTTGACAAGTAGTACCTGGCATATTGTATAAACAACAACCAAAAATCCTTCTCTTCCACATTACAAAGTTATGAGGTTCAGTATTATTACAGTGATAAAAAAGAATTGAGTTGCACCTAAATTTTACACAAATGCAACTGAAATAACTATGATCTACTTCAGAACTACTATCCAATATGACTATACATAAGATCATTAGCAAAAAATGCAGTTTTGTATCAATACAAGGTTGAAACTCAAGGGATTGCCTTATAAAAAGTAACTTACAGGCCCGTTCAAGAACACCAGAGACAAAAGCTAGAGCACTCTGATGGAAATAAACTGAATACACTACTAGTAGCAGAGATAGTAGGTACTCTTATTCAGTTTACGAGCTATTTCACATCCATGAAAAGTGGGTGCAACATCCATCATTCAAGTCTCAAAAGTTACTTCTTCATTTCTATGTTCAATCTGGATATTAAAAAACTAGAAGATAAGGGAAGGAATGTTCTTCCCTGTGTTTCTGTATTACACATGTACAGGCAACTTTGTGCACAAAACAAAGACAGAAAGAGAGAGAGAGAGAGAGAGAAGGAAATATAGGGATAAGGGTATTGATTTTTTGTTTGACTCAATACTGTGTAACTGCCTCTCTGAACCTTGTAGCATGATCCCAAAGCAAATAAATGACTGGGGTATCTCTTTTTTTTAGCAAGACACCACTCTAACACATCTCCAAGATACCAGCTCTAAATTGATATTATGGTATTTGTGCTTACCAATTAATTGATTTGAAAAGCAACACTTCTTCCCACCACCTCCCTTCCCAATTAAGCGGGATACAATGCTGTACTTTGGGGAATAAATTAAGAAAAGAAATTAAAACTGTCTTCATTACTAATTAATGTTGTTGATAATGTGAAAGCATTCAAGTAGGTCTTCTGAATTCAGCAATAAAATATGTTTGCATCACATGAGAGTGCTGATATACTTTCATGTCCATTAGCAAACCAGAAGAAAGTTAAGCAAACACTGACCAAGTGTAAACATTTCAAATTCAGCAGATCTAGACAATTTACAGTAGGAAACCATGAAAGAATTTATGGAAGAACACTTCTGTTAATAGTTTCAACAACTCTTAGAATTTCCAGAGAACTCCACAAAACAATTTAAATCATTTTAATATTACTTAAAATACTGAGTAACTTTTAGTTAAGAGTACTATGAGAGTACTGTCACACACACAAAAAAAATATTACAGAAGTTGAAACAATATTATCTGTAAAGAAATTAAAACAAAATACTACAATCAAAAATAATCAATGTGTTTTCCAAGAAAGTAAAGCTTGTCAAACAATATCAGACTTATTCCTGAATATATGTTTTTATTCCATGAAGCTGAAATTATGCTATACAGAAAAAAAACAGAAACACAAAAAACCTGCAAGATTAACTGGGCACTCCCAACAAATAATTTTTGATAGAAAATCCTTATCAAAGAGCTGTTTCCAGTGATGTTAGGAAGGACAACATTATTAAAAGCTTTCACTGGTAATTTGGAAGTAAATATAAAATCACGGCTGGTGAAGTTTGCAGATGACAATACCTGGTAAGATGATAAAGAGTGAGAACAGCAGCAATTCCACAGCTGAATCTGCATTACTGTGATGAAACAGCATTAGGCTGAGCTCACCCTAACAAAGACAAATGTCCCCACAGCAAGGAATGAAGATCTAAGCCCAGGAATAGAAAGTATGCTAATATAAGCACTCAGTGTACAAATTTAGAAATTACTAGGAAAATTTTACCTATGTATTAAAATTACAAAATCCTTAACTATACTGTATAGTATACTGAAATCATGTACACTATATTTTATGCTGTGCCCATATATTACAGAGGCCTCTGGAAAACTGATGAAGGTATTAAAAAGAGCCAAAAAACCTAAGAGATGTGTTTGAGTAAAAGTTCATGAACTCAATTTGTTTGACTTATCCAAAATGAAACTGAGAAGTGATTTGATTGCTATATTTAAGCATCACCACAAGGAGAAACTGCAGGATATTAAGGACCTCTTTACCCCAGTGGGGAGAAGCATTAAAAGAATCTATGGCAGAATCCTAATACCAGAAAAAATTCAAATGAGACATGAGGCACACACTCATCACTGTGAGAGCAATGAACCATTGCAACAAACAGGCAAAGGGAAGCATTTTCTTTCTTCAGGCACTCAGACCAGGACTGGACATTTCTCTGAAAGGTGTAAGCTAGCTGGACACAAGTTATGCTCTGGTCAGCTAAATTTCTGGGTTCATTACAGCTGTAACAGAGAGGAATTTGATGGCTTGTGATATATGACTGATGAGACTAGATGAACTAACATACTCCCCCCGCAAGGCCAAACTTTATTAATTGATTTATCAGTGCTTTATGCTGCCATCCATTGCTGGGTTATCTGAGCACTTTCCTATTAAATCAATAGCAAAATCCTTAATGGACTTCAAGGAGCTTCTGAAATGTCTACTTTCAGGAGTAAAACTAATTAGGGGAGGATTTTTGAAGAGGTCAGAAGGTCTGTATTTATCCTTCTTGTTAAAGACTGTGTATTACTGTATTTCCTTTGTGCTTATGAAGTATTCTGAAGCAGTGAGCCAATGATTTCAGTCAGGCACAGTACTGCTAAATGGTTCTGTTTCAGAAACTCAGTTCAGTTTGTCTCCTCTATGCCTGCCAAGGTGCCAGTGGGCATCAGGACAAAACTCTTCATTTTCTAGTGCTGTTAAGGGTAATGGACACTTGCTTTACTGACACAGAAAAAAAACTTGCATCCTCAGAGTCATAATTAAGATGAAAATGAAGAGTACCGGTATGCACAAGGCACCATATAACACACTCCTTAAAAATGACACTTTTTCAGAGACACGATACTATTCTATGTGGAGAACAAGCACTTTCACATCTAACAGTTATAAAGTTATGACATAGGTCATATGGTGGTCTCAAAATACATGTATTTCACAAAAAGGTTGCAAAAAGGTAACTTGGACTCTAAAATTTATAAAAACACTTAAGTTTATTTGGTACAAATCTATAAAAATTCCCAATGTATTATTTGACAAATGTACACTAAGAAACTGACTTCTAATTAATTTAGAGACTGCTTGTAGTCTAACATATAAAAAATACAGCAAATTTGCTAGCTGCCTCATTTTTCTTACAACAGCAAACTGTTAATGCTTTATTCTTCAAGTTAAATCAATTTTCATTAATTACACCCTATCCTTCTGAGCAAAGAATAACCAAAATAGGCAAAATAGGATTACTGCAAAAATAAGATATTGATCTAGTTTTTAAGCAGTATCCTACCATCACTAATTTTTGCTCAGTTTATTAATTGTTTTTATGGACCAGTAAAGAAGGTACTTCTCAAAATCCTGTGTGTTTCAATGGCCTATTTGCAGCTGTTAATTTTTCAGCCAGAAAAAAAAAATTAAATACTGTGCACTCTGTTGCATTCAGCAATCCCTCTAAAACTTTGTTTGGGCCCTTTGAAGTCATAAATCAATCTTCTCTCCTTGTACCTTCACAGAAAGAGAAGTTGTTTGAAGATTGTTTCTTCCTTAGAGGTTATCCAGCACCTACAGGAACAGGGCAGGGACCAAGCCCTTCTCTGACACCAGGTGCCCTGGCAGGCGGGTGCTCATGCTGTTTTCAGAAGCCCTGCTGAGCCTGCCTCAGGCAAGCAGAATGGCTCAGACCACCTTTCAACTGTAATGGCTTCAGAACAGCGGAGCTTTCTTCCTGAAAGCATGCCTCTGGTAAAAAGCCTTTATCTCTGCAGAAAAATAAAGATGATTAAAATTTTGTAATAGTCTATACAAAGCTGAAACAAAATTTATTCTCCAAGTTACAATCAAGAAACACACAGCACTGCTTATGAACTGCACTGGGTCAAGAACACGCTTAGATGCCAGATGTGGTGCTCATGCTGTAGTGCCGTGGAGAAAGCAGCATGCCTGCTCCAGGGAACCCTTCTGGCTTCGACTAGAATTACACTAGAATTCAACCAGAATACACTTACCCTGTTACAGCAAACAGATCTGAAAGCACAGACCTGGTGGCAAAAGACATACAGCTACCAGTGAGATCCAGGAAGATCAGAAAGGTAGAGTGACACCAAGCCCTGGAGAAGGCAG
Organism: Cyanistes caeruleus; assembly: GCF_971803275.1. Lineage (NCBI taxonomy): Eukaryota > Metazoa > Chordata > Aves > Passeriformes > Paridae > Cyanistes > Cyanistes caeruleus. The sequence goes on along the minus strand of NC_141704.1, from coordinate 53,411,986 downwards.
GCAGCAAGTAGACTAGAGGGGCAGTGAAGAAAGGAGACAACCAGGAACAAGAAGCAGAAAGGATGAGAGGCAGTAAATCCCCAATACATCAATTTTACCCACAAGTGACTGGTGAATGACTGGTGAATAACAACAAATCAAAAGACAAACATATATAACACACTTTGGGTAGCAAAATTGGGGTTTTTTTTATTTCTTGGGCTTAGATCTGCAATCCAAATTCACCTTGAATAATACTATCCATGACATAAAAATGTAAAACAAAAGAATAAAGTAAAACAGGAAAAATATTTTAAAATTAAAAATATAGCAATACCAGTGACTAGTCAGAAGTGCATTGAATACTTGACAGAAGTTTCATGAAATCCAATAGGCAAGCAGAGTTTTCTGGACACCAGCTACTCAGTAAGACACAGTAAGTCAGCATTACAAGGCTAAAGCATCAACTTTAATTAAATTTGATTTCCTAGTCTTAAATCATTAGTTAAAACTGATTATATTGCTTTAATTTTCTTGGAAACCAAAAACAAATATGCCTTAAATACTCAGTAATTCAACCACAAAGATTTGCATTTTAGGATAACTTTTCCATCCACTTATGATTCAGCTATTCTTAGAAATATTACTGATTTAATGTGGATTATTCTAGTAAAATGTGTACAGAAATGACTGGCAGAACATTAACTTAGGTAAGACAAAGAAGGAAAAATGGACCTGTTGTACCCAGATTATAATTCTGAAAATGAGGGCATGATATTAAATGACCCAACGGAAGAACAGGAGGAAAAGAATATGAAGGTACTAGAAAATGCTAATAAATTTCTCATCTCAGTTTAATCATTTAATACAAGCTGCATAAAATAGGAAGGCCACTAATGAAGGCACAAAAAGCATTTTTGGCTATCAGTGTTCAATGGTAGTAATGAGAAAATTAAAGACAGCACAATCTAGCAGCACTTCTCCAAGCAGTGAGAAAGCCACAGGCAAGTCCTAAGTTTGCACTCCATGGCCTTAGAGAGGTCTGAAGTGCAGAAACAATCCCTAGCAAACTAACTAGCTCTTTTATCCCCTTGAAAAACTCTGTTTGTTTTCAAGTGAACATTTCTTAAAGCAAATTCCCAAATTTTTGCTTTGCTCTAAGGAGACAAAAAAAAATCAATAAATTATATGTGGAAAAGAGGGAAGGGGATTTTGAGTGAGAAGATTAGACCAACAGATACCTTGAACAGTAGTCATAACACTTACAGACTATTCAGTTAGAATATATGCTTAAAGGCTTCTAACAGACTTTTGGAATATAACATGCCTGTATTTTATAAGCCTGGCACTCTTAAAACAGTAACAAACTGTATTAGACTTGAGAAATCCTGCAAGCTTTTGCAGACCTGTTTTGGTAAAACAGCACAAAGAAACTATCCTGATGTCTAATTTAATTGTTCTTAAATGAGGGTGTTAACGTGTTGACCTCTGGCTTTGACCCAGACTCTGAAACTGGATTTACTTGTTGGTTTTTAAGGGTCATGTGGAATTCAAAGACAGCAGGCCAGAAGCTAACAAGGAGATGCAAATAACTGCATTTCTCCTCTCCTTTTAGCATGACCATTAAGAAACAAGTAAAACCAGTACAGCAATACAGCAGCAAGGGGGCAGTTATTCCTAGTTTCAGAGTTTAGACAGGGTGATAGTAAGGATCTAGAGTGACAAATTACAGTTCTTTTCCTTGAAATTCACAGTAAACAAGGAATTAGTCTTCTAAGAATTACTGCCCATCCCTCCACATAAGGGGCTGACACAGGGAAAAGTCAAATAATTTGATGAACGAAGGACACTAACCCTTACATCCACCAAATCGAAAATTAGATTCAAGGATAGAGAACTTTTCAAAATTGTTAACTGTATCTCAGAAATCTGTAGTTATCTAGTTCCTGTTGTGAAAAATTATGCATTCCCTTTTATCTCTCTATTCTATTCCTATGGATTAGCTAGCAACTAAAACAAGGAAATTAAATAAAAGATGGACACCTTAGAGCAGCCTTCCAGTACCTGAAGGGGGCCTACAAGAGAGCTTGGAGAGGGACGTTTTACAAAGGCGTTAGTGACAGGATGAGGGAATGGCTTTAAACTGGAAGAGGGAAGGTTTAGGTTAAGTATCAGGGAATAAATTCTTCACTGTGAAGATGGTGAGACACTGGAACAGATTGTCCAGAGCAGTTGTAGATGCCCCATCCCTGGAAATATTCAAGGCCAGGTTGGATGGGGCTTGGAAGAACCTACTCAAATGGGAGGTGTCCCTGACCAGAACAAGGGGTTAGAACTAGATGAGCTTTAAGGTCCATTCCAACCCAAACCATTCTCTGATTCTATGATCTGTAAGTGGAAATACACAGGATCTCCAGTTTGTACAACTAAGGTGGCACCCAGATATAAAAGAAGTATTTAAAATCCAGATTTAACACAACTGATGTGCATTGATTTGATTAAAGAAACTTTCAATCACATGGATGAAGTAGGCAGGCAACATCCATGCATCTGTTGTAAGAGAACAGATATTCAGGAAAGAAACTACAGATGAACACTCCAGGAACACGACTTGACTAATGGCTGCAAACTTCCTCCTACCTGAACATCATCAAATAGCAGTCTGAAGAAAAAGAAAAAATAAAAACCCAACCACAGCAGGAATACAGGTTCTCCTTTAATTACAGGTTTCTGCAAGGAGACCTGTAATAATACCTCCTGCAATTTTTATAAGCATTCAGATGAAATAAGAGCTTAGTGATTATCTTTTAAAAGCAGTGTAGGGAAAAGGCAGAAGGGAGCATAAAGAAGCCCTGCAGAAATCTGCAAGCAAATACACAGGAAGAAGCACATAAGTCCTCATAAGTTTAAATGAGGACTCTCTCAAGAATTGACTGCAGCTGTGCATGAAGCAACCACAAAACTGAACTTTGAGACAAGAATTTCCAATTACTCAATATTCCTTCAAGAAACTTAAAATTTTAATAGGCCCATGAAGGCTTGAAAAGACATAGGAGACCAACATATCTTAAATTTCATGACAACTTTGCAGGACAAGCTGTTCTTATAAAGATCCACTAAATGGTTACAAGAGAGATTTTGAGAGCTACTTTAAAATGAGATTTCCTCACTTCCTGAAGTGGAAAATTCACTATTACCTCTGTAAACATCTTCTGCTTTGAAATCTGAGTAATAGTTTTGAATATCCTACTAGGACTACAATGCAACTGTGAGGCAACCTGTATTTCTGTAGGAAATTATCCTGCATTACTTCAGATTTGGCAGTCGAATACAGAAATCAAGTTGTCAAATGTTCCTCTGTAGTGTTAAAAAGATCCAACAACATTTTTTATTTTCCTAAGGGAACCTAGGGTGCTCACCTACATTCATGTTTAGTTATCTTTTACCTGCTGAGTTCACACTTTGTCCATTTGGACAACTTGAATAAATAACTTGGCTGTTATTTGTGCAAAACTCTGTAGGAATTAGAAAAATGCAGCTGGACAAAACTGAACTTCCAAAAAAGAAACAGAAGATATTCAAAAGAGATTAGAAATTAAACAGAAAAATCACTTCTAAGTTTCTGTGCATAGAAAAATGCTCAGACTGACAGCAACAACCCCATAAGACAAATACAAGATCTTCTGTAAGATCCATGATGATGAGAAGTACCGTCCCATTTCTTCCTACTTCTACTGTCTCTGCTACAGAAGAATCCAGTTTCTGCTAGTGGAGGTCATAAATCCATATTGCAGTTCTCTACAGCTCATTTTAACACACAAAATCACTGGAGCTGTTTCAAATGCTACCCATTCACAAAGTAGTGTAGTGGGCAGGAAAGCCATGATAACTATCACAATCACATTAGATATCATGAGAGAGAATGTTAAAATAGTAACTATTCAAAATTAATAATTTACTAAAAAAACCTGCACAAAAAGCCTACACATTCATTTTAATTATACATGAATATTCCACTTAAGTAAAAAAAAAATAATCATACTGTCAGTAAATGTATATTGTTAAACCTGTTTGACAGTTGAAAATTTTACATTTGAACTAAAAAACAGACAATGAAAAATAACTTAAGTCTTCTAAGGAGTAGAAATTCCATATATTTCTATACATTTACAGACACCTTTATAAACCAGGCAGAAGAAACCAGAAATAAGATAACATCTCTACACAGATCTCTTTACCATGAGACTGTGATCCCTTTAAAAGAGACAGACTAATGCTATCATGACATAGAGTCTAATCAAGCGTGAGGAAGACAGATTTATCTTCAGTTAATCTGAATGTATATTTCCTGATGTTTACATTCTTCCATCAAACTTTACACTTCATAATAATTTTATAACACATAAATCATTAAAAATTGGATTCCTAAAGGTAATTTGTTCATACTCACTGTGTTTCTAAAACTAAACAGCAATAAGAATTCCCACGCTAGATGTAAGGTCTACACTTTTAAGCATCTAACCTTACAAATCAGGTATTGAAATATTTGGGAGCATCACTGGTTCCTATCACATTATCTGGATTCCCAGTCTTTTTAGTGTCTCCAAATGTTTCTCTTATAAGACATATTTGGGGTTTTGTTTGTAAAGGTAGGTTGTTTTTCTAAATTTAAAACAGAGGGATTAGAGAATAAAAATGTATTTGAAACAGACAAATACTCTGGAGAATTACTTAATGGAAGCTATTTGCTTTTTTTAAATTTTCTAAATTGTTCATGAGTGCAACCTGGAGGTGACCTGAGATGAGGAGTTTTCATTTATATTAAAAAAAAAAAAATAATCAAAACCTATGGCATAAGGCCATAGTCTTCTATTTGTAATATGCTATGTAAACATTTCTAGACATAAGCACAAAGTAAGAATTTTTGTCCAACAATGAGCATCAATCTTAATTCTTTTTGTTCTACTCCCCCACAAAATTTGAAATTTAAGTGGAAAGATTGATGCTGAAGTTTACATTCCCCAATTTTTTTCTTAAATGCCCCATTAAGTTTTAAGAGTATCTTGACATGCCTACAACATACTAAAATTTAAAACTGAAAATTTCTGCAAAGACAAACACAAAACACAAGTGGAAAGATTTTTTTAAATACAAACACATGGTACAAGTAAAAAGGAAAGATGAAGACAAATTGATATAAAAATCAGTATTTATGTAAAAAAATAATGCACTGCATATTGTAAAATCAGTCAGTTACAGTATTCACCTTCACAGAGATTTCTACATTTTCAGGTTTCAAAAGGTTACAAAGCAAGGAAAAGAGTCCTACATGACAGGCAGACTGCTTCCCAGATTCCACTCCAAAAATTTATACCCTGAGCCTGCAGGGAAATTAGAAGCAGGATGCAAACTCTGCTGACAGTGAAGTTTGTTTTTGTACTGCTAAAGCATTTGTCCAGCTCACATGGATCTGGAAGTCAGAGCCAGTCTACCTTTGACAAGGAAACAGCTACAAAAATTAAGCTTGTAAAATCGGCTTGGGATGAAGGTGCAAGTCAGTGAGTGGATCCTCCATGTTCAACACACAGAACTTTCCTGGAATCCAAGAGCTCACTTTATGAAGACTTCATCTCACTTAGACAGGTTATCTAAGTTAATACATACTTTGCAAATACATTTCATACCATGCAAGTTTAAATATTTCACTGTAACACTAGAATTCAGCCCTTCATGGTTTTCTCTGGAGAAAAAAAAAATTTTTTATTACTTAATTTCACTAAGATAATTGGAGGAAACCTAATCCTTACCTGCTGCAAATCACTATCAACCTATCGACAGTAATGCATTCATGTAGTTAAGGGTCTGCCCCAAAACTATTTTAAAGCCATTTATTAAAAAAATATTTTAACAGGATATATTCTCTAAAAAACCCATCTACTACTTAGTCTGATGAAGTATCAGGACTCTTACTACAGCTCCTCACTTTTAGGTACTACCTACTCTACAACAATAATCAGGTAATAATTCCTGGTATGGAAATACAACAGCAAGAGCTTTCCACCATTGGGCTTTTTTTCTACTTCCAAAATGCCCTATAAAGCTGCAAAACCATGAAATTTTTGAAAAGTATTGTAAGAAGCAACTTCAAACTGGATTTTTACTTAAAACCCCCTCAGTTCTGCTCCACCTTTTGGTGCTAATAGCTCTACTAATTGTTGAAACAAATTATTTTTAATATAAAACCTCTGTATTTACTAACAGAGAAAACTAGTATCACATACTAGTAATTAATTTCTCAGAAAGTCATATTTATAGTGTGCAGTTTACATCTGAGATAAACGAAACAAGATTGTCAAAACAGTACTTCAACATGTAAGAGATGAACATATAAAGGCACATACAGATTGTCAATGATTACAACACACTTCTTTGACAAGAGAGTATTTTCTGCACTTGTAAACAACTTTGTTTACATAAAGGCTCACACCTTTAAAGTGAGGTTAGTGCTGCTGACTCAGTTATTGCTACATTCACAGTTTAAGAGAATTTTAGACAATATATGAGGTACACTCCCAAAGAGAGCCATCTTCATTTCTTCCTTGCTCATTTATCATTAGATAACTGAATTATGCAGACTAAAAGTACTGACCATAGAAGTCAGTAACACCCAAATCATCAGACATGAGACAAACACTAGCACTGATTAAACTTCAGAAAACCAAAAAGTCACCTTTGCAGAAAAAAAAGTTCTTGTTCTTCATTACATGAATATTTTCTTCATTTTTATGTATGCTAGTAAACCTTTTTTTCTGGGCACATTAAGAGCCCATTCAAGCTGTAATAGAATTCTTGCATCTATTGACCAGCTATGTTAATTCAGTCTCTTGATGTGACAGCTAGGAGTCAAAAATCACCTTCCCTTTGATCTTCTGGCATGCAAGTCTCTTATGCTTTTTGTTAGCTGCTTTATGAATACTTTGTATACTCTTCCACAGTATGTATGCGTGGTTTTCTGTAATTCCCATTCTAGGGGCTGCAGCAGTGAATGAACCAGGTCATCTCCAAAGGAATACTGTAAAGAGATTAAGAAAATTTAAGGTTAATATGGAAGATTGTCATTAATCAGAGGTATAAGAGTTTTATAAAAATTATTTTCAGCACGATATTTGCTGTTTAAAGGTTTATTTATATTATTATATATTCATTATTTAAGAACTCATGAGTGCTTCTGAATCCAGTAATTTAAAAACACTTCTAAATTACAGAAATATACTCTCATACTTTCAATAAACCTAACAAGAAAGATTTATTTTTTTTTTAATGTTAAGCAAATGAACAGACAGACAAGGAGGAAATTTAAAATTACCTTACCCAATTAAAAATCTACAACTCTAAAATGATTTCTGGATTTTTATTTTTTTTTTTCTTTATGGTAACTTTCTCAAATGACATATAACCTTTAAGTAATATAATTCTTATCAAATTATAATGAAACAGCAGTATAAAAAGTGGTAAAGTTTCATTAAACTGAATAATGGTCAAACACATACCACATATAACACGAGCATGAAATAAAGTTATCATTAGCTCAACACTGCAATGTTTTTTATAAACAAATGATAAGTTAAAACAGCATTTTGAAGTAACATAATTTTGTTCATCTTATTACCATTGAATCAGTAGTGGTTTACATACCTTCTCTGACATGTTCATGTATAAAATAGGATCATAAATAAAGGGAAATAATTTTTTCTTCTATTTTTGACAATACTCAAAGGAAACAAAGAAGTAATATTTTTGTGGAAATACAATCACTTTCCCTGCAATGTATTCTCAGACCCCCAAAAGTACTTTTCTTCATTTTTATATCTATATGACAACATGTAATAAAGCAACATTAAAATATACTCTTGATTTTTGTAGGTTATACACACACAGTAGCCTGCTACATTAAAATGTGCATCAGTGCTAAGTTTTACAGCTCTTCAGTGAGTATACTGATGTAGTGATAAACTATTTATTAGATGACTTATCTGCAGAATGAAACGAAGTCACTGTGCTTAGTATTTAAAGGAACAGCAACATATTAATACACTGAATTTCTGGAAAAGGTCAAAACATAGTATATAAAAAAATTTTTTTACAATCCAAATCTAGATACAATTAGGAATTAAAGTGTTGCAATAAATACAAACAAACTTTGGGAAGAAGGGATTTTTTTCTGCACTTTAAAATCTCCAGAAAAATGAAGCTTCTCGTGATGGCTCATTCAGCCTGGAGAAAAAGATTGTCCCTCTCTGCTCTGCGCTGGTGTGGCCCCACCTTGGGTAAGTAGTCTGTGCAGTTTTGGTCACCACAATATAAGAAGGATATAAAGCTAATAGTGTCCAAAGGAGGACTACAAAGATGGTGAAGGGCCTTGTGGGGAAGCCTCATTGCAGTTACAACTTCCTGGTGAGGGGAAGAGGAGGGCACTGATCCCTGCCCTCTGGTGCCCAGTGACAGCACCCAAGGGAATGGCCTGAAGCTGGGTCAGGGAGGGTGGAGGTTTGATATCAGGAAAAGGTTCTTCACCCAGAGGGTGGCTGGACACTGGAACAGGCTCCCCAGGGAAGTGGTCACAGCACGAGGCCTGATGGCGCAGTGCAAGGATTTGGATAATGTTCTCAGGTGTATGGTGTGACTCTCAGGGATGGCCCTTTGCAGGGTCAGGTATTTGGATTTCAATGATCCTTGTTGGCTCTTCCTATTCAGATATTCTAAGATGTCTAAGTGCTCATGGAAACAATTTATCAGGTGATTTATTAAATAAATGAGAATAAAGCCTTTTAAATAAACACTGAATTAGAGGCATTGTCTTAGAATCCTAACCTAGATATAGTCTATACTCTGTTTAAAAAGATGCTCATCAAAACAGGAATATACTGGAACTCCATCCAAACAATAAAGGAGAAAAAAAAGTGATAAAACACTTGACATTACTTAAGAGAGAAAAAAAATTACTTTGTTGCAATGAGGATGGATATGAACATACCTACAAAATATTTGTACCACTATAGATAAACATACATGAAAGAATAACAAGTACAATGCAAAAATCACTTACATTTTTTATTGCTTCATAGACAGCCCTAAAAGTCGGTTGTTTATCATCATGGTAAACACCTCTATTTCCATGAAGAATAAATATACCTTCTTCTTCAGCTGCCTTACAATTGCTTCCATAGATGCAGTGGTCAGGCCGGTAGTTCCATTGGCAAGGAAAGACATAAAGACTTTCTGTGCAGAAAAATGAGAACTCTGGGTTAAGTATCAAAATTGTTTCAGGCAAAAAACCAACCTTCTCTTTATTTATTTAGGACAGCTTTATAAATTTCTGTACAGATCTTCTGAAATCTTAAAGTTAATTACACTCTAGCAAGCTTCAGCATTGTCTCTCAAACACTTTCAGAGAATTAAAGAATCGAATAGCCCCTTGAAAGCTTTCACCCAAAAGCCTGCTAATTGAATATTTTCCTGGGTTTTTTCCCTGGATATTTTTTTCCCATGGAAAAGATCACAGTGTTAGACTGAAAATCAGTGTGGATTTACCTGGATTGTGGAAAAACATAATGTTCAATAGATCCTGATCACCCCACGTTATATTCAACTTGTATTTCTTCAGTAGTGGCATCAGAATTTCTCCCCATTGTAACCGGACTGGCGTCATATCATTCTATAAACAAAACAAAGCAAAACAATACACATTCAGGACATTTATATCTATAGGGAAGGAAATGCCTTACAGAGTCACAGTAGCTTGCACTTCAAAGGTAAAAATCCCAAATGCTTTTTTTTTTTTTTTTCTTTTAAACCACCAAGCCTATCTAAGGAAACTAGTTATAGGGACATTTCCAAAATGCTTTTTTTCTCAATTTATTTCTCAATCAACTCACTGAAAAATTTCCCTCCAACATCTTAAACCAAGAATTCTAGGAATAGCAAGGGATTTTTTATACAGCAGTAGGATCTAACACTAAAATTGCATTTAAGTCATGCAGCAAGCAGATGGGGAGTATTTAAATATCTCCCCTTCATGTAATCTCTCTCTTTATCACAGAATTATAATATACAGAGGTTCTAATGTTAACTGCAAAAATTCAAACCAGTTCAATATAAAATTAATTCTTAAATGGTTCCAAACACATAGAGATAAAAAATACTGGCTACAAAGCAGTGTGCAAAAATACAAAAATCCTTCAAAGGTTTTCAGAAGCATTTTCATCAAATTGAACTTATTGTCACTGAACTTGAATTTCCACATCAACAGGACAGGACAACTAGCAAAAAATCAGTAAGAACCAAAACAACAGCAGTTAGCAAATTCCCAAACACTCGATTTAGCAGAATCACTTCAAAACAAAAGGAGTTCTTCTAAGGTTCTGGTTTAGGAGCAGCTACTTGGAGTAAATTGGCCTACACTGAATTCCATGTTAACAAAAGGATTCAGATCTGCATCTTAAATGGTTACATAGTCTAAAGCTGATCTCTTGTCTTTACACCTTATTTAAGGTCAACTAGAACAGAAAAGGAAAAAGGCTGCTCACTTTGTACCCTGCACTTCCCAATTTTGAGATTGTGGATGGAATAACAGTACATACATAAGTCACATAGAGAGAAAATTCCTGAACAAGTACAAGCATTGCATCCTTGCCTCTTTTTAAGCAAGTTGTTAAAAAAAAAAATCTTACTAAAACTCCAGTATAGTTTGGGATTTGCATACAGGAATATTATGTTAAGAGACAGATTACCTGGAGCAAAATACTCAGTTTGAGATTTACAATATCAAAGACTTCTTTCTCTGAGCTTTACACTGGCAAAGTAGAAAGTGCACAAAATTGCAGTTCAGTTCTTACTCTTCCCTCAAATCGTTTCAGTAATCAATATCAAGGGCTTTCAGAACTGAAGACTAAACCAAGAAATACTACAAGATCTCAGACAAGAATATCAAAAAATATCTATACCTTATATTATGCAAGAAGCCAAAAAGAATATTTACAGTCACTTCTCTCAGAAAAAAGTTATGATTATGATTGCCTGCAAGTATTCAATGAGCCCAGGCATAAGAAAATTCTTCACTAGTAGGAATTATCATTAGATTCAATGCAAAGTAAAACACAGGCTTTAACACTAAGCTAAAACCATCCAAAAAAGCAAATGAATAATACTGACTCACAGCCAGTAAAGATTATTCCTTCACTTGAAATTTCAATTTACAGAATACTGACCTAAGTTTTAAGTTTAGAGAAAATGCTAAGAATTAAAAACAGAATTAAATTAGCTCACTCATAGCAGGCAAATCATGGTATGAGAATATACAGTAACAAATATAGTTTTAGAGCAACACATAGAAATAAAAGTTTAAATTGTTAAAGTCGTTATTTAGTAGAATTTTCTTTTCACTTGTAGTTTTAATAGCAGAGAAACCCAGAGGATTTGCATCCCAAGAAGATGCAAAGCAGGTGAAAGCATGCATTACATAGCCGCATGTCTAGAAGCAATACTACTTGACAAATAGTGCTGTCAGATTAAAGAACTGGAAATTGTAATATTTCCATAACCTTTGCATAAATAGAAAAGAGCTATATATTAATAAAATAGCAGTGATATATAATGACACCAGTGTAGGAGCAAGAGAAACTACTTAAATACTTGTTTTCCTTCTTTAAAATATTCTATTCTAACTTGCAGGGAGGTGAAACAGCCCAAGAAGTAGGATGCTGATAGAACTGTTTTTTCTAAGTTACTCAAGTAAGAAACGCAAAGAGCAAATGCTACAATAATTTTTAGATTTCCAGAATAAAAGCCTTCTTTGCAGTATTCCACAACATTCAAAGAATGTTAGCGATTTGAGAAAAAAACCCCAAATGATAGTAGGCATTTCTGTGAGAACATCAAACTGACACAGGTTCTTAAGAACTCTCAAAACTTAGTTGACTTGAGCAGAAGAAAATGTGTAAGAACAAAATATATGCAGGAACATCAAACTATTTTCTGACATTTTGGGTTGGTTTTTTGTCTTTTTAGCTTGGTCATTCCTCATTTCTGCACCAGAAAACTTCTGTCTGGCCAAGGCTGAAGTCAGACTTTAAAAAAACTGTCACATTTAGCCTTTACTTTTTTTTTTTAATTCTAGGAAGAAAATATAAAACAGAGGAAAAATTCTCAAATCACACAGCAATATCTAAAGAAACTGCAGCTGTCCCACAAACAGCTGACCAATTTAAATTTCCTTCATGCTAGGGGAGAGCCAGCCCTATCCTACTTAAATGATTTTACCCTGTTCTTGCATTAACAGTGTAGTGCTAACACTTACTGCATGTTTATGTAAGCTGATGTACTTCAATAACCCAGCACAAGGATTTCTTTTTTCTACTGTTAGCAAATTGAATTGAATCACAGAAAGGACCAAACACCAAAGGCTATAATCAAGTAAATAAGTAAAGTAGAGAAAAGCAGCTGGTAAGAGACAGAAACCTCCCTTTTAAAAGTAATTTGGTTTTGTGCAGGCTCACCACATTTCTTATAACTACAGTCCTAAGCAGCAATGAATGGAAAAAAAGGTTATGAACTTTGTGAACTTTGGGTTTTTTTCCGTAAAGCATACCCATGAACCTCTACTTCACACACTCTATCTGAAGTTAATTTATTTTGGGCTTGTTTGATTTTCTAAGAGCTTGTTCCCTTCCTTGGCTGCCTGCATCTCAGGTATCACAACTAACCTTCTTAATAAATGTGACAGAAGTCATTCCTCTCTATTCACATTTCTCATCAGTCTTTTGGTTAAAAAGCACCGTACCTGTAGCATTTATCTCTCCCAGTTTAAAAAAAAAATCTACATCTATATGTATACATACACAAAAAACGTCACCTACTATTACCTCTTCCATATCCTAAATAGTCTTGAATGCTTTACATTCCCATTTTCTAACTGCTGCTTAGCAGAGACAACATGTAGGCACTAACCATCAGAAGATTCATTATGAATTCTAGGCTCAGGTGCAGTTATGCAGCATAATGACCACACTACATTCAGTAACACCTCTGTGCATGCACATGTATCTGTATACAAGCACACACGTGTGTGCATTTAGTGCATGTATTTGTGCCATACTCACAACACACAGGACAAATGAGATAGGACCAGACATCCATTAGGCACTACCAACAGCCAAGCAGCTGGGATGCTTGTCTGAAATGGCCTGACCTGACAGTCCTGAGAAGATTGAGGCTCGAATAGGTAAGTGGATAAAATATGACTTAATCCTGGAGCAGTACATGGAACTACAGTTATTGCTACCCAGATGAACATTATAACCATTGGCTAAAGTCTCTGGTTCTATATTTTATTTATCCATCCTCTGGATCTTTCTGACTCCTAAAAATCAATGTGACAACAGAAGAAAGATGCTTAAAGGCCTCAAGCAGCTCAGCTTGTAATTTGGGCTACAACAGACAAAGAACCCACAGTTTTAAATCCATAGCACTGGAGGAATACCCTGATCCAAAAACTTTCACTTCAGATAAATGCTCTAGCACTACAGTATTGTGCAAAAAGGTCTACAGACATCTTTAAAAAGATACAAAACTTCCCAGAACTTATATACTCCTTGAGCCTCCTGAAAGAATATAAACAAATTCACACCTTCCCACAGCATAATGAAGCATTTTCTAGTTCCACTGTATTTCACTGAAATAATTAATGGGACACAATGGAACTATTACCTTTAAGTTACAAAAGCATCTGCAGTGTCACTGGCAAGGGGTATTGGACAGTCCCTACCCCTGAATTTGGTCTACCTTTTTTCCAAGGGTTTGGGAATAGTAGCTCCTTTGCTATCAATCACAAGCTAAAGTCATACAATCCGTGTACAGACTCAGCTGCACTAAATCCTTTTCCAAGTTTTGTTTTGATGTCTGCAATTTTTCCTATTGACCAATTGTCTCTTTATAAAGACATTCAAGGAACCTGTAGACGAAAATATCAGTCTCTGCAAGTTTCCATAAACAGTAGTTGTTGCAATATAGCTTGTGCATCTTTAGGCACTGTGATGCTCTGCAAGCTTCTGGGACCACGCTCTAGGTACTGAGACAGAATAAACTAAATGGTTCCCCTGCTCAGCACTCTCTTAGCCCAGATCTCACAGAATCACAGGAAAAATATTCTAGCCCTCTAGAATCAAGGGAAAGTGAAGTGTTTTTATTTTGAATTTCAAAATACTCATGTATTATTTCACTTAATTAAATCTTATATTTTAAGTATATATAGACACATTTAAAAACACCAGTTTTAAGTGTTAAGGAGACAGGACTTCATGTTGTCCTCTAGAAAACTACAGTTCATTTTAGTGACAATTTTAGTATCCTACATAATCTGTATGCTTCTGAAAATTTGAACTCCTATTTTTCCAAAAATGCATAAAGTTTTCAATGAATTGATAACCTAAGTTGTACTGAGACGCCAATCCAGAATTCTGGTACAGTACAAATAAAAGACCAACTTTATCTTAGTGTTTACCATACTGAAAATAAATCACTATACAGAAATGCACTGTCAGTGCTTAAGATACATGTATCTTTCAATCCCATGTTTTTGCCTTTATACTTTTCTGTATTTTCATTTCTCCATATGCTATCATAAGTAAAACAAACTAGACAATGCAAGATTTCACTGATTATATATATATATATACATAAATAATATATATATGATTGAGAAGTTTTCTTGGAGAAACTGCAGCCATATACGACAGCTACTATAACTTTCTACTTTTAACTACAACTGAGATAATCCATTCTCCATTTCTCTTAAATTCTCTGAATTTCCTTCAAGAAAATATATACCAAGAATGCTAGGATGAAAGCTGCTTATTACACTGGAAATGGGGGGGAAGTAATGTCTACTGCAAGTTCATATTGCTCTTCTTATGGATGCATCTTCCAGAAATTTTTGACTGCATGATTATTTTTCCCTAATCAAGCTTGTCTTAAGCAGAGATGCACTGTCTCCCAAGCATAATCACATAGCACTGTTTTTGCACTTGTGTTTCAAGTTAAGATTAAGAAAGAACTTCAAGTCTGAGAACCAATGACCATTTCTACTGCACTGTGCATCACCTCCATGCATGTAGTAGTAGCTACTTCCATGACAAACTTGTTTACAAAAGCTAGGACTTCAAAGCAAATAAAAAGATACTTAGGGTGATAATCACTTGGCTACAATGTAAAAGATCAAAATTTGGAAATCTTCGTTTTCAGCAACTTATAAAATGTTTTAGCACCATCTCCTGGTCATACACCTACACACATTTTACAAGTTGACAATAATTGTTTTTCTGGGATGCCTGTAGTGAAGAAATAATGTGGGCATATCTATTGGCAAATGTAATTCCCAGCAAATTGTATCAAGTCAAAGGATTTCTCAGAACTAAGAAAACTTAAATCAATCAAGCACACGTGAAATTCAAGGCTTACATTGAATGACATTTAAAAATAGATACTATTTTAAACAGTGTACCCTGAGAGCATTATTACAATTACAGAAAAAAACATTTTGAAAAATACATATGAATATGAAACAGAAATAGAATTAAAATATGGAAATCCCCTGAAAATGCAATTGAGGCAACACACATACCTTGAAATATTTTCTTCTGATACGTGTCATATTCATTAGCATGACTCCAGAATTAATTCCAGTTACTCCATAATAGGGATGTCTAGCAAAACGATTATACCACCCAATACGAGGCTCTTCATGTTCTGGTGCCATTGCAGCAATTTGTGTGGAGTTGAACTTTCCCAGAAAAGACCAAATATCATCAACAGGCCTCAAAAACAAGATGTCAGTATCAACATAGAGTAGGGAATCCACATTTTTGAGGATTAACTGCGAGGGAAAGAAATTTAAAACCAGAATTTTAAGTTTTACTGAATTTCTCTTCATAAAACACAAGAAAGTTTAACAAATTTTTGTCATATGCAATAAATTCACTTTACGCTGACAGTTTGCAGTCAATAAACTTGTCATCATTTCTTTTTCTCACATTTTAAAGAATTTTTGTAGATGGAAATAAGTTTTATATAGAACAGCAATGCAAAGGCACTCATTCTACATTTTTTATGTCAGGGCTCCTTAGGAGTAGGTGGAGGCCAGGTGTAACTTTAACAGGAGCTGCTCTCTTGCTCCTGCTCCCATGCAGCTAATCAAACAAGCATTAAGAGCCTGTCTTTGGGAGACAGCTCCCACTGCTCTAATTCACCAAGCCTGAAGTATGCTTTCTTAACAGTTTTAGTTGAGCATATGCACATAACACTGGCAACAATAGCCCATGAATGTTTCCTTTTCTCTAAGACTTCTCAGACCCACGCATGCAGGAGAATTTCCAACTGCGTGAGGAGATGAGGTGAGGTAAATCCATCTTACCTCTGAGATGATGACATGAGCTAAACCTCTTTCTGAGGATACTGTGCCATAATGCATCAAGTGAGAAAAGGACTTTTATTCCAAAGGATACTAGTGCCACAGAAGAACGTTAAATTCAGAGGGTTTTTTCAGATATCATAAAAGTAACTTTAAGGAATAGTAGTAGTTCTTCATTTAAAACCAAACAGGAATCAGATTAACAAGGACAGTTTGATGCTTCATAAACAGACTTCTGGATTGTCTTATTACAAAGTAACTTACTGGCAAAAACAGTCTTTGTGAAGCACATGGTTTAAACAATTTCTTCCATTCTGCTGCACTCTCAGATGGAAATGTTATTGGATATAATGTGTAATTAACTTTTCCTTCATAGGGGAATTCATCAAGCTATGTGAAAATAAGAAATCACAAAAATTACTTCAATTCTGTTGCCAAAAAAACACAATTAACCATTCAAACTGATACTTGAACACAAGTCCAATGACTCTTTTCCATAATAGAAATTCAAGAATTTATCAGCTAATCAAAAGACTTGAACAAAAGTGGCACCTGCAGGCCACTATGAAGAAAACATATCAGATCACATTCAAAAGGAAGAAAGCAAAATAAATCAGTATTTACAAAAAGTAAGTATATTAATTAAAACCCTTTTAACTAATTACCACAGAACAAATACCCATGAAATCTTTCAAAATTTAATCTTACTCCATTTTTGCCACAGCTACTCTTTGCATAAGTGTATATAAATTTACATTTGTAACATACTAAAGTCACAGTTAATAAGTCATTTGAAGCACAAAAATAGTAAAATCCTCCACAGTTATAGCCTTGTCAGCTTCTAAAACTGCTACTCCAGTCATAATGTAATTTTCACTAACTGAAATGTACTAAAATTAGACATAATTGTATCTACCATATTCAAAAACTGGTGTTTCACTTCCTCTAAACAATAAAAGACTGACTCATGCTGTAAGCACAGGGACAAAAAAAGGACAGATCTCTAATTTTTTATTGTAAAGTCAACTCTAAATAAACTCACACAAGGTAACTGGTTTGTGCTTAGAACACCAGGCTTGTATTTAACAGATTCAAGGTGACAAATCAGAAAGTACTGGTCTGTTTCTAGGAGAAACATCTGGCATTCTTCCACAAGAAAAAATTTCAAAGATCCCCATCCAACACTACAAATGCCTCATTACCTTATTTTTAGACTCCTTCATTTCTGCCACTCTATCAAACAAGTAGACCTGCTGTGTATTACTGAAATTGTGCTACAAATTGATTGAATACATTTTTGAATACTTACTATGTCTTTGAAACTCTCATGCAATTGGTCCTCAGCAAAAATATGAAAATGGAGAGGTTTGATGCTGAAAATAATTGCTGATCTCAGCATAGTAGCAGTCTCCTCCAGTCTTTCACCACAGGCCACCACTGCTAGATGCATTTTCTCAGAAGAATGTGTTTTCATGTAATCATATCTGATACAAAAATAATTTTTCATTTGACATTATTTCTAGCACAGTCTTAAAGAATTAATCAAACTACTATTTAAGGCTTAAACAAAAGCTCTACTATTTACTACAGCAAGTAATTAACAAAATACCCTTTATCATCCTTAAACCAGCAAAGTATATCTCAACAGAACAGGCAAACTATAGCATTACACATCGTATGTGTGCTTACATTTAACCTGAATCTTTCTCATAATCACTCCCACCATCCCAGCCTACAAGGAAAAAAAAGGTCTAGATCCATACACAAACATTTATTCTTTACAATCTTACTATTCATTACTAGCAAGGAAATTCATCAAAGTAGCTATGCTAAAAGAAAGACTACATGAAATTACATCAAAATGTCAAGGGCTGACAGCACATTAAGTCTATACATGAGTTTTTCCCCCTTTCCCTGGACTAAATAGATATTGGAAAATATTACAAATATAGCAGAGTTGAGCTCAACAGCAAAAGTGAAATAATCCCTGCTTTCACAAAGTTCTGTTGAGAATATTTTTGACTGACCTAGGTTTTATCCATTTTCTGCCCCACTAAGTCCTTTTCTGCCAAACACACCCTTCAGCACTTTGCCCAAGCACTGACAAAACACAGAAAGCCTTCTCCTGTCCTTCTGTCTTGCAGGAGTACAACATGGGCTGGATGAGGGGGGAAAATAATAGCTCAGATGGCTTTGTGGGATGCCCTGGTGCTCCCAGCGGTTCTGGGAAATCCCTTGGGTACACTGACCACACACACTCTCCATGTCCTTGAGGCTAGATCACTGCAAGGACTGGGGACTGGGAAATCCTTTACTTCTGAAGACACCAGTGCAACAGTTACGGTAAGATGTGCCTGGAATGTATTATACAGGGAACACTTAAAAATTATTTCACTATTTTAATATAATAGACTAGAATTGTTATCAGGTAAATACTGTTAGCTTGGTGGCAAACACAGTGGCTATACTAAAAATCTCCTAGATTTCACAGATTTAGTCAGAAAAGCTTTCAAAGCTTTTAAACACACATCAACTCAAAGCCCATCTGCAAAACAATATTATGCCCTTGAGCTGTCTGCACAGATTATGGGAGAAGGGGGCCAATAAAACCAAAAGTATCTGAACATTTAAATTGCATGTTTAATGCCAAATTACGCAGACAAAACCAATCCTGAAGTTAAAAGTTAGAAAATACTTTACCAAACTAATAGTGGTAGAGAAATGCTTGACAAATCACCCATTCTTAGAAACTTGTTGAAGAGGGATGCGTCAAAACAGAAATTACCAGATGTGATTCTTAGCACATAAGCTCCACCCAATTTATGCAACCATGTAAATACATACAAGTTTTCCTTTAAATTTGCAATATGCAAATATGCCTCTTTTAAGGCACAGAAGAGCTACACACATTATTTTCACTTCCACAAAGCAAAATATAAGCAAAGTTATCTCTATAAAACTGCTGAATTTTAATGCAATAAATGATTGCTGCTTTAAAAAACATTCTGACTTTTGAAAGAATTTAATGCCCTGGAATTAAAAATCTCATTTTTTTATTTTATTTTTTTCAATCTTAAATCCAAGAATTTAATATTAATAAAATTTTAGTTGGATTATGCAGACAGTCTTAAGGTTCAGGGCATTATTAAAAATCACAGGGATCAAAGACCTCATAGGTCAGATTTAGATCCAAAATAGGGCACTTAAATGAAGATACTAACCTGAACTGTGTCCAAAGTCACATTAAATCCAATAGAGATCTAGTGAGCAGGTTATGGAGTATAGAGAGTAATTAATCTTATTTCAAAGTAAACACCTAAGGCTTGAATAGATTTTTAACATAGCTATAGTGACACTTAATAAGTTCTAGAATATCTTACCTGATCTCCAGATGCCAAAAACACTGCATACTACAAAGATCATTTTGTGTCTATTAGTCCTAAAAAGATGTCTAGGATATGCAAGTGCTTCCTGATTAACAACAACCATTTACATCTCAGCAACTAAATGGCTGGTCATCTGGATCATCCTCTATGCCCTTTCAATTTTAGAGACTGTTTAAGACCTACCTGACATAGACACCAATATGCAGACATCTGTATCAGATTATTTAATTTTAAGATTGAAACCTTTTATAAATCTTGAAACAAAATCAAAAATTAGTTCAGGTTAACACACACACTCACTAAAAATAAGAATCTTGAAATACAATCAAGACATGTCCATTCAGACCTTTATATGTAAAGCTAATTTAAACATTACACCATGCAGTAAGCAGTAATGGAAAAAACAACGCAAGCTGAATATGATGAGGGTAGTTTAAACTCAGAAATAAGTACATTGCCACAGTGTGAACAAGCTGCAAGCAGCAGATTAGCCTCACCACTAATCCACTGAAAAGGGAATTACAATAATTAAACCCTGAAGTCATGAGAGCCTACAGTGATATTACAAGGTCATGTGATAAATAAGGGCAAAACCTACACAAACCGCATAGCTGAAAGCCAAGCTCCTGAATTACATGTAACACACAGCTTTTCATTAATAAAGTATGATAAAAATTATGCTGAAGAAACTCTAAAATGCACTAAGATTCAAAGACTATATTTTATTATTTCTACATCAAGTGACCTCTGTGAATAAAAGAACATTTCAAGCTACACAACAAAAAACTGGACTGATCACGCCATAATGCTTTTATAGTCACTTTGTTCACACAACCTCTTTCTTCTGTAAGTTGCAGATTTATTGAGTTCAATTTTTTTAATCTGTGCTTAAAAATTATTTCTTAAAAAAAAAAAAAACCACTTGGAAAAAGCTAATGAAAACTGCATTTCAGTTCATACCAAATGGGAAACAGCTGGACTCAGATCCAAAAATTCCCAACCTAAAGCTTTATCTCTGCAGCAGATGGAGCAAGAAGCTCCATCAATGTTGGAAAGAACAGGCCACCATTCCCTCTGTGGACTATCCACTACAAAGGGAATGAGACATATCAGATGTTTTAAGACAGAAGTTGGGAAACTCCAGAATTGTGGTCCTTACTCCAGACTCCATAAAAAGACATCCTTTAGTGATTAAAAGCTGCATTTGACTTCTCTGCATACAGACCACAGGGAACCACAGCCTTCATTTGGCAACCAGGCCTCAGTGCTGCTCCTCTCCCTTTCACACACACCTCTGTCCACTGCCAGAGAGAAGTCCTACCGCCACCTTCACCAGGAACGCTATTTACAGATAACCCTCAGCTGCCAGCATCTTTCATCGCTTTTTCCTCATCCTGATGCAAGAGGCAGCATGAAGTGTAAATTGTTCAGCAGAGCTTATCAGCTTGAGCTGTGCAGTCTCACCTTCAATGTGAATGTGTTCCACCCACAGAGCTAATTCTGGTTTTCGTTACTTGCTTCACTCCCTTAATATTATGCCTATATTGCTTTAGTTTTTCCACTAATTTCTTCCCAAATTTTCTGCCTTGAACTGCTCCTTTCTTTTCCCACCTCTGTGACCTTTCTCCCCATCTTTCTCCACTGCAGTTAGGCGTGCAGCTGCCTCACTGGAAGCCAGGGAAAGGAAAAACATGTTCAGTTAGATAATTGGTCTGGTATCTGTTATCACCAAGTGATACAAGATCTTTTGGCAATACCAATTTTTTTAGCAGTCCAGCTGCTGAGTTGATAATGAGCAAAATAAATATCATTCTACAGGAATAGTAACTTGTCTGAACCTGAGCAGGTTTGGTATCAGGTATCACAGCTCTGGTATGAACCTTTAGTGAAGCTCAAATACAGGTCTTGAAAGGGATTAAGATGCTTTCAAAAGTGAGGTGATACTTTCAAAAAACTTGCTGAGAGGCAGAAAAACACAAATTAATATTTTTATATGCACATTTCTAATTACTAATAGCTTCATTTTTTGGTGTGGGAGAACCTAGTGGAAAACCTTGGAAAAAAGCAACAATAGAGTGAAATACAAACTGTATTTTACTAAGAGTGTTGGATAGACTAATAAAGAAAATTTGACACACCTAATTTAAAAAGAAAAATCTCCAGCAATGCAGGGAAAGGAAAACCTCTGGTAACTAAAATGGAAGAGAAAGAAGGCAACTGTAACCCAGTAAAAGATGTTGAGCAGGATGCCTTGACAGCAGATTTGAGTCTTTAGGAAGAAATAAGAGAATTTCATTATTGTGAGGATACTAATTACACATGAGAGGTAGGGACAGTAAAAGTAAACAAAATACTTGAGACAAACCTCCATGCATACTCCCATGAGTTTAGGAAACACATTTGAAACAATTCACTTTTAACAATGCGAGTAAAAAACATGTAATTTAGAACACTACTTAGCAGCAGCAAAAGGCCAGGTACAAGCCTTGGCCTGAAGTATTTCTGTGCCAAGTGTAGACCTTCACTCTATACTGGTTAATTATGCTGTTAATAACTTCTGAGAGCAGAACACAGGTGGATACCTTCAGTGAATCTGCTACAACAAGGTTTTCTAGTGTCTGCCAAGAACTGCCTTATATTTAAAGATGTTTACCATGACATATTGTATATTAAATTAGCATTTCTAGGTCAATTACAATTATGAAGTTGCAATTTGATAGCAAGCTACAGCAGTATGTTTTGACAGGTTATACTTTTCTAGAACCTTCATAGCATCCCAGCTGTACTTCCTGGGAAAAAAAATCAACACTAATTTTATTGGCACTAAAATACCCAGCAGTTCCACAAAAAGCTTAGCTCTGTCCTTTAGACTGGATGCAAGGAACTGTAGTAGAGGTCACCTTTATTTGTATAAAGGTAAAGTTCTCTGTATTCTCACATAACACATGGAAAGCACAGGTGCGAGGGTATCAAAGCCTCAGGAACATTCTGTATACAGTTCCATCGAATTGGTGTAATAGAAGTGGTTTTCATAATTAGCATAGAAAGTGTTAATTATATGCAATAAATTATGCAAGGAAAGTATTTTCATATAATCAAACTGTATTATTTCAAAGCTGACACTACAGTATACCTCAGAAAATCAAATAGTAAGTGCAATACAGATGGCTTACTTTTGGCATCCTTTTTCCTTTTAATGCCCTGTTTGATCTAAATCAATCAGTTGACTACTAAGCTTAACCCAGCAGCCTTTAGTCACCAGAAAAAAAACAAAGCAAACAGGCAGAGTAAGAAGGCAGCAAATCTACGCTGATTAAAATGCAGCTGTTAAATCACTCCCACACTTATTACAAGTAGGATCAAGATAACTACAGACATTACCTGGATTTGAAAGTGAAGAAAATACTAGTTTATACTTAGCTTAACGTTCTACTACAGCACTGCATGAAAAACATGCCATAATCAAGAGCTTATTTTGTAAAAGTATGCTAATGATACCACTGCATATGATGTATAAATGTAATCTTCTCAATGCCAACTCAATTAGTAGATTAGGTTTGAAGTTACAATATATGAGTAATTTTAAATTGACTATAAAAATAGAAGCCCCATTCTCCAATGAGCCGTCTAGTTTAGAATAATTCCTTTTTTCAGGACTATTTTCAGGACTAATTCATCTCAATATAACTATACCACATGAAGCTCAATATACCCAAAAACTTAGTGGAACTTTATACTTTAGCAGACAACACAACTTAAAACCCACTAAAGCTGCAAGATCCAACAACTGAAATCAGCCTGGTCAGATAACCATAGTAATGACCTCTAAGAATTTCCTCCTAGTCAGTCCCAGTAGGATAAAAGCAGCTATACCAGCTAGACAACACTGAGCACCTTGAAAGCTGTACTAGAAAAGAAAAGCATCATCTAGACCATGCAAAATCTGAGCCTCATGTTATCTTTATCAGCATTTTTGAAGTTTTGGTAAAATCTATACCACTGTACGTAAAAGCAATCTCATGCTTCTTCTGTCAAAGTGAAAGATAACAAATAATCTGTGTCACAAGCACAAGACATGACAGTCTCAATAAAGTTGATAATCAGAATAGTCATGAAAAAATGTGGGTGCAGGACAGCTACAAAATCCTTCCCACATACAGTAAAAGCAATTGATCTTACACTGATTAACATGAAGATCCTCATTATTCCTTGTTAGAACCAGCACCTGTTCAGAGTTCATCAGCTTCAAATGATCTTCAACTACTGCATGACTTATACTGAAGTCTATATACACAAATTTCAGAGTCCTCTGTATGTCTCAACATTTCTATTACATACTATCACATTTCTATGCACATACCTGAATCTTAAAAATCCATACAGCATTAGTTTTCACTTAATACACTTAGAGCTATTTAGAGGAAATAACGTAGAAAACTGCATTTCCAAAGTGTCTATGCCAAGGTCTCTGAGGGGTAAACAAATCCCTGTGGTTCTGATACAAAGGACAAAAAAGCTAAGTGGAATTACAAGCTAGAAACAGAGAGATAAGCTAAGATTTTTCAATAAAAGTACTTAAAATTTAAAAAGCTCCCAATGTTTTCAAAACTTCAGTGGAAAATGGAGATATTCTAACTCTGAGATAAATTTTATGACTGTACTGTTAGCAAAGTTATTCCAGCTGTATGATCTCCTCTTCTAAACAAACTCATTTGGTTAGTTTATTGAAAGAGCAAGAATAGAACATCAGAATTTCCATTCACAAGCTCATTTAAAATCTGGTTAAACAGTGCTGTCTCATGGATTGAGTGTTCTCATGAACTAAACCAGCCCAAATAGATTCAAGATTTTATTAGTGCATTTCAACAAGCAGACTCGGCCATGTCTGTTAAAAGCAAATTCATTGGGATTCCTACTATTTTGTTGGCACGTTTAAAAGCAATGAAGTTAGCTATCCTCAGATTTCAATCAGATATATAACTCTTAGGTCTTCCTTATATCCCTCTCCCTTATCCTGGTCTCCTCATAGTTCAGCTGTATTCTGTACCTTACTGTAACAATCACACCTATGACAAAGGTTTAGTCAATCCAGGATGAAATTACTTGGCCTAAGACATTATTATGGTAGAACAATCATTCCTTCCCATTTCAGAAGATACCAAATTTAGAACCACAATGTTGCTTCTTTATGGAAAAAGCTTTCAACAGACTATCTTCATTAAGAATCTTGAAGTGGCCCTACAGGTATTGTCTCAAAAATCAAGAATGCTGGATTAATTAACTTGCTGTGGTTAATAAACATGCATGCAATTAAATTCATTCCTCTTCCTCCAAAAATCCTACTGCAAACCAAAACACAATTCATAAGTATTGTACTTGAAGCAGCCTTCAGCTTTTCAGTGCACCCAGTACAATGCACACACTTTGTCTGAGAATTAAACACAATTATAACTCATAGCCAAAGCTGAAACCAAGCTGCAATTCTTTCTTATTCCAGCCCATACAGGGAAATGAGGCTTAGGATACAGGCCCAGCAATTGCTGGATAGCAATTGCTGCTATCCAAAGAGCGAGCACTTTCTCCTTCTCCCTGACATCTTCCCCACTTCTTGTCTTACACAAACTCCTCTGACTCCAAGTGAACTTACTAAACAGAGTATGAGTAAGTTTGGAAGAAGCATGGTGACCCACTCTAACTTAGAGCATCTCACTGAGGAATTCAACAAGCACTGAAGTCAACACAACATAGGGGGATTAATTTAATAGTGATATATTGATAAAACAATCCAGCTTAATGTGAAATGTTTAATCTGAACACCACACACCTTTTACTCATTTAAGCAGCTTTTTTTCTTCCAATTTCAAAATGTATAAACATGACATTCTGCAAACACTAGGCGTTCACCGTGAACCATATTTCATCATGAAAGTGGACTCATCCAGTAAAGTCATAATCAATGCACACTTCAACAGAATTGTCTTCACAGAAACATATGGAATTCTTAATAGATCAATATAAGTTACAGCTTAAGGTATGCGCAAAAAAACGGCATGGGATTTGTCCATTTCTGGTTCCAAGGTTCCACTTGCCTCAAGCCTATCCAGAAAGGAAGTTTCCTGCTATTTTTGTGCATTACTGGACTTCTTCATGCTTAGTGGGGTCAGAAGACAGCAAGACCTCTCCTCTCTCCGCACTGCAAGTGTAAAACTGGCCCAGATGTCCAAGGATTAAATGAAGCATACAATCACATCCTGTCCCTCCACCTAGCATGAGCTAAGCCCTTACACCCTCTATCAACAGCATTTGATTTATCCCACTGTGCTAAACTTCATAAAGTTGAACTCCCAAAAGCTAGCCTGCAAGGGAAAAAAAAGGTTTTTCTGTCTATTCAGATAGCTAAATCTGCCTAACAAAGTCAGGTGACTCCCTATGGATTGACACAGGATGGATTGCTACTAATGGCAACGAGAAAAACTCATCAGACCCAAATAGCAGATGAATTTCACTAACAGAATAAAAATCAATCTAAGTAACCTCTTTAAGGAACGTCTTGACAACTGATGAGCTTCAAAAGCACTGACAACACACAAGCAGAGAGGAATAAGGGATCTACAGCCTTTCCACAACCATAATTTTCAAAAAATACTAAGTCTTGTTGAAGCTAAACTTTTTTTCCCCTTTGCTTTCCCAGAAATATTCAAGCTTCATACTAACAGGAAAAGATAACCATATCAAAGGATGATTAGCAAAATTTTAAATGTAAGAAAAATTGACTTAAAACTTTAAATTATATACTGAAGAGTATATAACTCTTCATAGACCACAGTCTCTGGCTAGAGAATAATGTGACAAGTAGCTTACTTCTTTTCAAGCTACTTGCATAATGTGCAAACAGTCTAAACCATCTGAGCCACCACATCAAAATATTTAAACTTATTGTTAAAGATGCAGCATTAAGGAGACAGTCTACTCTTTACATACTAAATGTTAAACAACATTCTAAATGGTCTCTTCAGTGCTTTTGGATGAAGTACCTTCCTAAATTCTACAAATATGGAACTTGAATTAAAAAAAAATCCACACGTAATTTCTAAGTATATCATTTTATTTTAAGTTGTATCATGGATATTAGTGTGCAGCAAATTTTATTTTAGGAAAATAATTTATCATTAACTTTGTAGACTATATTCAGACAGGTTTTTAACAGACGTTAGCAAATTTCTATTTAACGAAGCAATATAATTTTAAAAATCTACTCTTACTCAAGTAACACTTGAGTCTATAATTCCAGAACATAATGTAACAAGAAAAAATCCAGCTAAAGGCAACCATAATATAATCAGGTGAAATGCATGTGAAATAATCAACAACCATTTACCATTTTGTTTTGCCAACTTGCTCAAGAGCCAAAAAACATCAGCTTCATCTGTCTGCAATCAAACAATAAAGTACTATTTAACAACATCCTACCTAAAAGCAGCTTCCCAAAAGCAGTTCATTCCACAAACATCAGAGGGCAGCATCCAATAGGAATTCCAGAAAGATACAGACAAATTCTTACACCTAACAGAATAAGACAAAAATAACCTATATAAATGTTACTGATTTTATGGCAAAGTTCAGTGGATAGTCTCCTAGCTCAAGCATAAGTTGAACAGTTAATCAGTTGGCAGAAAACTGGTTATGTAATGCAACTTGAATACTAAGGAGAAGGTATTAGATGCCAATCAATATTTTTTAAAGGTAGAATAGTCCCACATCCTTTAGTCTTTCCTCTTCAAAATTTTTCGAATGAGAAAAACAGAGGGGCTGAGATTTTTTAGGATCCTCCTATGTTCTAGGATTAAATTAAGCCCATAGGTAATGAGTGAATGACAACCCTTATTGCTAGAAAGAACTTGACCTTCTCAACACCTTCATCTACTCAAAGCAGAGGAGCAACTGTAACTTTTCATTTTCGAAGTTACATCGTCCATTTAACACAATCCCTGTTCATCCATTACTCTAGTCAGTGCAAGCTGATTTTTAATAAAAAACAGGACTTAGCAGCACCAAGGAATTCCATTGTTTTGTAACAAATGGTTAATGTAACACAGAAACAATCACAACATTTCACAAATTTTCTTTCTTCATACTAACAGCAAGACTAACAATTTATTGACTTAGTGCTACACTAGCAGCTAAAAAAACCAGGGTTTAGTAGTTCACCATTACATTTTATGCAACCACAATATAGAAAATATTTTCAAAAAGAAACAGAAGTGTCTATTCCAAAGGTTCTGGTGACAAAATCAACATCAAGAATTGCAATCTGAAAAGAGTAAGCAGAATATTGTAAAGCAAGAAATACTCTCTTGAGCAACCTTCTCTGCTCCCTGCCCTCGTGATACAAAGCCAGTAGTGTTTATTCTCCTTTGAAAGTTTGTATCTGTGAATGAAAGACGTGCAAGAAGAAAACAGACACAAAAGCTGCTGATGAAAAGGTATTTAAGGACTATAGCTCAGAACCCTACTGAAAGCTGGCTTTGCAAGCTTGAAATTCATCAGTACCATCTTGGAAGTGTAATCTGAAACCTGTACAGGCCAATGTTTTGCAAATACCAGACAATAATAGCTTAATGTAGCATCAAAAAATGTCAAGCTGTGTAATTTCTGCTTTTTGTAACACTTGAGAAAAACGACCTGATAAACACAGTGTTTCACAAAGCCTCATTTTCGTGCTGTGGGGGATGGTGCAGTTCTTTGGTAGATCACAGGAAATCCCTATATTCAGTAGATAACTGTGCTTGCAAGAATTTTCAAGTAATTTTATTTCATGACTTAAGAATGCTCTCCACAAATAAATACCCAGGTACAAAACCCGAAAATATAGACTGCAACTCTATTTCGGGAACATCTGCACTCCTCTTTACCAAAGCATAAAACCATGAGCTCTCTCTGCCAGATTCTTTCTTACATTACTCTTTGTGGCTTTTGAAGTTTTATAAAAACTTCAAGGCACGTAAGGTCTTGCACTTATCTGAAGAACAATCTTTACGATCTCTACTATCAGCTTTTTGAAGTAACTGTTTCTCATTACTTTCAGGAGAAATTAATACACAATCTCTCCAAAAGAATTCTCTGGTTTGGAAGTTCACTATGCTAATATTACAGGGGACTCCTCTTAGAGCTGTCAAACAAGAGTTTTCTTAGCTGTCTTGAGTATTATCCTACCCAAACTACCAAGGCACAAGACAAATCTGATGTAATGGCTAAGTTGTTTCTCTGACCCATTAGGCCTTTCCAATATTCCATTTTGCAAGATTATCAGCCTTGGGTTTGATTCATAAACTGCATGTTTAAAACAAAAGTGTTACTAGGATATGTACATATGAAATTTGACTAATGTTAGCTCAAGACATTCTCCTGTCAACAGCAATCTCTCCCAATTGACCACATGCTACTATATTCCCCAAAGGCTTTTCATATAAAGAATTAAGAGACTGGAATAATTGGACATTTTCTTCTAGATGTTCACAATAAGATCATTTAAAATGCCACTCATTAAGGTATTTTTTTACTTGAAATAAAATTTGAGGAAAGCTTGGGCTACAAAAAATTGCTTTACAGAGTTAGGGAGATGCATTGTACCTGTTCACAAACAGGAACAGTCATTGTTACCTCACAGAGGTTACTAGTCACACAGGAATAGTCACCTTCAGTACTACAGAGGGATATTTTGCTCACCTCTATTATTGTTACATGATTAAAGGCCAGTCCCCACAAATAGAAAGCAGAAAAGAATGTAAGGTGAAACAAACTAACCAAGGCATATGGAGTTCCCTAACCCAGCCCCAATTCACGAGGGCAGAGAGCACATGAACCAGGCAGATGATCCATCCACAGCCTAGGTAACAGGAGAGACTCCCCAAGCCAGTTTACTGACAGACTAATGGAGGTACTGCCTGAAAGGGCGTAGCACTCCTTGTGGGATCAAAGGTGGACTGGGGAGGAAGGAGAATGCAAAAAACAGAGAGAGAAGAGGGTTCAGTCACATGTGAAGACTTCTGTTTTCCTGGATGACAGAGTGGCTCCATTCCATCTGCACATACAGAGATGAAAGTGCCTGCAAATGAGAAGATGGCCACAGATCCTAGGGACCCAAGAGCCTGCATCAGGGATGGGGAGAAGTGTGTGCACACAGCGTGTGGCTGTGTGCATGCTGTGCACATAACCACCAGCTGCCAGACTAGCCTGCAAGCAGAGCAAGAGGCTCGGGAGCCAGGTGTCAGACTGGGCCAGACTGTGCAGAGAACAGCGAGTCTGAGCTACTGAAAGAACCTCTCTTACATGGCCACAAGAGATTAGGGTCTGAGGGATGGCAACTGGAAGCACCAGAAAGTCTGAGCTGACCACATGGGGTTTGAAGAGTGGCTAATGTTTAAGGCACTAGCTATCCAAAAGACTCCCTCCCTTTCATGAGGCAATCCTGTGGCCAGCTGCCACAAGGCTAAGGCCAGTAACTGGAGAGATCCAGCACATTCACCTGTACATGTGTCTGCACATCCAAGAGGGTGTGAGTACCACAAACTGAATTGGGGCTGCAAGACTAGAGGGTTCACACTCAGGTCAGCAACAGTGGAGGCCAGACGATCAGGAGTCCATTCCTGGATGGACCAAGAGTCTAAGGCCAGTTACTGCAGGGATCCATCTTACATACACTGATGTGTTTTTCATTAAAACCTTTCACCCTGATCAGTCAGAGAAGGGAACAGGATCAGGACACTTGTTTGTGGTTGTGCAAGCACTGTTTCTTGTGTGCTGATCTCTGTGGACAGTCGTGTGTGTATGTGCTAAGTGTCTAAAATCCCACTGGAATAAATGCTCTGCTTTGCTATTGCCTGGACCCAGGAACATGGAAATACAGCAGTCTTGCCTCCATCACACTACTGGGCTGAACCACTTCTAACACCAACCACTGTCAAAAATATAAAAAAGAAACATGAAGTTTCAAAAATCACTGGTGTCAGAGACAAGCATTCTCAGTGATCTTTTTGCCTACTCAAAGCATCTCTCCCTTAAGCAACTTAAGCCATCTCTTAACTACCTCTATCAGTTAGTTTAGCTTCAACACCCCTACAGAGTAGTAATTTTAGATTTGCAGACATAGAAAAGGTGTCTATATTGTGACCTGAAAGCTTTTCAGAATGAAAGGACCCTTTCAAATTAGTGTGCAAAATACACAGCAGTGCATAAGTTGCTGTCATGAGGACTGAGGCCCTGTCCTCTGGCAAGTCAAGTTTTAACCACAAGAAATCCCTCAACAATCAGTAGTAACCTCCTTTTCTTAATGGAGATCATGGTTTTCAGAAATACTTTTCAATCCATGTGGTATCTTTTGTACTACTGTAACTCCACAGCAAACTTTCACAGAATGTCCAAATGGTGAGGGGTGCAGCCCTGATGACTACATTCCTGTAATAATTCCATTCATTAACAACCTATATTTTATTAACTGCATGAACCAACCAATAGACAGACTCACGTCTTTCCTACAGCATAGCCCACAAGTGCAGCAAAACGGGAAGGATGAATTTCCTTCCTGCTCATAATCATACAGGAGTAAAAAACTGGGGTGATAAGACGCTTAATTCAACTTCCAAATGCACCAAGAATTTCTAATTCTCCTCAACAGCTTTTTCTGAACATTTGCAGCAATACCACAAATCTGTTATGACATATTTCATCATAGAGGCTTTATTAGGATATAGTCAATGCAATGCTAGATGTCTGATACCAAAACTTTTTAACTGGAAAAATCTTGATAGCATTTCACTGCTTCACAACATTTCTATGCAAAATAATATTTGCTGGTCAAATGCTTGTCAAATTTAGCAGAGTATCAAATTGAAGTTTCAACTTCAAATCATTCAATGTTTCATCCTTTTAAGTTTACCACACATTTTGAAGTTCTTTGACAGGTTCTGGACTAATTTCTTAAAATAAGAATAGCTGAGAAGCAAATTGGTGAAACTGCTGCTTAAGCTCTTATACCAATGAAAATAGCTGTGTACAGGCCAAGGAAAAAACCAGCTACCTGGCATAACCACCCTCCTCTGCTAAGCTTGTGGATATACTTTCGACCCTTTTTCATGCACTATAATCCACTTAACTCTCCCTCTGCCAGACCAGTTAGAGATCAAAAGACTGGTACAATCAAACAGCAGTGCCACATGTAGCAGAACTGTACGGCTGGCAGCACAAAAATGCTAAACTACAGCATAAGGGAAACATGCTCCATTTTAATAGGGTCAAATTCACTGACTGCACTAAATTCATAGAACTGACAACAGACTTCTGTATATCTCAAAATTGCTATTAAAATAGCACTTTTTTGGACCTGAGTAGAAAGATGAACATTATCTGCCTAACTGAAGTGGCAATACTACCAAAATATTGCCTTTGACGGAGCCAACAGCTCCTCACATTTTTGTATCATCTGCAAACTTGCTCAGTATCCCCTTAAATCTGTTTCCAAGGCATTTATGAAGATGTTTAGCTATTAAATTCTTAGTGTTCTTCAGCTGTTTATATCAAGTCTCAAGATACAAGCCTTTAGTCTCCAGTCCTCTTGTTCCTCAGGCCAGTTCAGTGTTTGAAACAAACAACTCCTTACCAAACTGATTACCCAATAAACGCCTGTTAATTATTACATTTATTGGAAGAACCTGCCTCAACCTGTAATTCTAGTTTCAATATGGAACCTCCTTTTCAATTATTTTCTTCTTAAACATGGCATCACCATTGCTAAATTATTTCAGGTGAAGCATTCCAAACCCTTATCCAAGGCTTGCAGTTTTCATGTTTGCATGTTTCCAAAAACTAACAGAAAATTCAATGTCTCCCTCCCCTATCCCAGAGCATGATCCAGGTGTTTCTCCCCTTGTGGTATATAACAAACTAGACTATTCAGGCAAAGAAAACACTTCTTGGCTAAAGAAAAACCCTGCTGAGTGCACAAATGCCTTCAGATGATAGATTTGCTCTGCTGAAATCTATGTTAAGCTATCAGTGAATACAGCTGAAGCAACCCATTTATGAAAGCTACTACTAATGCACATAAACTGTTAAATTTCAAGGATTAGAAGGTGATCTAAATGAAATTTACTCTGTAAGGTTATGCACCCTTCAGGATATTACATGATCACAAGACAGTGAGAAGTGGGCATAAAACAGATAGGTGGCCATAGTGCTCAGCCTCTACTGAAGAAGTAGCTGATGTATAAAAACTGAAAACCACCAATACATTCAGCAAGATGTGTGTATCACTTACAAAAGTGAATGTCATGCAGTTTAACAATCAAGAATAATTTAAAAATGCTTCTAAAGGAACATTCAGTGGGACATTTCTTAACTGCCACAGGACAGGGCTTTTCCTTAAACAAAAGCCTCCTAGGGACTTTTCTAAGAGTCTGACAAATAAGTTACTTTTTGCAAAAACAGCATGTTTCAATAACTTATTACTAAACTATGTTTGTCCTGAGCCCTCAGCTTGACAGCAGTTTATAGGTAAAGAATTCCCACACAGGTGACAACAGACACTGGTTTTGCATGGCGATATGCCCCCACGACACTGTATACAGTGGAATTATTTGTGGCACTGAGACCTTAAAGAAAGAACTTTCTCAGTTAGTAAAACTTCCATTTTACAGCACGGGGCAGATTTATATCTCATCTGATGTCACTGCAGCAAGAAGCTTCTTGCATCTTGCTGAGGTTCTTCTCCACTCGTATATTTAACTTAAAAACTACACTCTTAGTACAAATACTGTAACAGTATAGCTTTTAAAATAAACTTGGTTCTTCTTTTGTTTACTAACAGTATGATGCAGCTTAAAGTAATTTTAGTGTTTAATAGTACAAATAATTTATTTACATGATCATCTTCTACCCAACAAAAGTTTGCTTCATTTAAACTGCATGTTTTCTTTAATAAAGCAAATATATTACTTTTTAATCATATTTATATTTAGAACTAGCAGATTTCAACCACTCACAAGAAATTTTTAATCATGAACTAGAAATGAGGCACAATCATCCTTAGATTTTTTTCATGTTATAATCTGTGTTAACTTGAAGTAAAGCAAAAACACAGGGGAAAAATTCTTTTAAGTAGTTTACCAGTCGAAAGCTGGGTTTCACATTTCAGCTGACTCCACCCCTAGTAACTCAGAATGCTTTTTCATGGTATTTTAAGATTATTAAGTCAGAGCTTGTCATCCTGCCATCCTCCGCAAGTCCTTTACAACAGCATCGACACTTTTATAATTACATGATGAGGCAATACAGAGAGCTGAGTTGGCCAAAAACTAGGTAGTTTTCAAGCAGGTCACCACACGAGTTCAACTCGCTCATGTGCTCAGAGGAGCACAAGCAGTACAAGGACTGGGGTCCACCAGAACTTGCACAGCACTGGGAAGCAGTGACTATCGCCAAACCAACAAACTCACTTCGCTTTAGCAAACTGCTGTAGAATCTCAACAGCCTTATAGCTAGACCAGAATGGTCTGGTTCCTATTTCTCCTCCATGTTCAGTAACAGATTTCTTGTCACTCCTCTTTACTTTCTTTAGGATTCCAGTAGCCACAGGTGAACAGGATTATGAAACTATAATCTAAAGGCAAACTAGTAATTTCCATTCCATAATCTCACTCACCACTTGGCCACATTAAAATTTCTGCTGACAGAGGGCAACAGAACTATGCAGAGTGTGAGATGCTCGGATATGCACCCCTTTAATTATAGAACTGAACTCACTGGTTTCTGTGAGAAGACTGGCTGTATAAAGGTAACCCATAATAAACAGTTTTACTTCACTGAAGTTATATTTGATAATCATAAAGTTACTAAGTTTCAGACCTAAAGGAGCACCGTGAAATTTTCTCCTTTTGGAAGAAAGAAACGCAACCCTCATCGCCTCACTGGCCCTGTCCCACCAAGCAGCAGCCAGGGACGGGCTTCGCGCCGCGGGGACGCGCACGGGGGCGGCCCCGGTCGCCGGCAACGCCACTCCCCAAAGTTTTTCTTGTTTGTTTAAGGCTTCCCCACCCGCCGTTCTCCGGCCAGCCCGCGGGACGCCGGGAGGGAGCGCACAGACACCGCCGCCCGCTGCCCCCGAAAGCGCCTTCCAGGCCTCGGCGCCGCCGCCCGGCCGGCCCCGCGCAGCCGGGGGCCCCGCGCCCCGCTCCGCCCGCGGCCGGGACGGAGAGCGGCACGCCGCCACCCTCCCGGCCCTCCCCGCAGGAATGCGGCGGGCTCCGCCGCCCGCGCCCGGCCCCGGCTCCGGCCCCCGCGCCGCGTACCTCTCGGTCCCCGCCTCGCCCCGGCCCGCGCTCCCTGCCTGCCGCCGGGCGCCGGGCGTGGCGGGGTCTCGGGCCTGCCTCTGGCGGCCGCCGCCGCCAGGCTCCTGCTCCAGGGAGAGGGCCAGCTGGCTGAGGCCGTAGAGCAGCGAGCAGACGGCGCAGCCCAGGCACAGCAGCGCCACCCGCGCGAACCGCCGCATCCTCCCGCCCGGCGCCGGCACGGCCGGGCGGGCCCGCGGCTCCGGCGGCAGCGGGAGCACCACGGGAGCGGCCGCGGCGCGATCCCCGGCGCGGTCCCGGCGTGCGAGGGGCGGGCAGGGGCGGGACCGGGGCCGGGGCCGGGCGGGCCGCAGGGCGGGGCCGTGGTAGCTCCCGCTGTTTATTTGCCCCAAAAGTGAAAGAAGCCGCACCCCCCTTTTCCCGCTTTATCCCTCCCTCTGTCGCGGCCCTGGTCTCGTCCCTTCAGGCCTCCCCGAGAGAAGTCGAGCGATGAAATATCCAAAGTAGAGACAGTGGCAGTCCCGGTCTGCTCCGCTCTGGTGCGGCCTCACCTTGAATCCCGTGTGCAGTTTTGAGGATCTTAGTATAAGAAGAATGTAAAGCTATGTTAGAGGTTGTGTGTCTTCATCAAGGGCAAAAATGGGGATAAAGATCCCTCAAAATGACACTCTTTCCCTGCTCTCAGTGTTTCTGTTGCACTTTTCCTGCGTGAAATCTGCACAGCTGCTTTTGCATGTGGATATTCTGTACATATAAATACCTAAAGAGAGGGTGCCAAGAGGATGGAGACAAACTCTTCTTAGTGGTTCCAAGCAATAGGAAAGAGGCAACAGAAGAAACTGGTACACAGGAAGTTCCACCTGAATATGAGGAATAACTTCTTTACTGCGCAAGTGACCGAGCAGTGGAACAGATTTCCAGAGAAGTTGTGGAGTATCCCTCACTGGAGATATTCCAGAGCTGTGTTGCCACAATCCTGTGAAAGTGTTCTAGGAGGACCCTACTTGAGCAGGGAGGGATGACAATGACCCACTCTAGACCCTTCCAACCTTTACCCATTTTGTGATATTCCCACTCATTCCTTAGGCAGCTGAAGTTACACAGATATCCTTTCTCCTTGTACAGACACAGTCTGCGCATGCAAATCACTTTGGACTCCAGCCCTGTTCCCTCCTCTGGCCTTGGCACCCAGGTGACTGTGGCACCCTGGCTGGAGGAGCAGGTGGGTGCTGCTGGGCCAGAGAAGCTTGGAGAACTGAGCCCGAAGGATTTGTTTGCAGTCACTGGCAAAGACGGGTAGTTTACCTCACCAAGGCATGCTTCTGGACAACAAAATGTAGGTATGGGAAGTGGCAGAAGAAATAGCTGTACTGTCACCCTGAGAATCAGGCCTTCGATATTGTTTTTACAAGTTCTAGCCACTTTCCCAGGAAAGTAACTATAAACACAGGTGTTTATACATTCCATTAAAGATATGCCTTTTGATGGATGTCTCTCACGGCCAGTGCGGTTGGGAAGGTGTTAACCTGACCATCCAATCCCTGGTCATGGTCAGAAACCTATAAATTCTGAGAGAACAAATAAATGACTCTCTTTCTTTCACCACAACTCGAGACGCGTCTGTGTGAATCATTTCATGTCCAACAGTGACACTGAACATCTTGTTAGACTGGGGGAATATTGGTTGGGTTTCAGCTGAATCCAACATAGTTGTGCATCTTTTCTCTCTAGCCCAGACCACTGAGCAAAAGCCTAACAGCTTAATTAACCTATACTATTGCCAAGGTAAGTATTTTAAAGTCATCATTCAGTGCTGCTCTCTCAGCTTCTGACACTGGTTAAAAAAAAAAGAAAAATACAAGCTTGGAATAATTCTGTTTACTTCTTTGTCTTTACAGTGCTTTTGGCTCACATTTTTTCTATAGACTAGAAACATCCTTTTTTAAAATAAGTGATAATATCCCCATTCAGGACCCTGCATTTTAAGAAAAATGCCAACATGGTTTCCAATAAACCATAAAAAAAAATAGTTATGCTACAGCTTTTGTGATCTAAGGATGTATGTTTTATGTGAATGCTCATAAAAACTGAGCCATAGCTTACTGCTGTTCTTGGCTGTGCTTGAAAGAAGGGGAAAGCAGGATGCCAGCTGGCGACTGTGGTAGTTGGAATAGAAGTAATGCCAAAATTATTCATCACCTCTTCCTGAAAATAAAAAAGAAATTAGGAGAAAAGGTGGCCCTCAGAAAATATAGAATACTCAATTCCATTTGCAGTGGAGATAATGGGATGATTATTAAGAGATACAAGCAGGGAAATTGGGGCTGAGGAAAATACAAACAAACAAACAAGCAAACCAACAAAACGTAGAATCAGAGAAGTAAGGAAGTAGGGAGGAACAAGAGAAATCAGGGCCAAAGATGGCAGGGTGGTGATGAGAGAGTCATAGATGAAATGGCAGAGGAGTTATAAAAAGAACTCTGTAGAGAGATTACTGGCTTGCATTGCAGGAAGAACTAGCTCTGAAAGCA
The DNA here is from genome assembly GCF_971803275.1 of Cyanistes caeruleus. NCBI lineage: Eukaryota > Metazoa > Chordata > Aves > Passeriformes > Paridae > Cyanistes > Cyanistes caeruleus. The sequence goes on along the minus strand of NC_141704.1, from coordinate 53,374,287 downwards.
CCACTAAAGGTCTTAGCTGGGCTTTCTGCCTCTGTTCTGTGTTTCTCAGTGCTTTCTGCCACAGCCTGCCATTCTGCTTCCCTGATTTTGTGTTTGTCTGCGCTCAAAATCAGCTTCATTGTTCTCACTGCATATCTACCTGCTCGCCTGTATCATGAATTCTTGCACTCTCCCACTCCACAGCCCCTTATACACACTGTCAAGTCCATATGGCAGGGTATGAGTAACACAGAGACATGAGTCAGAGTAGAGAGATACAACGGAGTATTTACTGACAGCAGGCTTAAAAGCAGAGACCACTTATTCCCTGCTGAGGTGTGACACTTGTCTTTTATATGAAAGAGTGTTCCACCCAGGGAAAATGAGGTCTGAAGGGTGTTATAGTGGCACCAAGAATGAATGTGGCATGAGTAGTAATAATGGTCTCATGCTTCAGTAGAAGAAATTATATTCTTAGAGGAGCAAAGAATAAATAAGGAGTCGTAAAGAGGTGACATAGGGAGAATTCTCTTTTTTTTATCAACCATGTCATTACCCAAATATGAATTTAAGGACTTCTCTTCAGTCAATGTTGTTCAATAATATGTGAATAATTAATGAATGAGAATGTATCTGCAGTGCTCTAAGAATATAACTAAGGCAAGGTCAAAGAGAAAGCATCTTTGTTAAGCTCTCTGTTGCTACTGGGGAGAAAAAAACAGCTAAACTTACACACATATAAGGCTTTTTTTCACACTGCAAAATCTGTCCATTTAATCTAACTACCAGTTGGTGTGATAGAAAGTAAAATGCTTCTTACTACAAACTTGGCTTTGTGAGTAAGGAAGATAAGCAAGTTACTGAAATACCATACCTAAATTGTATCACTGAGGAAAAAAAAACATTATTCAGGTGGTATAAACAGTATCAGGTGGTATAACAACCCAATACAGTTTATAAATTCTTTAAAGATTAATAATTGTGTATCTTTATTACTAATCGTGAATAGTTTATGAATAACATGTAACATTTTATGCTACAAGGTCTGCTACTCTTTAACTTAAAACATGAAGAGTTACAATTGGATGCAAGATTCTCTCCTTTTATTATCTTTTCCAAATCTTTAAATCCTTTTCTTGACTAGAATTTAGTTATTTAGCCATGGTAATTTTTGTGTCTTTAGAATTCAATTCTATTTACTACTTCCAGAGAATAGCTTAAATCCAGAAAAAAAAGCTATCTTAATAAACTACAGGTGTTAAATAAATTGCCATGGAGCTGCTGAGAGAGTCCAGAGGAGAGCTATGAAGTTGACCAGAGGTCCTATGAAGACTGGCTGAGAGAGCTGGGCTTGTTCACCCTGGAGAAGAGAAGGCTCTGGGGAGATCTAACTGCAGCCTCCCAGTACCTAAGGGGGCAACAAGAGAGCTGGAGAGGGACTTCTTTCAAGGGCATGTTATTGGTAAAACAAGGGGGAATGGCCTTAATCTGAAAGAAGGTAGGTTTAGGTTAGATATGAGAAAGAAAAAATTCACTATGAAGACACAGAACAACAGAACAAGTTGCCTAGAAAAGCTGTGGATGTCCCATCCCTAGAAGTTTTCAAAGCCAGGTTGGATGGGGCTTTGAGAAACCTGGTCTAGTAGAAGGTGTCCCTGCTCATGGCAGGGGGGTTGGAACTAGATGAGCTTTAAGGTCCTTTCCAACCCAAACGATTCTGTGATTCTGTGACTTCTGTTTAAAGTACTTTTGGAAATAGTCAAAGCAAACTTACTTATGCAAATACGTACCTTATACAAAAAATACAGAAATAAGGCAAGCAGGGCTGGTTTTTACTTCTTTGCTTATTTATACATATATACTGAAGTTTAAAAGTCCTTATTGTGTCCTGCTGTTGTTTGCTAGAGCATCAGGTGTTTTGAGTCCCGATACCCAGATCAGGGTTTTTAAATTTCTACAATATACTTCTTTATCTCTAATAGAAAAAATATTTACCAGCAGTAACTATGCACAGCAGTAACTCCACATTCTGCTTTGAAAGTTAAATTTTTAGGATGAAATGTCTGAAAGTAGTTACCTAAGGTATTTTTTACCTTTCCCATTTCACAGTAACAGTGAAGATTCCACACAGTGAATTTATACTACTTGTACTAAGTATGTTATCCCACTCACTTTTTTGAAGATCCTTAAAATGAATGCATTAGCCCAGGAAATATTCAGGCCATAAACAGAAAAAAACCCACTGCTTTTATTATAGGTTTTGGTGGTTTTTTTCATATTTGATATAAAATTTCATGCATCTTATTATTTTCATTCAAAAAAGACTTTATGTCTTGGAAAGTGAAACTCCAAAACTCCATCTAGCAAACAGCTAAAATTTAAAAAAATACTAGATGACAACTGCCAGCTGTTCTTATAAGTGGAAACAGAGGTACAGGAGAGCTGTCAAGTCTCTAAGAGTTATTCAGCAATGCAAGCCAGATGATACACTGGAGCCAGTAGCTCCCATTTCAAATGGAAAAGACAACAGATGGTCATTCAGTAAGGAGGTGTTTTGGAAAGTGGTCAATCAGTCAAACCAGGTAAAGTGTTGACTGACTTTGCCAATTTTTTTACATTTTTATTTTGTTCATTTGTACCCTGGTTTTACTCCCCCTTCAAGTAGGATTTTACATGTAAACCAATGTAGAGTCAATGTCAGAGACTGAGAAATAAAATCCTACTATTTGTCTCTCCACATCTTTTTCCCTAAGTGTTGCTCAATTTTGATAAATACTAATTCAAAACCATAACTGCTTCAAATGCAATTTAAAGCATTTAGTACTTGAATTATCAGGAAGAAGAAATGAGACACTAATATTGCCCTTTTTACTGACTGCTTAACACTGAATACAACAGCCACATGACAGACAAGTGCCTAAGGTACCCAGCACCCTCACACTTGGTGACAGCCTTGGTGACGCCTGAAGCTCACAGAAGTAAGGGCTGTGAGCAGTCAGCCTGCCCTGGAGTGTGCAGATATTACACTGCCTTATCTATGGTGTTAATTGGATTGTTCTCAGAACATTCCGCTGCACAAGTGGCGGCAGAGCCAGTGAGTAGTTGGGATAGTGTGTAGCGTTGAACTTTGAGCCTGAAACACCCAAAATAATTTGAAATTCTGCTAACTCAGGATTGTACTTACGCATAACTCAGCCTTCCTCTGCCCATCTTTAATCTGCAACTTTACAAATTTAGTTTTTAGGGGTTTTTTTTGGTTTTTTTTCCTCAGGACAAGAAAGGGTAAAATAAAGTTGGACATTGTCCTAAACTATCTCCAGGCACCAGGCCCATATCTGCAGGGGAATGCTGTGATCTCCCATGGCTGCCAAAACATTTGTGTGGAATTTAAGAAATTTGTTTTGATCTTCAGACTCATAATTGTGTAGCAGTCTTGCCGAACAGTCAATAGCGGAAAGAAATGAATAGAAGAGTGATAGAAGGGCTTAACAATTTGCTCTCCTCTTTTGAATCCTTTCTGTTCTTGAAAAAATAGATGAGTAAGTAAGACCAAATTAGACCCCTTTAATAAGTGACAATAGGCCTATTCTGATATCTGATGCCAATTTAGTCAGTATTTCTGCTAATACCAAATTTGGTAGTTATGTCAACAGTTTCCCAACACTTGCTGCCTGCACTTGGGGATCTTTGCCCAATAATGACAGGGTGGCATTTAATGCATTCTGCATCCAAGTAGGTATCAGCCTCACATGCTGCCTCCTTGGAGCAGTCCCATACTCATGGCTGACACTTCAGTTACCTGCTACACAAATAGGAAACTGATGGTCTTTTCAAAAGAATCAGCTTCTTTCAATAATGCCTTGTACGACCTTTGCCTCACACTGCAAAGCAACACAAATGACAATTCAGTGAACAGAAGAATTGAAGACAAGATGAAGGAATCCACACAGACCACTGTTTTATAATCTGCTTCAGTAGCAAAGTACAGTTTTTATATACAATGAGATGAAGCCTTAGACAAAGCCCCCTTCTCAAGTTTCTTACCTCATTTGTTACCTTAATTTGCAAGCATGGATGCTTTCATAGTTTCTTGCTTCAGACACAGTACTCCCAGGAATACTGCAACTTCTATCATAACCTAAAGTGCTAATGAATCATCTCTGCCAATAAATTAGCTTCTTGGCATTTTGAGATCAAATTCCCAAAGTTTATCCCCAAATTGCCCACTTGTATTTCTTGCACTTTCTCCTAGACAGTACAAATAATATATTCGGAAAGGGGTTCTGAACAATTTAGTAATTTTATTTACCATTTTATCATAACAGACCCTAAACATCACCAATGCCAGCCAAGATTTTAGTCCACTTACATTAGTTTTCACCAAAAATACCTTATTTTCAGATTGTTCAGGCAAGTATTAATTTATTCCTGGGAAAGGCACATGTCACTATTCTATTTAACATCTATTTATGCTCATCTGAAACCAACAGTATGTCATCAATGTGAAATAACTATAGGGATGTAAATTTTTAAACAACTTCGTTATCATAAATTGTGTAATGTTTATCATAGGAAAAAAAGTCTTTGCACTGTGATTCCTTCTGTTTCTTTCTTTCCAGACATTTCCCTCAGCTTTCCTGCCAAGCTTTCAGAATTTTAAATTGTTTAATATAGTCTTTGAACTGAGGTCAGGAAGAGGTCAGTTGGAGGCAGTTTCCCAATGGGTTACTATACGCTTGTCTAAATGCAATTTATGGTCATTTTAAAGGAGCACTAAGATAGAATTGAACATAGTTTATCAGACAGAAAATTTGCAGCATCTCACGATGCAAATTGTACTTTCTGACTGCTACACAAAGACCTTTTACGTAGATCAATATACTATCTTTTTCTTAGAGGACCTTTAGATTTTTTTAATTAAATTTGTGTATATTAAAAAATTACAACCACACAAGATCTTTCATTCACAGAGATGTTTATTTTTGTCTTCAATGTTTGTAGGGAATACGATTTCACTACAAAAGTGTCTCAGAGAAACTCCATTCAAAGTCTAGGCTTAAGAATGAAGGGAAAATATACTTTCAGCTGTACCAGTCCTGAGCAAAGTTTAAAAAAAAAATTAAAGAAAAATCCACTAGAGATAGGAAGCAGCACCAATTAAACCAGAGGGCCTCTTACTGATATCTGCTCATGCTTTCTTTTCTGCTTGAAAATTGGTAAAAACTTAGGTAGGAAAAATCACTTTATTAGAATTTGGACATAAGATTCACAGTCCCAATCTCTCACCAAATACTACCCTTTTTTTAATAGTTAAGAGTCCAGGGCCTCAGTTTTACTTTCCATTATGTAGTCAGGACTGCTAACAGCAAGACTGTTGCCCCCATGGTGTAACATTTTCTCTTACTCAAATTGGTAAATAAATATTTATTTAATATACTTCTTTTAATAAATATTTATTTCCTATCAATACCAAGTTCCTGAAAAGTTACATTGTTCTTAGAAGTATACTACTCGTAGCAGTTATAAAACTTCTGATAACATCAGGTCTCAAAACAATTCAAGTGGCTTACAATCTGTCTCTTGTTTCAGTGAAAGAACTTCAAGCCATTGGTAACACTTGGTACTTAACAGTTGGTTTATCCAGGACATTCAGTTTCAATCTGACAAAGTAAATACTTCTAAGAGTCAGAACAGAAAAGGCACTTACTCATTTTGGGGAAGACACCTGGCAGGTAAGATTTTTATTTTCAAAATAACAAGCCCTTTTTCTAATAATAAAACACTTAAAAAACTAGTTGGATAAACATAATCCTTATGAACAAAACCAACTTAGGTACCCCTTCCCAAGAAAGGTAATATTGTCCTTGACTGAGAAACTGAGAAATGCGAAAGCATCCAGAAATACAAGTTTTATTCAGTTCTGTGATATTCCAGCAGACCATCACAATTGTCTAGAAGAAAACATCTCTTCCAAAGAATGGATGTTTTACAAATTGAAAGCCTCAAAATTTTCTGGACTGTTTGTTATTAGGTACTTATATCAGCAATAAAATGTAAGATTCTAATGTGTATAACCAGGAACATCACCTTGGTTACAACTGACAACCTGTGACTTCAACCAGAGGAGTAAATCTTTTATCAAACTTCCTTGCAATTGAATCATTGCCTCAGTGATGCTCTGTGTAAGGCACTTAGTAAATTTTAAGAGCATCTGACAGTACTGTTGGTAGTTTAGATTTGTTTGTGAGGATGCTCTAACAATGCTTCAAGGTTAACAGGTTAAGGTGTGGAATAACCACTGGAAACAGCCATATGAATTACTGGCCACAAAACTCTTCAGAAGCCACATCCATTCTAGTCTAGGCTCATATCACCCTTGCAACATAAAGCTATCCTTTTCTTAGCAGTCCAGGAATTAGACCCTTTAAAATTGTGTAGTAGCTAATTGTAAGAGAGGAATTAATTTTGTTCCTAACTCTTTCATCAAAACTTCCGCCCTTTCAATAAATAACTTGTATGCAAGAGTGAAATATTCATGGTACTTACTATTTAATTCACAAAACCCTACATCTTTAGACCAAAGGTTACTCAACCAACAGCCATCAAGAATTATAAAGCAAGACACACACGTAAGAAGCGTGCATGTTGCCTACTTCCAATACAGTACACAGAGAAGGGAACACTAAACAGACAAAAAAGACAAAGAAGCCATTATATGGCTCTTCTAGGGATTATTCTGAAAATACAGTTTTTGTTCTTCCTTCCCCCCTCATTACTCTCTTTTGTTAGACTGAGGCTTTTTGAAGGTGTTTGACATTTTAGAAACAGAAGCTTCCTACTTGGAATTTCTGTAGGAAAGCAGAGAAAGCACTCAGTATCTGTGCATGCTCTTCAGCTCTCCTCCAGTAGGGACTAAAAGCATTTTACTTGGCAACATTTGCCTCCATCAGCTGGAAAGAAACTTGCTTATTTTGCCACATTTGGAAGCCTCATGCCATAGAATAATACTATTTACAGAGACACAGATAATTGGCATCCCAGAATACCAGGTACCTCAGAGTGCTTGAATGGTACAGGAACAGTGTAACTAAGTTTGCTCAGCAAGAATCTGTTCAGGTAGTCAATTATATAGAAATAAAGACAACAGTGACAAAGTTTATATTAACCTTTAAGCTCCCACATACTATTATTCTGTATGACCATGTTGATCTTAAAAGAAACAAAAATATAGTTGAAGAACTGGGAACAGCAGTCAAATTCCCCACGGAAAAAAGCAAGCCTAATAAATAATTAAACTCACTGCATCGACTTATACCATAGATGTACTTAAGAGAAACTAAAGGAAAGGGAGAAGAAGGAATCAGGAATCAGAATGTGTTTCCTTCAGAGATGGGAGTAATGATAATACATGTAACCTGAAGAGATTTCCCTTGCCTAGATTAATTCAAAGCTGAAGGCTGTTACAGAAAGAGATGATCAGTCAGATGCCAGATTTTCCTGCTCAGAGATCTGTGCCATCAGGAACTGGGCTTGACATTGAAGCATTTTTATTTATTCTGTACAAAGAAGAATCAGCTTGAAATAGATTATTCATGGATGACAGTTATATATTAGATGCATATAAATGGCAAATTAGATCTGTGTTCCCAGAGTGGGTATTCAGAAAGCAGAATTGGCCTGACCCTTCACTTGTCTTAACAGATGCAAAGGGATTGAAAAACTCCATTCTTCTTTAGTGACAAATACCTGGGACTATCTTTGAACCAAACAGAATTTGCAGTTTGTAGACTCTAGTGATCTTGGGAAGAGGGTAAAGAGTCACATTTCATTAGCCTGGGTTACATTTATTTCCTTTTTCTGCATCCTTTTGCTTCATCATACAGAAGTGGAAAATTACATGCACGTGGTTAGCAGGTTATCAAAAAATACATTAACAGTCTCTGTTCCTCAGCTATCTTCTCAGTAACCCCACTGTAAATTAGAGCTCCATTGGTCTACAGCTACATGTCTTTAAAGCCTGAGGAAGCACATTCACTTTGCTTTGACCAAGATCAGTATTTATACACAGATGTGCTGGTTTTGGCTGGGATTGTTAATTTCTTCACAGCAGCTGGCATGGGGCTGTGTTTTAGATTTGTGCTGGAAACAGTGTTGATAACAGAGATAGTTCAGCTGTTGCTGAGCAGAGGTTACACAGAGTCAAGGCTATTTCTGCTTCTTCTACTGTCCCACCAGTAAGGAGGCTGGGGGTGCACAAGGAGCTGTGAGGGGACACAGCCAGGACACCTGACCCCAAGTGACCACAGGGATAGCCCAGAGCATGTGGTGCTGTGCTCTGCATACAGAGCTGGGGGAAGGAGGAGGGGGATGTTTGGAGGGATGGTGGTTGTCTTTCCCAGTCATAGTTACCCACGATGGGGCTCTGCTTTCCTGGGGATGGCTGAACACCTGCCTGCCCATGGGAAGTCATGGATGTTTTGCTTTGCTTGCATGTGCAGCTTTTGCTTTACCTGTTAAATTGTCTTTATCCCAATGCATGAGTTTTCTGACTCTTCAAATTTTCTTCCCCACCGCTCAGAGGGAGAATGCACAAAGGACTGTGTGGTACTTACTTGCCAACTGGGGTTAAACCATGGCAGAAAACAATGTAATCAAATGTAATTCAATGTAATCTAGGCCAGGTGGTCTAGATCGTGAAAACAGTCCTGTCTCAAATAGTCCTCCCTCTGCTGAGATATGTCATACTTTCTACAAAATAAGTAACATTTTGGAACTACTTTTTAGAATGTTGTTACTGAACAATATTTTTTCTGGTGGTAATTTTCTTTTTAAACATATGAGACAAAGAGTGATTACATAAGGTTACAATTTTGTCTTTTACAAGACCCCAAATGGGAGAGCAATCTCTTGTAATCATTGTTAATAATAATCATTAAGAGCTATGGAAAATGCTTTTGCCATTCATCTTCCATGTTTAACTTCTTAAAAGTACACCTAAAACTTCCTGTGTCCATTAAACTGTCTGTTCTTAAAATCTGCCATAAGCAGACAGAGCAAGTTCATTCTGATGACTTTTGTCTGTCTCCCATAATAAAAGGGGCAAGATTAGGATTTAATACATCAGAGTGATTCAGTGGTGGTTTGTTTTTAATAACTTTTACCAACCAAGTTAAATAGTGACTGTAATCAGCTCCAGCATTACTAAGACACTAGGATGTGAAAATAATGTTTTTTCACTGCGTTTTCTTTCACTGAATTTAATGGTACAGTTTAGGTAGGGGGAGACACACCTGGATTCCTAGGCCTGGTCCACAGACATAACACAGTCTTAGCATAATGTCTTAAGAAAGTCATACAAACATCACTTGCTGTTGGATAATAGTATTTTCCAGTAAGCATGCAGTTTTCCATTGCTGTTGTACCATTTACTCCATTCTAGGCAGGAAGTTACAATAATTTCTATAGAGCACTGATTCGTAGTTAACTGACGAAGTACTTTTCCAAGTTTAATTAATGGTCAAATTCTGTTAATTGTTGTTAAAACATGGGTTCTTTAGATGTCAAGCTAAGCTCAATATCTGATTGTTGTCTTAGTCAAGTCTTCTAAGCCTCTTTTAATAGTTTCTCCTCTTTTTAAAACTTTGACAGCACAAAAGAAAACTATCTGAGCTTCTACAGTTTGACTGATTTTACTGTAGTTTTTGCTAGTTTGAAGTTATAACCTTTCAAACTGAGACTACTCTGACATAAATTGGGGCTTAATTTCAGGTTAGGAAAACCTCTGAAAGCTCAAACTGTGTTTCCAGCACACCCAAATCTTAACATTGAGACAGAAGCATGCATTTGCAAAATGCCATATTAGACTGACTGGTCCACTAGCCAAAACCAGGACTAACATTTTATCTTATCTATCTTATTCCTGAGTAAGCACAGGCTAAATTTATTACAAGTATAGCACTTGCTGTTGCCTTTGGAGAAATTAAATGTAAATGCCTTTCTATTTCCCTATAGTTTCTGATTTTAAATTAAGTATACCCAGACTCCCTAGCAGGGAGGAGAGCCAAATAAAGGCATGTCACAGAAAAAAAACCCCAAACAGATACAGTTAAAGAACCCTGGTTAAAAAGTACACAATAGATGGTTCCATGCCAAATCAATCCTGTTAACAAAGTAAAATCAATCAGCAAAATGTAGGAAACTGCCAGACTTTTGAGACAGGAGAAGAATAAAGAATTTAAGATGCAAGATGTGAAGTTCAGAAGACCTGCCTAAAGAGTACAGTGAACCAACACAAATTCTAGAAAGTACTGTCTCACATGGCTACTTGAAAATGTGCTGTTCATAATACTAAAAGAAGTGCACAAATTATAAAATCAAACCATTTTTGAGATTTTACAATCTATGCCCCAAAACATCAAATATCTAAATAAACACATAATAGGTTAAAACTTTAGTCATATTCTTAATTATTGACTCTTAATGTCAAGAATTTTAATTTTTTTAATGTAATTTATTACTACCGCCTTTGTTGGAGTAAAGATTTTATATGGCATAATTCAACCTGCTACTGAGTAGAAAAGTTTTTGTTTATCTCCAATATGTAGATTTAAATTAATGAAAAAAAGAGATCAGTCAACTGTATATTTGTTCTTTTTCTTATATCACCTATAATTAATGGCAAAGTTAGGAAGATAAGAGACTGAATTACTGTACACTTTATCAATGAACTATTCATACTTAATTTTCCCCCATTTCTCTCCCCTTTTCCTTTCTGAAACCAGACAATCAACCAGCACATAAAGGAACTCATTTACATGGAACACTATCACACTTGTCTTTGTGGGGCCACCATTTCATGAACATCCCAGGATGTATGGCTGTTGAAGACTGGTGCATATATAGATTTAACAAATAACAGTTCTTATGCAGAGAGCAATCACAGAGAAAAATTAGCTAATCAGAACACATTACAACATTAAATTTTCACTTTTTATAAATGGAGTAAAGATGCTTTTAAATATATTTACAATTAGAAAAAAATACTTAGGATTACTACAAGTCAAAATTATTTAAAAATTATGAAAGTGAAGTTCATTTAAATTATATTATGAACGGAGTCAAATGCAGTATTTTGCTTAGAATTTGTCTACTCTGCTGTCAGTATTGTCATATCCCTTTAATCACCAACAGACAAAAACTTAACTCTGCTTAATGCTAAAATAAGCATCACTGCAATGAAACTCTGGCAACCTAATAACTCGGTTAAAACCACCACAGCTTTTAAGATCCTAGCTGACTTCCACAGCACCTGTAGTAGAAATTGCTCTTCAATGTCTTGTTTCATAGAGAACAGCGAGACTTTTTGCATTCTTTTTGACAACCAGACTTGTACCACATTTTGAGATTATTCTCTAGAGACAGTTGAATCATAGTAAAATCTACTCCATCCTTCCTTTCAAAACAAATGGCCACTTAATTCTGAAGATAGAGTCCTTTTGTTTACAGTGCTGGGTGGTTTATTCACATAAATAAAAATACATTTTCCATTTATTGAATTACTGGTAATAGATTATTATTTCTTTGCAAGGAATTCTGAAATGTGTTAGCATTCATTACATTTCAAATTAGAAACACATTTCATAAAACTTCTTGCAATGAGATTTATTATCTTTAAACTGCTTACTTTAAAGAGTTTCAGCTCTTTTGTAATCCATTACATCAGTATATTCTGCAAATAGTCCCACCTAAAAATAAAATATAAAAAAATAAAGTTGAGAAGCATGTATTTTTCTTTTAAAAACTAGTGTATGTTATTCTGAACACTAGCCCAGCCCCAAAAACATTTAAGAACCTTAAAAAGCATTGTTTTACAGATACTAAATTTGGCCAGGTAACAGCAATGAACAGACATTCTATTTAGTAAGATAAAGCAGAATACATAATAAACAGGTCAGTAGTTATCCATCTGAAATAGCCTATAATTAACATTTGATGTCTAAAAATTTTAAACAGCAACACCAAGGAATGAGGTATGTATGTTCTCAGATATCACATCAGACTCTCATTTTATGCAACTAACTGTATTTCACAACTAGCATCTTACAAAATAGAACAGTACCATTGTGCCTGTAGAAGTACTGCATTAAAAACAGAAAAATACATTACTACAAGAAACCACCAAACATCACAATTGTCAGGGGCTACAAAAATCCATTGTTTTTAAGCCTTTAAGAAGACATATCATATGTGGGTAATAATTTGGGGCTGGATTCACTACCAAGAAGGTCCATCCAACTTTCACATAGGCTTAAAAATATATTTACTTTGAATGAAAAAGAAAAGGCTCACGGGAGTGTAAGTGCCCTACCTCACTAAAAGGAGCTAAATGGACTTTTGTACTGAACCAGAGTATATAATTTAAAATCTATACATGAATTGTATGTATGTATCAAAACACTTATTGGTTGTAAACAAAAATGCAAAATTTGTATTCACAAAAATATTTTATTGGTAATTTTACATAATACCAGATGGTACTGTAAATAGCTCTGCTCTTGATCAGTATATTGCTAAGTGCGTAAATGTTGTCAGTTTATGCCATAAAGTAGGATAATGAGTCTTTTTCAAATTATTTATGACATAATATATTCTAATAGGCCAATTCAATATTAAAGAAACTGATTCAGGAACAAAAAAAAACCAATAGCATTGTTATTTCCTTATCTTTGTGCAACATCTGATATTCCTGTACTGAAATGATAAGCGACTATGTGACACTAGAAAAAACTGGGGCAAGGAAACAGCACTAAGCAAAAATGAGAACTGTAGTTCTGTTCTTTTTAAAGCTTTTCCAAACTTTCATATTTTCAAATAGTTTTTGCCAAATGCATCACCATCTGAGGTTCAGTATTCATTACACAACACAAAATACCAGTGTACAGCGACAAAGCAGTACTTTACCTGAATTGCAAGGTTAACTAATCAATGCTTAGAATGTGTTTTCTATTTTGCTTGTAAACATTACAATAAGTGTTTTAAGTGTCAAAAAATATTGGTAAAACCATCAACATAATTCAGTAACAGTAATCTAGTAAAATGTGTCAAACATTGGCAAAAATCCATACAAATGTTTTCTTTAATAACATTTTTCCTATTTAACCACACCAAGTACCAGCAGGTGTTTTTAAGAAGATAATTATTATTATGAAAATTCTGTTGCAGCAATAATTGATTAAGTTGATCTCTGACTTGCATACATATAACTATGTTTCACAATTCTCAAATAATACATATTTAGGCAGCTTGAACTATGTTATAAAAATTTAAATTCAGTACATGCCAATAGTAGAGACTCCAAGAGTTGTGTTAGAATTCACTAAACTAAAAGTGAAAATGGACATACCAATAACACTGCATAATGAACATTCAAACCACATTTTCATGGCACCCTTACAAATGTAGATTAAAAAGTTGAAGATGCTTCATAAGCATTTGTAGACGGCATTTAAATTATTACAGAATCACACAATAAGCTGAGTTGGAAGGGACCCAAAAGGACCATCAATTCCAAATTCTGGCCCTGCACAAGAGAGCCACAAGAGTCACACCACGAGCCCTGAGAGCATTGTCCAAATACTTCCTGAACACTGTCAGGCTGGTGCTGTGACCACTTGCCTGGGGAGCCTGTTCCAGTGCCCAACTACCCTCTGGGGGAGATACCTTTTGTGGTATTTAACCTAAACCTCCCTTGACTCAGCTTCATGCTGTTATTGTTTCTACCACTGCACTTTTTTTCTTTCTTTTTTTAAACTGCATTATATGTTCAAGTTGACAGATTAATTATGCATGACTAATCTGTCATGAAAATGTGGTAACAAGTGACAGAACTTATGTATTTGCATGTTTTGAAGAGACTAAAGAAACAGGAGGAAATAAACTTTAATGAGATTCCCCATTCAGTGATGACGCTTCTCCTCTGGGTGAAGATGACCTGGACATTCCCCTCTCTGTGTTGTCAGAGCTAGAACCACTCTGACTGTGTTGATCTGCAGAAGCAGCACTGGAAGCAGGTGGTGACTTAGTTTTCTCCTTAAAGTCTGTAATAATGACTGTCAGATCTCCAACGGTAACTTCCAAATGCTGAGCACTACTTCGATCCACATTTTTCAACCTTGGCCTAAATAAAGCAAATAATCATATTAAAAGCACACAAATAATCTTATTATCTTGTCTCACTCCTACTTTTTAGAAGCTCTGGAGAACAAATGTGTATATATGACTTCTTTTTGTAACCTGTAATATGTAGGAAAACAATGTACCAGAAGTATTAACGATGGAGTGTTTCCTAGTATATTTTACATTGAAAGAGTTGAATATAACACATTACCATATCCTAAAACTATTTAGAAGTTGACATTTTTTAATGTCACTGTGCAGCAATATGTATGTGCTGCACATGTGAAGGTATTTACTTTCAAAACCCAAGTCTGCCTTTATTGTGACTATGCAAAGTAATAAATTTGATCCAGGGCAATGTCCATCTCTGCAACAGCCTGAAGCAACAATTCTAAGTAGAAAATTATGTTCTATAATGAAGATGTTGGTGTCTGTCTTTTGAATTCAATGACAGTGTTAACTTGCAGCAGGTGTTACCTAATTTCAGAACCTCGCCAGGACCACTAGTATACTATTTGAACTGGACTTTGTGTTCACAGTGTTGACAGGTAAGTCTCTTCATTCAATCTTTCAATTATTTGATTTTTCACAACAAAAAGAACTAAAGAACAATTTGACTTCTATTTTGCCTTTATATTTTTGCTAGTGACATGCATAAAGTACTTTCAATTTAGTCCTTTCCTATAATCACCATGAAAACTGGTACCAGACAGTTGAATTCATACAAGCAGTCATAAACAGCACAGTTTGTGCATTTAACTGTCTCCACAGCTACCACTGGCACAAGCTGCAATAAAATAATGACATCACATGTTTGCAGGTGTGATAATAGTAAAGTTATAAACTTTACCCTATCATCAACTTTGTTTGATGTAGAATTGGGTCCCATTCACCTCAGCTGAAATAAGTCATGCCTTTTCTCCACTAGAACTGAGATAGGCTTTGACATCATGCTCCCCCTGAGGCTGAAGCAGCATGACTGAAGCACCTCAGAAAAAGAATGAGAATCTCCTGATCTGCATCATGGGAATAGAGAGAAAAACTTGAGAATTATCAACTTGTGCAAGTGCTATGTACCTGGAGCTTATTAATTATGGTAAGTGTGCATGAAGATTTTTATAGTTGTTTCCAGCAATAATATACATATTTAAAAGCAAAAAGAAGAGGATATCCTTTTCTCAAAGAATGCTGAAGAAGTATGTCTAAACTAATCAAGCATTCTTAACTTACCATTCCACCTAGTGAAACAATTTTTGGAAAAAAATTAACTTTGAATGTTTGAAGCATTAAAAAAAAGAAAAAAAAAGCTATTTTTAATGCAAGATAATACTGGTATTTCAGCCCAAGATTTTATTTTACTTATTTTTCAAATTTCCTTACTCTTTTTCTATCTTGCTTTTTGCATTTTTACTGTATTATTGCAATTTATCCATTAATATTTCAATTTATAATTTTAATTGACATAACTAAAGCTCACTGTGCTAACATCAAATGCTTCATAACTGAAGGACTTCAGCTGTATGAGGTAAGCTTGTAAATTTGACTATTTAAAAAACAAAAAAGGAAAGGAAATAACACTTCAGTGTCCTTAATCCTAACTATGACTTTCTTAATGACTGCTCTCTACTGACTCTCAGTCCCTCCCTTGTTCTGATCCTAATGATGCTATTTCAGGCACAACAGAAGCATATGCTGCTTCTATGCATAACTAATCCCAAAGGATATTTCTTGGCTGGGCTATTTTGGCAGGCTTCCAAAAAAAAAGTTCCTCCCACATTTGCTTAGTTTACATGTCTTATACACTTTCAGCTTTTTTGACACAGCATTCTTGCCACAATAACTTTATGCTTAGATTATGATGAATTAGGGGTTAAACCAGCTGCTTTTGTTTAGCAATTTGCACCCTCCTTCCTTACAGCAAGACCAAGGCTTTTACAACTGCTTGTCTGTACTGCAGTATTTCATGTTTTCAGTGTTAAGAGTCCTTCAGCATCCCAGATGTGGCAAAGAGATTTCTATCACTAGGTAATACACATACTTTATCCTGTCACATTAATTTATGCGCTAGCTCAGCCCTTCAAAGCTGAAGGGTTCTACAAGGCTATCAATAACCAAGTTATTTTCCCTCCTCATCTGCAGTCTGGTACTGGTTCTCTCTCCTCCCACTACTGTTTTGCACAGAAACTAATCACACCCATCCCCTCTTTTTCCCAGAGATTAATATCATCAATTTGCCTATCAACAGTTCTGTATGGTATGAAAAATACTTGTCTGAACCCTTAAAACAATATCCGAAATAACCCTTAAACAGTCTGTCTTTCTCTGTTCAGCTCATCTCCATCTTCTGGCCACAACTCCACACTGCGGGTCTTCATATTTTATAGATAGCCTGAACCAATAAAACTTCGCACCAATATATAATCTGTTTGCCACAGTACTTGGAAAGCAAAAAAATCAAAGAACATTTTCTTAGTTTTATTTGTAAATTACATTTTACCACTACTGAAAAAGTTTCTAAATTTTTTACCTGGTTTTCTTATGACTGTTCTTTTTGCTTGTTGTTTCCTTTTCACTTTTTTCCTTTTCTACTTTGTCTTTTTTCTCTTTCTTTGATTGTGTAGGGGGCACAAATTGCTGAGGAACCTGTTGTGCAACCAGCTGAGAGACAGGTCGAGGTTTCCTGTGTGCACATATATATAGACATGCATAATGCTTAGACTTTGCAAGTCTCAAACTGTCTACACTTCAGTTATCAACATTAACCATCACTGTAAGAAGAAATATTGTTTAAACATATCTTGATGCTAATACTTCATTAAGATAGCATATAAAATTTAAACCCATTATAGCCTTGAGTTTCACTTACTTGCATTATCAACAAATGAGATTCCCTTTTTTTTATTTTATAGGGATTTAGAGACCATATTTGCAATGTGCCCTCTTCTCACAGTTGTCATATCCAGACAGAGACCTCAGAGTAAGCTCCAAATGACAATTCTTCCAGACTCTACTTTACCACCCACTCCCAGCCCCTTCAAATGCTGAAATGGTCTGGTTTGACTCTAATACAGAAGCAGACAATCCATATCACAAAAAGGAAAAAGCTGACCTTTGAGGTATGGGAGCTAGAACTATTGTTTGCCTTATAGAATAGAACTTAAGCGTTTTCAGCTCAAACGAATTTATTGGAGGCAATAATAAATCCTGCTGTGTATCATTTTTATCATGTTGTCCACTGGAAAAAAATACACTGCTAATTAATATTAGTATGCTATAGCTGTCAGAATACATATACTTTGGAAGCTGGCAACAGAAACATAAGATGACATTCCATTAGTATATACACAGTGCAGGTTTCCAAGTTTTGATCCAAACTAGAAACCAGTGTGAGAAGAGCAATGGCAGGTGAAAGAATTTCAACAGTTTATTATTTTTACTTTTTCCAAAATATTATTTTGAAATTGATTAATTTTTTTATTCTGTTTTGTATTGGAATACAGTGATCCTAGTGTGAAATGAAACATTTTACTCATTCCATTGCAAGTGTATTTACTTCTTCTGCAGTTCTGGAATTAAGAAATTTCAAGTCACAATATATAAACAAGTTTCTGTTATTAAGCCTTTGAAGATCTAAATTTCTTCTCCACAAGAATGCTTACCCTGCCAAGCTCTTGGGTTTTGTTAGTTGGATTGTGATGTTAAGCTTTTTAAACTAGAAAAAGCACAAATTATATGCATTGTGATACTCTGAAAATACAAAACCATTATTAAAGCAACAGAAGCTATCAGCTCACACACATACTTATTTATCCCAACCCACAGGATCACACTACTGGCACTTCTTACTTGGGTGAGGAGATGAGAAAAATAAATGCAGAAAATCAAGGCAGCTACCATTAACAAGTTATATTTTCAGTAATGATTGCAACAGTTCAAGTTACAGAGTGACAGCCGAATTAAAAGAATTCATAAAGTGTGGGAAAGACAGTTAATATAAATCAGCTGGTATTTCATGCATCTTCACAGTATGTCCTTAATGAATTAAAACAAATTAAAGAAAGACTATTAATAAATTGTCAACACAATAGAACTTTGGGATAAAAACCAGACTACCCCTTACCCACTCAGGAACTGAGCCTATGCTGACTCATGGAGGGACTAAGAACAGGAACAAACCAATACAGTGAAAACTACCCAGCTTATAGAATAGGACCTTGCAAAGCACACCCTGTATTGAGCCCACAGTGCACAACTCAAATGGACTCAATGGACTACAGATGTCTAGGTTAACACAGTACTTAAGACATTTTTAAGAAAACTTATCTCAGAATTTTTTCAACCTTTTGTCACCTATGTAGCTCATAACAGAGCAAGAACCATCAAGGTGCAATTGATGCACAAGCTTATAATTTCAGGTGGAAAAGAGCTGTGATGCATAAAGAAAACTGATGATCTGTCTTGAGTTGGAAGATTGCTCTGGGATAGGAGATACAGTTTATCCTGACAGTCAAGTGACAATCCCATCATTACTACACAGTGACCCGAGAGTATGATTGGACATGTTACTTATGAACTAGGACACTAGTGAACTTGACACACAATTGTTTCCCAGGAGAGTGGACAACACCATGATTATGGAAAATTGTTAAATAGGGTTAGTAGAGAGGGGAAAAAACAATCTTAGACAAGTAAATTCTCAATTTATAACAATTTCGGTTCCTGAGGGCAAACTAGATAATTTCTATTAGAGTACAGCTGGGAAATTAAGCTTAATTCTAAATCCTGGACTTGGAACTTTTTTCCTAATGCCATAAAACAAATGAAGCTGAAAAAATAACCTTGCAACAAGGAACAGAAGTCACTAAAGAGAAAAAAAACAGAGAAATCATGTTTTGGAAGATGCACTAAAAATTAATCAAGAGGTTCTATGTGGCTTTGCTGTGACAAGATATTCCCCCTATTAAATCCATCTATTAGCCATCCTTTTTGTTGTCACTTTTTTCTATAGCTATCAGTTGTATCTCTGTTCTAAATTTTATTATCTGCTTTCTCATGTCCCAATTTATTAAATGAGGTATTCAAGGTTCCTGTTATTAAAAATATTGAGAAAAAAAAGTAATTCATCTCTCAACACTAGGAATGCCTTTCAAGTGCTCATTTTTTTCCCCAGGTACTCAAAAGGGGCTAATGAACTGCAACCAAGCACTTCACAAGCCATGCAGGTGTCAGGAGATAACTCCACTGTGTCCATGAAGCTTGAACCTGATAGAATTATTCCTGCTTAGTGGCAGCTGAATCGTGTCATTCAAGCATGAATAAGTTCATAGAGAAAAGGCTACTTCAGAGAATATAAAAGTTAGAGAAACTATCCCTGTAACAGGAAATTGATTGTGATGATTTGCCAAATTACATTTTAAATTACTTGTTTTCAAACCTAGTTAAACACTTCTTTTAATACGCTGCTACAGATTAAGTAGACACGATGTTAACACTGCCTTTTGTTGGTATTTATAGTAATTTAATCTTTAAGAATATTCAAGAGCACCTGAACTAACTGATGTTTAGAAAGAAGCTCTAAAATCTTCTGCATTAAGATTACAAACATTTTTGTCTCAATCACTTGACCACTGTTGGACTACCACAACTGAACAATCCAGAACTACAAGCAGAAATGTTCATAAAAACAATACCTATTATTTAGCCAGCCCCTAAAAGCTTTGTATTTTTACCTTGTAATTCCACTTTAGCCATTTGAAGGAGAACACTAAGAAACGCATACACTATTACAGAAGAGCTAGCAATTCTTTCCAAAGGTGAACTTCACAGTTTAAGCATTCTAGCCATACTAAAAAACTGATTTACTGAGCTTCCAAGAGATCTCTAAACATCACATCTCTGAATATTGCACCTCCCCTTCTCTACTACCTAGTTTTCCTTTTCAGACAGTTAGCTTTCTTCTAAGTTGGTATCAGCCATACTTCTACCAACACTTCTATTCCAATCTCATTCATTAGAGTTTTGTTTATTACCTAATTCTAACGTTGTTTACAAGGTCCTACTTGATATGCACTTCATAGTCTCCTTTAAAAAACTAGGAAAACTAACATTTTCAATCTTTAAACAGCCAACAGCCATTAAGACAAACATACAAGTCTTTGTCTTCCCTAAAATTTCCATAAATGCTCAAAAACAAGGATGCATCATTTTAACGCTAATATTCTTGTTGCAGGATGTAACTACATTTTATCTTATCAGGTTTGATCTAGCTGCTGGTTTAGAAAACATATTTATACAGGCTGCAGAAACTTGTCTTTGCTTTAGCAATTGTTGTGCAGACATTCAGTACTGATACTCTCAAAGGAAGTATTTAATACTGTGAAGCATGGACTGGTTTTCATTGTTGACATCCTTTAAAAAAAAATTTTATAGCACAGCAATTTAAATGCCTAGAGATAAAAAATACTCAAGACCACATGGAATCTGGAACTGTTGCCCCGAATTATTCCCATGACCCAGAGATCAACACAATACCTTCCTGCACATAAATAATTTTGGAAATCTCACATGCTTCCTTGATTTCCCTCACCTACTATTCACCAATAACCTATGTTAACAGTATTTTGACTAATTTGATACAATGAATAACTTGGTCTCATTACAGCAAAACAGATCCATTTTGAGAACCAAAATAAACAAAAAATATCTATACAATACCGATGAACAACACATACACCAGAAGAACAGTAAACTCTCCGTTGCCTGAGCTGTGCTTCAAATATGCAGATTACCTAACTGGCTTAATGCTGAAACATCCTGGTGTTTAGCTGAATTTAATTTACATAGAGCACAACTACATATGCACAGTGCTGCTTCTGCAGCCATCACAGGTCCATAAAGCATCTAATGTCTTCTGCACTTCTCAGAGTATAAGCTCCAATGCTGACAGATCTGAACTACTTATCAGTCAATCAGCTTTAGGGTTCATCTGCTACAGTCTGGAAACAAGGAACATTACAGGGCCAACTGTGACAGTTTTTCCATGAACCAACCCCAAACATACCTATTTCTCAAGAGAGTCCTACGTTAGCATGAGGCACCCCTGCATGTAAAGTTCGGAGTAGGATTTGTCCATTTGGTGCCACATATCCTGCATGGCCAGAGCCAGCAAATAAGACTGCCAAGTAGCACACAGTGCTGCCAAGCAAGTGAGACTGCTGAAAGCACAGTGCTTTCTCCAACCTGTTGAGGGAAGTGTATTGTCATCTATAATGTGCAGTTCAGAGGCTTCAGACATCCTGAAGAATTGGCAACTTACTCAAAGGCACATTCTTTCCTGAAGTTCTATCCCCTGTTTTGTCTATTTTACTACTGCAGAAGTACTAAAATTACAATTTCCCAATTGAAACACAATGGGTCTAGATTACAGAAATGCTGTCTCCTCAGCATTCAATCAAAAAGATGCTCTTCAGCAGAAAACCTGGATCCAGAACATCAGTCAAGCAGAGCTTCCATTTTAATGCAATCTTTTCCTTCCTGTTCCTCTTAAGTCCAACCACCTCCTGGCTTCAATTCAGGCCAACATCTCTTGCCAGAGAATAATCCTGTCTCAAGGATTGAATTATCTGTTTCCTAAAGCTATGGACACACTCAGCTTATCTAAAACTTTTAAAATAGCACATTAGGCCTGATACTTAGGTCTGCTACTGAGCTCTGGTCAACTTACCTGCCAGTTTTCCTCTGATAACTAGAGAATACTCTAGTACAGTACTACTTAGCTATCAAAAAGCTGATACAGAAGGGTATGTCCTAGCTGCCCAAGATGTTGTTGATTTATTCTGGGTTCATGAACTCAAGTTTCTATAGCAAATACTAATCACTACCTTTGGAATGACAGCAGGATTCAATGAGAGAGGCAATATCATGGAATCAAAGCATTGTTTAGATTGGAAAAGACGTCTATGATCATGATGATACTATCAAACAGAAGAGGCAACTATTACATAGCTGGAATTGTCAATTCATCAGAACAGTTCAAGACTGATCAGCAACATCTTATTTCCTACCATGTTTTCCTTCCCAGAAAAAAAAAAAAAAAAAAGTAGCTCCCAATAAAAACAAAGCCTGTGTTATTTCTTCATAATTTTTCACCTTTTTTAATGTAACATCTCTACATGGTCTATCATACATTTAAAAATTTCAAGTTTGCAAATTAATTTCATCCTTTTTTCCACTTCTTAGGAAAAAAAACCCACCACTAAACCAAATCGGGCTTCAGAGATTTAAAGAGGTTTTATTCAAAGGTACCCCTAATCCTTAGCCAGTACCCTCTATCTACACTTCACTTCCCTGCAGGGAGACATTGACTTTTTGTTCAAGACAGCAGATTCATTCCTCAAGAAAAAGAAGAAATATCTGGAACAGAAACCTGACTGATTTCATCTTACCCTTGGTCATGGAATCCTTTCCTTAAAAAAGAAAAATCTTTATATTTAAAGTATTCTTCCCTTTCAGGTGATTCAGAAGGACAGAATAAATGCTTCCAAGCTAATGTATGTTCCCACATCTTCTATTCAACTTCTTGCTGCTTTTAGGCCCTCACTGCACAGGGCTTAGGCAATGAGTTCAGCATGTTTCTGAACATCAGCTTCTTTCTGTTCCACCACCATGGCATGACAGGACTCATTCCTTGGAAACCCATAGCCTAGTCAATTAGCACCCTGAATTTTATCCTCCAGGGTTTTACAGGAATTAGCAAAATTGCTATAATCAAAAGGTCTCATGAGTAGTAAATCTATTTATATAAGTCACCTATGGTCAAACTCATGAAGCTGGCTGCTGTAGAATAGAATCAGTACAAAAAAGAAATGCTTTTGCCTTTACAGTTTCCACGACTTTTTTCATGGTGTCTCCTTGGGAAAGACTTGAAGATTATTTCAAAAGCTGCACTGTAAACAAAGGGTATGCTGATGTATTATGGATTAAACTTAGAACACGTGTTACAGTTCTGATTAATGTAACAGAAAGTCTAAAATCAAAGTGTCAGGCATTCCCAATTAAGTATCTTTGTGCAAAGCACAAAAGAACAAGGTCAACCAGCTTGCAGGAAAAAATACCTAGAACTACTCACTGGGCTTCAGAGAAAGTCAATCAGGTCCTCCAACTAACCATTCAAGTTTTCCTGAATCCCACCTTCCTCTTCATTTACTGCCTATGAAGGACAGTTGCTTAAAAAGCAACCTTCTGCAAATAGATGATCGTATCCCTCTCTCATTCAAGCCCTACAGACTTATCTATCTCCTTTCCATCTGCTCCTGTGTTTCTAACTGAGATAAATCACCTATTATTTTTTTCCAAATGGAATTCCAGCATCATTCATATACTAGTATTCCTCCTTCACCAGCTTTTGCTACTCCCTCATCTAGTAATGCTTTCAGAAATGCCTCATAAACACTCCAAACCTTGATAAAAATCCTGATTTGTTGATGTTTGTTTCATACATGTCTTTCAAAAATTGAAACAGAATACAGTTAAAGGCATTAAAATCTTGTTGGGAATGAAGTTGAATCATTCAAATTCTACTCTGTTCTTTCATTACTACACTGGGTCATCTCACAGTACAAATGTACAGGCTTTAAATATCTTATAATTTATTTGAAGATCATTTTCCACTCACATCTATCCTAAATATTAATGTCTCAAGAAGCTAATCTGATATCCACATTAATACTCTAATGTCCATTTTTCCAGTCATTACTGGAATCTCAAGAAATTATCTTCACATATTTTCTACTTCATCATCATATTCTAGCTAGTCTCTACTCAAATCTCCACCATGTCCTCATTTCTCCAAGGCCCACATTCTCAAGTATCTCTTAATACAGTAACTAGAGCAATTAATTTAAAAATAAAAGGTTGTTCCTAATCTTGAAAGCAAGCAGATATATACAGGGAGAAAAATAGAAAAAGGCATGATTTTACAATAAGCAGCTTCTTAAACAAATTGAAGGATGTGAAAAAGTGGTTTTAAGTAGAAGATTTTCTAAGGAATTAATATGTGAATGAATAACACATATTAATTAGAATACCTTCAAACAGATATGAATTGTTTGAGCAATTCTTACAGCATTTACTTCAGTAACTTTTACAAGGCACATCCGTAGTTGAGTATTGTAGCAATATTAGCGTATAAAAAGTAAACTTCCTGTGCATTTTCAGAAAGACAATTATGCAAAGATCTAACACTAACTTCATAATAGAGCTCAGACAGCTTTTCACTCAGCAGATCACAGAACAGGCTGCAACCAGCAGCTTTGGAATGTGACTTTCCATTTTGGATGGATGATGTAGATTTAGATGTCAGAACATCTAAACGGCTTCAGAACAAAAGAAAGATATTTCAAGTTTAGCTTCTGCAATAAGTAACACGTTACCTTGAAGTAAAACTTACTAAGCAGTCAATAAACTTTCCTCCCACGCTTTAGCCAGGTTTTTTTGAGGGTTACCTCCCTTCTCCCACCCCCATATACTGATAACAAGTTACTATATCAAGCAATTAACACTCCCAATTCCTCAGGCATGTTTTCACTTTTTCAGAATTCTTTCTGCAAAACAGTTAACACTGACACTAGTGATTTTTATATCTATGTCCCTTTCAGAGTCTCTTTTCCCTCCCAGTGTAGCTGGTTTTAAGGACAAAAAAAATGTAAGCAATTTCACCTAAACATTCACCTAAAAATTAAGCACATCCATAGCTACCTGACCCTTCCTTCCTTCGAGGTAAGAAGAGCTTAACTTCAAAAAGACTGCTTTTCAGGACTAGGAACTCACAAAAAATGTAGGAAGGTTGAGGCCTACATTTGTATAGATGTTGAAATAGTATTGACAGTGTTAAATAAAATAAACAGGACCAAATTAAATTTTGCACCATAATTTTATCAAGTCTTAAAATACAAAACAATTTCCTATGAGTCAAGAAATTGTTACCTGAATTCTTTATAATACAGAAAGAAATAACTACAACCAAGACACACATACATGTATTAAGGCACTGCAGCAGCTGTCCTAATGTAATAATGCTGGCAGTCAACACCCAATGTGATATATAGAGAGTGGCAGAGTCTTATTAAACTTCCAAGTAAGAAGGCAAAAGCTTAACTGTTACATTTTAGGTTGTTCATTCAAGTTCATGCTTAAATCTGTACTATTATGGTGTAAGCATATGCAATCTGGCTGCACAGAAATCAAGCAAAAAAATTCCCTACCTTTTTTACCAATCTTTCTTTGTGCTTCAAGGCAATGAAATTTTCAAGCGTTAGCTTGACAGTAAACACTTAAAAGCATGCAGTATTTTTAAAAATTCAATAGTAAAGACACTATTTTTGTCAAATATAAAACATTAATTCCCAAATAATTAGAGAATTGTTAAGCATTTATACGCACAAAATGCACAACAGCTTTTAATATATCCTTGCATATATTTGCAGACTAGTAGCTACAACATTTTCAGATTTTATTTTCTTCTATCAGGCAATTTTTCAACTAACTTAACACTTTCTTCTAGATTTCAAACATAAGAAAATTTGCTTTTTAAAATTACATTGAACTTTTTATCTACTCCAAAATCCCTTCCTGCAGTACCTTATACAAGAGCTTTTAGGTTCTGCCAAGCGACATTCCATAACAAAGGAAGTTGTTTTTTCAACTTCACTTTAAACCCAGCACAAACCTTTGCTCCATTATTATTGCTGATTTTTGAGATCAAGTTCCAGTAAGCCCCAGCTTACCTCCTACTAAAAAAAAAAAAAAATAAAAAAAATATGTTCTCATCAGTGATTATTAAAATATCACTGATGTGATATTATTTAAAGTGAACAGTAAATAATCAGGGACACTGTGTATACTAAGTAGTATTGCAAATGGTGTGGCCAGTTAGATCTTGCAAACGTTCTCCTACACAGAAGCAAGCAGCTCACCGAATGATGCCACTCCTGATTTTTAACAGTTTAAGTCCTATGAAAAGTAAAAAATATTTCTTACTGCCAGTTCTTGTAATGCAAGTATAAGCTGCTAGTAATTAAATTAAATCACTAGCAGCAGAAGCAGTCTTTAGGTTCTGACACAGATCAGCTCACTCTCCCTCAGTCATCAGCACTCTATAAAGCTATTCACCGAATAAAAACTATCAGATTAAACTATGTTTAGCTTTCCATGTCACATGAATATGCCCTCACTAATCACCACACAAAGCTATTTTGTGAAAAACTACTTTATTGCTACATTGAAGCAGTTCATGATTATATGAACTTCAACACTTTGCTATCCAAAACTATTTTTTCTCATTATTGTTACTTCTGACATATACTAGAGTGTTAACTGGCCATTTCACTGTCTCTGAAATAATGCAACTGAGTAATAACCACAGTGCAAACAATGGAGCTAGTGGTCTGTATGAGAAAACATTATACAGATCCATCTGCATATAGCAGAGTAGCAATGCAATTTCTACACATCCTATTTATATTTGAATTCTAACTTTCAGACAGCTCTGATTTCTGCTTTCATATTTTTAGCTGTTTTACAGCATGAATCATTTACTTGGAATTCATCCATTCAGTGCATTTCTAGCAATTCCATCTTTCAATCAAAGCTGATTCAATTAGAATAGACTCACATGACCCATATGGTTTTATCAGTCACTGTAAAAATGTGCAGAAAAGTACCCCTTGAGGCAATGTCCCTATTTAATCATTCCCTTAAAGGGAATGCCCTATTTTCCAGATGACATTTAACAGCTGAGGCCAGCAACTCTCCTGAAGACAACTGGTACAGTTCACAACAGCCTGCTCTAAGAAATATCTGTATCAGGACCTTTAGAAAGACAAAGTTCATCTCCATGGATAGTTTTCAAAGCAGCCATCAAACACTACTTCTCCAACAACCAGTTAAAAAGCTCCAACTTCTTGCATACTGTTGTTAGAATTCTTCCCCATATGCCACAGGCTGTGGTGCACCGATGCTCAGTGTGAAAGCTATATTGAAAATACTCTGCTTGAGAAACATATTGGCATCAACTAATTTATGCTTCCTAGATGATGATGAGCTACATATGAGCAGGGGTCAGGAAGCTCAATTTCCTCTAAGGAGGCAGTGTTTGAGAAAGTATTTACAGAAAGAGGAGTGGTTAGTCTCCTAGACGCCTAGATCCTTAGGATTCATGGGGAAGTGACCTCTTCCAAATGCCCCACAATCCTTCACACTGCTCCTCTCTCTCTTTCCTGCAGAAACCGAAACCCTCTTGCACCTATGCAAAAAAACAGGTAAAATATGAGGATCACACTAATGCAGCAGCACAGTCATTGTTACACTGCACACGGCCAACATTTGGTACAGCTGGTTTTGTGATCAAACTGAAGGAGCTTGCTTCTGACCCATCTTACTTTCTCTGCACTGCAAGTGTCATCTTCTCAACAGCTGGCAGCAATCTAGAAACTTCTTCCATTCAGAGCCAGCCCCACAAAGATGTCCATCTTAAGTAGGAGAAAAGGCTACACACTTTCCCTAAAAAACTCAAATCTCCATAATGTCCTCCATTAAGATGTATATTAATCTAAAAAGATGCTACAGAATGAATCCTCACATTCTCTTTTATCCTTCTTATTCAATTACAGAATTTCTAGTGCATGACCCTAAACACAGATTTCAATGATAGCCATAAAAAATAACTTCCCTTTCACAGCATGTGCCAAATCAACATTCTTCAGCTTTTAGAGTTGGGAACTCCATTTCCATAGTGAATTTTCAAACCCCTACTGATTCACACATTTTGTTTTCTCCTACTAGGCACTGTCGTACAAGCTATGGAGTACAAAGAAAGTATATTCAAACATTTTGGAAAAGTTTAAAGATAAGTTTCAAATCTTCATTAAGTTAGAATGGGAAAACTTTCAATTGCTTATCTCCTCCCCACCCCTCAACTCCTAAGAAAACAAGAAAAAACTTGTAGCAGATGTCAAGGTCATATCTTCTAGTCTTCAGTCTGAATTTTGATGGAAAGTCTGCCAGCCAAAAG
Source organism: Cyanistes caeruleus (assembly GCF_971803275.1). Taxonomy (NCBI): domain Eukaryota; kingdom Metazoa; phylum Chordata; class Aves; order Passeriformes; family Paridae; genus Cyanistes; species Cyanistes caeruleus. Next base: position 53,346,065 of record NC_141704.1, on the reverse strand, counting down.
CGTCCCAACAACATTCTGCAGCTGAACTCTCCAAGTTCAAGCCTGCTCTACATCAGTGCACCACATACCAGTGGAATGCACTTCAGAGAACAGACAATCCTCAGGATCTCTCTGTCCTACTTAAACCAGGATAAGCTACTGTGTGAAAGTATAAAAATTGAACACTTAGTTATTTTGTTCTAACTAGCCTACTTCAAAAGTATCTTGTAGCTAGACTGTATGAGCCAAGACGACATCATTTGATACTCAGAGAAAATGTTCTGCAAAGCATACTGTCCTAACCTGACTTTCAAGATGAAATGTGCAGATATTTCTATTAAGTTTTAAACAGGAACAGGCATAGTGGGCTGTCACAGCAACCAAGGGAAAATTGGATAAAAAATTAGGGGCAGAAAATGCAAATTCTCATCACTTTACAAGTGACACAAGAGCTTTCTTTTTAGCAGCTAATCTTCCCTTTCAAATACTTCATCTGATTTTAGGTATTTTTTCACATCCTGGTAGATTTTAGTCTAGGACAGACAATTTTCCCTAGAAAAGATGCATAGAATAAGAATTCAGAACACTGATGGCACTAAAAAACAAAGATCATTTCCACCCAAAGCCCAAAAAAGCTGCACAGAAAACCACAAAACAAACAAAAAAACAAACAAAAAACTCCCAAACAAACCCCAGAAAACAACCCCCACTACTTATGCCCCAAAGGAAAAAACTTAATCGTGGAAAGAAAGCAAATACAGGATGGCATAAAGTCTTCTCTGCTTCAGTACCCACACAAAAGTTTAATTCCATATAACCAAATTAAACAAGGGAGTATGAGTTCAAGTTAGTATTAAAAAAAATAAACAGACCACTGAATGTTATTTATGACAGTCAACAGCTTCTAATGAAATTCATCCTCAGAAAAAAATGTTTAGAGAACTACAGGAAAGGTGAAAGAAGTCATCAAGTACTGCAGAAATAAAAAAAATGGAAAAAAATCATAAGATGGGCAAATAAAAACCTCAGTCTAATTAAGATTTCAGAAAGATACTAGAATGAAATTATTTAAGAATGGGGAGCATTAAAGCATAAAGCCAATTGACTTGACAGTCTTCTGTGTCAAGACAGTTTCTTACTTTATTGGACTAGTAGCCCTGCTGACTAGGAGAAAAGAAATACATGTTGCCAGTCTTGACTTGCATGCAACACAGTCAAAAATACATTCTCCCACTTATGCTAAACTATGATGAGGACAAAGTTGCGCAGAATGAAGTTCAAAATTTGGGTTTGCTTGTTTAATAGTTCCAACCAACCAGCTGTAGATATATTTACATGTATCTGTGGGACAGCCTTTACAGTGAGATTCTACAGGCATACTATTTAATATTTTTAATTTCCCTTTGGACAAAGGTATAAGGAATAGAACAAGAATCAAGCTGAGAGGTGGTGAGAACTATCTGACAAAACAATCTTGCATGAAGGTGACTCAGAATGAAAATTATGAATTCCAAAAAAGAGTACAAAGCACAGCAGGCCCACAACTACGGGAAAAAAAGCCCTACTTAAGTACCAAGATACAAAAGGACATCAGACTGTAGTGGATCAAATAGATTATAATTTCTTATGAGCTTCTCAGAGTAACTAATTAAAATACCTGTCAGGTTCAAAATTATGAAGATTTAATGTGAGATTTAACCTTAAAAAAAAAAAGTTAACAACACTCCCCTTACTCCTTTCTAAAATACAGACTTGATTTTTCTTTTGGTTGGCAGTCCATCGCATTCTCTATTACCCATACAAGCTACACCCATGAGGAACATCCAACAGAGCCATCCAATCAATAAAAGTTCATTTGTTGTTTTATAACAACATTGAAATTGATGTGTGCAGAACTCTCAAGTTTCACTATATTTTTCAGAGAAAACAATGCCTAAATAAATTCCTAAACAATTTCAAATATTACTTTTGCAAACTCTTTTTAAAAGTAAGACTGGAAGTACAGAATGACTAGGTTACTCAATGGCCATCTACAGAGCAAGAGAACTATTTATTCTTGCTCCTCTTCATAATTTAATATGAACACTAAACCATAAAATTTGTAATATGTAACCCATATTTTATGAAGCTCTGTATGACTTTTCCACTCACTTCATTCCTGCAGATATTTCTTTCTCTAAACTACCACAAGTAACAAACAAAAGCTCTTGAGTCTGTTGAGCTTGAGTCAGTCACGTATTTGTAAAATCAGCATGACAGGCAGTTCTTCCTCTTTTTCTCCTTCCCAACCTTCCCCCTGACATGCACGCGCATGTGCACACACAGAGGCTGCATTCTGGAAAGCAGAAGAGTCCTTAACAAGCTGTTGTGAAACAGATATGTTAAACCAGATATACAAGAGAAGTACCAACTCTCTGTCATCAGCAGTACGCATTTCAACAGAAATACAAATACCAGATTTGATTAAATGTAACTGATTTGTGCTTATAAACATCCAGATGGTACATGACTAAACACATTGCCCATGTTTTCTGAAGAAAAATGACCTTGTTATCCAAGTTAAAAAATTAAACATTTTATTTATGAGTCTCAAGGCACAAAACAAACTCATGGCAGTCCAAGTAGAGACCTGTATCTCATACTTAGGAGATGATCAGATATGCTTACAAAATACATTACACAGCCAAACTCTCAGGCAGAGTCAAGGAATATAGACCAAATACCAAGGAAATGTACAAAGATTCTATCCCAGTTCTTTGTATCTCACACTCTTAGGTATCTGGTGGGATTTAAATTGGGCTTTTCATACCTTAGCCTGTGACAAAAGGAATGATTCAGTGATGAAGATCAATAGATCACAGAACACAGAAGCCATGCCCTCATTTGGCTGGTTATATATTATCTCTACTTCAGCAGTAAAGGACATTAAGAGGTACAGATCCCAAATCCACAAAAATTCATCCTGACTAAACCTTACCTTCTTATTCTGGCTATAAATTTCAGCGGCTATTTTATAAATTACAGTGCATATAAGAGCTCACTCAACATGTGTATCAAATAGGAATAATTTAAAAAACCATCCTAAATCCAAGTTATGAAAAAAAAAAAACCCACAAAACTTCACAGAAGTAATTTGTACCTGTCTCCTTTCTTTATTCTCCCTTTCCCCCAGACAAAAAAAAAACAAAAAAAACCCAAAAAAAACCACACAAAAGAAATTGAACAGCACCTACTAAGAACCAGATTCATTGGCAACACTAAGTTTTTATTGAATCCAAAGCAAGTAATGAAAATAGTTCTTAAAAATAAAACAAAACCATAACAATCATAAAATATAAGTTTGTATAACTAATCTTCCCTTATTACTAGCTAAGAGAATACTGTTAGAAAAAATATCCTTTGGAATTTGGTCCTTTTTTCTAATTTAAGAATAAAATGGAATGTTATCAAGTCTGAAAAGGGGAAATTGATTGCATGCCCCTGCATCCTTTTTTCACTTGTTTACACAGTAGAATAACATTCCAAGCACTTCAATGTTTACAAAGCCAGTATTTGCAGCTCCTCCTGTAGCTCTCGCTACACTGCCCTGGATGCTCATCATTCACACTGAAAGGAGAAGTGGTTTGTAACAATGTGGAAAAAAGAATAGGATCCTGCAACTAAAGATCAGACCACATGCATAAAATCCACATGAAGGAAAGCAAAGCAACAGGTAATTTTAAATCTAGATGCTACTGCTAACTGAATAAGAAGAGCATTAACAACACTCGAGGAAGTTAAAGCAGAGAGGTAACAACAGGGCAGTAAACAAAGCCTCCTGGAAGGCAGCAGAGAGTAGGAAACACACACTCCTTTAGAGGGATTGCCAAACCTCTTGTGTACTTCTTCCCAGCAACACAAACTCTTAATCTTCAGCTTTACAACTCATCTAAATTACAGTGACTAATGGTGCTAGCTGGCACAGAAAGCAAAATCCAAACATCTATTGAAGGACAGACAAACTGGGAGCAAATACTCGCTCCAATAAGGTCTGTCCAAGGATCCAGCCCAATTCTTGAAGGTCAACCAGTATTGGTTCGCTCCCAATTCAGATAGTGCCATGAAGAACAGAAGGAAAGAAAGAAATTGCCAATGGAGACAACTTTCTTTTGACAAAGCAGTAATTGTGAGAATCAAACCAAATTTAACAAGCCCATTATAACCTCTCCAGGAGCCACAATATTCTCTTCCATGTTTTCAGCATACCATCATTGCCTCTGTTGCTTTTACACAGTTCCAGCCTGGGCTTTTTCAATGTTCTAGCAAAGACTTTTCTGTACAACATGAGTGACAGAGGGGAAATGAATATTTTCAAGTGATTTAGTCTCAGCAAAACTTCAACAATTTCATGGGGCAAGAAAATCAAGCCACTAATTTAGCCCAAGAACTTATCCTCTTGCCTAACTACAATGGCTTTTGCAATCAAGAAACCTTCTCAAAAAGGTCATACAATTTCTTTATAATGGAAACTATTAGGCAACCTAAATATAGAGGTTGCTACCAGTTCCCTCTATAACAGAGTACATTAGGGTTTTATTCAGTACTCCTTACTTGTGCTTCTAATTAACTTCAGCAGGGGATTTGTTCAAGAAAGGAGTAATTATTACAGTCCTATCTATGTTCCTTACATTTATATACATCTTTCATCTTGAAAAATCTCAAGATGTCTTAGAGGTCACATGTAGAAAATTACTACACACAGTGCAGTCTCCTATGAAGAGGAACATATGAATTTCTCAGTACCCAAGGAACAAAAAAAAAATAATTTAGGTTAGAAAGTAAATACTAAAGTCACGTGTACAGGGTCAGTGACATTACCAAGCTAACATCTGACAATAGCTGTAGAGTAAAAGGTAGAGGGATCTCCATCTAGCAGACAGGATCTTAGTTTCACAGCTGACTTGTGGCACATCGACTGGCACCATGCTGGGGCACTGCTTCAGTACTAAACCAAAGAGTGCCACCTTGGGAATCAGTTACACATTTCCTGCAGCATCCAGGATTTCCCTCGGGACATCACCCTCCAAGGACAGCTCAGCTTAACCACTCAATGCAATACTGCCATAGACAAAAAGTTGATTTAACTCCATAATCTAACCTGCTTTGAAAATTCAGTCTAGAAATAAAATATAATAAAGAAATTGCAAAATTTATTTGCACTACTCTTAACAATTCTATCAGTAACTACAGAACAAAATCCACTTCTGGCCTCTAGCACAAAAGATAACTCTTTCAGAGAGAAGAAATTATTCAACAGTGAAAACAAACTCTACCTGTATCTGAAAATACTTCTGTAAAGGTAAATGTGCATAATTAAAAAAATAAGTTTTAATCAACTTTGCACCTGATTTCCAGAGTCCTTCAAACCTACTTAGCTTCAATACAATTGCCTGTTTTCCCACCTACAAATTTGGTCACGTTTAGTGAAGTTTAACATGCAGAATCAGGTATTATACATTTCAACACAAAGAAAGAGATTTCTCTCAATTTAAAAAAAAAATACAATGTCTTACAGACAAAGCTCTAATCAGTAAAAAAAAAAAAAAAGAAAAAAACCAGAAAAAACAGTTAAAGCTTCTAAGTAAGAACTACTGCACAGCAACAACCATGCTGATGCATCAACTTAATCTAACATTGAGCTTCAAAATGGAAGACTGAAATAAATAAATAATGCATTTTCAGTGCCATTGAAACATGGCAGTATTGTTATCCTGTCCCACATTGATGAAAACCATTCTGTCCTATAGAAAACAACAACAAATTCTTCAACAACGTAATAATTTGGCCACTTGGACTCCAGGTCCTTGGGAAAAAGAAAAAACAGAAAACAACCACCCAGCTGGCCTTTTGTGTTTCTTTGGCACCCTAATGATTCTCCTCATGGACACAAAGGTCTACTTGCTAGCTCAAATCATATATCAAAACTGCAGACAAAAGCTGCCTGGCCTAAAACCTCAACTTTTATCTACCTCATGCCATGTGTAAAACCTGGATTTTGCAATCATCTGAAGATGCAATCCATCTAAACCTTAGGGGAAAAAAGAGTCCCAAAAACCTACTCAGGGATACATTGTAACAGAGTTTTAAGTAGAGAAACAAAAATCAACCAATCAACTACAGTTGGCATACCAGGTTACTGTCAGGGAGAAAGTGGAAACCAAAGAAAGAAAAAAGACATTTTGTTGCAAAATTATTTAAAATATGAAATATTCAAGTAGGGAGACTAGAAGACAATGAAAATATTTGTTTCTCAGAAGTTCAATTTTTTGTTTGTTAACTTTCAAAGCCTTTATCCAGCTGAGTTTCCAATGCAGTAAAACATAATTTTAAATTGACTTTTCTTATCAAACTGACTGGATGTTAAGGAGACCTTTTTCATTAATTCAGCAGTCTTACTTTGCTGAACATTACCAATCTGTACACACCTCTCTGTGACACAAACATAATGCCATTGTTATAACTGGAAATCATAATATATGTGACAGATACAATTCCCTCTCGTCACATTTACCTTACTGATTTCCTTTGTTAAAAAAAAACCCCAAACAATTGAACCAAAACATTCAACTAATATTCACAACTGAAGTTATGAGAAGTCCTTCCAATATCCATTCTGTTTTTCAGAAGTCAGGGAAACCAATTCCAGAAATAAAGAATAATCATTTTTGTCAAGTAATTGGACCCAACCTTGCACGTAAAATTTCAAACACGTAACATTTATTGCAAGTCATACTCAGCACTGCTTTGACCAATATCTATAATTTACGTGCAGCTTTTGATTGATAGGATTGCAACTTGACTGCCATTTAAACTTCTCTCGTTGATGGGATTAACCCACAGGTATGGTGGTGGTAAGAAAGGATTCTTGAGCGACATTCTCTTCCGTTAGCATGCACGGCTACAAGTGCACTCAAGTTCGTTTGTATAAAGCCTCCATTCCCCAAGCACACATGTTTAGGCCACTGGCAGGCACAGGAACCAGTTAATCCACAGCAAGCTTTGCGACTGGTGTACAGAGAAAAGGTCCTCCTGGGAAGTCACAGTTACACAGGGAGGCAATTCCATAAAGTGCAATTCAGCAAACAATTCCTCCCTAAACACTGAAGGGTTATAATCCACCCTCTCTATAGCCCTCGGAAACCTGCACGGCGATGTTCTGTGATGAAAAGCGAATTAAAATAATACTAATGCTAATCACACAAAGGGGATATGTACGAGGCTAAGTTAAACTCGTAGAAAAAAAATAATTTAAAATAAAAAAATAAAGAGGGTAAGTTAGCAGGCACACCCTAGCTTCTCCGTGAGAGGGGCATCTCTCCAGGGTTAGGATGTGCAGGCAGTTATGCCCTTCCTGGTATTTATTATTGCTGTTTCTACACACGCCAGCGCACCGCTGGGTCAGGTTCACCGAGGAGCCCCGGGCCGGGGGAGGCTGTGTGCTCCCGCCCCCACCCCTGATAAACGAGACCCGATGCCTGTCACGGCCGCCCCTCCCTCACACCCTGGGGATGCACCGCGGCTCCCCCGGCCCCGATTCCTGTCACGGCCGCACAGCCGCTCCCCCGCCGCCCCCGCTGGCGACCCACCGTGTGGAGGTGCCCTTCCTCACGTCGCACATCAAGCACTTGAAGGCCTCGGCGCTGTTGCGGAAGGTGCAGACGCTGCAGTCCCAGTACCCCTCGTCCGAGGAGGGTTTCGGCTGCCGCTTCGGCCTGCGGAGACACACGCGCGCCAGGGGCAGCACCGGCCGCGACGCCCCCGCCGCCCCCGGGGCGCCCCCGCCGCCATCGCCGCCGGCCCCGCGCTCCCGGAGGGCCCGGGGGAACGAGAAAGCGCCGCCGCTGCCCCTACCTGGTCGGGCTCTTCTTGTCTCCCATGCCGGCTCCAGACGCGTCCCGGCCCGGCCCCGGCGCGGCCCTTTGTGCGTTTGTCAATAAGGAGGAGCGCGGGGGGTCTCTGGGCTCTAGCGGGGACCCGGGGAGGAGGAGCCGCCGCCGCAACCTCCAGCTGTCGGGGAAACTCCCGCTGCCGCCGCTGCCGCCGCTGCCGCCGCCTCCCCGCTCACGTGTCCCCCCGCCGCCAACCAGCGGCGCCCGCAGGCCGCGGCGCCCGGCGGGCCGCGCACGGCGGCACCTTCGCTCCGCCGGCGGCTCGGGCGCTGCGAGCGGCGGCGGCGGGGCCGGGGCAACGCGGGGGCTGCTGGGGGCGGCGGGCGGAGCGGGGGCGGTGCCGGCGCCGGGGGGCGGCCCCGGCGGGGAGGCGGTGCCGGGCAGGACGGGCAGAGCGGCAGTGAGAGGGATTGCGGCCGGCCTGCGCGGCTCCTGCCTTAAAGCCGCCCCTCTGTTCTCTCCCGGGGTTGCTCGCGCTAGCGCCCGGATTGCCTTGTGCTTCTTCCCGCAGAAAACTGTTCCAGGCCGTGGTTTACAGTAAGAAACAAACGGGAATAAACTGAATACGAACTTCTGCTTAGAAGTCTTGGTCTAAAGCATCCCGTTGGCCTGAGGCCAAGGGAGAACACCGTGGGTACCAATACAAAACCAGGAGAGAGTGGTGTTACCTTGTACCCGCGTGCAGGGCGCTACTTTTGCACTTAAAAGCTTGCAAGTACAGCGTGGTTCTTTCTCATGCATCGTAGCAATCTCAGAAAGGACACGGCTGTTTATCACCTCAATTATCAGAGTGCACAAGACCCCAGTCACAGACTAGGATGCCATTTTGCAGGATGCTGTGCAAACAGAACAAAGAGCACATGTCCTAAGTACATAACAAAGACAGCAGTTAGACACAGGTAGAGAGCAGAATGCGAGCAGACAATTAAATGATACCGGTCAGCATCTCAGCGGCCAAAGCTATTACTGATGCATTGCCAAGAAATGATGGGATTTCTAGAACAAAATACACCCAAGGGGAGTTTTAGCGAAGTGTGTGAAGACATAGATAGACGCGTTTAAAAATTAATCAACTAGACAACAGAGAAACTTTCTGATTCTGAAGGCATAGTTGTCAAGACAAATTTCAGCTAAAAATACTGGGATAGAGAGGGATTAATAATTCGGGAAGCAATTAAAGACCCCTTAATTGGAACGTAACATTTATGCAAAAGAACTAACACTTTTACAATATTCCCAATATTCTCTGTCTCTCTAGGAATGCTGTGTGTCAACGGTTGGAATCCTGTGTAGGATTTACTTGTGGCTGGCCATTTATCCTGAATTCCTTCTGCATTCACATCCAGCTTTCAGTATTGCCAGTTTCTTCATGTTACAGTTCTCTTTCTGTATCTGCCTGACCTATTCCTTTCTTCCTCTATTGCAATTTCTTTCTCCCTTATCTCTTTATGGTTCTTATGCAGTCTTCTTTAAATTATGAATAAAATGTACGGATTGCTCGTCTGAGGGCAAGGCATGCCACACACAGACAGCTGGCCTGAGTTCATTTGCATTTTGTTAGACATCTGCATGAACTAGGAGCCTGGACTCAGCTCTCAGCAGGAGAAACAAGCTCACCCCTTCATGATATGAAGGTGGTTGATCTGATACTAAGACAGGAATACAATTTTCTCACTTATTTCTTTAAGTAGAATATTTCTTTCCATTGACTATAAAGAGTGCTTTGCACCAGTAGTCCAAAAGTGGATGTTTAAAGTGACAGAATTAAATGAGGTGTCTCATCTGTGCTTGAACCTGACAGTATGTAGAAATCTCTTGATGGTAAGCAGTGAAGAAACCTATCTCTTTATGCCCTTTTCCACAGCACTCTCTTTCTACTGTATAAATAAACATTATTTCCCCACTTTTAGAAAGTAATTGTTTTGAAATAACTGCTTTCTCTTGGCCTTTCCCCTGTCACAGCCTCCTTTCTCCATACTGATTGTGGGAAACAGAACTTCCACTGATGGTTACAAAATGCCGAGATATGTTGTAATCCCTCAGGAACCGTTCTTGGAGAGGACCATTTCTAATCAGGAGAAGGAAATGCAACTGCCAGCCATAAATGTTATCCCTAACAGAAGAGTAATCTTTCTGGCTGTTGCATTCCAGACCTTCTGCTTCAAGGTCATCACCCAACCAACCATGCCTAAAAATCATCATGCTTTCCCAGCAGCATTGGGCCTGTTTCCCCTGAGCTCCAGCTAACCCTCATTTTGGGAGCTGAAATGTGATTTGGATGGTACATTCAAAAGTTCAGGTGTATGGGTCATGATGCAACTCATAGTCGCATGGGTTTGTGCAAGTGTGAGTCTTATTCTTGCACAATGATGAAAAGGAAGGAAATACTATTTTCCTTGCATCCTTGTTCTGTCCTCAAATAGGAACACAAGAGGAGACCACCTAAAGCATCAAGGCATCCCATGTCATCTCTGCAACTGAAAGAGTGATGGAAGGCATTATGTAGCAGCAATGCTGAAGAGCACGTGTAAGAGGTGTGTGTAATAGTCAGATACTGAAGAGACTCAGTGGGACTTTGATAAACTGAAAAAGTCAAGAATTCCATAGTCAGATATTTTGTCATCCAGTTCTATTCATGTGAACCCAGAAAACTCATCTGTCTTTGCTAAATATTTCTATGGCACATGATCTAGAAAGATTGAATGACAAAATTAATGGTATCAGTATTAGCAGTCTTGTAAAAAATATTTCTGGGAAAGAAAAGGGACGAATGAACTATAATTTTGAACACCCTTAAATTTTGACTTTGTCTAGTGCAGTTGTTCCAGAGCTATTATTTGTCCCCTGCTTTAATTCAGCTGAGCTAAAGTAAACACATATTTAAGGCAGAAGGAATGGGCAATATAATTGTATCTTTTTACATCAGGTATCACTCTCTAGATAGTGTTTGGTTTCTTATTATCTTTAAATGAACCTTTTTTTGTAGCATTGTACAAGGGAAATGCTCATAGTATGATTATGATATTGAAAATTATGTATGCTGATAGCTTTGTGGAAGTTATTTATTTCAATATATGGTATAAATGTTCTGGCATTCATGACTTCTCAGCTAAAAGTCTGTCGTAATGAAGAGGATGTGAAAGAGTAGCAATTTTTAAATACCTATTGTGTAAAAATTCCTACTGTAGAGAAAATTACAGTTGTTCCCAAAAAAAGGTGTTCACGTAAGAGGCTATTAAGAACAAGCTGGTGCTGTGTAAATCTATACAAAGGCTTGCCATTTAGTCAATACTTGAACCATCCCTGTGCACATCAAACCTACCCCAGTATGCAGGAGCATTATCAGCATCTTGTGCTATTAAGTAATCACTTTGTCAGTGTTTGAGCTTAAAAAGCTCTCCATAAAGGTGATTATCATTATGTTGTAGATAAACCACATTTTAATCCCTATTCATGAAAAAGAATACTACGTAAGTATAAAACTGTACTAGAACAAATGCATGTTATTCCACCGTGGTGTATCTGTTTTGCTTGGGTTGCACTGACGTAATGAAATTAATACAATTAAATAAATTAATGGGAATTTGACTGGCAAGGGTTTTTTGATATATTAGGTATAATAAGGTCTGAATCCTGTCTGGGTTTCTATATGATCCTGGGTGTGGGAATTAAAAATCAGAGATAGTGAAAAGTGAAAGCTGCTTGCAGACTTGATAATAAAGACAATAAGATTGATGACAGCAAGCATTGCCCCTCCAGCAATTTTGCTCAGCCAGTTTGCTCAGCCTCGGGTGCAGCCCAAGCTATCAAAAGGTATCAGTGGGTCCTGACAACTCATGCTCCTCTTACTAGTATGTGGAAACAGGAGAGTGAAATTCTGCTTTAGAAGGGGCCACAACAGAGAGGGATGACACCTAGAATACTTCATAATATCAGAGAGCCTAAAAGCTATTTTAAAAGAGTTTTCACTTCCTTGCATGTACAAGCCTGACCTAAACATACTGTGTATTTTTTAGGGAACTATAGCACTTATGAGAGTTGATTCATCACCATATCCTTCAGGTTTCACACTGTTAGAATGGCCCTGACATCAGCAGGGATATGCTGTCATGAACCTTGAGTAACATGGTGGTAATTAAGTCCAGGAGTCTTTCTAGGGTCATAATTTGACTGCATGTTTATGCAAATTAGCCTCCAAATTCATATGACAGAGGATTGTACACAGAACACCTGCAGGTTACAGCACAGCAGTAGCTACATGTGATCAATAAAAATCTGATCATAATGGTTATTTTTTATATTTGCCCCTCTGTGAACTGGGATGAAATTATCAAACCACTTACTTTCAGGTACTTGGTAATTATCAACTAATTATTTCAGTAACTGCTTATTTGTCATTCACTCTCTTTGTTCAGGCCTAGCCTTTTTCCTTTCAGATTTTGTAGTGAATTTTAAAGTCATTCAGCTCTATAGTTTCTTTAAATCCTCTGCTTCATCAAAGAAAACTCTTAAAGTACAAGTTTCCCTTCTTTTTCTATTTAGCCTCTCCCTGAGGTAATTCAAGATGTGAAAGATCACTGGTAGGAATGAAAGAACATTCTCAACATTCACTCAATATTTCTGGTCCTTCTGCTGGGATTTGGTAGCACACATGGCAGTCTTTTAGACTGAAAAGAAGTTATTTTGGGTAGGTCAGACTTAATAAATAATACTGACACTTAATTCTATCATACCTCATGCAGAAGAGGTTTGCTAAAAACTGCCTGTGAATGTTAAATTGATGGTATGCCAGGCAATTACTTCAAACACTGGAACAGTCTTCACACCCTTTGTCTGGACCTGAGGAAGCAGTGGAAGTTTTCAACCCAAGAAATGGTGAAACAATGGCTCCTCCAGGGCAAATCGTTCAAAGTGCTAAAGCCAGATTTTGCTTTGAACCATCTATAAAGGAAGCAGAGGAAGACAAGGCTCACAAGCATCTGTGAATTTGGATCCCCAGGTGAAACTGCTCTTATCAACTATTTAAATTTGGGGCTGAATTTTTCCCTATCTGCTCCCATCAAGGTGAATTGAGATAGTGTCCCATACACCCTGTGCCAAAGGGGGATTTATTTGGGCAAAGCCAGTTTCCTGAGGAGGACTAAGTATATATTGCTGAGGCTCCTTTAAACAGAAAAAATCTCTTGCTGACTTCAGGGTAAGATCTAGCTGGTTACAGGTGTGAACACATAGATACCTCAATTAACAGGTCAAGCTCTCTCGGGCCTATAGGAGAGAAAAAAAAAATCCCACTCTCCGTGCTATCTGTTCATGTCTGCTCCTTGATTTCTTCATGTGCCTTGATCCCTCCTAATCTGCTCCCTCATTCCTTTTCTGCTATTTGTCAACTTCCTGGTTGTGTTTTTTTCATCTCTTCTTTATGTGTTACTTCATTCTCCTTCCTGTTTTCTTTTGCTCCTTGTCTTTATGTCTGAGATTTGTCTTTCTGTCTGGTCTTCTGCATTACTAATTCTGCATGGTCCATCCTTCAAGTTTCTTTTCTGTCATGTCTCACTCTTCTTTTGCTTGACTTTCACTTGCACTGATGCTCTCTCTTTTAGAAGTTGTTTTAAAGTGTTAAAATTTGACAGGAGGTTGAGTTTCCAATTTTTGTGTCACGCAGGTAGCAGGCTTCCCATGGAATTAGTGCCAAAGGAAGAACAGCAGCCCAAAGGAGATTTCACAGTTTACATCAATATTTAAAGCATTTTGAATCTGATTAGGGAATATGGCTAAAAGTCACATAGCTTCTTGGTCCTACATAGCATTTTTTAAAGGCTGTCAGAGAAATAAATGAAATACTAGAACTAAAGCCTCTAAGCCAGTTCCATGCTTAGTTCAGTGTTCCAACATCGTTTCAAGACAGCACTCAAACACCTACTGCAATGTCTGGATTTACAAATGCCATAAGCTGCCTTTGGATCAAAAGTGCTGTTCAATTTTTCTCACCATAAATCTCTTTTATGAATTCCTTCAGATTTACTCTGAGATCAGAATTTGACTTACAGGCATTATCTTTGACTAACAATGGGAAAAGGGTGAATGTGTTTGCATTGTGGGATCAGTAGGAAAAAAATATATTGCAGATGTACTGATTTTTTCAGATGTAACAGAAGTAATGAATGAACAAACCAACCTTCTGTCACAAAAAAACACACAAAGATGATTATTCCTTGAGAAGCGTACCTTTTCTGTCTGTAGTAAAAAGCATATTTCACTGCTTATAATTATATATACACATATACAAACACAGAGACATGGGTACTTAAACATTCAAGAGAATTGCAAATTTTTCTTGAAAGGTATTCCATATCAGCTCACTACATTTTCATTATGAAATATTGTGAAATATTCTGAGGTAAGAGATCTCCATCCTCACAAGTCTCTTTTTTCCCAATTTCCATATTATTCTAGGTGAGGAAGATAATGCAGGAGTGCTAGTTAGGATCTCACTTTTCTTTTTTGGCTTGGAATTAATTGCTTGGTCTCAGTTTGCCAAAGCTTACACCCCCTGTGACATAATCTATATCAGTATCCTCTGCCTCCTGCTCCAGTGTTATATTTCCATTTTTTGTTGGTTTGGCAATGCCAGTATCCCTAAATAACTGTGCACTGCATCTTACCACCCTTTTGTCCTTCTTCCTATCCTTTTGCCTGTTTTCCCATCTTTTTGCTTGGACTTGTACTGTTGCCATGTGCAGGGCTGGACTGTGTAGACTCAATATTGCATAAAACTATCTTACAGAGATTATTTTTCAAAATAAATTTTAAATATTAATTTAAAAATTAGTATACAAATGAGAGAAAGAAAGAAAGATAAATGAGGTTCTTTAATTAATATGGAGTATGCACTCAGGCTTTTCCTGTAGGTTTAGAACACTGTTTACAGTGAGCCTACTGCACTGACAGGTGATCTAGGGCTGGAAGAAATCTCCCAGAGGAACCTGTCAGTTGACACAGATCAGTGTTGATTCCTCCTGTTAGGTAATTGCTCATGTAGAAGATTCTCCAAGTTGTTCAGAATTCAAAAAAATGTATCAGTATAAAAGACGATTGAACCTTGTAGTGCTGCTGTTTTTGACTCAAACCTTTAAAAATGCCATGGAAAAAAAATACTGCAGTTAGCAAGATGATCATCACAGATCACCATCACTGGAAGTTGAACACTAAGACAAGATGATATCTTCACAAAGTAGCTACTCCACGGTGTTTGACTAGGGCTGTCAAGCCAGGAGATGACCATGATGCTGCATGGCTAATGCTGCAAAGGCACACCATTGATGCAAAAGCTCTGTTCCCAAGATAAACTGCTGCCCTCTGGCTATTAAAAAAAAAAGAAAAAAAGTACACGTAATTAACATAATTACACAAAAGGGAGTTTGAAAAATGACAAATTTTATTACAAGTTGAATATGAGTCAACAGTGTGCCCTGGCAGCCAGGAGGGCCAACCATGTAGCATGGCTGATGCAGCATCATCAGCCAGGACAAAGGAGAGGATTGTCCCTCTCTGCTCTGCTCTGGGGTGGCCTCACCTTGATTTCTGGGGGCAGTTTTGAGTGCCACAGTGCAAGGAAAATATAAAGCTATCTGAGAGTGTCCAAAGGAGAGCAACAAAGATGGTGAAAGGCCTTGAGGCCTTTTTTGAAGAGCGACTGTGGTCACTTGGTCTGTTCAGCCTGCAGAAGAGCAGACTGTGGGGAGACCTCATTGCAGTCTGCTCACTACAATCACTACTTCTTCAGAAGGTGAAAAGGAGGGGCAGGCATTGATCTCTTCACCCTTATGACCATTGATAGGACAAGAGGGAATGGCCTGAAGGTGAGTCAGGGTAGGTTTCGATTGGATATCAGAAAAAGGTTTCTCACCCAGAGGCTGGTTGGGCACTGGAACACCCTTCTCAAGGGACACGGTCACAGCACCAGTCTGACAGAGTGCAAGAAATGTTTGAGCAACATTCTCAGACACCTGCTGTGATTCTTGGGGTGTCCTATGCAGGGACAGGAGATGGACTTGATCATCCTGATGGATCCCTTACAAATCCTTGTATTCTATGATTAATTCTGTATTTAGAGTTAACATCAGAGTTATCATCATATGTAGCTGTTACACACTCTTGACTTACCCTCAGAATGCTCTCTTACAGCCCTACAAAGAAATCTTCAAAGAAACCCTGAGATCAAGGCAGTGTAAGCACAAGCTTTAAGTCAGCTTTGAGTGACAGCTTGTGATTTGGTTTCAAACATACCCACCAGATCTGTCTCAGCTTGTTCATTACCACTTGCAAAATAAATAAGGACATTCATTGCCTTAATGTATCTCCTCCAGAATAAAGTCTTTATACATATCTATTAAATTACATATTTCAGAGAAGAACTGTTCTTTCCTGAAGATTGAATTTATGAAAAGACTATCTAGAATCTTATATTTTTAATTAATTTAATATTCTGTAGCATTCCAGACAACTCTAATATCCAAATTTGTTCTCACCAAATCTATATAGTTATTATCATTTTAATATAAACCTTGATAAATATTTCTAAGAGTGAAGTGTTGAATATCCTTTTTACCATTTCAGTAGAATATATAGTAAAGGCATTTCCATTATCCTTGAGGAAGTACTTAAGCAGATAAAGTAATTAATAACGTGAGATACTAGCTCATATGTTAACAACAGAATATTTGTTAGCTGCACATATATCTTGGCTTGAAAAGACAGGTGTCTGCTAAGCAAGGCAGAAACCTCCCTTGAAATGGAAAAATGTAAACCCCCACCCCTGAA
Organism: Cyanistes caeruleus; assembly: GCF_971803275.1. NCBI lineage: Eukaryota > Metazoa > Chordata > Aves > Passeriformes > Paridae > Cyanistes > Cyanistes caeruleus. The sequence goes on along the minus strand of NC_141704.1, from coordinate 53,329,338 downwards.
TTATTATAATCTTGAAATCAAGGGGCTCTCAAGCAAAGATATGGGAATAGGAACATCAGTTCTTTAGTAGGAGAATTAAAACAAAAATGCAGTAGTACAGAAAAACCAACCCACTGACAGAGTCAGAACACAGCCTGACGCCCCATTGGTCAGGGTGTTGGTAGCAGTCTGATTAAATGGTGGCTGCAGTCCTCCTGGAGTGACAGCTGTGGTTCTGCTGAAGCAGTGATGCTGTAGTTTTTCTCTGAAGGTCCAGTGGTGGTGTAGATGGGTCTGGTCTCTCCCCTGGGAATCCAGTGGAGAAAGGCTGCTGTGGTGTTCCAAGTCTCAGATTATATCCAGGTAGGAATGCTTGGCTCCTCCCCCTGGGTGGAGCATCCCACAACGGGATGATGTCATTTTATCAGTCATGCAGTGAGACTCAATGGCCCATTAACAGAAGATATCCCCCTGGAGGGAGGATGGGTCATGGAAGAGATGAAGAACACTGCCCCACCTGGTTTTAACAGCTGGCCCATTAACAGAAGACATCCCACTGGAGTTCTGAGGGATAGGTCATGGAAGAGAAAAAGAACACTGCCTCACCAGGTTTTAACAGATGGTAATAGAATACATACTTTTGGTTACATCTTGCATTGCAACCCAAGACAACATATAAGATTTTAAACAAATTCAGGCATTTTAGATGTAGTGGAATTGTTTGCAAGAAAAAAATCCTGTAATCAGATTTATTTGTTGGAAAAAATCTGTAGCACAGTTAAGAAGAGAGACGTGTATCTGAAACTCTTTAGTCATGTCTCTCATTAATGTGCAGTAGAACACAGTAAATACTGTGCTTGGGTTAACCATCACATCCTTATGTGAGCCGTTCAAACTGTAGGCAATTCCAGGTAAGACTCTGTCCTTGTGTAACTAGAAGGTAGCTAACTGTATAGCAGACATGGGAAAGAAGCAGTTCCACAGAGAAGTGTCAGGAAAAAATGGATTGACTTTGTCTTCATGTGGTAACTTCAGGAGGTCAAACACAAGAGAAGTCGTGAAGCTTCAAAGTCTAAAAAGTGTGTGTATTCTAAGAGCTGTTTGATCTGTCTTCTTAGGAGTCTGCCTGGGACACTAGCCAGAATAGCACTACAACAGCACCTGACAGATAAAATTAAAGCATGAATCATAATCTCTCTGGTCTGCCAAACTGAGTTTTATTCAAGTTGTAGCTTCAAGATGGATTACAGTTTGATGGCATGTCCTTAAGCTAACTATCCCTTAATTTCAAATGGTGCTGTGAGAAGGTTGTGCATTGGCATTGGGGTACAAACGTGGGTTTGTGTGATGAGAATTGAGTGAAGGGAGCTCAAATTGTAATGGTTTCTGTTGTGTAAATTTAAATGAAATACCAGCTGGATATTTGCCAGGATGAGATATTCTGGCAGAGCACTTAAATGTATTGAGCAAGCACTTTGGACTAATATAAAAGAATAAAGGGCGCTGTAACACTCAAGGCAGAGAAAACGTGGAATGCTTCAAAAACAAGCATTCAAAATAGCATTGATAATAAATTATTTAAATGGAATTTGGAATATGGAATTCTTGATGTTTGGAGCCTTTTTCTTAGGTATGAGGAAGAAGGACAGCAGAATAGACATGGAAGAAAGCCCATTATAAGGCAGAAGGGTATTATTTTGTTAATGCTAACATTACTGATAAACCAATCTTCCAAACAAATCTACATAATCCATAATCTTTGAAACTATAGAATTGGTTGTGTTCCACAGTAAGTATCATCCTTACAATTTTTATTTTAGACATTGTAACAATCAAAGGGTGGTATAGCTTCAAAGAGTAACATGACATAAAAGCTGAAGTTCAATTTAGCATGCTGGTAATGGACAAAGCACTGGGATTTTTCAGTTGGCTTGACTGGGACAAGGGATGGACATACAGGAGTTTTCAATCATCAGCTTGCCTTGATATGCATGACTGAATATAGGCTTAGTTAAAATAAGCAGTTTGTAATTGCCAACAAACTGCTTGTTTTATTAAGACCAATAAAAAAGACAAATGCAACCTAAGAGATTTTTAGATTTGTGTATCTTAACAATATTTGTAATCCATTGATCATAGGATAGTATAGAAACAAAACAGACTATTCAGTTTACAATTCAAAGCATTCTTACATTTGAGATATCAACTCACAAAAATAAAACACCTAGTAGACTTCAGTGTAAGAATATGGATTTACTTGTAGTCTCATTGGTAGTGTTCATTAAGGACCTGACATTCAGTTTATTGGTTGCAGATACAACCAAATCTGGGAAAAAGTGAGTCCGATTTTGATAAGAGTAGCCATAAGTGGCTGAAGTTGGTATTTTTCCAGGATTACTTTCAGTTATAATAGTGATATATATTCTTAATATTAACTCCAATTTAACTTTTTTTTTCGTCTAATAATTTCTTCACAAAGTTTTTTATTTATTTAACCAGAAATAAATTAATAATATTACATATTCTGGTTTATTAATCCAGAATATTTAACCAGAAAGTCTGTGAGGAAACCCAGTAAGACACAATAAAGATACTGTAATACCTCACAGAACTTGAAGATATAAATGTGGAATCTTGTCTCAGCTGAAAAACACCTGAAGTTTTGAGCCAGATTCATCAGTGGGCACTGTCTTTGTGCTGCTATGTACCAAGGCAAAGGGAGATACAAGTTAGGCCAGGTCTGCTGATCAGCTGCTTTGCATTACTGTGTGAACTATCACCAGTCAGAGACTGCTCATCATTTGACCAGCAGGCAGGCACAGACAAGCTCACAAGAGTGGCCTTGGGGACCAGGTGGTTTCCATGTGTGTTGTCAGGGAGGGCTATTAACAGATGAGGCCAATGTCCCCAGTTGCTTTTGCCCAGATAAGCTGATCATGCAAGTGAGGAAGCATGACACTCGACTCTTATCTCCAGGTGTATGTGTATAGATACATCTACAGAGATGCATATATACACTAAGGTATAGATCTGCACCTGCTTATTGCTTATAGCAGCTTCCATAGCAGTTGTTAATACCATACTATTAATGTATGTCCTCCATATGAAACCTACATGTGACATTTCAGTAGATTTAACACAAAGGAAAGTTTGCATGCTCCTACATTTTCACATTATTGAACAAAATAATGAACAAAAAAGTTGCATCCTCGGCATGCACCAGAAAGGATGTGGCAACCCAGACAGAGCTCCACAAAAACATGCAGCCAGGTCTTAGGCTGCAGATGTTGTCTACCTAAAGTTTTAGTACAATTTTGGACATCATTTTCCAATGTTCTCCTGCAGAAACTGGCTTCCCATGGTGTGGATAGGTGCTGGGTAAAAATTTTCAGAAAACCCATGTGGATACAGCTTTTGAGGACATGGGTTGCTGGTGAATTTGTTGTGGTGCTAGGTGATGGTTGGGCTTGATGATCTTGGAGGTCTTTTCAGCCTTAATGGTTGTACGATTCTAGCAGAGATGTGGAATAAGAGACTGGCAAATTAAAGTTTTTGAAGTGACTGGTTTAGGTTTTTTTGCTTTCTATTTTAAGTTAAAAATTAGTTAAAACATTTTATCAGTAAATTGTCAGAAAAAGTGCTGTACTTGAAGGATAGGTAATGCAGCCTATGACACATCCTTGGTGATGCATCCTACAATCCATACAAAAGGATCTTGAACTTTGATATGTACAAAGCAAAGAAGTTTTGAATCATTCTCTCAGATCTCTATATGAAGACACATACTAGAATCACACCAGTACTCTATGTTCCTTACAGTACATTGAAAGTCTGAAACTGAGAGAAAAAAAAAATCACCTGTGGTGATGATTTTACAGATTATATAAGCATTCTCTGATGTTCAAAAGTTGTAAGAAAGGGTTGTCATAGTAGGCATAGTTAGGATGATCTCTAACAGCATGCAGCCATATCAGTATGAAGTCCTCAGTAAAGAGCTTGGAAGAATTATTTCTGGACAGTTGAATCACAGTGTCTTAGATGTGCTGATGAATGGTGTTGCTATACAAAACCTGAGTTCAGAAGCAACCTTAAAATGTCTGTTTCCAGTGTTATCAAAGATAACACTTTAGGGAAGTATTGTAAAGCTAATATTACCCCTATAAAGTGAATAGTAGGAACATCAGTGATCATATGAGCATGCCACAGCTATACCTGGACAGTGGGAAATCCAGGGAATTAAAAGCAAGAGACAATAAGTTCCATAAGACGGTCTGGGTGAAACTTTACTTTTGCTGTGTGGTATGTTTCATTTTTAATTAGCAAGGAAAAAGGTTCAGAGAGCCCCAGAGCCCACAGCTCCAGGGACATTGGGCCTGAAAAAGTCATGCCAAGGAGAACACAGCATTACAGCAATATTCCTTCTTCCTGAAGGAATCATTCTTACCTGGGGCCACTCATGGAACCTGGAACCTTCATCCTAAGGTTTAACCTAAACAATTAGGTTTCGGGTTGGGTTCAGACAACCAGCAGGCATACAGCTCTACAGACACTGGAGCTTGGAAAGGGATACCATGGTGAGCAGGATGCTGCACCTAAACTGCTCCTTCCACATTTTGTAGTCTGGGCCACTCAAAGTACTTGGTACATTGGCTTCAACCCCAAGTTGCCATTAGGGTCAAAGGGTAGGGTTAGGGTTCAGAGAACCACAAAGAGTCCCAGGGACTCCAGGTCTCAAAAAGGTGAGACGTGGAGAACATTCACTGCACCAATATTGCTCTCTCCACATCTTTCTGGTCTGGGCTAGCCATGGTACCTGAGATCTCAGTCTCAACCAAAAGCCACAATTAGACTTAGGATAAGGGTTCACAGAACCACAAAGCCTACCACAACAGGACACTGAGGCTTGAAAAGGCATGCCAGGGAGAGCACAGGACAGCACTGTCAAACATAAACATTGACACTTACAAGTTTCTTAACTTAGTCATCCATGGTATGTGGGGGTCTCAGCCTATATCAAAAACTACTGTTAGGATCAAGGGGTAGGGTTTGGGTTCAGAGAACCACAATGTTTACAGCTCTGTAGACACAGGGGCTGTAAAAGGTACAGCAAGGGGGGGCACAACAATGCACCAACGTTGGTCTCCCCACATCTTTCTTATGTTTGCCATCCATGGTGCTGGGACCTCAGCTTCAACCCCAAGTCTCCTGTAGGTTTAGAGTTATGGGTTGGTGCCCCCTCCAGGGACAATGGGAGTGGAAAAGGCATATCAAGGAGAGCCCAGCACTGTGCCAACATTGCCAACTTCACGTTTATAGTCTTGCCCTCCTATAGTACTGGAGATCTCAGTTTCAGATCTCCTACGCATTAAGGGATTGCATGAGTCTTCCATAATCCAAGATATTTTATGCACAAAGTGTATCAGTTTAGTTTTTTATTTTCTTGGAGAAAACTACCAGCTTCTAAGTTCCTTTATAGATACTTCATTTTTTTTTTTTTAAAAAAAAGAGCATTATGCAGAGGGTAGCAACTGTATCTTTTTTCCTGTTGCACATGAAATATTTTATACAGACATGATTTCAGAGTCATTCTTTTTGTTTGAAATCAAATAGAGGCAGAAGACTAGAGTAATACACTAGGTTGTTTGAATTTTTTGTTGGCTCTCCTCACAACTTGTAAATTCCCAGAATCACAACAACATTCTCCTTTACTCCAGTCTAGTTTGACACTCAGCTAGGAGCTGATCACCAGACCTTCGTCTGCTATATTTCTTCAATGAGCCAGCTGAGAACCCTTTTTTTGGTAGTTGACAGGGCCAAATGTACTGATTGAATTGATTCATAGACTGCATTTCAGGACAGCATTATGTGCTTATACTGAAATAAACAGTGGGCACAAGTTTACTCTTTAAACTTGCTTTGAGATTGTTTACATGTGTCCCTAACTCAGCCCTGGAGTTCTCTGAGTTCTTGGCTGCCTGACACTGTAAATCTTCAGTGACTCTTCTTAAAGCCAAGCATTCACTCTGGATTTTGAAGGGATTTAAATGGATGCAGATTTGTCAGTTTCACCTTCTTCAGGTTTCCTTTTCCACCTAAAATAAAATAAGCAGATGGAATCTCAAGCCTTCTGAGAATAAGCGCAGGGAAGTTGTTTTCCGTGGGTGAGCAAAAACAGGCTAGAGGATAATTTGGAATTTATTGCTGCTTAATCTGGAGTAATTGTGCCCTTCTGAGAAGCCTGAGGAGGCTCGGGGAAAGCACATATTAACTTGAAAACTTTGCTAGGAAAAAGAGCCATGTCAAACTCGTCAGTTTCCACAAAAATTGCTGATGTGGAAATAATAGACAAATTTTTATTTTTCTGATTATGTTAAACGATGTATGGATTAAGTTGTATCAAAACCCCCCAAATTGACATCTTCTCTATTTAGAAACCTGTGTTAATGGATATGAATACATACATTAAGAGTGACTTGTTTATTGACATCCAAAGCATTCTGACATAATTATAGCACTCCACAGTCTTCCTTAATGGATAGTGTTAAATTTGGAGTCTATCTGTGTTAATAATCATTCTCTGTATTAATAGATGCCAGCTGTGAGATAAGCCTCTGACAGCTTCTTAAAAATACTGTTATTCATTCACACTGACTTCATGTGTAGCTAATCATTGCATTTGTTGCCAAAAGCTAAAAAGAAAATCACCACTTCACTATTGTAAATATTTAACTGATGAAATATAAAATATTCTCTGGCTTGGTTTTGTTCTCTGCCAAATGAAATAGTATTTTTAAATAATCATTCTTTCCTGTTACATTTGTTTGATGAAGAAGCTACGATAGAGTGTCTTACCAGCTCTGCAGCTTCACAGGAAATTTCTCAGAGAATATTTTTATGCTCAAAATCACCTGAAGAAAAATTTTAATGCAAGTACTTCTGAAGAGCAACGGTAACTAAACGTGGGGTTTCACAATCCCTTTTTGCAAGCTAATTGTGGGTTTCCACCCAGGGGAGCGTTCCCTTTCCCTGCCCAGTGGTCTGCTCCTGTCTCCCTATGCATCGGATGCCTCAGGGACAGGGCAGCGCATGGGCAGCTGGACCACCTTGCCAGGCTGACTGTAACCCCTCTGCTGGGTTTGCTGCAGAGCTCATCTTCTCTGTTCTGATCTGTGAGCTAGTCCAGCTCAGCCCACAGCTGCTTGATTGGAAACAGCAGGAGCTTGCAACTAGAAGCAAGGAGGAAAGAGCTGGCCTGTTCTTTCTAGGCTGCAGAGGCTCAGGCTTCATTGCACACGACTCAGCAACATAAATATAGGCAGCCTCAGCAAAAGGATAGAATATGAGGTTGCACTGAAAATCAGACAAAAACCCAAATTGTTGTTCTAACAAAAAAAAAAGATGAATCTGACCTATGATCAAAAGACAGAAAAGTCTCCAAACAGACAACTTACTGGGAAGTGAAAAGCTCTTTGTAGTTTATCACTTATTTAACAGCAGAGACATAAGTGGTACTTCACAGACATGACTTGATCCCTGGCACTCACAAGCTAAGCTTTCAGCCTCTACATTGCAAGACAGAGGCAGAGAGACCAGCTTACATCACAGGGTTGCAGTCCTAAAGGATCAGATGCTGTATTAAATAATTAAACATGATAATGGGAGAACTGACCCAGACAGTGAGCAGACACATCTACATTAACTTACAAGAATAATGTGTACTCTCTCACAGCTTGCTAATGCTAGAAGCTAAGGCCCTGCTTTCGCAGGGATTTTTCCTGGCTGGGTGGCCTCACCTTTTCCCATTCTTTTTGCCTCTGTCACTGTCTGATCCATGGGTGAGCCAGGTCAGCTTGTGAGGTAGTTTTCTACCAGCTCAGCCAGCAGATCCCAAAAATTGCGACCTTGTGAACATTTAGAAGAGCCAGAGAAACTGACAGAGTGGAAACCATCCCTCTGTGAACAACCAGGCATCCTATTGTCTCAGACGTAATGGGAACCCTCTCCAAAGTTCCTCAAAGCACTAATTATTTGCATTCAATTGATAGCATTAGTGATGGCTATAGCCAACTACAGCTGGCTATTTTTTACTTTTTAAAAAAAAAAATCTCAGGATAATTCGAGTTAGAAGGATCTCAAGAGGTCTCTGGTCCAATCTCCTGATCAAAGCAGAGAATTCAGACTGGTTTGCTTTGTTTTTTGTTCTTTTTTCCCCTCAAAATCATTCTCTTTATTTGAGAAGATGCACAATTTATATAAAGTTTGTTGTATTTCCCAGGGAAAGGCCTTTCCTCTGTCACAAGAGCATTTAATATAGCTTTAGGGAAAGAAGAAAATGTCCACTGTCCTTCTGTTTGAGCTGCTCAGGTGCTGGCAGAAGAGCACTCTGGAGATGCCTCTTTGCAAACAGCACACTGGCACACTTTTATCCTCCTCTCTCAGGAGGAATCAGTACATGGGCAGCATTTCTCGGGGTCTGATGAGAGAGTTATGAACCCCCTGGGAAGCTCTACTTTCCTCTGACCATTTCTACCTGAATGGGCAGGTGAATAAGCCTCCTGCTCACCCTGTCTAACCTGGAATGATTTCATTCTAACCTTGGAGGTGGACAGCAGGCTCAGCCAGAGGGTACCAGGGAGCAGGAACATTTCCTGGGGAAGAGATGGGTGACTATGAACTGCAGGGAGAATAACTCTTCACCCCAGCGCAGCTGGATCTGGAAAAGGACACCTGTCCACAACGTGGGACACACACACATGGTTGCATCTTTAGAGTGTTTTGTTTTGTTTTTTAAAGAAGCAAGAAACCTATTTAGAAAGCCTGTTATGTGGGTAGCGAAGTCAGCCACCCAAAAATCATGAGATGCCAGCTGACTACATGACCTTGACTCAGTCCCCTGTGCAAAGTGCATTATGCAGCATCAGCATGTATTGCTCCTCCACGGGATCTCCATCTGCTTCAGTGAAGAATATAGATGAAAAAAGGCTAACAAGGGGATCTTAAGCTTGCTACTTTCTAACATTCAAATGCTTCATCTTAGCCCTTATATCCTTAATAATATTCCTGTAATGCAGAGGGTAACATGCAGTACACACATGATGTGTGGACACGCATGTGTACTTTGGGGAAAGTTCTTACCTGAAAGAAAAGTAAAAATGTCTTGAAAAAGAAAAAAAAATATTAATGATGAAATTTTACTTTTTTTCTTTCTACAATTCATGTTAACTCTAGACTTACAAGGTCATGTTAAACAATTTATATAGTAAATAGTAAATCAGCTTATCATAGCAAATATAAAACAAACATAATCAAGCTTGGATGTGACTGTGTGAACAGTCACATGGGGAGAAACTGTAGGCAGCTGCCTTCAAATAATCATTATTGTCCCAAAGGTGAACAAGTAAGAGAATGGCCTAAGGCCACTAAGAGCCAGACCCTCTGCATTTTAGAAGATGCAACATTGAGAAAGTTGAGATGAGACCTCACATAGAGCAGCATCTTTTGGTACTAGTTCTGCCCTTTTCCCAACTTTCTTAACTCCTTCAGGGTTGTTTTTTGTTTGTTTTTTTGTTGTTGTTTTCCTTGTTTGCTTTTTTAATTTTCCTTTGATTTTTTTTTCCCTTCTTCCAGAGTCTGAAGTAAATTCCAGAAGGCACCATGTGCATAATATCAGCTGTATTAAAATTTTTAATTGTTTAGGACTCAGAGCTATTTTCAGATAAAATTTCTTATCCTCTTGTGATTCTTGTGAAAGGCCAAGAAATCACTAGAATGGACTTAAAGGTGGGAAATCTCTGCCACATACTGAGTTCAGCAATGCTCCTGGTCTAGCCTTTTGTCTCTTTACTGTTTCGTGTTGCCTTTGTGAATGAGATACAGGGACTTGATATATTGGCTTTTCTGTAGTCCCCTAATTCCTATTAAGAAGATGAGGGAATTATAACTACTTGGTGGTAACAGACATTGAACAAAGAAGTACAGTGGGAAGGTGAACAGGACATTTTCCATTGATTTTGTGTGATCAATATTTACACTACTGTTTTAAAAAAATACATAATTAATCTCTAAATGTCCCTACAATCAAAGGGCCAAAAGGTAGCTGCATTTAATCAGAAAAACACACACAAAAGAGAAACACTGTAAAATATGAAAGGACTTCTGACATAAATGTCTCTAAAAATACTATTTTAATTCAGATCAGGTGTTTGTCAATTAAGAGCATTAACTAGGGACACAGTCATCCTAACTGGCATATGCATTCATCCATAGACGTAGCCTGGAGGGGTGGTGATCAATTATTCAGCATGGCATTTCATGCTGCCTCCACCTTTCATAGCACATCATCCACCAGATTGTGATCAGTAGCAAATATCTGAACAGAAGCAAAAAACCATTTTTTTGGGTTGAACCTGAATGAGATTTTAATTTCTTCAGTAGAAGCTCTCATCAGTCACTAGATAATGGAAGATGCATGAGCTTGGTTCCTTCTGTTCTTCAAAAAGAACTGAGCTGGAGGTTTCCCATTCTCCAAATATCCCATATGCTTCAGCATTTAAACCTTTCAGAATTCTGCCTCTTCCATCACATTTATTGCCACCTCCTCCTCCCCAAATCTTTACTGCTGGTCCAGCAGCATATTGATAGAGAGCAGCATATTGACAGAGAACGACTCTCCCTGTGTGCTTTTCCAGTTTTGAAGCTGCCTGAGAGTGCAGCCAAAAACGCGCTGCAGCTAAAGCTGGTGGAAGCAATGAGGTCACCCCCACACACCCACCAGTTTCTTCCCTGTCTTCCCCACCTACCCCCAGCTCAGATCTCTTGGGCAACCCCAAAGCTAACTACCCCACTAAAGATTGTTTATTTTCTGTTGGATCAGGCAAGCTGATTCACCCTGAAGCTGCACAATCCCTTGATGTGAGGCAAGGAGAAGAGCAGGGAGTGGGGACATGAAGACAGAAAGGCTGCCATCTCTGGTGGCAGCCCACATTTGTACAAGATGAAGAGCAGCATGAACCGATCCTGGAGAAGAATGTGTTGACCACAATTTCTCTACAGAAAGAAAATATATTATTATAAGGTAACATAAGCTACTTCCTACTCTTTTTGAGTTCTTTAGTTTGCTTTTCATTTCTCAGCTGGAGACACAGTCTGTGCACTTGAGAAATGAAGTACATGTGAGAATTCCTTCAAATTAAATGTGAATTTGTTTTGGTGTGATTTTTTTAAAATTTTTTTCTTAAACTCTCACAGCACATTCCTGAATGAAATTATGGAGGACTCCTTTTGTACTTATTCTCTCACTAGGTTACTTATACTTCATGCCCTTGCCTTTTAGCATGAGGTATGCACAATATATAGATACATTTTTTGGTAGCAAATAGCTTTTTTCCCCTTATGACAGGAAAAACATGCAGAGATCATTATAGAACAATCAAGATCATTAATCCTACTCTTCTCCTAGGGGACCTGCCTTGTGTTTCTACTGCTCTAAGGCATTCATCACTCAGAAGTGCAAATTCAGCATTTCCCACTTTTATTTCTTGTTGTCTTGGGTAATATCAGGTACGGAGCAGGACACCTGGGTGAAATTGCAGTATATTTTAATTTTTCTCACTCTCTCTGAGGAGACTAGGGATATAAGCAACATTGCTTGGGAGGCAGCATATTAGCTGGTCTTTTTTGTGGGAAATTGTTATCTGCATTGTTAGGTGCATTTACCCATCATCTGGAAAAGGCCTGGCAGATTCAAAACTGAGTTCAACATTTGGGAAAGAAAATGTGTTCTACCGTGAAATTAAAATTACCTGCTCTCGAAGGAGCTCAGTAGCTCTGTAAGGAGTAAACTGTGCGGTTTTTTACTCTTGAGTTAATAATAAGTAACCTAAATAAGTAAATCTATTATGTAATTAACTATGCTCTGGGTCAAATTAAACATAACTAAAAGAAGTAATTCACAAGAAAACATCTTGGCCATGAAGGTGCCTCAGTGTGCAAAGTTTCTACTCCAAAAGGGTTACCTAATTTCTGCTATCACTTAAATGTAAGAGATTATTGAAAACTGTAAAAAACGGGCAGCTAGGCTGGTCTCACGGAGCCGTCAAGAAGCTCTTCACCCTTTTTGGGAGCACTTCACCTTCTGGAGGGCCCGCACAGCCAGCAGGGCGGTGGAGCTGCAGCACCGGGGGCAGCAGGCTCTGCCCCTCTGCTCCCTAAACCTCTCCCGTGTTCTTCAGCTGCAGGGCGCCCTGTTTCACTCCTGTGAAAGAGGGCTACTAAACAAATAAAGCCTGTCTTTAAGCAGGGAACTGTGTGTCGTGGAGCTTGTCGCTTGTGTCGGAGAACACAGGAGAGAGGGAGAGGTGCTAGTGACAGGCGCGGAGGGGAGGCAGCGCTGAAGGGCTGGAGAGCTCAGGCTGAGGCAACGGGAGAAAAGGGATACAGGGCAGTAAAATGATCAATGTGGAAATAAGTAAAGTAAGACAAGTAAAAGAAGAATTTACTAGAAGTGAAACCGCTGGTACTTTCAGAGCTATAAAAATGAGGAAATGAGAAAAAGCATGAAGACGTTCCCATCCGAATTTCTAAAATAGTCACAAGTTAGTGACAATAGTCACTTAGGGAGAAAATGTAACAGGGATGCTTCGCTCTTGTCTGTCTCTTTCTCTAATCGAGACAGCAGTGTGTCCACGTTCCCATGCAACGTGACTATAATTATAAGCTGTGATCTATCAAAGCAGGACCTGGAAATTTTCATCTTCTCTGCAAACATACCTGGAGGGCTGCAAAACAGTTAAAGCATGGGCTCTTCTCATCTTACTTAGCACATTGTTATTTAGCACCGTGACTCTGTATATAATGGGAGTGCCTGGGTTGCCAGTGAGTAGGGCTCGCTAGTATCACACAATTAGATAAGAAATGTAATGAACATGTCCAGCACTACACCCAGGTTTACTTTCTCGTGGTATCTAATAGAAATTGCTTGCAGTTGCTTCCTCTTTAAATGACCAAGCTGTCTTTCCTACTAAACAAAAGTCTTGAAATGTAAGAACATAGTTAAAGAGCTCCTTTTTTTCTTTTTTTTTTTTTTTCAGTTTTGTCACTTATTTGTGCTCAAGAGTCTGTTTCTCATTTTTTTCTTTCCCCCACATGCTGATAAACTTCATGTTGACAGACATGTTGAAGGGGCTGAAGACAAGCCCTGAAAGTATGGATTTCAGTTTTTGCATTTACTACATTGGCAACAGATGTCTCCCCCAACCACTTCTGCAGACCACCAGTGGCCTGCTATAAAGGAGTATAAACCCAGGCAAAGATAGGGTTGTCCTCAATCTAAAAACACTGAAGTGTTTATAAATGTGGTATTTATAGTGATGGCAAGTTATTGATACTTAGAGGCGCGTCACAGCTAGAGGCATAATGGAACCTTTTTTGGGGTTGTGGGAAATACAGTCTATGGCTCCAGGCTTTAACGTAGCTGTGAAAAATAGAGGACAGTTATGACCTTTGAAGATCTTATAACTTGCCTCAAGGAAAAGAGAGTCTTTTTTTTCTAGACACGAGCTTTGAAGATAAAGAAACCCCACAAACAAAACACTCCCCCCAAACAACTAGCCCCCCTCCATAAACCAAAGCAACTCACCCCAATCAGCTTATTAGGCTCACCTTCTGAAATGTTAAAGTGTTCATGAACCAAACATCAGTTTTACCATTCTCTGGGGAAAAGATATGGAATCTCCTGAACACTTAGATCACGCAGGAAAAAATGGTCAGGTGTGTAAAACCTGATTTAGGCCTTCTGGTCCCACTTTTATCAGGAAAACCTTTATTAAAATATTTAGTCTAGCTATCAATCATCTTGTTATTGTCCTCATAGAACAAAGGAACATAAACCTTGAGCACAGATCAGTTCAGCTGGTGCAGCCTTTGCCAGCACGGAAGAAGCACGGGTTGAGCAGAAGGTACTTGCAGAGGTCATCGGAGGTAACGGATTAGCTCAGGAACAACCAGAAAAGGAAGAGCTATTCTTATGCCCATTCAATATTCAGCAGTATCAGATGAAAAGCCAAGACAGCTGGTGTCCTATGATGCTCATTATTCACAAGTTTTCACAAGCATATTTTCCATTCCACCATCCAAGGTTTTAAAGAGACTATAAAACAGTATCTCATTCATGAAAGATCTCTGCAGAACACCCCTCAGTACATCTCATCACTTTGTCTGTGAAGTGCTAAAAGCAGTTTTCCCCCAAAATTTTCACTTGGGTTGTAGTAGTAGCATTTATATTGTTACTATGTCACAATAGCACAAATCTTAATGAAGTCAAGATAAATGATATCCACCACCTCTCTTTCACATATAAGAGCTACAGCCTTGTACAGAAAGACATTAGATTGATTGGAGTTTGTATTAATCCTGTTTTTTTTTTTAATCTCATGTCTTTGTTTGGTAATTTTGCTGCTGGATTTTTTTTTTAAACCACAGGTCTGAAATTCCTCAGCTCCCACTTTTTAAAACCAGAATCTGAGTGTATGCTTGTAAATGCAAATTCTCAAAGACAGCTCCTAAAATTGCCTAGGTTCTCTATGTACTACACAAGGCCCAACCTCTTTAACAACAACAACCTAACCAACTGAAGCTTTCCCTACCCCTTTTTTTCCCAGCTATAGCTTTCACTCTGATGAGTTGTTACTAGCATTGCTGTCAGCTTTGATAGTGAGGGCCCATTCTGCCAAGGATGAAACACCTCAGCCTTTCCAGCTGCTGCACTGAAGAGTCCTCCCTGTTGAAAGGTGATCAATTTGCTCCCTTTTTTTACCTTATGGACCTTGTTTTTCAATCTTTATACAACACACATCATTGTTTCTTGTTTGATTGGCTGATCTTTTCATTTTGCCTCTGTATTCTTGTGCTAATTACACTCAGCAAACTGGTCAAGGTTCCATCCCTCTTTTTTTAAACATCACTGAAGATTTTGTAATTTGGGCTCTTAGCTCACTCCTAATTTTATTCCACTTTGTAGTAGTTGGCAATAGTGCCTTTATCACTGCTTTTTTTAAGAACTACCTGTTTTGCTCTTGACCATTTCCCATGAGCTCCAATTTCTCATTTCTTGCTGCTTCAGTTCTGTTGTGACTCTATTTGAAAATTAATGGTATCAAAGACAACTTTGCTAAGTGAAACATGAGCTACTGTCTCTAGATGAGGCTGGGAAACCAGTATGAGTGAATGACCAGTTATCTAGCATTTCTCCTCAGCAATGCTTTCCTGTTTCTTAACAAACTAATTATGCCCTGTAAACAGTAAGAGTCTACTAAGGCTCCGCCTAGTCTCTCAGTTCCCTCCTGTAACTGAAATTTAAGTTGAAATGTGGTTTCCCTAAGCCACTGATCAGCAATAGCAGTGCTAGTAAGAAATATGAACATTTGGGAAACAGCCTTACTATAGCTCTATAGAAATATAAATCATAACATGGAATAACTATCTGCTTGTTTTTACTAAAAGGGACATTGAGCTTATTTTTGGTTCTTTGTGAATTGCAGTACAATATGCATAAGCTTATGACAGTATCTTTGAAGCTATGTACAAATATTGCAGAGATTCCTCACCACACTGCTTTCTATTTTAGAAATGAAGATATGATTCTAAAGTATTTTCTGCAACATCCACAGATTCTCACAATGAACTCTGAAACCCTTAAAAAGGAGGAGGGAAAAAGAAAGAAAAAAACAATGGAACATCTAATAATCCTTTTAAGACAGCAACATAAAAAGTATTGCCTAGCATAATACTGTGGAACAAAATACATATTTTAAAATCAGTTATGAATGAATAATGCACTTATCACTTAGACTGGAGGCATGTATGAAACTCATACTTGGGTATTCTCTAAAGGAGTCTGTCTAGACATTTGAAACATTGTTTGGCCTCTCTCATCAGCTGAAGCCCAAGTATGATATATCTGTCAACAAATGTGGCAGCAAATATTAACCTGTGTGATTTATTGCTGATTTTGCTATAATTCATTTAATAATGACCATGTATGTTTTAACAATCTCAGTGAATTCAATTTAACTCATTCATATTATGTGAAGGAACTATACCAAATACATTGAAGGAAGAAAGAGAAACAGAGATTTCAGGAAAGTTCCCAGTCAGCAGATTTTGGAATTAAATTCTTTTGCCTTATTCATTATTAATACAAGTAATTTTGGAACAAAACATAAGATGAGCTTTTTTATTAGTTGTTCACGTCAGCTTGCTAGGGTTGTTCCCATTTTTAAACATTCTATATTTTTCTGATTAATTAAAAAACAGATGAGCTAAGTAAGACAGAAGATAACAGAACCACATAACTAGCAACTTACTGAAGGAAAAACATGAAGAAGTAAAGCCTCCTTCAGCTGGAAACTCAGGCCTTTATTTAAACTCTAAATTTAGTTGATGACAATAAAAGTGGAAAAGTAATTGGACAGAATAACTAAACAAGGGCATAGCTGGAAAGCAATGTTGTTTTTTTAAAAAAGCATCTTGCAGGTAAAATATAGTTACAATGAAACATTCTGAACCTGGCCTGCAGACTGGATAGCACACATAAAAAAACACAGAACAGAAATCTATACATCTGAGTGTCAGAAACCTAGGGAGGAAATGTTCATTATTGGCAGAAGAACCAATAGCATGTTATGAAAAAGGAAAAAAAACCCCCTCAGCATAAATCATATCAATGGTGAAGATAGACAGGAGTGACTTAGTCATTCCAACAGCTGGAAAAACTGGAGAAAGCTCTGAATAGCTTCTCCCATGGGGGAAGGAGGAACAGGACATGAGTGAAGTGAGTTTAGGAGACACCAGTTACATCATTAGATCTTTCAAGTTAGTTATTGCCTAAAACACTCTTGAACAGTAACTGGTGACACAAAGGATAGACTGAGAAGTCATTTGTGATCTTATTTTTCTAAAAACTGCTGAGTTGTATCCATGTTTTACCATACTGCTGTGAAGTCTAGCACCTGAGAAAAAAAATCAGATAACTGAGTTCAGAGTTGAATGTGAAAAACAGACCTTCATTGCAATATGCAAAATCACTAATTTCCTATAAAAGCCTTCTTTAAATAGAGGAGAACTAATGCTACAGGCATGTGTGTCGGTGTGTGTGTTTATTTTTTCAACCTATTTTGCTCCCTTTTGTTCCTCATTTTGATGCTGAACTCTACTATATCAAAATCCTCAGTCTCACCTGCCATTTTTCTCATTTGTTTTCTTTTCACATTTGAAAATTCATCTCCTTCCTTTCCTATGCAGAATAGATTCCCTTAATTTCCACAAATCCATTGTGCTCTCTGCATTCAAGTCTCTCATGTCAGAATCTACCTATGCAGAAGGTAGTACAAAAAGTGGTTCTTCTAACACACAGGTGTCATTGTGCCCCTGGAAAAGCCAGTAAAAGCATGAAGACAACATGGAGATGCAGTGAACCTAATTTGCATTAATATAATCCACGTTAGACTTCTGTGTGACTGAAATGAAGCAGTTAGACATATTACATCTATGTACTCCAGACAATCACATACATTTAATCCACATACACTCTGATATAAAGTACGAAGAGGAGAATCTGTAGGAGGAAACCTGAAAATGTTTAGCATAACTGATATACTTATTCTGGATGGATATTTGGCTTACTTGTCTTTGCCCTGCCTGCCTTCTCTTTTCCACTGGCTCCCAGCCCCTGGAAGCAGTGAAATTGCATCCAGACAATGTTGTTATAATAATTACTCCTGGTCCCATCATTAAAGGTGCAAAGTAATCTGTGTGCAGTGCTCCTACCACATTCAGATCAAGAGAGCTGAGTACCCTCCTGTCAACAAGTCTGCCATTTCAAAGGTGTGCAATACAGTACAAAATCCACCATCCTAGCACAAATAACGCAAGAGTGAAAAAAAGGTGCAAGTTTTTCAAGGGCTACTTTGTCTTGAACTTCTGTACTTAATCATGGGCTTGACCTAAATTTTGCAGCAAATGAAGAGAATTCTGGACATTCTCCAGTAGCATCAGCTAAATTAGATCTGAACATGAATAAGGCCCTGGGGCCCTGCATTCTTTGGGATGCCACAGGCATGGGATTTGCAGAGAATCCACCCTTGGTGCAGAGCTGTGTTCCAGATTTTAATTAACCAGGTTTCCTCAGTTCAGCTCTTCCTGTGAAAGCCTCCCACAGTAAAAAAACTCTTTAAAAATGTTATGCTGCAGCAGATGAAGATAAACATAGCTGACAAATTTTCAAAAACTTTCTTGGAAAGAGCATAATTTCAAGGACTACGGCCATGCATTCCAGATACATGGTTCATGAACTCAAAAGCATCACGTCCAAGTACTGCATGTTCTCATCTTTCCTAGCTGCCATATGCTGCTCAGGCGTTTCATTTTATATGCACCCTCATGGCTCCAGGCTTCGATGGGCAGATGGCTCTTTGCCACCTAATCAAATTCACACATCAAATACATCTCAAGCGAGGTCTTTTGTATAACTGTATCCTCCTTTAGTTTCTCTTCCACTCTTGAGCATTTGAACATCAGTACAAACTTGTACTACCAAAAGGTTCATAATTTTCAGATATAAAACACTCATTCTTCAGTAAAGCAGACAAGGTACAAGCAGTTCTATCCCACCCTAAAAATACAATTCAGTGCCTTGGAATTTCACAGTATACCCACAGAGTCCTTAATATGTCTTTTGGTTCTATTTTGGGTCTCTCCTTCTTCTGTAGCCACATCTGTTCTTTGAACAAATCACATCCACATCCTCTGCCTTCTAACATAAGCAGTTAAAATAATGCATCTTTTCTCCTGCAACCAACTGACAGTGTTTGTTGTATTGTACTGAGCTTGATGCAGTATCTAAATTTGGATGCCTTCTAATTCTCTTTAACTGGATATTGATAAAACTGAATTTTCATGGATCAGCTCATCTTCATGTAGGTTCATAGCCATTGCCTTTCATGAACTTAAAACCTCAGAGCTGCTTTTCATTCTCTGGAGCATCCTATTCATCAGACAGGAAACTTCTTATATTAGTAACTGTGGTATTTCTTCAAGCCACTGTGACCTACATTCTCTAACTGGGCTGGTTAAATGTTTCACACATTTTTATCACATTCTACTGCCACAATTTCTGCAACTCTTTACTTGCTGCATTACCTGTCACATCCATTAAATGCATGCATAAGCACACATCTTGTCTGAATGCATAGCAGGGTCAGGGTTAGCCTGACAGTGATGGAATGTTGTTTCTCAAACCAGTATGATTCTTAAAAAATATTGCTTTCTTTACTCGAACAATCTCCTCAGCTTATTCCTTCTAGGATATGTTTTACAGATACCAGCATAGATACAAGGAATAAGGTCATCTACATTAAAAGTGATTGAATCCTCCACTTTACACCTTTTTCTGTAAAGAAGGAGCAGTGTAGTGATTTTTTAATATTGCCTTCAACAGCTATGGGAAAAACCTTCACCCTGTTAAGATCTGTTAGATAAACAAATCTGCTGAGGATGAGCATTTTAAGGACACCTAAAAATGGTTTTGTAATCTATAGTAAAAAGAAGCAATCAGCTATTTAATACCAGTTATTTTAAGATGTACATTTGGAAGAATATTATTTGAAATATTTTTATAGAAGAGCAATAGCAGAAGAGTGATGGAATATATCATCATATTGACACTGCAGAGGCAAAATAGAAACACTCGTAGTAGCACTTATTAAATTGCTTAGAAAAACTAGATGTAAACTGGGATATTCTAAAATGGCATTTATTATTTTTTTGTCTCAGAAGACTACAGCTAAATAGCCTGCACAGCTCACCTTCCCATGCTACAGTCAGGGATCTCTGCTATCCCAGAAAACACAGTGACCCAGAAGCCAAAGATAAAGTCTTTACAATTTCTTCCAGTGATCACCTATTTAGCTACATATAGTTCTTTATATTTACAGTCCTTTCTATTGCTCTGCTGAGAGTAGTATTCTGAATGTGCCAAAAACACAGTGGGAGCCTGCTAAACATGGACTAAAATTACTCCTGTGTCTCATAGCTGCAATGGTTTTAACAAGTGGTGCACAGGCACAGTGTGAGTAATACCAGTTATAATCAAGTAAGCTAATCATCCTTATCCTACTTCCATATCCCTTCTTCCCCAAGGACAGATAAAAGACATCTCCTAGTGATTCTGTAGACTGTCTTAGCCATTTCCATAGATGAGAGTTCCTATGACACAGAACATATTTTGAAAATTTTCAAGCTGCTTTTAAAATATGAAAGACAAAAATCTAGTAAGAGGATATTTGCAGAAAGATATGAGCTTTTGACATTATTTAAAAAAACCTCTCCCACTTAGTGTAATTTTCTCTATAATCAGAGCCATATTATTTATACTCTAAAACCAGAATTCACCTTGCAAGTCCTAAGGTAGGGCCTTAAAGTATTAAAAATAACCCCAAACCAACATACAACTTGAACATGAACCTCTCAGAACAGAAATCAGTGATTTTTCTAACAATAACAGGAAGGTGTTCTACAAGGCATTTTCTATTCTTCTGATAACAAGGCTACACAGTCTCAGCTGCCTAGACCAGAGACACCATTTCCTCCTCCCACAGTCGATGCTTTGCGATACCAGTTAAAAGCACCACTGCATTGCTTGAGCTTTGCACACTAATTGCACCCTCTTGCCCTGATATAAATTAGAAGCCTTGTAAGACTCTCTCTTTCTCCTCAGCACTGATGGGATTCAGGTGGAAATCTGAAGCCATGCTGATTACAATAGGTGAGGGTAGGCATGAACAGGAGCAAATCCCTCCACACTGAAAGTCGTAAGAAGAATTTATTGACAAATTTTGGCCTTTTTTTTTTTTTTATGAGGCAGCTGCATTGGGGGTGCCACAGAAAACAACTTTGTATTTAAGCAAGCAGAACAGGTACTCATGCTGTCTGACATAATGGTTATCTAATGCTAATGTTCTGAATTTCTCACCTAGAAATGCTTTGTTATTTTGCCAATAAAGAACTGGAAATTATTCAGGAAGCCAAGTGCAAAAATCCTATTCCTGAAAGTCCCTTTAGACTGTGTTTTAGACATTAGGTGCATTCTTCTAAGACAAAAACTACACACACTGCTGATGAACAGAAGTTCAGAATTAAGAAAACTGTTAGATGATTTAAGGCAAAAAGTTCTAAATGCCACTTCTGTACAGAAGCAGGTTCATTTTTTGTTTCTTTTCCAATGTCACCTACCTCAAGTGACTTTATGCTTGGAACAAGAGAGCATGGAGGAACAACACCAGGTCAGTTGTAATAGTCTGGACTGAGCTACTGCTTCATGCTGACAAAAGCAAATCCTATGGGGAAAGCAGTGAGGCAGAAGCAGCAGACTAGAAAGATACATCAATGTACTTCAGCTGCTGGAACTCAGGAAAAAGTACTGTATTATGTCAGAACAATGGTCAGTTTTGTTTTTTATTTGAGGATATTTTTGAGCAGGGAGTTTAACATATTATGTT
This sequence comes from Cyanistes caeruleus, assembly GCF_971803275.1. Classification (NCBI taxonomy): domain Eukaryota; kingdom Metazoa; phylum Chordata; class Aves; order Passeriformes; family Paridae; genus Cyanistes; species Cyanistes caeruleus. Next base: position 53,307,808 of record NC_141704.1, on the reverse strand, counting down.
AAAGTATCATGTTCCACTTGTAAGTCTAATCCTTTTGACCCTGAAAAAAAGTCTCAGGGCAGGGAGTTCCACTACTAAATTACATAAATGTTTGAAGCTTGCTGTCTAATCACTTCATTGAAATCTTAATTCTTATAAGCTATCAAGTATTTCCAAACCAAAGTCATGGATAAAGTCAAACTGGTCCTCTGTTACATTCTAGTTTTATTTTTTTAAAACTAGCATTGAATATGGTATTTGAGAAGAAGAAAAACTCTTGATTTTTTTGTCTGATAATCTTCTTGTTTTGCTGCCATTTTGGACTGCCACTGAGCCCTAACCTAACATTTGAAGAAGAGCATGCTGGCAGCATTACTTGCTTCCTTAGTAGAGTTTAAAACTCCACATGCTTCATTATTGCACACATACATGATGTAGAGTGATTTGCATTTATTAACAAGAAGTTACGCCTGGCAGTTTAGCTTAGCTATTAAGAGATCTTCCTGAAATTCAGTGAAGGAAGCTTTGGATTTAATACAGTTCTTTCAGCAAAAAAGTCAAAGTCAGTCTTAAACACATTCCTTGGATTACTGAGTCCAAGATTTTCCTACATCTAGAGCCCAATACTCCTTCCTATTCTGCTGACTTGAAGAGCCTGCACAGGAAATACTTGTGTTACTTCACTCTTGTCTCTGAATTCTTGTGTTTAAGGAGTAACAGAAGGCACCAGAATGACGTTCTGAATGTCACTATTTTATATTAGCTTAGAGGGTGTGTATGCACATTTCTTTTTTGCACCCAGTTACATATTTGAATGCAAATTGGTATTACTTAAGAATACATAATGGTATATTTGGATCTACATTGGTATATTTGGATCTACATTTTCTGTATTTGGAAGAAAATGCTGATGAGCAAACAAGAAGAACTGAAAACAGAAAGAGGCCAGCTCATCTCTTCTCAGTGTGAAATTGTTAATGTATTTTATATAGTGCTTCCTAAAAGTGATGAGTTTAGACTACACACCAATATAAAAAAGGTACCACCATCACCATGTGTCTGTGGTACTGGGAACAATCACAGCTACAGGAGAACATGCCTAGAACCCTAGAGAGATCGAAGGGCAAAAAAAGTCTGGAAAGCTTTACGTACAAAATATGTGGCAACACACTTTGCTAAGAGATAATGACAGTTCCAAGTACACATGAAAGCTATTTTTTATGCATGTAGGAAATGATGCCTTTTGGATTTTGCCAACAGGTTCAGATGGCTGTGATGCAGGTTAGATCCAAGTGTATTCAAAACCCTGTGGATAACCCTAATTACTGTTAGGCACTCAAACTGCAGTCAGGAGAAACAGTGTTGATGTGACAATAATTTATTAGAGCACTGCATGAAGAGTAAAAAGACAATGTTTAATGCTGAAATTCAACCCTATGCAGAAGAACTAATGCAAGTTTCATATTCTACTTAAGCACTACTAAAGCATTGCTTCCAAGCAGACCAATACATAAAGCATGAGTGGTGTTAACAGTCATCCCAAGAGGAACACCTCTTAGGAAAAAAGCCTTGGGAAATTCTCATGAAACACTTCACTGCTAGAACTTGGGTCTAGACACTAACTGCAGGATGCATTCTCACAGATACTTTTCTGGATTTAAGTGTATAACCACATCATTTTCTTAAAAAGTTGCCTTGTTTCAAGGTAAGGTTTTGAGACAGAGATATAAAAAGATGGGAGGGTCAGGGGACAGAATAAAAAACCCCATGATTTTCAGTGTCTTCAACATCAAAACAAACCTGTATTACAGATCACTTTATAGCACTTTACAAAATGTACACTATACATATTTTATATATGCATTTAGAACAGTATTATTTCAGTCGCTAAGTTCTTCCTCATCACTGAAATAAGCACTTTTCTTAATCCGTGGACGTTTTGAATCATCTGAAATTGAAGATTCCCCTGCAGTCTGTGTCCATCTTTGTTGTTCTTCCTCAATTTTGGCTTGCTATAATGAAGAAAAGAGAAATATTAGCTGGGATTATGAAAAATTCAGGTGTACTACAAATAATGCCAATTATTAATATGCATTGAATTATTAAATAAGTTAAAGAATTACAAAGGTTTATTTCCAGGTAAACTGTGTGATCAAAGCACTAGGACACATTTCTGAAAGTAGTTCTCACATATAAGCTGCCTTCTACACCACAGCAGTTGCCTGGACCATCCTGTATTTTCAAAAAGAGGAACTTTGCCCATGGCAAACTTCCAAAAATATAGAGATCTAAAGCAAAAAATCTAGGCAGATCTCTTTAGTTGAGATCTAAAGCAAAAAATGCCTCATGTTTTAAACTGATGTTATTCAATCAGCTTTGTTCCACTAATAAATCTTCTATCCATTGTCCTTTGCAGTCATTCATTCACATAATGAGTGCCTTTGGGGATTATTACTGAAGGTTATTCAACTAATAGTTTAAATAGAAGCCTCCTATTTTTACCAGTTAAAATCTTGGGATGGTGATAGAAATGAAAACGTTTCCTGGCTTTATAGGTTTTATTTCCAATCGTGAAGCTTTTGGGGAAAGGGAGGAACATTGTGAATATTCGAATCACTTTTTTGGACTACATCATGTAAAAGTCCTGCACTCATTAGTCATATTCAGAACAAAGTTATTAACACTTGATGGTTTTTTTGAGGGGAACAGGCACACAGGCAATGATGTTGACATGGGTTCTAAGAAATTTGAGTATCAGGTCAGGCTTGTTTTGTTTCATGAAGCAAAAGGGTGTAGAGATAAAGAAGTAATAAAGACAGTAATACAGATGTTAGATAATCTCACTACATATAAATATGCATTCACTATGACTTGGAAGATGAGGTCTATTAGAGAATGTGATGGTCTGTATTAGGCAAACAAGGTATCCCAGTAATATATGTTCAAGGACATTCCAGTGAGGACAGAGGATGTGTCTGGTCTCTTACACACGACTGTTTTTCTGTCTCCTCAGTTAACAAAGTAAAGAGGGCAAAAACCTAGCAAACAGCAAAGGAGCTTGAAGGAAAAAAAAAGGCTGCAAAACACAAATACAGCAATAGTGAAAGAGCAAGAAACCCAAAGAAAATTCCACTCAACATGCCTGCAGTGTAAAGAAGCCAACTACAGTTACCAACTACTGCTACCAAACCTAAGCCCGCTAAGTGCTATAGAGCAGACAGACCTATGCATGTATACCAGAGCTTCAGAAAAGCAGCTAAAGAAGGGAGTTGAATTTAAAAAATAATAATAAATATGCCATGCTTCAGTTTTGTACCTGAAAAGCTATGGCTTGGCTGAGGCTATCTAGAGCAGGGTCTTCTCCTTCCTCTTCACTTTCTTCTTCCTCCTCACTTCATTGTGCAGAGAGAGAGAAAAAAAAAATATAGATCCTTAAGTGTTTAGTATGAAAAAGCTTCCTAAAAAAAGTAGTAACATATAACTCAATATACATACACTTCTTCTGGCTCCACTACTTTCTTTCTCTTCTTCTTTTCTTTTTTCTTTGGTGGTTCCCGCTCTCCTAGCATATTTTTAGGGCAAGCATAACTTAAGTGTCCTGCTTCCTTGGAGAAAAAGAAATATTGCTTAACAGAAGCCATTACAAACAGCTACATGTTAAAATGTATCATGAGGGATGTTCATGGGGGAAAAAAAATGTAGCAATTAGTAAGATAAAGGGGATGCTGAATTAGCACACAGAAGACAAACTCTTCTCTAGGTTTGCCATGGAAATGAAGAGATTGGTGGTGATATGCATGCTTAACTGCAAACTGAGAACAAGCTACAAGCACAGTGGATTTTTTTTTCTGTTGCAATAATTGAATACAGTACACATGGTTTATATTCAAGAGAAGATAGAAACCTCAGAATTAACAATTTAAGACACAGGAGTGAGGCAACATTTTTTTGCTGTAAGAAGTGTTACGAATAGAAATCAGGTGTGTATTGGACATTAAATACTATCCAAATATCACTGTCCTACATTACTACTCAGGAAATGTCAGGAATTAATTAAAACTTAAAAGTCACTTCTATATTAAACAGTTGTTTCCTGTACTTATTTTACTGCCAACTAAATCATGACCTTCCAAAGATACAGCAAAAACAGATATTTTGAAGGAAAGAGTAGGAGGCTGTCATTGCAATAGTTTCCATGTGCATCACTTATCTTTCTTGGGTTTTATTTCTCTTTGTTACTTCCATTACCATCTACTGTTACTAGTACTATTTAGTATTATTTCAATTATTAAGTTGTTCTTATCTCAACCCACGACTTTTGTCCATTTCTCTACATTTTTGGTTTTACTCACCCCACACTCGTAACACTTTGACTTATCAAAGTAGTTACGCCTGCGAATGAATTCCGCTGCTCTTCCATTATCAATGGCAATACTTGCTTTTATTACTCTTCCAAACAACTACAGGAAATTGGAAAGAAAAGGTAAATGTTTTGGGACTGAAAACCCAACCCCCCTGCCATAAAAACTTTCCACAAATTACCTGTTTGTTATTAAGTGCCCGAGAACAGTTTTGTGCAGATTCTTTATCCAAAAACAAAATAAAGGCAACTCCTTTGCTCTTTCTGGTGTCTTTGTCTTTCATAATGGTAACTCTGGAAACATATAATCACGTTATTGATTTTAGTGACCCACACTAAAATTACTTCAGAGATATTTTTTCCTTAAAGATCTCAGTAGGATCCTACCTTTGTCATACAGCAAAAGGGTTAAAGTATATTTAACAATAAAAATACTCATTAACAGAAACTCAGAGGAGCAGCTAACTTGGCCATGTATTTAGAGGCAGAGTGGGGATTATTTTAAAACATCATGTGGGGTCTTTCTGGGACCAGTATCACTCTTAATTCCCTTGGGTGACTTGAAGAACAGAGAACATAATCTTTAGATTTACATGCAACCTAACAGGAGGGAACTACATGTACTGGAGGTGAAAGAAAAATTCCTGGGTAATTTTACCATTGCTATTATTGATGAAAAGCACAGTGTGAATTGCCTCCACAATGAGAAATCTATGTTTGTGTAGGACCAATCAGCTAAACAGGTTCACAATAGGAAACACTGACTATATGCAGTACTGCTCTACAAATATCTCCAACTGAAATCCAAAGATCATGGATGCATGTGTTATTTCACATAACATACAAAGTTAAATCTTCAGTCTAACATTGAAATCAACAGCTTCAATAGCACATTGAGAAGTTCATGAGAATCTAGAAACAGTAAAATAAAACCTGAAGATAAAAATTACAAGACAGGGACGGGGTATGTGTCTATACAAGGCCTGAATTCTTACAATCTCAATGTTCATTGTATTTAGTCCTGAAAAAAACTAACAAAGCAACAACAGCGAGAACCAGAATGTCAGGCTGCATGTACATAAAAATCAAAGTACACGTAAAAAAGTAGGGAATATGTTCCACATATTGTCCACCACAGGCAGAACAAGGTTTAGCCATAGGGCAAGCCAAAATTCTCAGAAGCAAAAAAAAAACCAAACCCCACTTCAATACAGAAGGCCTACCTGTACCTCATACAACCTGTTTAAGTAACAGATGACCTACATGGTAAAAAGTTTATAAAATAAAAACACAGTAAGGAAAACTCAAATTTCCCCAAATATATGCACAAAAAGGTTGAGCTTAACAGTTTTACTACCAAGTCCTCTTGGACAGGATATGTACAACTGCATGCACTAAGTTCAAGTGTCAATAAAACTGACTTTAAAACAACTATATTAATTTTTCTGCCAAGCTACTCTTTGAAGAATTCCAAAAAGCCTGGTGTGACTGTCAGGGTTCTAATTAGGATATTGAACATACCAGTTTGTAACACAAGAACAGAAAGAATCAAATGTGACAAATCTTTAAAAAGCCAGGAACTTCTCGGAGCCACAGCAAGTCAAATTCCTTACTGAACAAACTCAGTTGAAGTCAGGATATATTTGCTTTTCCTGCTATTTGTCACCTGAGACACTTATGAGACTTGAAAAACTTTCAAACTCTGTATCTCACAGTTTATTGCAACAGCTACTAGAAATTAGAGAAGATACTTGCTGGTTTAGGATTAAAAACTGAAGACTTGAGTCTTCTTATTCTGACCAATTAAAAAAAAAAATAAACCAGTCAGTACCTTACTGTGGCATTTCTTTCTATGATTTGAACACAGAGGCAGATATTCACATATATTGTTCATGAATACCTCACATACTGAAAGCCATTAGTGCAGCCTTACATCTAACTTTAAGTAAAATACTAAGCAGTCACAATAAGAAGCCCCTCTAGAATTAGAGAGGTGTATGCTGCAATTATGGAACTGTGACATCCAGTTCACGTAAGGAGAAGCTCACACTTTCACACCCATCGTGCCCTACAGTGTTCAAGGAAAGGGGAATAATACTAGAAGAACACTGTTTCAATTATTTCAGAGAAAAAACTGATGGTATGTAACATTCTACTTGCTCTTAAGAAATAGTTAGCAAAACCTGTCCCCAACACAAATATTCTTGTATTAGGTATGTAACTGCAAGGACTTCCAGTTGTTAAATTAAATTTATACTTTATTAAAAATGAACAGAACTTCAATACAGTTCCATATTCACACTTTAATTACAAAAAGCTCAAGACCTTCAAGTGAAGGAAAGACATAAAATATTTAAAATGAGAGGTATAAAAATAGAAGGGCATATGAGGTCACTTACTTGACAACTTTCCCATACTTTGAAAATATCTGAAATATAAAACAAAATAAAAAGATTCAACAACAGACAGTTGCATTTCACTAATAATAAATTTATCATGACAAACTTAAATATTGATTTTACAGTCAAAATTTTTATCAACAAATTTAATCTAAACAATGCATCTCTTAAAACTTACCCTGTACAGATCATTGTTAGTCAAAGCAAAGGGTAAATTCGACACATACACTGTGCTTTTGCTTGGTGCCAACCCACCACTCATTTTTCTGATGAAAGGAAAAAGAGAGAAGAGTTAAACTGTATTTGTCACAAAAAGCAATTACAAAAACAGCTTCAAGACTTTCAGTTTTATTTCAAACCTAGCCCAGACAGCCATGATAAAGTTGTAGGAGAGCATAGCTTTTATTTCCCTTTCATTTTCCTTGCATCACGTTACATGAAAATTAATGTTTGCCTTCATGGTCTTCAGAAGACATACATTCCTTCCTCTTCTCCTGGATCCAAACGTATTTTTGTTCCATGTGAGTCAAACTGCAGTCAAGAAAAAACTGGCAAATTAGTGTACTTACAATAACCCTCTGCTGACCTGTGCAATTAGAAAGGCTGTTGGCCAAAAGAAACAAGCAATGTCCATTATGGCCAACATGTCAAATTACTGACCTTTGTACCAGTACCAGCATGATCTGATTCTTTATACATGTATCAGTTCAGCTGTATTCAACACACAATAAAATACAATTGGTTAAGGGGAAACAAAAAAGTTTTCCTAAAGCAGAGTCCGAATTATTGTGGGGAGGGAGATAAATACATTTTAAAGTCAACATAGTAGGATGATAAAGCATACTCATTTCCTCTCTTAACTATTGCTCAAGTCTCTGCATTCCTCTAGAACTGCGTATGTCCAGAGCTAACCATAAAGCATCATTCCTATAGAAGCACTCCCCTTCCTCCTTCTGATTAAGCAGATTTCTCCTGGCAGGAAGCAGGAAAATTTCCAGTCTTTCCATTTTAATTTCCAATCTTTTCTATGCTCTTGAAACTGAGTATGTCTGAAAACAATGAATCAGTTAAAAATACCATTATAACCACAAACACATCATCTAATACTAGGTGAAGAGTAACCAAACTAACTTGAGAATGATGGGCCAATGTTTTTCTTTACATTTGGACATTTCCCAAAAATTTTAGTGGTGTAAAGTCTGTGCAAAACACTCTCTTTGATCCATTCTGTAGCCATGATTCAGACCAAGAGCTAAGTGAGTAAAATTTAAGATCAAAACATATCCCTTATGAAAGGGCACACCAAACAGTACAGCAAACCTGTTCCCTACACATTACAATTTCTACCTCCTTGTCCGTTTTCCTATAGCCTTATTACTGCTTCCTGGCACCTCTAGCCAATTTCCTGAGGATCAAGCCACTTCTTCAGCAAGACTAACTCATTTTCCAAATGCAGACAAGAGCTGATCAAGGGATAAAAAACTTGAAGTATTAGAATCAGCATCTGCCATATTACAGTTTCTTAGGGGACTTCTTGGGTAGCCAGTCTGAACAGATTGCTTGGCCAAGTGCCAACAAAGTAACTAATATCACACTCTAATCCTGCTGATATTTTCTGGCATTTCATGATTCAGTTATCTGAAGGCTTGATAGTCCCAGTAGACACTGGTTATCCAAGTGCTTTGCTTCTCTTTCCTGACATGCTTACTGTATGACAATTCATTTGAGTGACAGTTTCCAAGTGACTGAATTTCGAGGTTTACCATGTTCAGAGACTGTTTTTTGGCATGAGCAAAAACGGCAACACAAAGGTTAAGCAAATGAAAACAGAATAAATTTGCAATAAAGGCCACACATTGCATCTGGTGTTAGGCAGACAGGGTTCATTATCCCAAATTCCTTTCTGCTTGGCATTCGTATCCATGACAAGCCCAACCAGACTGACTTGGCAATATGCCATGTGAAGAGATGGCCTGAAGTGCACTTATCCAGATGTACAGTGGATAGAAGGATTCAGCAAGAGCAATCTCAACACTGCACTATGGTACATTGCCAGTGCTAATATATTGCAGCAGTGGACGAGAAAACACTGGAGGTGAACCTCAAGTGTCTGAATACAACAATTTCACTATGCCTAAAAGGCAAGAGAAGCTGGAGCACCTTGCAACAGACCAAGCAGTCCCCATTATAATGTGCAGGAACCAGGGAGAACATCATGACCAGAGCAGTCAGCCTGCATATTCCACAATGCCACTGTGCAAACCTCCCCAGAGAAGGTGAGACACCATGGGGAGATTACCACTGGCCTAACAGCTCAGTTGTTAGGAAATTATTATTGAAAGCAGCCTACAGAATCACCATTTTCAGCTGCACACTGCTTTTTCCAGAAGAAGCTAAAAGAGTTGCACCCTCAGAGCACTGGCTGCCAGACAGCTGAGACTGAATGTTGTTTATACTCCCCATGACAAATTTAAGCTTAAAAGTTTTGCTGCCCCAACTGCCCAAATATTCTTAGCAATTTTTACTGTTTAGGACTGTTGCACAAGTACTTCTTATTTTTAATGTCTGACTGTGTATACACACACAGCTTTAATACAACAGGGAGTACAGCAACTGTATGGTTATCATCTTTTATTATAACCATGTTTTCTAGAGGGAGGAGTAAAAAAACGCCAATTCCAGTTTTAAGGTAACTCTCCAGACAAGACATGTCATCTGGAGGCTCATCATTACAAGGTTGAGAATCCTGCTACTTCTGGAATTTTCTAACTTCATAGAACTGTCCAATATAGGTTTAATATTTTCATCATATTCTTCCTTCATGATTACCAGACTCTGCTCATCCAATAAGAAAAAAAAAAAAAATCCTCTTCCCTCACAAAAATCTCCAAATGAACAACAATGAAACAACATCTGAACTTTCTTCTTGCTGCAGCAGACTCACCTGAAAGTCAGGTACAGCCTAACTTCAAGGCTATATACTGCTAGAGCTTTTCAACAAGTCAAAATATTTCAATTTTATCCTAGATGCTTTTCTGGGCCTTTCTTGATCTTCAAGGTATTACCTTCATTACTTAACTTTGAAGTACTGGCTAAAAGCCTTTACAATACATCCACAGAATTGCACACAATTCCCATTAATGTAATGGTCTCTCTGCAATATTAATGCCTCCTTCATTTATCACTTTCACATATTAACTCTGACAATAGAGTTATGTCTTATTACAATGACTTCTTGAATTCAATCTTTTTTGTATTTTCTAAGAACTTGAACTTAAAGAAGCCATCTTTTGACAAGAGCCATCTGTCAGCAATGACTAAGTCTCTTGAAGAATAGATCAAGTACACAAATATGTTTTGCTTCAATCCAATATGCTTAATGCAGCATCTGTCATTAGCATTGGGGATAACACAAAAAGACAATGATTAATTTCAGTAACTGGCTTTTCTACTCTATCCCAGAACACATGAGGACACCACCAAAACAGTTCAGATGCCTCTGAGTCATCAAATGGAGCCTAAATTTACTGATACTTTCATGACTCAACTTTGCTATTTCAACTTAAAAACAGAAACTTGTACATTTGTTGTTAACTGCAGTGCAGCAAGGTCAGATTTATGATTTAATCATCTGAACTGTGTACAAATGATTTGGGAGCAAGTCTCTCAAGACACTCCCACTCAAGCCAAGTAATTTGAGTTTTTCTATCTTGATCCTTAAAAGACATTATTTTCTTCCTGATTTCATAGTGTCAACAGAGTTTAGTCCCAAGTCAACAAACCATTAGTTGTGGCAGAAACTTGGCTCAGGCTAATAATCAAGTGTCTTTAGTAAAGGACGAAACCAAACCCATGTTCTCCTTGGTCCTTGACAAGGATAACAATCGCTTGCTACAATTCTGCCCTGCACAAGGGGCATGGAACAAGCTGTAAGAGAATAAACTGTTTTATCTCCTAATCACTTAAATAGTACCAAGAAAATCTAAAACAGGATCAAGAGTTGGTAAATAAGGTTAGTGCTATCAGCAAAGAATACAATCTGCTCAGCCCAAAGAGGAACATAAAAAGGATCTTTGCTTTGAATCAAACCACTTTAATGTATTGATCTAACTACAAAAACTTAGGGACAGTAAGACTGGGCAACCAGACCATCAGCCAGGACTATTTATCAAATACATATAATTTATATATATGTTCCTTTTCCAGATTACATATAGGCGTCCCATCGAGCTTGGCCAAAATCGGTAGAATTTTGTCCCAGACAGATATAATGATATGATTTCATTTTCATCCCCAGTACTACTCAGCATTCACTGAGACTTTATTGTGAGTGAAGATGATATAGCAGTAAGTGATTTACTCGACAACAAACATACAATACCTACAGAAGTATGGAGTCCTCTGGAGGGCAGGGCCTGGGCTGTCTTCTTCTGCCTCCACTTGGAGAGACCCAGGGCCCTCAGAATTTCACAATTTCTATGCTACCATTTTCCCACACTCTAAAGGGAAAACCCATAAAAGCTTTTTCAACAATGTCTTTTTAAAGGGATTCTCAGCACAGCCAAGACGGAGAAGAGCTGCTTGGTTGAATCGTACCTGGTCTCACCCAGAACTTCACCCAGGAGGGGCAGACCTGGGTAACTCACACAGTGACGGCCCTTCCTCCCCGAACCACAGACAGCTTCCACACGCCCTATTAACACTTTGGGCTCTAACCCGGCCCTGCGGTTCCTTTACCACGGCTCCGACCAGCCGCTTATTTCGTCCCTTCCTATTCCGCAAAGGCCCGAAGAGAGCGGGCAGTGAACGAGCGCTCGCGACCCCCGCGCTGCCCCCGTCCCACCGTACCCGTCACGGCGGGGCTCAGCCCGCACGGGCGCCCATCGTGCGGCCCGGCCCGGCCCGGAGAGGCGCAGCTGCGGTCCCGGCGGGGCGGGACAGCCCGGGACGCACGGCCCCTGCTCTCTCGCCGCCGCTCCGGCCCGTCGCGCTTCCGCCGACGTGCAGTTCCCTGCGCGGCTGCGGCCAATGGGCGGCGGCCCAGGGATGGCGGGCGGGGGCTTCCGCCGACGGCTCGGGCGCGCCGGAAGCGGCGGACGTGCGGGGCGGCCGCGGAGCTGCGAGGCCGCGGGAGTGAGAGGCGAAGGCGGGTGAGTGGCGGGCCCGAGCCGAGCCGGGGGCAGGCCGCCTTCCTCCGCGGAACCGGCGGGGCCGGGGCCGCGGCCGGAGCCGATCTTCTGGCCCGCAGCGGGGCGCGCTGGGCTCTTTGCGGGGCTCCCCGGGACCGCCTTCCCTGTGCAACCACGTGCTCGGGGGTCGCGGAGCGCCCGGCCCGGGAAGCGGCACCCTCGAGGATTGGCTTGGGGAGCGCGTCCTTCCCTGCGGAGGGGCAGCCCGAGGGGAGCCGGGAGCTCTGGGGAGCCGGAGCGCCCACGAGGTGGGTGAATTTCAGTGGCGGGACAGGAGCGGAGGGAAGGACGGCTTCCTTTGGCAGGCGGCTGCTGGGTTAGCGCCCGAGATGGCTTGTAAGCCTTATCGTTTAACCCTCTGTAAAACCCATATGGGACAGAAGACTTTCATACTCAGTTTAATTTGTATATTTGTTTTGACGGGAAAGATCGTCTTATTTGTACATGCATCTGAGAGTAACTTTAAGCAATAGTTTGTAATGGATATTTGGAGGCTATATAAATCCAGCTGTGCACACTTTCATTGGAGTATGTGCTGGGTATGTTGGTGCAGGGTCTGTACTCTTATTGTTTCTAGCGGGATAAATAAGGCATGAGTATGTCACTCAGCTCATTTCCTAATACGTATTAGAATTAGTCTTTCAGAATAAATCTGTGTGATTAGTTTAACAAAGGGTATACTGTAATATTGTAATATTCTGTAATATTTTAAGTCCTTACTAGTATGTAAGCATCTTGAGTCTACTCTCTCTTCATGGTTCTTTATTCTCACTCATACTCCTTAAGTAGACTCTTTCCCACCCATTAGACTTTCCTAGGATAGTCTATAAATTCTTTATCTAGCGTATCTGAGACTTCAAGGGAATGAAAACAGAACTAAACAAAAGGATGTGGAAACCCACACAACCGGTGAGGGCAGTTTGATACAGTGATTTGCCCTGGATGAAGTGCTGTGGATTGGTTGGTACTTTCAAGAGTAATTTTTAAGAACATTGTTGTTATGGCAGCAGTATGGCAAGTTGCCATATTTTGTTGTGAGTGTGTTTGTGCTGTAGGATGGAAAGCCGTGGGAGCAGTGGTGATCCATGCAGTTGTTTGCAGTGACATTGCTGCTGGAGCAGCCACATCAGAACCTGGTAGAATATACTTTTCATGGCAGTGACACTGATGATGGACAGGTCAGTAACTGCAGGTGGTCAGGCAAAGATAAGTGCCAATGTATCAGTCATTCTATTAGTATAACCCCCAATGCGTTGCTTCCATTTCTCTTGTTCCAGTGACACATTAGGATGATGCAGTAAGGAGGTGGAACTGGTGGGAATGTAAATCGTTACTGGAATGCTGCTGCTGTTATTAATTATATTCAGTTTATGCATGCTATTTTAAGTCAAAATTATTGTGAATGGGTTGAGAAAGATTGGAAGAAAGCCTCTTGGTATCTAGGTGAATATCCCTAGACTTGTTGCTTCTAACTGCTTTTGAAACTTTTACAGCCTTAGATTTGCTATTAGGCAGAGACAGGTTGTCTTTAAATCTGTTTTTTCTTAGAGCCTCTCTCACATTATTTTATTTCCCAATGTGTTGGATTTTTCCTTCTGCTCTTACACTTCTGCTTTTTCATTTTACCAGTAGGACTGTGTCTATTCAGTGTGTTCTACCTGTCCCAAATATGAGGGGAAGATTAGAAAGTTACTTTCTCCCCCAAACCTGTTTTTATCTGTCTTGTCTTCTGTCTAGGTAAGAGATACTGGGATATCTTTGAAGATTATGAAATACAGAGTCTAATTGTTGGAAGATAAAACAATGTCTTCTGTCTGTCTTTATATCCTTACAGCAGGAATCACTGCAAATTTTATGGTGGTATTGCTAATAAGTTACATCTCTCCTACGTCTAGTACAAAAGTGTTTGAGCTTTTTTTGGGAGCTTTCCAAAGTAGAGGAGAGAGAGAAATGGCTCACACTTATCAGTCTCTACCATTTATCAAAGTAACACTATAAAACCGGATATATCCCAGTGGCATGGGAGGTACTTCAGCTGCTTGTCTGCATTTGCAGCACAGCATTGATTTTATGCTTTGATCACATATGGCAAGATGTAGCCATCCGGATTAGGAAGCTGCATGTGTTCAAAACAAAAATATAGATTCTGCAGAAGGATAATAGCACATGCTAGAAAATTACAAATCTTGGAGAAGTAGATACTTCTAGCCTTGATGAAAATTGATGTTGCAAGTAATTACTTGTAAATAGACAAGAATTGTGTACAAAATGTTTCTAAGTACTGCAGAGCTTTTGCAAATGCATCTGGAATTTTTGACAGATATTATTTATAAAGCAAAAAAGAATAAAAAATTAACAACTGATTGTTAGATAAAGAAAGTCCAGTGGTGCAAAAAAATCTCAAGAGACTTGTGTAGTCTGCCTGATAAAAACCTATATTAGCAGGAAAAAAAAAAAAACCAGTCTGGGGGACTTCTCTGCCTCAGCTAGCTAAATAACTAAAAGGAGAGCTCTGTCTTGCTGTCTGTCTGTGCTGCAGACAGCACAGTCCAGAGTAGCACGCAGGGGAGTGAGTGCTGTTTCTGAACATAAACTGCGGCTTCTTCTTTTCCCCCCTTCCCTCTCAGAACCAGTCCTAAAGGTGCAGAAATTAATATGTAACATAAATAGAACAGGCGATTGGGGATACAGTCACCGTAAAGTGACCCCAGGACAGCTGTTCATGCACATATAGCCCTGGTGTGCATTTTTAAGGCTCTAGAAAAAGTCAGTGAAGTACAAAATAAAGAGAAGTTGAGGCAGTTACTGTGACAGTGCAGGGAAGGTGCTTCTGATGATGCACCTGACCATCCAATGCAGCAATATGAGCAGTGGTTTCAGAAATAATAGCTCTTACATGGAGATGGATACATCAATTGGAGATGGCAGGGGCAGTGGACCTTCACTTTTGTCCTTACCAAAACTAGGATCAGCTGGTTGGTTTAGTCAGCTTTTGATTTATAATCTGTAGCTACATCAGACTAGTTCTGTGTCTTGGTTGTAGAACAAACTGAAAGTCAAGTCTGTTATAAAATGGGACTATATTTTAAGAAGATAATCTGGTTAATTTGAAGTCAAAGTCTCTGAACATAGATGTATCCTGTAGTAGATGGATGAAAGAGCTTCCTTATCAGCATTCACTCTCTTTTTCCAAAAGACAAGCCTTTGTTAAATTCAGCTTTTCATTAACCTTTTATCAAGTGCAACTGAATCTTACTTTCTTTACAAAGACAGATCATAGGGTACAGGCGGTTAAAACATGTAGATTTTACTTGTCTGGTTTACTTAACAGAAAAAAAATGTACTAATGATAAATATATTTGTATTTTTTAATAACCTCAGGGTTTTTTTTGTAGATAAGTGAATGGAACTTCAGAAGGAGAGTTGCTAAAAGTGACAGAAAAGTAAGTATGTGAGTGTTTGTTATGTTTTGCAAAAGTGTATACCAGAATTAGTTCTACCTCTGTTTACAATTAGTAAACCCTTTCATTATGTTGATTCTTAACATCTGTATTAATAAATAATTTTATATAGCTTCATAAGTCTATATCCAGTAAGGTGTTTTACCTTTACCAAGGAGGTAACATTACATCTTTCTCCTGTATATGGCCTGCTGTTACTTTTCCATATTGACTGTCTTTAACAGATAGAGTTACTATTTGAGGGGAAGGTTTGAAAAACATAATTCTGGCAGTTGCATACCTATTTTCAGTGTTGTATAGTAGATGATTTGTCACCTTTATAATCAACAGAAAGGTTTGAACTCTTCAAGTCTGTGTTGTCTAGCACAGCGTGACTAGAATCTCTTAGGGTAATGGTTTTTTCCACCTGTCTTTAATGGCTAACTCAGCTTTGAAAGTCACTTTCCTCTGGAAAGAGGTATTATTTCTTTGTGCTGGCTCCCAATTTAAAACAGGAAGTATCTGCATGTGAAGAATATATTGTATCCATATAATCAAAATGTGGGGCTTTGTACTAAGAAATGATGGGCTGCATTTAGATCTCTTTCTAGATGGTTGAATTGATGAAATAATTTGAAGTTAGTAGAAATTATTTAATCTAATAAATAGACATTGAATTACTTCTTCTAAAGTTGCAGTATTTTTAGCAGAACAGTATTAAAATTGCTGTAAGGCATGTGTGTATGTACTTGTATGTACATCAAGTATTTGCAATATGCATATATTTCAATAGAGCTGTTTATAATATCTCTAAGTCCTGTAATTTTACTGATCATACTGAACTAATTTCCAGTTCCATGTTCTTGCCCATGCTGTGAGTGATTTTTGCTCCAGGTACATTACATACTTTCCATAACTAGAAAGACTTATTTTAAAGGGCTAATAATAAAAAATGTATGTACAGGGCTTGTGCATAATACATTATATTGGGAGAAATCCTGGAACCTTTATTTTTCTGCACACTGTCCTTTTGTCCATTCATAATGAGTCTGGTTTTCACTAATGGTGTTTTTGTTGTCTTTAGTGGCATACCGAAGAGATGAAATGTGGTCTGAAGGGCGATATGACTATGAAAGAGTTCCAAGAGAACGTCTCCCTCCAAGGATTCATGGTGATGTAAGTGTGTAGTAAGCCTTGTATCTGTAACATTATAACATTATACCTTTATACAATAACCTGTACCATAGGGGCTGGATTTGTGTACCTGAGCAAGTTCCTAGTATACCCCAAGTTCCTTTTTTCTCCCCATTCTTTCAAGTCAGCAATCTAGCATATGCATCTACACAGATACAATAGGCTGCCTAGAGAATTAAGTCTTGGTTTCTTTTTCTTTAATTTTCAAATCTTTTGGAACTGTTTTAGAATATTTTTATTTTGGTAAACTGATTTTTTAGTGTAATTAAACACAGGATTTTTAATGACTTCTGGGGAGCAAAAGGCCATACTATGTTATATTTTTCCATAGTTTTATGTTAATATTTCTTTTAAGTAACTTGAGGTGGTAAAGGAACTTCTTTCATGATTGTTTTTGTCACCAACACAATTTTTTTATGAAGGTTAAAGTATAGGAGAAGATGTTTTTAACAAGCGTTGAAAGTACATCTTTGCTAAAGTTGTGCTTTTGAAACACTTTACAAGAAGAGTGTCAACAGAAATCTATTTTGTAGGTAGAGTCTTCTGTGGTCTGTCATGTATGTACGTTATGCTTGTAAAAGCAAATGCAGAAGCTCTGCTTGCTGTGCTATAGAGTAACTTCAGACTGTTTTTAGGAATTCTCCTTTCCACAGAGTTGGGTAATTTTTTTTCCTCCCTTGTCTGAAGTGTCTAACAAAGAAATAAAACAGGTTGTAGCTTTGTCTTTGGAGGTATTACACCGTAAATAGAATTTTAAGAATACATTTTGATATTTCTATTTACATCCTGTGTAATGTGATTTTGGCAAAATGAAATTTCACATACCAGAGCCTCTTATCTGACTTCTCTTTTACTTACATTAAATGTTGAAATAATAGTGTGGCCGACTTAGTGTATCTTCTGGATTCCCTCAGTTACATTTTGATCTTGTCTCTTTGGAAGCTTACCAATGGTAGTAACTTGGTAACTAGTTACATAGGCTTCTCTATTGAGTAGTTTATTTGTGTTTGGCTGCTCTGTGACATTTTTAACTCTCTTTAGAGGCACCGGCAACATTTCTGCACTTTCAGCAAGCTGGAAATCAGATTGATTTTTCACAGGGTGTTTGGCTACCTCCTTCTCCAAAATATTTATCAAGATAGGACAAGAGGAGAGCCAGAATGTATTTTCACAGATTTTTTTTTTAAGTCGTTTGACTAACGTGTTGCCAATTTAATTTAACCATTGTGTCATTGACATTTCTAAATTCCCGTAGTCTTTCAGGCTGTCCAGGGAACAATGTGTGATTAGGCATTATGAAAGTTTACAGTCTAAAAGATGTATGCACTCATCTTGATTTAAGAGTTAACTAGATGGTTCAACGCTAGCTTTATATTACATGTGTTTGGAACTGGGATTGAAGGGAGTAGCAGAGTACACTCATTACAATTAGTATTATCCATCTGTACCAAAACAACACCCCCAATAGCTGGGCAAACCAAGATACAGTGTCTCTCTCCCATCCTGAAAGATGGATATGGAGTTCCTTCTCATACAACTCCGCAGAGTCAAGATAATTGGAAGGTACTTTCTGTCCTTGTAAGCCTGTGCCATTGTATTTGTGTCCACATGTAGAAGGCTGACTTAATTTTGATTAGAAAAGTGAAATGGAATTAATTTGTTCAATCTGTTAATATGTTTAGTGTTTGCTGATTGGTTAGTATGTTGGAAATGGGATGTGCCAATGATACAGAATTAAGTATTTTTTTTTAAGACAGCAAAAGATGTGTCCTCATCTAAACTGGGTCCTAATTGTATATCAAGTATAGATTGTAGTAGAAACCAAGATACTGGTAAAGAACATAAAATTGCAAGCACTTGACACAATTATGCAAGTAGGATACTTGTCAAGCTTTCATACAACTGTTCTTCTGTGTGTCTGTATAGTTATGTGGTGGGGATTTCTGGGTGAGGTTAAAGCATGGAGCAGTTTTATTGAAACTGCACAGCACACCTTTGTAAGACACCAAACTAAAAAAAATAATGATAATTACATGTGGAGGATGTTCAATGAGGTAAGAGTAGATCAAGCAGTGTGACTGTGTATGTAGTCTCTACTTTGCACCAGTCTGGCTGTAGTCTGGCTTTGGATTGCCCTCCAGTGTGTTTGTTGGGTGGTTTCTGAAATCAGAACTAAGAGATTTTTTTGCTTGACAATATTTAGCAGTTTGTGAATGCCGTGTATTTTTCTGCAGAAAGTAGTGTATTAGATCATGAGTTCTTACTGTTAAAAACATAGCTTGAGTGTTTTTCCCCTCCCCACCCTGCCAAACTGCGCATACTAATGCCAGTCTGCATTTGTAGCTTTTAAGGCCTATTAAAAATGTTTTCCTAAAGGAAGATATAAAATACAAAATCTTGCATTCCTATTTTCACTTCCTTTTATTTACAGTTGACTTATATAAAGCTTAGTTCTAGTAAAACTGAATTTGTATCTTTTGCAGCTGTGCAATTTGTACTTAATAAACAAAGAATTTCTTTAGTTGACAAATGGTGTATGACATGTTATTTGAAGGAAATAAATTAATTTTGTGTTCTAGCAAAAAGCTGTTATTTATTCATTACAGATTTTCAGCTGTTAAAAGTAATATGATTTTGTTTGTTTTGTGGTTTAGGGTGATTACCATAGAATAGTAAACATTGTGCCCAAGAAACCACCACTGCTTGAGAGACCTGGGGACGGGAATTACAGTCGCTATGACGATTACGGTCACGCTGAGTACAGAGACTATGAGGAGGGTCGTAGTTTTTCCCATGCCCGAAGAAGCGGCCCTCCACACCGAGGTGTACGTAAGGTGATTATTCTCACATGTTTATGATGTTTATTTTCCCATTAAGGCTTGAATGCTAGGTAATTAAAATACTGGAAAGGTCGTTATTGTTGCCCCCTGCAACCCAGCTGTTTAGAATTCTGTTATTTCAAGGCGTTGACGGTAGTTTGTATTTTGAAGTGGAAATTCTTTAAGTCAGAGTACATATATGTACTTTGGAAACTTCTGTAGTTTTTTTGTTTTGTATGGCATTGCAAAGTTGCTCTCTTTAATACTGACAGAGGAAGAAAATAAAAAGTAAAGGGATACAGGGAATAAATTGAGAAGATACTTGCTGTGGGGGTTAATATTTTTTTAGCTCATTAAATGCTTTGGTTTTGTAGTAATTAAATATGATTTGGCGACTAACTGTACTTGACATCTGACACTGAGATACATGTCATGCAGTCGTTTTGCATGTATGTTTTGCAGGATGAATCAGGATACAGATGGGCAAGGGATGATCATCCTACAAGACCTGAATACAGGTATTTTTTGATTCTAGTAGTGCCATGCATAAGCTGTGAATATTTGGGGCATTTTACTTGGTCATCAAAACAACTTGTAGAGCAGACCAGTGAAATAACAGGGAGAAGACATCTATTAAATAAATGACAATAGTGGAGAAATAGGTCTTAGTTGTATTGAAAGAGAAATAAAAGAAATTATATGACATGAAAATCTCTATTTTAGTATTTGCTTAGTAAGGATAGGAGGCATAATGCTAACATCTTTAGGATGGTAACCTGCAAGTGTAAGTAATTTAATGCATTAGTCGCACAAATGATCAGTCACTCTTCTTACATGATTTAAAAGAATTCTTTGGTCTATTATTTGATTCTGTGGCTGCAGTACATTGGGGCTACACTGTAATGATGCCTGTGACATTTTAAAGTTTGGTGGGTTAGATAATGGGATTATGAAGTTCACCACAGATTTCTGAGCTCCCTATTTTCTCCGATGAACTGATGAATATATATTTCCATCATATGTTACATTAATTTCTATGAATCCTTTTTGGTATGTACTTCAAGTTCCTGTTTATGAAATTTAAGGACTAATAGTAAATCATAGGGCTGTAATATACATATGCCTGCAATGATGTTTGATATGGATTGTTTGAGTTAGCAAATAAAGTGCACAGGATAGTGTTACACTCAAAAGTTTACGGACAAGGATGAAAGTCACCATAACTATTTACACAAGAATAGATTGTTACTATAGGTGCAATATTAGCAGTCTGATCTAAGAATGTCATTTGATGGTTGTGCTTTTATATGTCACATCCTGCATTTCCACTTCTCAAAATGTCTATTGTACCAGGCCTGTATCTGTAGATACTGCATCGTGGTGTTAGTCATAATATCATAGAATAACTCCTTGTTACTGCTATGCATTTAAAACTGTGGTTGTACCATACAAAGATCAACAGAAATAAACCAAATTAGCTATAGATGCCTGGCCAGTTGGAAAAATTGCTGTTAAATTAGCAGCAAGTTAAAAAAAAAAAAAGATTGTAAGCAGCTCAGAAAAAGCTCAGACAGGGCAAACCTGACAGTCTTACAGTGGTGCAAACTCAATATGAAGCTGTTAGTAGTAATATCCATATAGGGCCACACAGTTGCAGCAGATACCTATTCAATTGAATGGGATGATTTAGACATAATATGGATGGGTTATTCTATAACCTCACCATAAAGGAAGTTCTTCATATATCATAAGGTCTGTGTGCAATAGACTTCTTTCAGAATTGCCTTGGGGCTAGAAGCAGTTATAAAGGATTTTGAAAAGGAGTGCATAATAAAAACTTGTGTAAAAGCTTTTCCATCTTTTCCTCTCAATTTAGAAGAATCAGAGCTGTTTAATGCTGAGGGAAAAACTAAAAAGGCTGAGAAGACTAAGTTAGTGTCAGGCAGCTTATTGTATGCAGAACAAGAGTGGCACCCAGTGGTCAAAAAGATTGTCTTAAATGCATCCTGATTTCTTTCTTTCAAAGTGTAGGGTTAAAATGTCAGCTCGTTCTGTTGAAAGCTTTATAAGAGTGTTGTGTGGTATATGATAGTCTCATCTGAGTATTTATTATATACTTCAGACTATATAACTGTTGCACAACTACAATAATGGTATGGAAGAACTTCATAAAGATCTGTGGTTCAAATATATTTACAATTGAATGTAATCCTACTGATTCATTATATAAATATAGTAAATAATCTTGAAATTAAAGTCTTGTCATCAGACTGCTAAACATTTGTAGTGTTGCATTTTTGTAATAAGCTTAATTACAATTTTTTGCATATTGCTCACTGTCGAGCAATGTAGTAGATCTCAAGGAGGAAATCAAGGTGTATTTCATGGTATAAGTTGTCTCCTGTGGTGAAAATGCTAATTACTTTCTATTTCAAAGTGATTTGCTCCACAAAACATGGTATTAAGAAGTTATTTTATGGAAAATTCCTTCTCTTTGGATATGCTTAAAGTTGTTTTAGGTAAGTTCTTTGGAGTACATACAGCTTTTTTTCTTTGAGGAAGTAGGAGGGGGTTTAAGATTAACCAAAAGGATTTTTTTAAAAAATTTCATGGAACATTGCTAAAGCATAGTTAGAAGCTAGACAATCAGGAGACTTGGTTGATGGGTTTTCATAGTTAGTACAGTGACTATGAATTCTTAAAAATAATAACTCATTTATTGACAGAAATAATGGTTTTCTTGACTTTTTTTAAAAATGATAAATAGCAGCTAAAAATGTGCTGTAAGAAGTTGTCAATATGATGTCAGCATTTCCTTTTGGGTGTTCATCATTTACATTTTCCTGTTTTGGTTTTCAAAAACTTACCCGTCAGAAAGTACTTTCTGATCTCTTACTCTTTGCATTTTTCTTCCCACTATTTGGATTTAAAGTGCTGAAAAACATTAGTTGAGATTCTCCTGAAGTAAAATGATACTTATCTGCAGTATCAAATGTCCTTAATGAGTCCTGTGTGCAGATTTGGGCACCACAATACGAGAAAAATATTAATCTATTGTGAAGTGCCCAAAGGAGGGCAACAAAGATGGTGAAGGGCCTTGAGAAGAAGCAATATGTGGAGCAGCTGAGGTCACTTGGTCTGTTCAGCCTGAATGCAGGAAGACCCCATTGTAGTCTGCAACTTCCTTGTGAGAGAAAGAGGAGGGGTAGGCACTGATCTCTGCTCTGTGGTTACCAATGGCAGGACCCGAGGGAATGGCCTGAAGCTGAGTCAGGGTAGGTTTAGGTTGGATATCAGGAAAAGGTTTCTCACCCAGAGGATGGTTGGGCACTGAACAGGCTCCTTTAGGAAGTGGTCACAGCACCAGCCTGACAGAGTTCAAGAAGCATTTGGACAGTGCTCTCAGGCACTGTGGTGTGACTTGGGGATGTCCTGTGCAGGGCCAGGAGCTGGACTTCAGTGATCCTTGTGAGTCCCTTTCAGCTCCTTGTTCTGTCATTCTGTAATTGTCTTAAACTTTGCTGTTGAAGAAACCAGCAGTTACGGATATTTTGTAGTTTTTTTCCTATTGTTTCTTTGGTGGTATTTTGTTGGGGCTTTTTTAAGCTTCTTGCCTTTTTCTTAAAAATAGGACATGCTTGCGTAGCATTTGTAGAGCTGTGGCTTCAGCTGTGATGTGTCTGATGACCAGCAGCAGTTCTCCATGAGTTACAAGAGTAGAAGAGGATTGCTTCTGTTCTAGCACTTGGATTACTGTCTTTTTGGGTGTTGTTTTTTGTGGGTTTTTTTTTTGTTTGTTTGTTTGTTTTTTTTTGCCTTCCTCCATATAGGGTTATGCTCCAGTTTCCAAGCAGCTGTCGTTTACATGGTACACATTATCATGTCTAGCGCCGAGTGGAGCATTACTATTCCTTCTGCTATTTTCTGGACCACATGCTTTTTGAGAGTTGTTAGCCCTGTTTTATATTATGTTTAGTGAACAGCTGGCATCCTGACCATGACTTTTTTATGGCAAAGATATCAGAGGATGTGCAGGGCATAGATTTCAAAACTAATTCTTTCTCTCCTGTTGTCACCTAAGTAATTCTGAACTCTAGAAACCAATGTGAATTTTATTTTAACTTGATTTGAGATGCCTTTTGGTTCATGTGTAGTTGGCAGATGTGAAGAATTGTACATCATAATTTGGAGAAAATTTTCTTAAAATTAAGGCAGTTTAAATGTCTTAAAATGGTTGCTGATGCTATGAGAATTGTGAGACTTAGCAATTGAAAGGAGTAGAGATCAATTAAGGTGTGACTTCTTTGTACATTTATCTTGTACTGATGTTGATCATTTCTGGAGCTGTGTTACTACTTGTCTTCAGCAATATATTATTATATTATTAATATATTATTATTTGTGCAAAGCATTCATGCATGTCAGATTTTAAAAAAAATTTCAGGGAACTATGCTATTATATGTTGAAGGATTCTAGTTTTGCAGTACTTCCCTATGGGCCTCATAGCAATGGATTTTGCATCCAAGTTAATTTTTATAAGGTCAGATGAACTTTCCAGTGTGAAATGCTTTAGAAGATTGTTAGCTGCTGTTCACTTTAGTCATGCCAAATTTTAATCCTTTTGAGTGCACAGAGCATTACTTCATTCCTTTTTTTTAACCAACCAAACTGAGTTCACAAGATGTGAAATATATGAAACTTGGCAACTTAAGATGGGTAAGACTCATCTTCAAAGAGAAATTACAAAATGACGCACTTGTAAATCCCAGCTACATATGCATTAAATTTGATCCTTAGAATTCTCTGAGGCCCAGATTTTTGTAAAACAAGGATTGCCATATTTGTAGAATTAGTAAAACGTAGACTCCTGAGAAGTGGCTTACATAAGACATTTTTAATATCTCTTCTTCAACTGTATATATGAATAATTTTTCCTTTGTTAATGAAGGAAATATGTTACTACTATGTGTGTTGTTTTGTTTGTTGGTTGGGATTTTCTCCTATGATCTAAGTGAAATTAGGAAGTAGTCTTAGTAGTCCAGTCTTTAATACTAATGCATTTGTCCATAAAAAACCAGATCTGCTTATTTCCTGGAGTGCTTAGGAAATACTTGTTAATAAATGGAAATACTGAAGTAATTTTGGTGCTAGAAATGAAAGAAGACTGTCTGGCAAAATGTAGAAACTTAATTGTAAACAATTGTGATCAGTGAACAACTGATATTCATCAGTCAGTTCTATGTTTTGTTCTGGAAGTATTTTAAATCAATGGGTTATTGTCTTTCATCTGAAAAAATTATATGGATGTCTGAACATTAAACTTGCAGTTACCACTTAAGTGTTGTAAAGCATAATAGATCTTGATTTTTCTAGGTGCATGCAGCTTCACAGTGAGACTGTATTTACATAAGGCCATTGAGTAAATTGTTTGCAAAGTGGGGGATAGAAATCCAACAATCCTGGCTTTTTGATTTCTGCTTGAATTACCCTTCCATTTAGTGATTAACCCCTTGTAAGTGCACAAGGTGTTGACAGGATGTTGTAGAGTTGTGGTCTGAAGATTGTACATTGAGAACAACATTCTTCTTTGGTAAGAATGGTTATTTTAAATGAAAACCTTTGATGAGTGAATCTCCAGGTGGAAATAAGAGTCACTGACTCTTCTCTCAATAGAGCCACATTAAATATTGAGAGTCCAGATGTGTCATAGGCCAAGGCAGTTACCTTTTCATTGCCACCATGCAATCACCTTTGAATTACAGGAAGTAGGTTGTTTCTTGGGGTTTTTTTTCCTCTTCCCCATATGTATTCTTCAATTATTGAAATAGTGAACATGTTTAAATAGTATAATATTCTAAAGCAGTGTATTATATTGTGGGAGGCCATAAGGCTTTGGATTTAAACTTTCTTGTAATGTAAACTGATCTGTGTCTTCCTTATAGAAGATAAACTTAGCCAAAGGGATTTATGAGATGGTGCTGTAAATGCACATAAGTCTGTTGTTTTGTTGCAATATTTGACAGCTCTTAAGGGACACCATACAAAAACCTAATTCTTTATTAAAAAACATGTGTGGACGAAAATAAATATGGCAGTCACCCAAAGAAAATGGTCTTGCTTTTGACAGAGATTGATAAGCAGAGTTGTAATCATACTCATTAACACATGCCTTTTTCTTTTAATAAATAAATAGAATCTCTGTCAGAACATTGAACCTCTCAGGTATTCATATGGCTGAGTACCTTGTTTATTCATATACAAAATTACAGTTTCCTTATAATAGATCATTGTGGTAGATTTGTTATACCTGTCTACAACTCCAGGCAAGGACTTGTCTGTTGAAATCTTTTGCTCAGAAAGCCCTTGTGTTAAGCTGCTAGCTAAATTAGTTTATCTTGGCTTGTGATATTTTGGATGGTGAAGGGGGGAAATTAGAACCTTTTGGGACAAGATAATAGGTAATACACAACTTAAAAGTTGATTCTGGTTTACACTAAATATATAATGACTTCATATTCAGTTTGTGTTTTATGTAGCAGTCTTACTGATTCAGTAGTTGCTATGTTTTCTTTAAGAACTGTTTTCTGCTCTGCTGGCTGTAGCTCTTTTGTGCTTAGGACAACCAATTTGTTTGCAAACTGAGATTTATGTTCCATAATTTGACTGTCATTACTCAGAGTTAAATATGTCTGATTGTATGCTAGCACTTTGGGTTCTGTAGTTCTGTAAGTTTTTTTTAAATGGATTTTAAGAACTCAAATTTTCTCGTGCAGATACCATGTAGCATTTTAAAAATGCCCTGTACTGAAGACTGAGTGTAATCAAGAGCAGTTCAGAAATGTCCACTGCTACAGGTCAACTGAAAGTAAAAAAAATTCAATTTGGACAAGTCTGGTTTTATTGCTGTGATGAATCTTTCTTGTCTTTAACTTAAAAACAAGAGACTATGTGAACACTGCCTGTTTTCTTACTGAGAATTTTATGTCAAACTGAGTTTCTGCTGCACATGGGTCCTGTGTGCATATGTCTAGAATTGTGCTGGAAACCTCATTCAAAGCAAGACTGCTGTCATTCCACTTTTGAAATGTTTGTCACTTGAGAAGGGGGAGTAAAGGAGGCCTTAGACAGGATTTCAGCTGTAGAATTTTTTTGCCCAATCCTATGATGCAAAAATATGGGAGGACATAGAAATTCCTCTTATTTTTTCCTCCTATTTTTCCTCTTTTTTTTTCTTTTAACATGTTTTAGCTAGTTATGTGGCTAAATTGGAAGGTCAGTGTTACTTTCACTGGCAGCTAGTTTTAGTTGCTGAGAGATGAATATTTTAAATGTTTTCTTTGCATAACAACTGACTGTGATGTTTATTGAAGGCTGTTTTATTTTCTTTGCAAAATTTATCCATCCCATGCTCAAAAAAAAAGTTTGCTTTCAGAAAATGCTTACTGATAGTTTTGTTCCTTTTAAAGGATATTGCAGAATTCTAATTGGTTATGTAGTTTCCATCTCAGGGTGAGAGAAAAGAGTTTAAACAATCAAATTAGCAGGATTTCCTAGTACCTGATTTTTTTTTATTTTTTTTTCTGCTGGGCTTGTAAATAAACAGCCTCATACAGTAGAGCTGGCCTGTTATATGAAATATGGAACAATTCTAAATCTCAGATGTAACTTCTCTAAAAGCCCTAAGAGAAAATTGGGTGGGCTTGTTTTGGAAAGCATAATTACAGTACGTATCTCTGTTGGATTCTGTGTGTATGGTATTTCTTATACTTTGGTCCTTTTAAGTGTATCAGTTACTCTGAGGCATTGGGAAAGGATAAAGACAGATATTTATAAACTTTGCAAAGAACATTTTTATATTCTTAAAACTTGTTGTTGAATAAAGAATGGCCAGGTAGTAAATTGACTGGTAAGTATTTATTTGAGAAAATTACAGCAAACGCACCGAATTTGGTTAAAAAAACAAACCTCAGAAGTTTTCATCATGGCAGTTCTCAACTGCTATCATGTTTAGTTGACTTGCTTTTGATCCAAAGCTGTGTTGTGTTTTAAGGATTTGTGGCTTTTTGTGTTCCCACTGTGGTTTTTGTAAGGTTTTAAATTGTCCTATAAAATTGATGTCATCATTATATTTTTTAATGGGGGCTATTGCATGAGAACTGTTTACTGTAGGTGTTGTAATATATGTTATACATACCCATACACCTGTAAGGAAAAATTAAGTAGTCTGTGCAAACTCAGTTAAATTTTGTAATAACATTGATTCATTGTTTAAAACTAAGTCACATCTTGGGAAAACGATGATTTCCTTCTAATAAATGTTGTTTACATAATGGTAATAAGCTGTAAAGAGCTCCTCTGTTTACAGTGTATGATAGGATAATGTGCCTAAAGGTACGATTATGCTCCTTTAACACTGTAAGATCTTGGTTAACATATCTCTTAAAGGAAGTATTTGGAAAGTGAACTCGCCTGGTCTAGTCCTATAGCTAGCACTATAGATGGTATCAAAACTAGCAGGTTAATGCTGGATTGGGAAATAATGAGACAAACTCCCATGGGTAGCACTTGATTATTCTGGAAAAGTTTCCTAACTACTTCAATGAAAAACACCTAGCTGCTGAGACAGTGGGGGAGGGAAAGAGGAGGGAGTGTCCCTTCGAGTCCAGACGTCTTCTCTTAAGATGGCATCTAACTAAATCATCTCAATGAAAGCCAATGAATTGGGCTGATGAATGTAGTCATGGCTTTCTCATGTTGAGGTGTATTGTCACAGAGGACTTTGACATAACTTCCCTTAGGAAGGTAAATTCTTTGTCATCTGTTAGGTTCCAAGAACTTGTTTGTTGTATTTTGAATATACTAAACATTTTAGATTCAATTCCCATTGGGAGAGGGTGGGGATATTAGGATACAGGAGAGGATGAGAAAAAATTTAATGTTACTGATAGTTTAGGCATCCTTTTGTTAAGCATTTTGCTTTAAAGAGAAAATGTTTCGTGTGTTATTTCCACCTGCTCTTGGGTTTAGAGTGTTATGATCTACATCTGAGGAAAAGTTCATCAATAAAACAATTCCATGGTCTCATACTATTGGTATTATTTTTAAAAGATAGTACTATTTTTGCATGGTAACAAATTATTCTCAGTGTTAGTCTTGACATTAGTTCATGATAAGTATTTGCATAACCTGAAAGGTTCTTTCCTTTGTATATGAAGCTCTGTAGGACTTGTTTATGAGCTGATAGTAGATGCTTTTCTCTAAGTGAAACTGAATATTGGTGTCATTACACACAACAGGGTTGGGTCAGCCAGCTGTGAGAATGTCTTTCTCTTCTGAAGGCTGACTTTCAACAGTTGCACATATTAAATCGTATCTTATCTAGCCTAGTATGCCTAATTATTTTTGAAAATTATGCTTGAGAGTGTGATTATGAATTTTGGATGTAAAATGGAAAAAGTTTTAATGTGTTAAGGAATAATAGAATGATTTGAGTTGGAAGGTACCTTCAAAGGTCATCTAGCCAGCACCCTGCAGTTAGCAGGGACATCTTCAAGTAGATCAAGTAGCTCAGAGCCCCATCCAGCCTGACCTTGAATGTTTTTCCAGGGACAGGTTATTTACCACCTCTCTGGGCAACCTGTTTCAGCATACTCGTCATAAACATTTTCTGGCAGAGCCTTTTCTTTTTCAGGCTGAACACCACTCTTGCAGCCTTTCCTCATAGATGCGCTCCATCCCACTTGATAATTTTTGTTGCCCATGGTCCAGCTATCCATGTCTTTCTGGGACTTTAGAGCTAGGTGCAGCATACCAGGTGGAATCTCATCAGGGTAGAGTAGATGAGCAAACTAATTCAGGTTTGATGAGTTCCTAGACTCAGTATGTGTTCTACAATTTTTTTGTTGTTAGATGCCGTTTTTGAAGCATTTTGTACAAGGATCTAAGTAAGGCTAAAGATTATGTTAACAGAGGAGACTGAAGTATAAAGCAATGAATTACCTTCTTTGAAACCTCTTTTCAGCTACTGCTAATTTATTAATACTTCCTAAACTTGTGTCTGGTAAGCAGTATTCTGTTTTAAAATTTATCTTTGAATTTATGTTTAGTACTCACAGCCAGTCAGTGTTTCTAAATATGTATGTCTGTTATTTTTAGGGGAAAAAAAGGAGTATTACTTCCTTGAGGCTTACTGATTCTAACTTCAACTGCTCTAGAATTCTGTCAAGGAACCTGTTTTATTTATGGTAATTAATTAAAAGTCATGAATGAGGTAAAGAGACTGATTTTCCTACAGTAAGAGTGCATTTCCACAACAGTTTTAACTGTCTAAGCAGGTGCCATTGCAGTCCTTCTCGTCTCCCTGGTTCTGATTCAGGTGTTTGTTTATTTCCTATAGTTGGTTTAGTGTGCTAACCCGCCACAATGAATTTAATATTTGTCTGCCAGTTTTGTTGTCTGAGAGAAAAATATCCATACCAGCTTAGGCACAGAATGGAAGTCTGGATCCAAGGAAGGTTGCAGAGTTCAGGATTGCAGCAGCACCAGTTTCAATCAGCATGAGCTGTCATGGAGCTCCAAAGTTAACTGTTACTAAATCACTGAAATAACTGAAGGCATACAAGAATTGCAAAATTATTTTTAAGAAGGAATTTACCCAGGCAGCATAGCTGCTGTTAAATATGTTCAAACAAGTGACACTTACAATATATAGGAAATCACCTGCAAAAAGAGGCAAGAGATATTAATGTTTATTATAGAAACGATAAATTATAATGAAACCGAAGGGAAAAAGCAAATTGGAAAATAAAGAAGATAAAGCTACATGGCTGAATAATTTTTAAGGGGAAATATCTCTCTTCACATTTTGATTTTGAACAAACTGTATACCTGACAGGAAGGATTGAGATCACGTAAAGTAAAATCTGATTATGTGCAATGGATATTTTTCTTCATATATGTATAATGTCTTATATTGAGAAATCCAGAAGCAGAAGTAGTAGTGTGCTGACTTTACTGAAATTTGGTATGCAGAAGTCCATACCTCTATTACAACACTTTAAGGGACATAAGCAAGTGAAACCTATTTGGCCTAATTGTTTCAAATCTCACTTTAATTTGAGAATAAAAACATAGAGATCTGTAATGCATTTTTCCCATATAGAGAAAAATTGAGTGTTTTTTGATTTATAGATCTCATTAAGGGATTTGGAAATAGGAAAAAAGTAAATATAATAAGGGTATTGTCTGTCAGTATTACTGACATAAGGTATTACTGCTTACAAACCTGTTCCACAACTTGCTCTTTCATTTTGTAGTTTTTGGATAGTGTTAGAAAGTCAAACCCAAGAGTTGATCAAATCAGCATATCCTAGCACTACTTGTTGCATTCTTTTGTTAATGAACTAATTGCATTCTGCAGCACAAAGATGAAAAAATTAAGTGCTCTTCCAGCAGCTATTTCATGGTTTCTGGGTTTTTCTATGGAAGGATTTTAAAGATAGCTTTTGGGGAAAGAAAAGGCTTGCTGAACATAAAAGCCTAAATTCCTAAAATAAAGTGTAAAAGTATTTCTTTCTGGGGCTTAACATGTGCTTGTCAACATTAAATTGTTAGACAATTAATTAATTAATGTAGACAAGTGCTTGTCTACATTAAATTGTTTGGCATGTACTAAGAGTGAAGTAAAAAACAAAGTAAATTCAAAGCCCTCAAAGAGAAGACACTTTTGAAGGGTACCAATGTGATTTGATACCTCAGGGAAATGTTTTAAAAATGTTTCCTGTGTGCTGGTCTCTGCCTGAGGCAGGATGAGGGTAAAAGTGCAAGCACCTACTTAGGAATCTCTGTCCATTAGAACTTTGTCTAGAAGCTAAAACATTGACCAGTTTCTCTGGTCTGTTAGGGCATTAAGGGAAAAAAGAAGTATGTAAAGTACTGTATTGCGCTTCCTGGCTTTTTTCCACTTTTTAAGCTTATATTGAGATAGACGATTTCAGTTGTTTCTATTTTGAATTAAGTCTGTTTAGGAATTTATTTAGTTGCTACTTGATTTAGTTGCATAGAGTCCTGAAATGGAAGAGGTTTATTCCCTGAGCTAGTTGTTTGAACTGCTTTACTCTTCTGGGGTGATAGGCTGCTCAAAGTGCAGATGTAAATGTTGTTGCTGTTCATGGAAACCATGATTTGGTCCATCACTTTAAGCAAGTACTCCCTCTGGATCTTAAGACCTGTGGTTTGTTTTCTATTTTGGAGAAACTGGAGGGTCTTACTAAGCCCTTGTTTTTAAAAATAAGACAAAACAAACTCACATGCATTTGAATGCAGTTATTTTGTCTAATTTGATCTTAATTTGTCTAAATAACATATATTGTCTTTATTCTGTAGAATTGTCTAAAGCTGTTTGCTCTCAATTCTTTGGTACTTCAACCTGTGTTTTTCTGGACTCTTTGTTACTTTGTTCTCTGTCCTTATCTGTGATTGACCATAATTTCTCTGTGTCAGATAATAGAGAGTTTTAGTTTAAATAAACTTTTATGATGCGGGCTTATCTGGCAGCAAATCTAATAGTGTGTTACCAATGACAGTAAGAAGGAGGAGGGTACTAATGAGAAAGCAATGTAGTGGGATTTCCAATGCCATTGAAGTGCATAGCTTTACTATTCAATTAAAGAACATAGCATTTCTCTCTAATATTGCTATAATATTCATATTGTCTTATTTTTTTATTCACTGACCTGTCATGACATCCCAAGGTAGTGGCAGGGAAAGAGGAGTTGAGTAGCTCTCATACATGAGTGAGGTGGACAAATGGCATCAGTCTGGAGATCTGGTGTTTGCTTATGATAACTTCAGAAGTACTGCATGCAGATAAAGATGATGAAACATTTATATATTTTCAAACTTTTTTGTACACTTGGTATTTCTGGATATCCTTTTTTGCTTGAAACAGTGTTTCACAATGCCTGTTTCCTTTTGCCTTCATGCAGAAAGCTGTTAACAAGATTATGCTGGCTGGTCCTAATTATGTTAATTCATTTAGAGCAAAATGCAGATATCGCAAGTGCTCCAGTTACTTGCTTAGTCATAAAATGTTGAAAACCAGTTGTCAATAAGAAATCTTGTCATCATTTCAAATATTCAGATGAAAGCCATTGGAACCAGGTGCAATGTCTTCTGTGTATGATGATGTAATTCACTGTGTTACTTGAATTTAGGATAAATTTGCATAAGGACCTTTGGACAATAATAGGAGATTAATAGCAAATCTCCAGAGCAGAAGAGTAAGTTGTTGATTTGTTGCACAACCCAGTACTGTGTACTTTGGAAAGAAATTGAATGAGTTCTGGGAGAGGGGTGGCTGGAATCTTGCACCACCTACATTTACTTTGAAGATGTTAAAATTGGAGGTGTTCTTGCCTATTCTAGAGGCTGGGGGCATTGTATATTTTATTAAATATTTTCTACATCGTGTGATTCATATTGTTAGCTCTTGCAATGTCCTGAAAAGGCAGGCAAAAAATGAATTTTAGTTTAACTTTTTCTCCCCATCCCCCTTGCATCTGCATTATGAGACAGAAAAAGTATATTCAGTTAAGGATTCAGTTCAGATCTTGACTGTTTCATCTCTTAGCACTGAAGTCTGGTGTTGCAAAAGCTATTTATAGCTTCTTCTTCAATTTATTTATAAAAGTGTGAGAGTTATTTCTAGGCAAGGTTAGTAATTAAGCACAAGGCTGTAAATGGAGTGTTTAATCCCTTTGGCAATAGCAGTAATCTTTCTTGGGTGGAAGGGATCACAAAAACCTCTCTGTTGACTTTTTTATGTAGGTTATACACAGCACTCACCTGTGAATTCCTGGAAGACCCTCCTGTTTCTGTTCCACAATAATATGCTGTTTTGTTGCCAGTCTTCAGCTCAGTGTCAAAAGTGAGAGTTATGTTCGCTATGGCTGGGCCATAATGCAGATTAATTTTCTAGTTGAAAAGTTGAATGTAATGGGATATAGAAGTCTCAGAGAACAGTGAGCACAAAGTATTGTTGGCTTTTGCCCAGTAGCACAAATTCAATGAGAGTGATTTAAAAGTCCTCTTTCAGTAAAGCCTTTATTGCATGTTATGTGCTTCATATACCCAAGTACCTCTCTCTTCCAGGGCATTTCACATCCAGGAAGTGATTTAATTTTACCTCTGAGTACTCTGAAGAGATAAATCTGACACATTGGTTTGTGTTCATCTTTGTTTCACAGAGCTTAAGCTATACTGCTGTGTTGTTTCTGTTCTGTAGGCAGCTGAAAATCTCTCCAGTGTTGTATTCCCTTGGTTTTCTGCTATGCAGAAAGTCATACCTTCTTCTGTTGTGTAGTTGTGTTTTACCCTTGAGGAAACCAGTACTTAGGGAGAACTGAAATAATTGTCAGGGTGGAGCTCTTCCCCAGCTGCCCTTGGTGAATGGTGTATCACACTGTGGCTGTTTTTGTAACAGTTCAGAAGCTCCTCCAAGACTGTTAGCTTTAGTGAGAATTTAATGGTCAAGTTTCATCAAGGTTAACACTGATACTGCTTCCTGTTGCAACACTGCTGAGAGAACAAAATTGTGCTTTCAGAATTAAGTATGAATTATGAACACAAAATACAAAGATTTAAGGGATACTATTTAAAAGAGATTAATTCTGTATTTGTTGTTAAGGGCAGTAGCTATATTTTAAAGTCTATTTTGCATCTCTACTAAATATTGTCCCTGCTCAGTAAACCTTTTGAGTATGTGTCAGAATCTGAAGCATGTGCTTAACTACTTTGCTGAACTGGGGCCTTCATTACCAAATTGCAGGTGTATATTAGTTTAAGTGTTTAAGGAAAAAATAACTGCAAAACAATACTATCTTTGTTCTGTTCAGTGCATTACATTAATGGAAAACATCAGAAGTGCTGTGCTGTTGCTCTGCTCTCTCCCAAACAGATTTAATATAGTTAATGGCTTGAATGTTCTGTATGAGATATGGTTCAATTAAGAATTAACACAGTGATGAAATAAAAATTCAAAAATTGAAAGTGAGATTCTATTTTAGGGTGCACAATATTATTGCAGGATGGTGCTTTCAAATGTTTTCCTCTTTGAAAGTGCATTTCAATTATATTTTTTTAAAATTCTTACATGGATATTAGAGCATTTATTATACATGTGCAATAGCTGGGGCTCTGTAAACACTACCATAATAAACTGCTCTGTATATGAGGGTTTAATAACATGGTCATAAAAGTGTATTTTACACATAAAGGTGGTTTACTAGTCTGCCACAAAGCTTCTGCTTTAAAAATAAATAACATTTAAAGAGAGAGATTAAGAAGGAAATGGAAGAAAAAGTGGGCTGTACCTAAGTCATTCCTGATAAATATTTAATCAATATGTTCTTTAATAAATAACCCCCCACTTAGCTAGAAAAAGAGTTCAGTGCTGAGTTAATCTAGTATTCTTCAAGCCTGAATTTACACTTCATATCTGTAGCTACATAAAATGTTCATACATATAATGGAGATGTGCTTTCCATGCAACAAGTAAACCTGCTCTGTGTAAAAACACGTCAGTGTCACAGGGTTTTTGTTTTGTGGTGCTACCTGTGAAGCTTCCATCACCCAAGACACCTTTGGCACGCGGAAATCCTTTTTTATCAGTCACAAATATGGGCCTGTGCCATGCTGTAGGAGTTGTACATCTTTTCTTCTTCTCCACCAGCATAAAACTAGCTATAGCTACGTTGTGCTCAATGTGACCACCAGATTTTTGTGAGACATTCCCCTATTTAAAATACTGGACTCTGATGAGAAATAGGAGAGAACATACATTCTGATTTACTAGAAATGCTGTGAAATCTTGGAGATTGTGATGGAGAAGCTGAGAAATACTCACTATTCTTACCAATGCATCTTCTGACCAAGGCAAAAGTGACAAGTCTAGATTCAGTTGCTTCGTATATCTTTTAGCTCTGAGTTAGGACAAGTTTGAAATTATACTAAGGGGTTTTTTTTTCACCTTTGCACTTATGTGTACATGAATATGATTTACAAATAACCAACACATTTGTGCTGTGGTCTGGAGTAACAATATTTAAACTCAGTAGAAAGTTTTATGGTTTGTTAAATTACAGTTTTAATTCAATTGATTTTGTGACATTTTACATTAAAGTTCAAAATTAATATTGTGTGTTGTGAGAAACACATTTACAAGATGTAAGTCTTCATATTTTCATTCAAGAGTTGACCTTGGGTGGATTCATGGTGAGAGAATAGATATTCTGCAGATTTCTTTTTGTCTTTGCTGGATATAAGCTGAAATATCTCAGTGATATTTGTGTAACAAGGTGTTTGAAAGCAAATGAGGACTATACTCCCTTGAAAATAAGAGAAAAACTTAGGTGAAAAATGCCAAATAGTGTAAGCAATATTTGGATATGCATTTTTAGCTATTGTAAATTCAGGCTTAATTTTCAGGATAAGTGTAGTAAGTGTAGTAAATATGAAAAAAAAATGTGAGAGTTCTCATTTTGTCATTGTCATTTTCTTACATTTTAGCTGTATTATCAAGAAATAGAAAGGAATTAGCTTCTAGCAATGAGGTATCATAATGAAATCTTAAAAAATTACCCTTTTTTCACTTTATTTACTTGTTTTTCATTCTTTGCCTAGTACTCTTAAAAACACTGAAGATTTTGGATGTGTTCTGCAGATGACAGTTAACCTGTTTGTATTTACCAGGCGTGAACATTATATATGTGCTGTACCATAAACATTGGAAGGATAACCAAGTTTCTTGTGTTTTTTGTTGTCTTCCAAGGGATGTCAGAGATGGCTTCAGAAGAAAAAGCTTCTATTCTTCTCATTATGTGAGAGATCGATCCCCTCACAAGAGGGACTCTCCTTTCTTCAGGGAATCGCCAGGGAGCCGGAGGGATTCTCCGCACAGCAGATCTGGCTCTAGTGTCAGCAGCAGGAGCTACTCTCCTGAAAGAAGCAAAGCCTATCCTTTCCACCAGCATAGCAGAAGTATGTCATCTTTACATAAAAGAAATATTTCTTCTCAGCAAGGTAATGCTGGATTAATGATGTGAACTGGTTAGTGAGGTGAAACTGCAAGTCACTGTATAAGCCTCTCTTCCTTATATGCTTGTTTTAAAATGGGAAAAGCTGACATTTTGTGCTGTCTATGAGCTGTCTGCTCTGGTTGTTTCATTGTACTCTCTGTTCCCTTATGTATTTCATGTGGGAGATTGTAGGTGTTATTTTGGTGTCAGGTCTAGACTGACTGTAGGAGTTTCAGCTGCACAGCTTTTTCTAGTATTTTATGTTCTTTTTAGCATCAGCTCCTTTTACTTCTTTATGTGCTTCATTTCCTGAGAGGAAACTTTGCTCCATCTACAGCAGATAAAGACATTTCTTCCTGCAACCAGGATAAAACATGGATTAAAAAAAATGGAGAAGTAAAAGAACATACTTCTACTGGTTGCATTTTCTCCAGTTTTTACTAGGCTTTTGAAACTGATTGTTTTTTAGCAATTACATTTCAATGTCAAAACTTCTCAGATCTTGCTCTCCTTAAAGAAATGTGAAGCATATCTCAGTTTAGTCTATTCTGACTTTTAGAAGCTTGACTCTTAATGTTTCCCAGAAGTCTGATGAATCATGTTTTGAAAATATTTGAGCTTTCATATTTAAATTATTTTTTGGGGAAAAAAAGGAATTGCTTTTTTTAGTATACTACAATCTTAGCCACTCTGTTTGTACAGCTTATGTAAATTAATCCAATTTGATTTCTCTTTCTGCAAATGCTTTCTAGTGAACTATGCAAACTACTGTTCATTTTGGCAGCTTTTTAAAAACGAATTAGATTTTTTTTTGCTTACTGAGAAGGCACATTGTGTTTCCAGAGTGACACTGAACCATTATGCAGCACTTCCTGTCAAAAGAGATTTTTGTGATTTAGTTAACATTGTTTAAATATTGAGGAATAATTTCACTCCTTGCAGAGTAGAGATGGTTCTTTCTATTTGAGCATTACCGTGCTTTTAACATTTTGTAGCAATACTTAGTGAACATAAATTCCTCTAAGTGTAGGAGAGGAAGAAAAAAATAAGATAGTTACTTAATTTTCTAGAAGTCTTGTAGGTGTGCAGCTTGTAATTACTAGGGACAGGAAAGCAATGTTGTGAGAAACCATACAAAATTTTGGAATGTTTCTTTTTTTTTAATTTTGAGCTGACTTTGATCATATATGTATATACTACATTGTTAGAATTACTCAGACAATAGTGGAGGTAGTGATTTAGAAGTAGATATGTTCACAAACCAGAAAAGGTGCTGATCAAGAGAGGAGCTTACATCTAGGTCTATGGTTTTTGATATTTTCTCCCATTTGCATGGTTGAAAACCTTTCTCAATCATCTCTAGGTAAGTTTTAAGAGACCAGCTAAGTTATACACTGGACTATTTCTTTATCCTTTCCCTGGAAAGGAGGACTACTAAAATGTCCCTCTAGATGACTGAATTAAAATACCTATTTGCAAGGTAAAAATGGTTTAAAGAATACTTATAAAATAATTTTTTATTGTGGTTTGCCTTAGGTAAGCTCATGTACCGCATATTTAAAAGGAACATCTAGTGGAACGTCTCATATGTCAGTAGTACATTTAAATGGATTTACAACATGCAAAGCATATCCTATTTCATGTGGAATTTGCAATATGGCATCTTTGTAAAATACTATAATGCTGTTTAAAATCATGCTATCTGAATTGGTTCGGCCACATGACTTGCACTGGAGAAGGAATATCCTGTGCTCCACCATACTTCATACATCAGGATAAATACAGAATTTAACCAAAGAAAACTGCAGGGACATGAAGTAGCTTGGTAAAGAGAGGGAAAGGGCTAAGGGAAAGGACAAGCATTCATCTGTGATGGGAGAGCTCGGAGAGAAGCAGGATGGTATTCCTTCAGGAGCCCAGGCACTAAGGGGTCAGCAGAGTGGTGTGCTGAGGAAATGCAAGAAGGCGAATACTGGTGCTTGAAGAGTGTCATGTTTAATTTTACAGGTAGGGCTTTGATGCTCAAAGGAGCCACACACATTCTGAAAAAAATGGCCTAATTATGTCTTCTAATTAAATGGCATTTTTTCAACTTCGCTTAACTTTAAGTAATTTTCTGCCATTTGTGTGAATTAATTTCTTTTGTTCAGGTGCAAACATATAACCAATTTAACTGAGATAATTTTTAAAGAATCCAGTCTGACAAAGGAGGCATGTGGGAAGCAGAGTAGTCCATGAATTTAAAAGGAGGTGGCTTGTCTATGGGGCTGAAAAGCACATATCATGGGAGAAAAACTTGTGTTACTTAGTAGTGACAAAAATGTTGTGTGCTTTCTTGCTTTGACTCATTAAATTAAAGCCATATTTAAAGCCATACTGAACAATCACATTTATATTTATACAAAAATAATTTCTCTCCAAATTTTCATAAGTCTTTGATAGATTTTTAAATTTATCCCGTTATTAATTGTATTTATAAAAATTTAATGGAAGCCAAGGTAAGTTTACATTACCTTGGCTTGTTTGTGATCAGTCAACTGTTTCCCCAGTGAGTGTAAATAGTCTGGTTAATTTAGACCGACTTAAAACATGTTTGCTTTTTGTACTTACCTTTTTCAGATCTTTTAGATTTAATCTATGGACCACAACTTGAAAACTAGTACTTTACACAGCAACCAGTTCTGTTGCTGTGGGCTGCCTGTAACTGGTCTGTGGCAAGACTGTACACAGATTGTGATTAGCACAGTGAATTTGATTTGACATTTTGCCAATTTTAACTCTCATAAGAAAGACAGTGATCTTACAAGAAGCATCTACTCTGTGGCTGATACAATACAGGACTGTTTCCCATGGCAGGTCTTTTCAACATACTGTGGCCTGCTAAACTAGTTCATACACTACCTGATTACCATGAGTGAGTGACTGGTGTCTAATATTTCATGTTTATGTTATTGCAAGAATATTAAAAAGTGAAATCACATCATCTTATGGAATCCTACTGATAACAACCTTACAGTTAATGATGGAAAAAAGGACTGGGTTTTCTTAAAGGCATTAAATGACACAGCTGTATCTTTTCTCTACTTAGGAGGAGAAAAAAAGTGTTACCAATATTTGTCAGATGGTGGAATATGTAGATTTTATAGAATTGTAGAAACATTAAGGTTGGAAAAGACCTCCAAGATCAAGTCCAACCTTTGGCCAAACACTACCCCGTTGACATGGCACTAAATGTCATGTCCTGTCATTTCTTGAACACCTCCAGGGATAGTGGCTCCACCACCTCCCTGAGCAGCTGTTCCAAAGCTTAACCACTCTTTCAGTGAAAAGATTCTTCCTGATGTCCAGCCTGAGCCTTTCCTGGCACAGCTTGAGGCCATTTCCTCTTGTCAGTAGTTGCCTGGGAGAAGAGTCCAACGCCCATCTTGCTACAGCCTCCTGTCAGGTAGTTGTTGAGGGTGATAAGGTTCATGTCTGACATCATAAAATTATACTGCAATTTTTCTAAGCCAGTAAGCATATTTGCAATATATATATCTTTAATTTCTCAGTCATTAATTTTTTTCTTAATTGTAGGTAAAGAGAGGACAGGTCAGTCGCTGAAAACATCACGAGATGCATCACCTTCAGGGTCCACAGCAGTACCTTCATCAAAGGTGAATTTTCTTTTTGACTTCTTCACACCATAGTTTTAGATTGGTCATTCTTGGATTTTTTCCTTAGCTGGAAGGAGATTGTGCATTCACCTGTTAAAGTACATATTCCTTACAATATTACTTCCTATTCCTTACAATAGAAGTAGGACTTGGTCTTAGAACTCTGTGTTGTGAATATGTCAGTATTAGCACTTATTTTGACACAGACACACCTGCCATGTTATTCAATGGGGAAAAAGCCCAGGCTTTGGTTGTGCTATGTCATTCTCAGTACTTACCTCTTACACGTCTCTTTTAGAACTGCTCTGCCAGCTGATTGCCATTGTCCTTAAGGGGGGAGGCAAGCAATGTATTTTTCAGTGATGTAAAATAAGGGTAAATGAGATAAAAGCTATTATGCACAAGTTATGCTGATTTGGTTCATAAAATACACTTTATAATTAGTTCACCTATTGTGCTTATACACTCAGCACGCTGCAGCTTAATATCAAATCCTTATTTAATACACACCTTTGAGAACAAAGAGGCATTGCAAAATCTCTTGCTTTTGTGTTAATATGTAGTGTGAGCTTGAACTCTGTATTCTGTAAGTGTTCTGCTTTCTTCTCAGTCAGTTGTATTGGTTTTTTGCCATCAGTTTGCAAGCATCTGCTGGGAGTGGATATCCACTTGATACAGGCCGTGCAAAATGAAACTTTCTTTGGTGGAAGTCATCTCCCCAGACAGCATAAATATTTATTGGGTGTGCATCAGATGCAGAAATGGAAGTACTTCCTTGACTGTTTATTGATTTTTCTCTTGAGTCCCCAAATCTGCTTATAATGTAACTGCCCTGTGTCAGTGGAGCCTTTTGGAGTGAGCCTTTTGGCTGGAGTTGCACTGAGCAGTTAAGTTACCTAAGTGCTTCACTGACTCAGAAGTAGTCTTGGCAAAACATGAACATCTCCAGAACCAGAGTCTTACAATTTATCAAGACTTGAGAAATCAGTTATATGCTGTATATTAGCAATTAAAGGATATGATTTTCAATGCTCTAAGTTATAATTTAGCTCTGAAATTTTTACAAAGGTATATGTTTCCATAGCAATACCTCTTTTCACTGTAGTATCTATTTGGAAATCTGAAAAGGTATTTTTTCTATAATTATTTTTTGCATATTCATGCATGTGAATTAATACATGTTGATGTTGCCTGATCTTAGCCACCTGTTTGACTATGGCATGAAATCTTTTGTTTTTCTTTATTACTCTTATAGACTGTGAGCCTTGGAGGCTGTATCCAACATAAGGCAAAAGGATGTGTGAGACAGGAACAGCTGCTGAGCAAAGTCAGGCTTTTGCTTTTCCATGTTACTGATGAGATTAAAAAATACAAAAAAAAAAAAAAAAAAAAAAGAGACTTCTGTTTTCAGGTGGGAAAGTGGGGTGCAACAGTTTAGTTTTGTTTTGTTTTTTCTTTTTTTTGAGATCTATTAGGTTGGTTGTTTCTTGCAAGTTTGCAGCCTAAATATCTGCTGGTATTTTCAGCTGAGAAATATGCTCCTGTTCTGTCTCTTCAGCTGAGGTGTACCTGTGCAAATACCATTACTTTATTCCATAAAATTCATGCAGGATTTAATATGTATTTATCAGCATTCAACCTAAAGAATTAAATTCAGTGAGATTAAATTAAACAGATTTTTTTTCTGTATTCCAGTAGATATTAATAGTTAATTTCTTTTATGGCTTGTGGAAATATAGCAGGTCATTTGAGATTTTCTATGAAATATATTACTCCGTTCTTTTAAGAGCCCTTTTCATATCTCTGCATATTGAACTTCATTGCCTCCTGACTTCACTGGTTGCAATTCTGTAATTTGCAGTTTTAGAAAACAGGGATTCCTATTGGAACATTGTGTTGCTCTTCTCTTCTGGATTCAGATTAAGGTGGTGTCTTTATGACACAGAATCCTGGAGGGGCTCTGTGAATTGTGCATTTTTATATTACCACTTTGCTTGAGGTAAGTACAAAAGATGTGAAGACAAAGGAGTTTTGATACTGGCCATTTATGCAACTTAGAATGAGCTAATGGTAAGAGGTGGAGTGTTGGTTTCTTTCATTTGGGTTTTTGTTTGTTTGCGCTTTTTTTCTACCTGTTTGCTAAGATGGAACAGGCATTGGGCAGAAGTTGTTGTGGCCTTTTTCAGGCAGTAGAATTTTTATGT
The DNA here is from genome assembly GCF_971803275.1 of Cyanistes caeruleus. Taxonomy (NCBI): domain Eukaryota; kingdom Metazoa; phylum Chordata; class Aves; order Passeriformes; family Paridae; genus Cyanistes; species Cyanistes caeruleus. The sequence goes on along the minus strand of NC_141704.1, from coordinate 53,265,492 downwards.
CTGTTTTTCAGATACACATTATAGTGTTGAAATTTTTAATGCTAGATATAGATTCTTTGGGTGCTTCTGTACATACAGTTGATTTAAGTTAAATATCCACAAAGTGGCAGCAAGATTTATAAAGCTAGCTAAACTGATATTTGTCATTGTCTGTTTGCTGCTCTGATAGTAAAAGCCAAATAGTATTATTAGAGAGAAATCAATTTTTAAACATTGTTTATGTGAGGATTTCCATTTGAATAGGTAGATTTAAGAGAGTATAATGCCATGACTGACGCTATTATAAACGATTATCATTCCCCCAAATAAAAAATAATGGGTTTTAATGGAAGCAGCTCTGATCACTTAAAGTTTGTATAAAATATTTTTTTGTTGTTAATTAGCTCAGGTTTTATACCCTACTTAGTCTTTAACAGTTTGTTTTAATTTTTTTACAACCTTTTATGCCTGAAAATCACATTGAATTATTAGTTCACTCCACTCGTGTATCTGACTTCTTTCAATGCTTAACAGGTCTCAAAAATATTTTTTCTGTTATCTCTGAGCTGTGAATTTAATAAACCTTATTCAGAAAGTGTAATGGTTTTGTAGTAGTACACTGACCTTCATAGATTTCTTTTTTTTTTCTCCTCTCTTGTTTCTTTACTATCTACTTGCTCCCCCCCCACCTTTTTTTTTAAAGAAATTGGACAGCAAATGAAATAATCTCAACTTTCTTTTTTCCTATTTTAAAATATTTTAGGGATCAGAATAACTGTTTATTTTAATTTTGAAGATTTTTCCATGTATAAGTGTATTTCATGTTAAACCTTGACTATAATGTTTTTGTACAGGCCTTGGAGAAGAGCAACAGACTATCAGAAAAGGAACTTGCAGAAGCTGCAAGCAAGTGGGCAGCTGAAAAGTCAGAGAAGGCCGAGGAAAGCAATATACCTGAGATAACAGAGTATGATGTAAGATAGGATTATTAATCCTCTTAATTCAAAGCGTTACAATAGGCTCTTGTTTTTCTGTATTGTTCATAAAGGCAGATTTTGTAACTTAATCTTGAATTTTTCTGCTTATGCTATTAAATATTTTTGAAGGGGAATGAGAGGGAGACTAGAACCTGGTGATTTATTTATTTTGAAAAAATGCACAAAGCCACAGTACATTTTGTTAGTATTATTTGATTTGATGTTGAGCTATAACTGACACAACGAAGTTTCAGCTCTCCCAAGCATTCTTCTAGGAGCTCTTGTGGTAGTGTAGGTCTGTATACCTGCTGAACTCCTTAAAATTAGGAGGGGACTTCTGCGTCAAAACATGAGTGTACATGTAAAACACAAGACTTGGGGAGAGAAACTCTGGTTTGTTGAGTTCTGTTTCAAGCTGTGCCAGCCTACCATGTCATGTATTCTTTTTCAGAAAGCAAGCCTCCATTATATTAAAGATAAAGCGTACCTTGTTACTGCAGTGGGTATATTCTTTGTTTTCCCCAGAATCCTTTTTCCATTATTAATCAACATTAATTATTTGCTAGTTTATTCCCTTTTGTTTTCACCTCTTCTTGTCTTCTACTCCTGGCTATATTGAAGTGTGATTATAGCCCTTCTCAGTCATTTGTTATAGTGCTCTTGGATAGGATGTCTTTTTTGGGTTCTGTTATGTTAGTGGAAAATGTATTTGTCATTTAAAATAACCTGAATACTATGTAATCTAAACTAATCTCTTTTAATTCTGTGATAATTTTCTCTTTCACTTTGTTTCAACTTTAGAGGCATTCTTAAAAAAGCAAAATAGTATCTACTTCACAAAGTCATGTTGTAACCTTTCCAAATAGTGGGCTTGATTTTTTTTTTTTTTCCTTAAATTTGTTTGTAAATAATTTTAGGTAAAATGAATGTGTCTTGGGAAGCATCACATTTCCACTTGTAGAGTGTAAGGGCTAGGTTAGAGAAATGAACTCCCTGAATCCATATTTATCTGAACTTTCAAGTCCTGTCCATTGGTGTAATTGTGAATGATCAGCTCCTCAATAGTGGTCAGGAAGATCTAGTTAGATACATAAAGCAACTAAAATCTTTTAAAGCAATTAAAAAAAAGCAATTAAAAAAAGAAAAAGGGGGAGGAAGTGTTAGAGGAAGAAAAAGCAGCAGCTGATCCAAGGATGAATACCATATGAAGGAGAACAAATGCGCGGACATTTCTGAGAGGTTCAGCAGAGAACTATCTCTGTGGTTCTTGATGAGGGGAAAGTAATGCAGGGGAGGAAAGAATAGAGTGGGCCACATGGAGAAACGGTCTTTAAAGCATCCTCCATGCCTCAGAGAAAGTTGCAGTGTGGAATTGAAGTGAAGCAATTGTAGTTGATTGTGGTACAGTCTAAGATGATTTATTGACTAAGAAAAGTGGGCTGTAGAAATGCTAATGAAGTAGGTGAGGCGTCTCATTTTGAGTCTTAGAAGCAAGGACTTCTCACCTGTCACATTAGTGGGCAAGAATTCTTAACTTTTTCCTGTTTATCTTACAAAGTGCTTAGTAGTTGAACTTTGTGTTTCACTGAGCATTTTTAGTAGCCTTCACTCACTCTCAGGCAATTTCGTTCTTTACTGGGATAGCAAGATTTGGTTTGTGTTGCTGCTAAGGTTTGAGCATATGTTCATAGGACCACTTCAGCTTTTTGCTTACTTTTTCTGTCTAATGCTTTTCTCTCTCATGTTAGTTAAGTCTTGAGATTATTCACCTTTATTTTTGAATAATAGAAACTAGTTTTCATCTTCTTCAATTTTTAAATCCTATTTTTTTTTTAAAAAAATAGAAGTTTGTTCCATAGTACCAAATTTAAGTAATGCCGTGAAACAAAATGGCATCTGCTTTCTTTGGAGTAGGAGTGCAGTCTTAATTTCTATTTTAGAGGGAAGTTTATACAATTCCTGTACTTCAGTTTGATTTTTTCATATTACTAGAAATCTTCAACTCACAGGTTTGCTTTTGCTATGCAATAGTCCTTGCAGTTCCTTTAATAATAGACCCGTGGCCCTGAATGCTTTTGGAGTTCTCTCTGACTGCATTTTTATTTTGTTGATGCCTATGTACCTTTGATTTTGTTACTTTTATCTTTTCCCAGAAGGCTAATCACATTTTCATTGTGGATTTTTCTTGCTTTCTGGTGTTACAAATACCACATACACAAATTTTTCCTCAGTGGATGTGCAAGTAGAGGTTATCTGACAGCATTGCCTTCACAGAGTTAAGGCTGTGTCACAGGGGGTTTTATTGTGTCATGTTTTTTCTACATGTTTAAAACCCGTATTTCTTTATCTGTTAGAATTGCAGCAGTTGTAGCAAAATTGCTGCAATAGTCTAGTTGTCACTAATAGTCTTGATGAGCAAACTTGTATCTCTGGTGACTGTGCTGGGGCTTTTTGGGCTTTTCCTCACACTGCGGTTTTTATTTTTCTCTGAAAACTGAATTTATTGTTTATTTTTTTTTAAGGCTGGTTCTTCAGCTCCATTATACATTGAGCAAGCAGAGGAAACAGAAGCAAACCTAACAGATAGTACAGAATTACATGAGGACAGCCAGCTTCTTAGTCGCTCAAAAGCAATTGCAGCTAAGACAAAGGAGATTGAACAGGTGAGTCTTCTTGGCATTTTGTCACTAATTCAGTAATGTTTTGCTCTGCTAAAATTACCTTGATTTATTTTTTCCTCCTCCTTGGAGTGTAATATGCATGTAATTTGATTTTTCAAGATGATGTGGTAACATTTCCACCTGTTTAATTCTGAGGAACCATGGCATTTACCTGCACATGGAAATTAATGGTAGTTTTCTGCAACTTAGATGCAGCAACTGCTGTTTTGCAAGCTAAGACAATGGCTGCCTCTTAATTCTAGTGGCCTTTGTTCAGTTGCCTGTGAGGCCATTTCCTGAACTGCAGCACTGTTCCTTTTTACTGACACTTGAAAACCAGCTTTCTACTCAATTGGTTTTGGTGGTTTGTTTTTTTGGTTTTTTTTTTAAATTCTATTAAAATTGACTTTACATAATCATGTTCATGGTGGGCACATCTTTCCTTGTGTGCAGGGTCCGGCTGGGATAGAGTTTACCAGAGTGTGCTGTGACTATGAGAATCAAGATGCAGTTGGTTTATCCCCTTGTGTCTGATCACAGGGTCACAAATGACTTAAAAGAGCTAGGACCAAATGCATAAATCTGTGACTTTTTAAAAATGACAAACTGAAAAAATATACTCAGGCTAGGAACAGAGTTTTTAAAAATAGCTGTTATGATTAGTTAGCCGTATGCTGGTGAATCTATGGTTAAATTTCCCTAGGCCCTAAGGGCACAGTTATAGTGAAAACAGATGAAAATTTGGATATAAAACCCAAGTATTGCTTTCCATGTGGTCTAATGCTACTGTGTTTGGTAGAGTTTGCACTTAATTCTAGGGAAATCTAGATTATGTTCTGTAAAATGGAATACATTTAGGAACTTAGTTCAGAAAAGCCTGAGGAATAACTTAGGTTTGGATTTTGCACAACCAGTTTCTCCTGTTGTTCATTTGAATATTGAAGCTGTTAGCTTCTGCAGAATTTAAATAAGATTCTAGAATGATGTTGGAAGTATTACTGAAGTGAACAAGGTGCTTGTTTTCTTTTAAACCAGGTACTGTGAATTTCTTAAGTGTTAGACAAGATAATTATTTAATCATTAAAAATTATGACTGGAAAATGATCTACATATTTTTCACATAAATATTTAAAATTAACTTCTAGATCTGCAGTTAAATTTTCTGGATTTTAAAACAAAATTTTGTGATAGACCTGGTGATTTTCATTACCAGCAAGAATATCATAATGAGCCATAACAGTAAAATAATGTGAATTTTCCTACTATATATGGAATCAGTCTGCAGAAATTTGTACACTGTTCTGTTTACAAAAGTTTTCAAGAGGCTGTTTTTTGGTATTCACTGGACAGCTATTAAGGTATTTTAAATAAGTAAGAAATGAAGTCAGACAAGGCATGTGCCACTAGCTACATGTTAAAGGATTGGTGAGGGCCCAGCTAATGTTTGAGGAAGTGAGGTTTGACCCCTTGAACCTCCTCTACTTCTGTCTCCTAAATGTTTCTTGGAGCACCAGATCTAATGATGTTTGCTTTTTGGTTCATAATTATTCTCAACCCAACTGCCAGGTATGTCTTAGCTGTTCCAGATTCCTCATAAAGCCACCTTTGCTTTGCCCTCTCCATATCCATTTGTCTCCAAAGCTCTAACCTGGAAAAGGAGCAAAATTTCCCAAATATGTACTTTTACTTCATAGGATGGTACTGTTTCAGGAAAACCCAGAGGCAAAAAAACTGTGCTGACAGAACATGCATGGTGTTGCAGTGAGCAAATCCACTGCTGTGCAACAGAGAAACAGAGGCAGTCTGATGCCCTGGGCAGGAGGGAGGTGGCAGCTTGTGATATGGTCTGTTTTTTCTCTTAGGAAAAACAAGCAAAAATATCCCTTGAGCAATTGAATGAAATATTCATACAGGTGTTCTGTTTTAAATTAGTCCATCTCAGTTTCTTGTGTATCGCTCATATCACTCTTTTGTAAAGTTGCCTTTGCCTTTTCTCCAAGCTATAATGACACAATTGCCAGTTTCAGAATTTTAAACGAAGCGTGATTGTAAATGATCACCGTGGCTCATCAAGAAAATGGCTGTATGTTATTTATTTGATGGGGGACTTACTGTGAACATTTGTGTAAAATCATGTCATTTGAAGAAAAAGCAAGTTCTTTGTGTGCTGATGATGACAGGGGAAAATGTGTCAAACCAAGAGCTAGTTGCTGTGCTATATAGTGACTATCTTGTAGGAGTCTGCAGTTGCTTTGCAAATATTAACTGAAGGTGACACAAAGAGAGGAAACTAGAAGTTGTGCTCATGGATAAAGGCTTGGAAAAATCCAGACACTGTTTAAACAGAGCCAAGAATATCTGTGTCACTCCCAAACTAGGAAAACTTTGAAGTATATATTTCATTTGAATTGTGCCAATATTACTCTAGAAAGGAAGGATATGGTTGCAGATGCACAGATGCTTGAAAACATTTCTGAACTGGGACTGCAGATCCTGGACATTTTTAGTCTTGTCTTTGAAACAACAGGCATAGTGACATTATTGTGGAAACACCTAGGTTGTGTAGGACTTATCCCAGCCAATGTCCTCGAAACAGAGATCAGGTCATTCAGGGCTCTGTCAAACTGAGCCCTGTATATTTGCAATGAAGGAGGCTCTGCTGTTTCCCTGGGCAGCCTCTCTTCCAGTGTCTCAAGTTCAGCTGCCATTGCATTCCAGAACATGGTTTCTTTCCACCAAGGATGTGATGTCTGCTCACTGCTTCTCTTGACAGCTTTCTGTCTGCATTCTTGAGCTGCAGAATCCCAGCTCCTTGGTATGGTCCCCTGCTCTTGGGACCTGCTTCACTGGGAGTGGGCTCTGCTGCTCTCAGGGAAGGAAGGGTTCATTTCCTAGAACCCTCTGGCTCTGACACTTGATGACTGGAAGAATGTTTTTTTTTCTGGCACTTTTGTGTGGCAGGTACTGTGGAATCTGTTCCCTTCAATCCAGGTGCAGTGTTTTCAGTCTTTGTGTTTCTGCATAGAGTGGAAGTTCTGCAGTATTAATGTGTGTCTCATGATGTGTTTTTAGTGTTCTGCCTATAATAGAAAGCTTTGGAGAGATTTTTTTAAAAAACAGAATACTGAGATAATTAGCTTTTCTGGGTTGGGATGTTTTTTGATTGTTTGGTTGGGTTTTTTTTTGAAGTTAGGTGTTTCCTTAGATTTTTGAACATGCATTTCCCTCTTTGCTTTTACAATTTTGAAATAAGGTGTTAGATTTTGTCTGAGCATTTGTCTTAGCATGGTGAGGTAGAACCCCATTAAACAGATGCTTAAAAGATTGGTCTGGTTACTTGAAAACAGCATGGTAGTGAATTTTGCTTCTGCATGTCAGGATCAATGAATGTCTATAATTTGCTAATGTAACCATTTCATGCACTTTTAAAATATCTTTGCATTTAATAGCATGCATGATGCATTAAGGTAATATTTAGGAGTTGTTTAGTTTCTGGTTTTATATAGTTAAGGATCAGCTTATGCTTTTAGTATGTAATGTGCTGAAGTGTGGTGTTTTTTTTCAGAAGTGATGACAAATATGTCCCTGGTGTTAAATTAATTATTGGAGCTATTCAGCATCAGTGTTACACAAAAGGCTATCTCTTTGTTCTTCCTTCTTGAGCACGGGTAGCAGGGATTCTTGAAATGTCTTATCTTGTCTAGACATCAAGTCTGTAACACTGTGTTAATTAGTCCATTATTATGTGTCCACTTTTCTTAAATGTTGCATATTCAAGTTGGAGTGACATGTATTACCTTGGAAAATCTTTTCTTTTCTGAAGACAAGTTTTGTTAAATGACAATTTTACCAAGTACCCTCCTTGATTCTGGCAAAAAAAAAAATCTAACTTGTGAGTTTCTCTCTGAATTTGGTTAGTACCACAGAGTTCTGGAATCTAAGGAATTAATTAAGTATAGGAATTAACACATTCATGAATGCTTTTTTATTCTTAATGGAATCACTGGCTAACTGTATGATTGCAGTTCACCAATGTTTTTAAATGTTCAGCAGAACAGTATTTTTTATTATTTAAACATTTAGTTTCATTGCTTCTTTAACTGACATTCTAAATTACTATTGCTTGCTAAGAGTCCTCAGTAGTATTAATGAACTGTTACCTTAATGGAACAGCCTTCTTGTTGGAAGATTCTGAAAATCAGAGATCTTTCTAAAGCTTGTGTTTGAAACTTCATAGCTATTATGCATAGAAAGAATGAAAAATAGGGGTGTGGCTAGATCCAGGCTGCTGTCTAGCTCCTTTTCTTTTTAAGGTAAAGTACTGACATCTCTGACCTAGAAGTTACAATTAAGTAAGAAAAGCAGGTTTTAGCAGTTACAGTGTATGTGTGTAGTTTGGGAAGAACTGTTTCTTGTTCCCCTTCCTTGTCACGGCTGTTGTTCTGGTAAGATCTATATAGCAATAGCTGAATTGTCTTTGTGTGTACCTAACACTTGCTAATGGGACTCTGTTCTCTGGAGATGCTGCTCTGAGAGAAGACTGACCTCTCACAAAGTGATACTTTACAATGAAAGGACTTGGTTAAAAAAAATGTAGGTTTTAATACCAACAAATCATGAATAAAATTATACAGGCACTTCTGTAATAATAAAATAGCTACAGTTTATGTAGTATATGGGAATTTACTGTATGCCTTCCTCCCTGGCCTCAACCCCTCCTGTGTCCTTTGCTAGTTTTGCTTCAAGAAAAACTATTTTACTGTTCTTCAACAGTATAAAGGTGGAAGAGGATGTAGACATGAAGTAGCTTCTGCATCTTGGCTAGGGATAAGCTCATGGTAAATGCATTGGAAAAGTTTTGTAAGGCTTGGATGTGACAGGTTTAGGTGTCTTAAGTTCTAGCAGTTTTAGTAAAATAAGTAAATTAATAAATTGGAGTAATGGGAATCCAGAAAGGAATGAAGGAGGATGTCAGAGCTGGCCTTGGATGTACCTTTTCTTTTGTAAAGCTCACTTCAGCTGAGCCAGGGAAACTGGTTACCATTTCCTTAGATTAGCTTGTTGGTCTGCTTGTGTTGTTGCTCATTTCAGGCTAAATTATCTAGGTTAGAAAAAAATCCCCTAATTAAAATATAAGTTAAGAAGTAGGTGAGTTAAGTGAAGCTGAAGGAACTGGAACATTAGCTAAAAACACATTAAAGGATTATTTCTGGTTGTGGATGAGGTCAGACATGCTTTGTTTCTGACAGGAATAGACCAGACAAGAGTAACAGGCCAAATGAGAGCAAAAGATAGGGAAGTAGATTTTCACTCCTTCCTGGCTTTGCTGTTGTCCTTCAAACCTTCTGTACTTAATACACTGTGACAAGGCCTTAATGATGTACTCATCATCATCACTCTAATTTGGTTGGTAGTGTAGTATGTATTATGCCTCTTCTGAGCTTACGTTTATTTTACTTAAATGTAAGTTGTAATTAAATGTGTTAATTTATTTTTTCCTAATCAGGAAAACATTTGTGTCAGGTTTTGTAATTTTGCCTTAAGGTTCTCAGAAAAATTGATGATGACTCTTTTACTTAATTATATCATCTGCCTATGTGGTTTATTAGTTTCCTTCTATCAGTATCCCTCTCCGTATGTATAGAAGCGATTTCTTTCTTTCTACATATTCTTAGACATCTTTCATATTAATTCTGGCCTCCTAATTTTCTACTATCCATTAGTATTTATTCTAGACTTCCTTTTTGCCATTACAAAATCTAATCAGTCACACTGTAATGCTTATTTGATATCTATATTTCACGCTTGCCTTATGTTTAGGGTGGGTTTTTTTTTGTTTGTTTGGTTTTTTGTGGTTTTTTTCTTTTTGTATTTTTGTCTGTTTTGTTGTTGTTTCGTCTTTCAATTTTGCAAATGTGACCTATTTGTTAGAAATTTGTGTTTTCATGTTTGTGAAACTACAAGATGGAGAATATAGACACTTTTGATAAGTTTCTTCATTGTATCTTTCATTCTTCTTACAAATACATTTATTTAAAGCAGGATACTTGTAGAAGAACATGAAAACTTTAGCTAATTTCCTTTTCTTGTGTTTGGGCCACCATGCTTTAGAAGTTGTAATCCTGCACTTTCCATTTGTTCAGCTGTGTTCTATTCCCTTTCTGTGGACATTAATGGGTTATTTGGTGTGCACTGCTTTATAATTACAAACTGCTGCATATGCAAAAGCAGTGCAACTCATTTTACTCAGCACCTGAAGGTATGGTTTAATAAGGAAATATATTACCACATTTCATATTTTTGCCAGCAGCTTTTTTCATTGGAAAGCTGATAATAAATGTTATTTAATATGCAGCGCTCATAGGGAAATACTTTTAAGAGAATTTAATACCAGAAATGTATGCCTTTATCCAGTAACAGTGGGGTATTTCTTAGAGAGGTTTGAATTAAATGTAACTCACCTTTACCCTTCACCACTGTATTGAAGATCATGTTTGCCTTATGTTTTTTCATGTAAACAGTTTTAGGCCGGTGCTGATCACATTATTTTGAAGCTGCCAAATGCTGGCTATTCAACCCACTGACAAATGTGGAGTTTTTGATGTAGTGGCACTTCATTACGTGATCAAGCAGCACAGCAGCTGCAAGGGGACTGTTTGCTTACAGACATTTTTAAAGGGTATTGTTTACAGGTGTTAGGATTTGGTGGCAGATCTCTGGAAGACTTAAATGGGAGAGGGCTGTTACTTAGGTACTTGGTGAAATAGCTGAATTTAATTGAAACCGAAAGAAGTGTGCAAAAAGGTTGTTCAGATCTGAAAGACAAGATCAGCTTCTTGGTCAGATAAAGTGAAAATATAAGGAGTTAATCATTAAATAGCATTTTTTCAATCAAAAGCTGGTAGTTATTGTTTGACTTAAAATTTCTGATTCTGTTGTGAGAAACCCAAAGAGCAAAACCAGAATGAAAGACTACGAAACTATAATAGTGAGTGGGCTGAAAAGAAGAAAGCTTAGTTTCAAGAGATGAGTGTCAACAGGATTGGAAAAGGTGTTAAGAAGAGAAGAAACTCACTAAAAATGTGTGGGCCTTGATATATAATTAGGAATTAGTTTTGAGAGATTGCCTACTGAAAAAACTGTCAAAAGTTGAGATGCTTGGAAGGATAAGGAGAATTGACACTGGCAAACCTCCAGGGAATGATAAAACCAGAAGTTAATTGTCTGAGCCTTGATAAAGGCAATAGTTTCTGTGGGAGTGAAGGTTATTGTTTTTGTGGAGTTTTTTGTTTGTTTGTTTCTTGGTTGGTTTGTTGGGTTTTTTGTTTTTTGTTTTTTTGATGGTGGGCTTTTGTTGTTGGTATTAATAACTTGGGTTTAATTCAGAGGATGGATCCTTCTCTCCAACTTGGTCTCAAGCTTATTCTTGCTTTAACAGAAGGGCATTGGTGGATTTAAGAAGTAGGTTAGCAGTGGTGTTTTTTATTTTTGAACTGTTTTAAGGATTAAAGATAAAATTATCTCTTAGTAGGCTCAATGCACTGAGGATTAAAGTTTCATGTATTTTTTATTCTTACAACCTACAGTCTCTTCAGCATTTTAACTAGGGAAACTTGCTGTTTCTTGGCTTGAAACAGAATAAGAACAGAATCAGTCTCATATACCTAGTAATTAGAGACAGAAATTTAAATTCCCCCAGAAAAAGCCGTAGCTCAAAGAACTACTGTCTAGCATCTCTACCCCCCAAACACTGATTATATATTAGCTCTATCAGTGTTCCTGATACAGTCTGAGCACTGATCTTCTGAAAGACTTAGAGAGGATAAGTGCTTGAAACAAGATATATATATATATAGGGAAAACAGAACGGTGTCATGAGGAAAAGTTTCATAAAACCATATGTGATGATGGTATAGTGGTAACTGAGAAAACACGTTAAAACCCATGAAAAGTGGCAAATGAAAGGTAGTGGCAGGAGGGTAGGTGTCAGGAAGGACTTGATGTTTGACATGGAAGTTGGTTTCCGTCTCTCTTGCACTGATAAGTACTTTGAGTCCATAGGAGGTTGAAATGGACAGCGACAGAAGTGTTGCACACAAAACCTCTGGGTAGGGAAAATCTGCTGAAGGGTGAATCTACAGTTTTGTGGGCCTTTATGTGTATTTTACAGATTGTTCTTTATAGAACAGAAGCTTGTTTTGTAGATGACAGCTTTCCTGATGCTTGTAGTTTAATCCTCTAATCCGTTTATAATCTGATTTATATACAGCACTGGCTCATGTATAAATATAGGATCATCTGTGACCAAAGACACTTTGGTTACAAGTTGTGTTTGTCACCTGGTTTTTAAATTTATATGCTGTATCTCAGTTTCTCACCTAGCCTGATGTCTTCTTTCTTTTGGCAGTGTTGAGTAGGTTAAACTCCATTATTTAAAGATTTAAAGATGGGTAAATTATGCCTATTCCTTTTCTCTGACCTTTAAAATACAGGGTAATATTATAGTTCTAAAAGGCATCAGAATTGGGAACTTTTCTAGCATTTAATTTCCTAAATTATGTGGGGAAGAAATCTATAGTTGCATAAGTTGTTTATGCATGTGCTGCTTCTTTAAGTTATGAAAACATTAGATTTTTATCTTGGGTATAAATGACTAATGCACATCACCATTTATTGCTGACCCACAGAAGATCACTTTCCTGTTTTGTTTGACTCTTACTTGCATTGGTGTGGTGACTTGAGTTGTCGGTGGTTGCCTGGACATACTCTTATATGGATATCACAATGGCACACTTCACAAAATATGGCAGAAAAGCCAGGGCCAAGATACCCCACAGAATAAAGTTTATGGTGTGCCTGTTTTACCTTGCTGCTTTGACTTGGAGAGGCTAATAGAGTCAGCCTCCATTGAAAAAAACACACAAAGTGAATACTGACAAAATTGAGTAGGTCATGGGTTGTTCCTGGTTCTTCACCTTCTCACACTTCTTGAGAAGAAATGTTCATACATTAATTTTCTGAACTACTGAACTTCAGGTGCTACTCTGAATGACACAAATAACCTGTAATAGATGGATTTGATACTGTTTCTCCAAGGTTTAATTTGTTTGTTAGCAATCTTTCCCCTTCTCCTTACCCCAGATAGCTTAAATGCTTGGTTTCATTAAAACATGAAATGATCTATTTACTTGGGTACTGTGTGTGGTTACTTGACTGTAATTACACACCTCACAAGCAGTTCACCACCTTAGTATAATAAATAATTTATATATAAACTTTTTTGGTCACATGCTACCTAAATAAATAAAAAAAATGCACATAAGCATTTTTAAGCACAAAATCATGAATAGATTAGGATATGCTGACACAAGCTTTTGAGTGCTCATCTCCAGCTGGAAATTTGCCCATTTTATTATGTTACTTCTTCACTTGGCTTCCTGGAGAAACTATCTTGTGCAATCTCAGTATCTGTGCTGTGTATCTTTTGACTCTATTGTCTGATTTCAACTAAATTCAATTTAGGCATAAACCACGATGATTAGTTGTTACAAGCTTTATGAAAATAGGCAGTAACAGAAACTGTACGAGTTCCAGTGGAGACTATGATTGCATCCCATTATACATCAAGAAGTCCCCTTAAGCAAGTGCTTCAGTCAAAACCAGCCTGTAGCACTGCAGACTTCAGCTGCACATTACAAAGAGTTTGGTGGCAACAATATTTTGAGGAATTTCATCCCTATATTGTTCCCTTTGCTGGCACAGTACTCTTTGTGGGGCCTGACCATGAATCAGATCAAGAAAAGAAAGAAGAATTTGCAGACACTGGACTAGCTCTCTTAAGCACAGTGTAATTCCTTAAGTGTGCCTGCTGCTACGAGGGTGCAGCCACCCTGTGTTGTGTGTCGAGTCACCACTGTCTCTGAACGTTCAATATCCTGAAAGCACTGCTGTAGACACAGTGATTTAATCATCAGGCAGACATCTATAGAAAGCTGTAGCCTTTGCTGGTTTTTGCACAGTAACTGTTTATTCTTATCATAGGGAAGATAAAACTTTAGAAAGGTTTTGTTCAGTTTCTAAAGCTGCCATGACCAGAACTGTCATCTTCCTTCCTTCCTTCCTTCCTTCCTCCCTCACCATCTTCTAATATTGACGGGATTGGTTCTACATATTTTTTGAGAATTAACTCACTTGGAAGCCCTATTGCATCACTAGACACCCTCTGAACAGCCCCTTTCACCTGGCCTGTTGGAGCCAGACTTTGGTTTATTGTGAAAGAAGCTGGCCTCTAAATTCTTGGAACTACTTCTAGCAGAGGAATGAGGTGACCTTGGAATTGGAGGGTGGAGGATATCTGGAAAAGATGAAAGGATTTATGGTGACAGGAGAGGTAGAGTTAGTAACTGAGTGTGGGAAGCAATGAACAAGGGTGGGACTGGACTTGCAGTTGAAAAAAAAAAAAAAAGCAAGAGATTTTTGCCAAGATCAGGAACTGCAGCCAAGAGGGTGGGGGAAGGAATGAGATGGGGAACATGGGTGGAGATGAGAATTAATTCCACAGAAGCTCAAAAGCCCATGGGCAAACGCAGTGGAGTTTCTCCCTGGCTGCAGGGTGGAGACTCTACATCATGCAAGAAAACCTGCTTCTATTTCTGGTGCCAGAAACAAGTGGGGAGAAGTCAGGTGCTTCCAGCTTGGTGTCTTCCTCTCTGAATGCCCTCGAGGCGTCTGCAGGAAGCTACAATTGTAAGGCAGGAAATGCAGTGTTCCTGCATCAAGTACCTGAAATTGCTTACTAAAAAATTTGATACGTGTGCCATTCACTGCCGTTGTTGTCTGTGTATTTGTCATCAACTAGGATGTAAATGTAATGTAACTTAATGTAAAAATGAGGTTTTAATGAAAATATTAATCTGCTTACCCAAATGTATGTCTAGCCATAACTCAAAAATGCCTTGACAAATTTTTTTTATGCTTTTCATAGTTTTTGTCAAATTTACTCTTAGGCATCACTACAGCTCACTGTACAGTTTTTCTTATGCTGATATGGAAGGAGATTTCTTGCATTTATGTTTTCGCTAAAATCAGAAGCGGACATAGGCAAGTAATTATCTGGTGTCTCATGACCCAGATAAGTTACTAAAAAACCCTGTACTTTAGGGGAGTGTTCCTTTCTACTTTAAGCAGGATGGACTTTTTGCTACCCAAAAAAGCATATATCATTATAATGAGCTGGCTCTGAAGCTTTTTAATGTGTGTAGGTGTTACTCGTGTCACAGTAAGCAGCCAGAGCAGTGATCCCAAAGAGAAATATCTCATCTACTGTAAAGGTTGTTCTAAGTATTCCTAACAAAACATATGTGCATATTGCTGAGGAGTTATATTGAGATCTGCAGAGGTCTGTTTGGGAGAAAGTGCTGAGCTTGGTTTTGTCTGTTGTGAATCAACTAAAATTTTGAAAGAGGCAAGGACATTTAGCATGTTGCCTGAGTATGAATACTCAGTGTGTGGTGTCAGGTAAGGTTTTATGGGTGTAGGGATAGAAGCTTCCATTGGTATGTTTGCAATTAATTTCACCATGTTACCACTCAGCAAGTAGGTATAGCTAGTAACTTAGTATTATTTTACTGTATTATTTAAAACTGCTTTATTATATATTACATTAAAGCTCTGAAAGAACATGTGTGTATATATGTACATAATATATGCAGTGGGTAGAGTTTCCATTCTTTAGATAATGTTTCCATGCAGTTATGGAATGTACCTTTCATTTGTATTTTCCTGCTTGGTAGAAATGTAGGAAATGTAAATGCTTTTCTATCACGAGGTGATACAAAAATGTTCACGTAATTCAAATGACTTAAAATATTATTCAATGAACTTTTGATTTTTTGGGGTGCTAGGGTTATATGAGAGCTTGTGTAAATACTTGCTAAGAGGATGGAGAAGACTCAGATGGAATATGGGAGAAGTGAAGGTAGTCAGAGATAGTAGTGCTTCCTTTGCTAGGTATTGATTGGCCAACTGCAGGATCTTAGGAGCAGGAAGAGTGATTTGGCTTTGTCCACAGCGCAGTTTGCTGAGCATAGATGAAGTAAGGAGAACAAAGAAAAGATGTAAACAAGTGAAAAAGATTAATACTAAGTTAAAGTAATATGCAGAGAGTAAATTGAAAATGTTAAAACTAAGCAATAGTTCTAAAATCAGGTTTAGGTGCATTGCAGCGAACAAATGGAAAGTGTTAGTTGTGTTTTCTTCATGAGAGTGTAAACTGTTGACTTACCCTAGAGAAGACAACTTTTTTCCCTTGAACAGTTACTGTTATTATTTTACACAGTCCATGGTAGTACTCTTAAATACATACAGAAATTAAACAATTCTTTGTTTAAGTATGTAAATCAATTCTTTGTGTACACTTACCCTTGAAATAGCAAAATTCCTTACCAGCTGATTTAAAAATAGAAAGTTTGCAATGTTTATAGCTGTATGTGATTTTAAGGAGCAACAAGTCCACTGAGCTTTCTAATTTAAATGAGAAAATGTCATTCATTTTCATTGCTGCTTTTTATTTAATTTGGCTTGCTCTATTATAAATAATTAAATATTTTTTTCCTAATTTAATTCTGATTCCAGACAGTATAGTTCAGTCTTTATTTGCATGAGCTGTTCAAGTTTTTCTGGTATTCTTGATTGTTTGTTTGTTTGTTTGTTGGGGTTTGTTTGTTTAGTTGGGGTTTTTTAGTTGTTTGTGGGGGTTTTTTGGTGTTACTGGGGGGGCAGGAGTTTGTTTTGATTTGTTGGTGGTGGTTATTTTTTTTGTGTATTTTTTGGTTGGTTTTGTTGGTTTTTTCAAGTTCCAGAAGGTTGTGTGGAGGAAGGAATGCCTTATTTTTCAGGATATGTTTATATGAATAACTTCTGTGTATTCTGTATCTTTGAGAACACGTGGTAATTTTGTGTGAACTAAGGTTAAAAGGTAAATGGTATGATACTGTTTCTTTTGGCTATTGCATTAAAGTGTTTGACCTTTAGCAACCTGTCTTTATCTTAGGCAATAAACTGTTTAGTTCTGCTTATCAAAAGAGACTTCAGTGCTCTCTTTCCATGCTATTCTCATCCAAAACACACTGTATCAATCCAGCATCAGTAGACTTTATCAGCAGTAGCTATTATTCTGTTTAGAGATTAGGCATAAAAAGTTTATGTTGTAACAGTACATTTTATTCAGTAAATATTTTCATTTGTAGTTCAGTGGTTTCAAGTTTCATTATCTGTATTAGATCTTTTTTGTATTACCTCCTTATTGCTTTAGTCTTTCCCCTAGTTTTAGCTATTTGACTTGAAATTACTTAGTTTGGTGTCCCTGTAAAGTGAGTTATCTCAGCTATTCACACTATATCCTATGTCTCTCTCAAGGTAAGGTCAAAATGGCAAAGTATCATTGTTGATTTATGACAGATTTTCTAATTATTTGGGGATACCTTCAAATCATCAGCATGGTGGTGATATGTTGAAATTAAATGAAGTGTTTAGTTAAACAGGTCCCCCATACCTTCAGTTGTCTGTGTGATTTACCAAAGTGAAGTTCTACACACTGGAGTATTGGCCAGAGGCAGAATTTGCTGTATTTCCAAAGTGACCATAATTCATAATGCTGGTGATGATACTCAACAAATCTGTAACCTGCAGGAAGCTGACAGAATTTGAGGGCAGCTGCTAGTTTGTTCTAGCTATTTCTTTTTCATTGACTCGTTAATTACATGATGCTTTACTGTTGCTAGTACCATAATCAGCCTCCCTGTTTATAGTTGGAGTAAATAGGATATGTCATGAAGTAAATCCAAGAGGACTGAGTCTAGACTGCTTGTATCCTTGTGTCAGCATTTGTGTCTGGCAGGACCAGGGCAGTGATCTCCTCCTGTACTGGGCACTGCTGAGGCAAATCCAGGGTCCAGTTCTGAGCCCCTCACTACAACAAGGACATTGAGGTGCTGGAGTGAGTCCAGAGAAGGGCAACAGGGCTGAAACTCAGTTCTTATGAGGAGCAGCTGAGGGAGCTGAAAGTGTTCATCCTGGGGGAAAGGAGGCTCAGGAGGGACCTTTTCACTCTCTACAACTGCCTGAAAGGAGGTTGTAGTCAGGTGGGGGTCTGTCTCTTCTCACAGGTAGAGAAGTGACAGGACAAGAGGAAATGGCTCAAAGTTGCACCAGAGGAGGTTTGGATTTGATATTAGGAAAAATTCACCAAAGCAGTTGTCAAACATTGGAACAGGGTGCCCAGTAGAGTGGTGGAATCACTATCCATGGTGGTATTTGGAAGATGTGTAGATGTGGCACTTAGGAACAAGGTTTGGTGGTGCACTTGGCAGTGTTATGTTTACAGCTGGACTCAATCTCAAAGGTCAGTCTTAATGGTTCTGTGATTCTGAGTTTTATCTCTTGAGTACTGAAGTACCTCTGCTACTTTTTGACTTGGTGGGTTTGTTGCATCATGCTGCTACCAAAATTTGTAGGTGTCAGGGATCACAGAAAGCTGCTCTAAGCTGTCTGAAGAATACAGAGCTAAAGCTCTCAGAAACCCCAGCACAGAACAGGATTTGATGATCCCAGTTTCTTCTCTCTTATTATACAGACTGAAGCCAGACTCGAAAAGAATCAAAGCTTTTCAGTGTATGCCAGAATCTGAAGACAAGCAAACACTTGAAAAAGTCATGAGTGTGTTCACATATTTTGCCAAGTTTTCTCCCAGTCTGTCTTCTGTCAATTCACCCACCCCATCAGACAACTTCTGGGAAATGTTCAGTGACACTGGGTTGAATAGGGCAGACATTCCTTTAAAGAGTTTGATAGGTAACAGTTCTTGTGCTGAAATGCTGCAGCCTTGCATAACTGTCTCATTAAGAAAAGCTTGAAAAGAAGCTGTAGAAAGCCAGTGTTCTTAGATGTTTTTAAGAGCAAAATGGACTTGTTTTTCACAGTGAAAAAGACCAGTGATTTCCAACTCTTTTGAACCAGCTAATCGCTGTGATTCTTCAGTATAACTTATGACTGTAGCCCAAACTTATGGAATAATTAATTCCAAGTACCATGGGGGATACAGTCAATGGTACATCCATTTTGTAAACACAGAACTTGTACTGCATTCCCTTGAAACCACAGTTGGTAATCTCTGCCCTAAGACATATGATTTGCTAACCATAAAAGACAATCACTACTCCTTGTGGCTTTCTCTTTAGGGAGAGACATGCTTTCTGTTTTTACCGATTTTTGGATCAGATTTTTGCTTCCAAATTGATGTGAAAGTAACTAGAATTGTGGGAGCAGATTTAGAAGGAGAGATAGTGTGTGTTGAATGCTAAAAACATAGAAGGAATGAACATATTTGCAATAAGAAATGAGATTTCATCATACAGGTTCTCTGACCTGCTCCAAGCCCAGCCATTGTGCCAGCTTTATGTTGTTTTTGACTTAAGTTACATACTAAGATATGCAAACATTTAAACACAGATCCTGTGTGCTTTGTCTGTCTGTGTGTTAGGTGGAAGTTTTGTGTTTCCAGATGAGCTCAAGGTGGACACACTAGTGTAAAGCTGTAGATAAACTTCCTCTTTGATGTCATCCATAGCTGCTCATCACTTTCTCACCCAGGATAGGTGATCCCTCCCTGCAGCCCAACTGATGTCCCAGCATGTGACCTAATCAGCCTGATTTTGCCTAAGATTTCGTTTTAGGAGTAGTCCTGTATATTACTGGCTCACACAAACAAGTGGCATAGGGATGCTGACAGCTGGGAAGGGAGAATAGCCTTTTCAGCCATCACAGCTGCATGTAGAAAAAGATACCTATCCACAAGCTAAGGAAAGATTAGAGAAGTCTTCCAAAATAATTTACTTTTTTGTTTATTTGGTTTTAGATTTGTAATGAGTACTTAAAGTAAATGAGTGGCTATTTCATGGGTAAAGGCAGGACAGTGACCTGGACTTGAAAAAAATTTGATTCATTATTGAGGCACTAATAAAACTGATTTGTGAGGCTAATATAATGTGTGAAGTAATTCTAAACCTTCAGAAGCAGTTAGGTTTAACATAAACTAAGCCATAAAATGTTGGTAATTGAAGTAATTGTTTTTCTTCTTGCAGCTGTTGCTTTTCTTTTCTGAAATGTCCATTACATACAGTAGTTTACTTGTTTTCTGTGGTATTCTCTTTATGGCAGCATAAATGTGTGATGAAAAAACCTACCCTTTGGCATGCAATTTTAAATTAGCTATAGTGTATTTTTAACCATTAAAGAAAAAAAAATAAGTTGCTCTTTGTATAGCGATGGTGAGGAAATCTTCTCTTGGAAAGACTAGTTCTTAAACTCATAGATCCACTAGCTTTGAATTTGTATTACCAATGCTGCTGCCCATTAATTGTGCTACTAATCTGCTCAGAGTTGCTCTTAGTTGGAAAGAAAAGGGTTTTTTTGTTGTTTTTGTTGGTTTTTCCTATTACTGCTTATTTTCATTGTGCAGTTGGAGAAAATGCAGGCAAATCCACACCTCAGGATAGAATGCTGTCTTTGCCATTAACAAAAATGAGCTCACTTAATGCAGAATGTTGTTGAATCTGAGAATATTTGTACCTGAGGATATTTGGTGAAACTGAAAGTGGGATGGCTTCTGTTGTGTGAAAAAGTCATCACAAGTCAGTTTTGGGTAAAATCAAATGCATAATTTTTGATCTTGACTTCAACATAGTCAATCTGTGTGGATTTTGAACTATTGTACATTTCTTGTCTGGTTTTATGACAAGAAAGATTGATTTGTCATTTTATTGTTGCTGCTAATATGCAGCCCATTCTGCTGAAGCTTAAATGAATATCACTTTCCTTTATGGTCGGTGGATATAACTGAAAATTATTTAAAGCATTTTTAACAAAACAATTAACACAGAGTCTTTTGCAGATAAACTTCACCCTTCCTGTTTTGGATGGAGCAATAACTTTACTGTGGATCAGATTTAGGAAGTGGCTTTCCATCAATTCAGTATTTTATAAATAAAAAGTTGTAGGGTGAGGCCCTTCCTTTGGCATAAAGCTGATTATTTCCTGTTTAATCCTGAGCTGGTGTATTTCAACTAATGGGAGTTTTCTAGCATCTGTTGGAGAGCTTTTAGGATTTTGTTTTCATTTGTTTCATTTACACTCCTACAAAAACACAATTTCAATGTTTGCATATTATTATAGAACAAAGATAAATTATTAGATATATAAATAACCACCCATTTGCAATTTTTGGACTTGGCCGCACGGTTGTTTGTGCCTTGGCATTCTAAAACATACAGCTGGGTATTCTTACACATGAGTTGAAAAGATGTCATTGACACATCTTCAAGACATCATCAGTACTTCCACTGAGATTTAGAAATTGATCAATTGTAATTGCAGTAGGTTTTTTGAGTTCGTGTTTATCATCTCCTTGCACAAGGCACACATTTTCTACAAGAAGAATATGTAAGAGGCAGAATTTAAACTCGTACTGCTGTTTTACCTAAGGAACACACAAGTTAATATATGAAGTAACTCTACCCTCATCCAACACATCTGTTGTAAAGAAGCCTATGAAATCTGGGCCACACACAAACTGGTCTCCAAGGGCCTGTAGTTGGTGTTAAAATGCTGTTATTATGCGGTCTGATTGGTTTAGTAAAGAATTATCTCTAGTAAAACCATGTAACATAATAGTCGTTGCTCTCCCACATGGGAGCTACTTCTGCTTGACTAAGCAAGACATTTCTTGAAGAAGTAATAATGCACTTGTTCCTACCAAAATGTACCATTAAATGAAGTGTATCATCATGTACATTTGTTGTGTACCAGTTCTTGTTCATTTAAACATTTGTGTCAAGTCCTCCACCATATTATTAAAAAAATAGTGAAGTAAACACATGGATTTCCTAGCAATATATTTTAAATAAACTGATGCTTGTTGAACACTTGTGTATAGTAGTTTTAAAGCAATGACTAACTATTTGGAATTTGTAAGTTTTCATAAATGAAAACTTTATTTTCTAAATAGTACCAACTCTTGCTGTAATTGTTCTGAATTATACAGCCTTGCTCTACAGATCTGTCCTTGGGTAACTGCAGCTGTAAACAGGTACTGGACTTGCTGAGGGACTTCACTTTTTATTGCTTTTTAATTGTATTATTCAACAGTGTCATAGAAAAGCTGTATGTTCATTTTTAGATTGCTCTATAAGCATTGAGCAAATGCACAGAAACGTGTTTTTTGGATGATGAAGGGAAGAAGGGAGTTGAGGCAGTGTGCAGCTCTCTGCAGAGATGATTAGAGGTCAGGTTAGGGGCTGAGCCCTGCCCAGCAGAAGCCGTGGGCAGCCATGGAATGCTGGAGCCAGCCATGGGCTTTCCCAAGCTGAGGTGGGCTCCACTTCATGCAAACCCCATGGATTTGCTGTAATTGTGCAGGTGTCAAGAGGGGCATGGTATAATGCAGAGCAGTATCTAAATGATTCTTGAGCTTAAACTGGAGGTAATGGATTCACACAGGTAAACGATTCTGCCTATGTGTTTTCTGCCCAGTGTGTGTAGAAGAAGACCAAGGTTGTGTCTCAGGACCCAAGCCAGCTCTTCAGGCTTTTCAGCCTTGAAAATGTATTTGTAAACTCAGTGGAGCTGGTCCTTGTTGACACACACACCCACCCCTCAGTTTTACAGAGTACTTTTCATATTAGAATTCTGCTTTTAAATGAAGGGGGTGAGGAAGTCTTGTGGTGGCTTTGTTTTAAACTTCACATCCTTTATCAGATTAGTTTAGTCAAAGGGATGAATGATGCTGTGACCTAGAAGCGAAGTGCTGTAAACCAGCTGTGGCTCACAGCACCCTCCCCTGCTGTGCTTTACTCACCTACTGCCCCCACATGTTGCCACACTGGTCCTTGAGGACAAAGAGGAGTACAAATCTGAATTCCTATCCCTTTTTTAGTGAGAGTTCTATCGACATCTCTTCCACACTGGGGAATTTCCCCAAGACTTTTCAGTCAGGTATTTAGAACCCAAAAATGGTGGACTTTCATTCTGAAAGTTGATTGAAGTTCCTAAAAAGGTACTTGAAAATTTCATTGGAGAGGGAAGCAGAACTGCATTTAAGTGTAAGTAACTTTAATATTTTGCATATCTTCAGTAAGAAGCAAAGTAACATGAAATTGCTCATTATTACATAATAGATTAAATAACTTGTTTCTCCTAATTAGCGTTCCAATGAGTATTTAATTGGTCTATAAACACATTGAATAATGGATGCAGAAAATATTACATAGATACAGGGCAAAATAATTGGTGTGTTTTTAAGAAAGGAATAGAGTACAATTGTTGATATTTTATAATTAAAAATTATATGCTGTTGTAAACTGCATACTATCGTAATCAAGCTTTGAATTTATTCTATGTTCATTTAGCTTTTTGTAACCGTAAAAAATAGTTCATCTTAGTTGAAAATCAGTTTTAAGTGTCTTGATCATGAAAATTGTCTGCAAGTGGTTTAATGACAGTTCTGAGCTTTCTTTACACTGTGGAGCTATAAACTTATATTTTGTCCTCATAAACATAACAGTAAAATTACATTGCCACTGCAGTGATGAAAATTTCTGTGTAGTCTTTTAGCAGAGGATTAACTTATTGTAATTTGGAAGAGTAAATTTTGGGTAAGTTAATGAAATCTAATTTACATGGTTGAAAAAAAATTCCAAGATAACATGTAAATAAATTAGAAAGAAGAGATTTGGGGAGAGGTAATAATAGCTTTTAAAAGATGCCATTGACAAAGAAAAAGCAGTGATAGCGACAATTCAGTGTCTCCCAATTTGTAGTTTCCCAGTTTGCTTAAGCTTACATTAAACTGCAAATTTGACTGCATATGCAGTCAGCTTAGAGCTAGGTCTACATTACAAAAAAAAATCAGTATTTTTTAGTTAGATATAGAAGAAAAACATGCCTCATAGTCTGTCTCACCCATGCTGGGAAAACCTGGCAGAGATGTGGCTTGGTTAATACAAGAGTGGTTTGTCAGACTTACTTTAGGTCTGCTCTGGAGGGGGAAATAAGAAGCTGTACCACCAGAGGGCTATACCAAACCAGCTGTCATAGGTTAGGTGAGGGAACAAAAGCTGTTATCTCAGTCCAGTGCAGGGGGGCACTGGGGCATCATTGAAGTGAGGGAAATTTCAAGCAGCTTGCTCATGGAGTGTCTGGAATGGACACGGTACGGCTTTCAAACTGGTGCTGTACTTGTGCTCTGCATGTTGATGCTCTGCCTTTCAGTGAGAAATCAAACTACCAGTGAGCATGTTGCTTCTTTCCTCCTTGCATGGAGTATTTGATACTTGTGGGAAATGCATCCTTAGTAACTGAAAGGCTTCTGTCTTCTGAAAAATAATATATTAAATGAGTACTTGCATGAATCACAGATGCAAAGTTGTGATTGCTGGGCATGTTGGGTCTTCTCAAAGTGAGTTAGTATCTAAAGGTTGCAGGCTATTTAACGTGGTTTCTGAGGCACAACCCATGTTAACTGAGCCTTGGGGGTCTTTGGCCTTTGGATGAGGAGCTGAGAACAGGCATCTCTGAAGATGAAGTACTGACTCACAGGCACTGATGGTGGGTTGTGTACATATGGTGCAGATCTGCTCAGAGAGTCTAGACTTGCGTCGTGTTGCTCTGAAAGAGTTCTGGTGGAGGCGAGAGAGTGTTACATGAATCTTGAAATGTATGGAATGCTGAAAACACTGAAAAAAAATCCAGGAAAGGCTGTGAAGAAAAAGAATAAGGTGTTGGAAGTTAGATTAAATCAAGGGTATCAATTTCATATGCTAAATCATCATATCCACATAATGGATGTGGTCTTTATCATATTTGCTGGTCCTGCTTGTCTTTGTGAGCAGAAGTACCCCTTTCTGCACTGGAGTTTGCCCATCTCCTGCATATAATTGCTCAAGCCTGGCATGTGCAGTTTTCTGGATGAATTCTATTGAAGAGGCTTTCACATGGCCATGAAGCCAAGAGCATTCAAAAAAAGTGCCACCAGGTCATATTAATTCAAAATTGTATTTGGAGATGAAAATGCTTTAATATCTGCATATGAAATAAAGTACGTCTATTAGAACAGGTCTCCCAGGAATGAAAAGTGGAGATTAATTTGAGTTCTTTCTAAGACGGGAGAAATTTGCATCTCCCATTTGCTACTCGATTCTACTTTCTACAAGCTGTGGACATGAGAGATACAGAGGCTAACTTTTGGATCCTGGTGGGACTAGTCTTCCAGAGAGTCATTCCAGTTATCAGAGAACTTCTCTCTTGTTTTCCTTTTCCTCAAAGCCTGTTTAGAATAGATACTGTGGTTTTAGCTGTTCTGAGTCACTGTGAGAGGTTAAAAAAAACCTTTCTTTGCACAGACTGTAGAGCTGAGCTGGGGAAACTTGGTGCATGGGATGAAATAAGGATGTCCTCATCCTCTTTGAATATTGTTATTTGCTCTTGCTGTTGAAATAAAGCCGGGTTTTGGCCAGATATGTAAGATTTTGAGATCAAAATTGCTATTATGATTCTTCTGCAGCCTGTATTTGCAGGAGGACATCTTAAGTTCTAGTTTGCAGTGTCATTACTGTTTATATTGTCCAACATCTTTTTTGCACAAATTGTACATGCGGCTCTGGAACATTTTGAAGAAAGACGTTCTGTGCCAGTCAGAAAATTATATGGACTTATTTTGAGTAGTAGGCATGTTATCAAGGTATTCCCTAGCCATGTGTAATTTCACCCATCAGCAAAGCCATTCAGTGTTTTTTTTCAGTTTAAGCCAAGACCATTTTTAAATGATCACTGAAAGAGGGATATAGCAGTCAAAGATATGAGCAGTCCCCACGTGCTTGCTTCTGCCCCTCTTTCTTCCTGTTCAGAGGTTAATATTCCACAGCTGAGCTGGAAGAAGAGAGTGTGTAGTATGCATAATTTTTTCCATGTCAGTGTCATACATTCAAGACATTGTTGATGGCACTTTGAAGTTCACTGAGAAAACTTGGCATAGATGTAGATGAGGGAGTTCTCAAAAGTTTCATTCTGCCTGGGGAGTTCTAGGGCTTGATTGCCTCCAACCTGGGTGACTGACATCTCCATTTCTCTAACTAGGTCTGGAAGTAAATGCCTTTTAGCTATATTTAAACAGTTCTAAGTGAAAATTTTGGTTTAGCTTCCTCAAATAAATGAGTTGTGTTCACTAGCATATTTCAGGTGCATCACAACTTCATATTTGCATCAAGTACTTACATGGAAAATGGGTCATGGCACTGGGCTGATCTCAGCCAGAGCCTCTATGCCCTTGTTATCTAACGTTCTGAAATTCCATGAAAATAATACAAAAGTATGCATATTTGTGGTCCTATGACCTCACAGATGCCAGATGTGCTGATTTTGGAAAATGCTTCAAAGAGCTTGAATTCAGCTTAAATACTTGCCATGCATAGAAGAAGCAAGCGTGTGTGTGTGTGTATATATATGTATGTAGATATCTATATATACATGCACATACCTACAGTGTGTGTTTATAAAATTGTATTTATGTATTTGGAAGCAGGACAGCTGTTACTACTTCTTCATCTATGTACTAAAGTTTTACATGCTCTTTCCATTATGCTGGTGCTGTAGCTTAGGTCAGAGAATGAATATATGCTAGAGCCTCGGTAAATGATCACCCTGTGGCTCTAGCTGTTTTCAGGATTATCTGATTTATATGTCAGACAGAATAATCATGTCATTGGTATCATTCCCTTTCTTGTTTTTCATTTTAGAAATGTTATTTCTTCTTTCTCCACACATGGAATCATTTTCAGGTTTTAGTTCCAGATGTTTACAGATGAGCTTTCCATGGTCTGAGCTCAAAATCAGTATCAGCTGGAATTTTAAAGATAGTGTTATTTCCATATGTTGTTGGGTCACAAGTTCTTCCAGTATTTTTCCCTAACAGAGAGCTCTTTTTGCATGGTTAGAATCTTTTCTGCAGTTTTCTTTCTTCCTCAAGCATCACATTCTCATTTTTCAGAAATAGCCTCCTTCCATTCTGTGTAAAAATAGATATTAATGTCAAGCCACCATTCTTCTTTCAAGAGCTTTCAGTGCTTTTCAATTTTTTCAAATAGTTGATTGTACATTAAGCTGTAATTAATCAACATACTGGTATTCTTGTAATTGATAATCTCCATTTCCTTCTGTAAAGCATAGTAACATATCTCTCAAAGTTGGTAGTTGTGCCTTGGCTTCAGATATAAACTGGTTTGTGAAGTTTTCACTTTTAGACCATGGCTCACAGTTCTTTGTGCTGATGCATCTGGTTTTAGAATTGAATCACTGAATCACATTAATTGAGGGGTGGAAGTAATTTTAGAAGGGAGCACCTCAGTGATGCAGTTTACACTGCAGCTATACAAATAGATTTATCAGCACAATTGTGAAGGAGGCAGATTGTACCAGGAGGATCAGAATTAGCAGCTGGGGCAACAAGCTTGTTGAGAGAAAATTGCTCAATTATTGTTAGAGGAGCTGAGCTGTTTCCTTTGTTTTTTGTTGTTAAAAGTGCCTTCTTGCTCCACCTTTGCCCTCTTCCCCTAATTTAGGTAAATTCTATTTTTTAAAAATCTTTTGTCACAAACTATTGAAAATGTCCGTCTCTTGGATGAAAGTATTTAGTTTCCAGAACAATCTGTGACAGCAGAGTGACTTCTGACTTCAGATTCAGCAATGACAAGGGCTCTCTTGATTCTCTTCCAAGTCTTCTTTTGTGAAAGTTTGGAAGAAAAATGTGCTTAGATGAAGCTAGTATTTATATGCTAAGAGTCAGAGAATTTCATCTGGGTTAGTTCTTTGTGGTGTAGCGGGAGAAGTAGCAGGTAGCACTATTTGCCATTAGTTTGCAGACCCATGAAAAGTAGAGCATTTCCTTCAGGTGTAGCCCTGGGTACCTCCCCGTGCAGCTCTTTCTGAGCCTTTTCTTTGGGAAGAGAGAAAAAAGCAATGCAGATTTTCTCTGTTTGAAGTTCTTTTACCAAGTACTGTGTTTTACTTGCTGTGGAGCATGAGCTCTGAGACTTGGGGTTTTGTGCTGTTATTTTACTACCAAAGAACTACAAAGTGGGAAACAAACATCTCCGAAAAAATGCCATGTGCATTTCCACACTTAAAAATGTTGAGCTCAGGTTTGGTTTGGGCTACACTCTTCTTTTTGACTTGTTACTCTCTCACTGAAGATTATTTCCTTCCAGAAAGTTCTCTTATTTACCAACCAGTGTTTGAAAAGTGTGTCTGATCTTAAACTGTTTTCCTAGACTATGCTATCAGGCATTTGAGAATTGTCTTCATTACAGGTATCATTATAATGATACCTTATATATATCATTATAATCATTCTATTTCTAAGAATAGTTTAGTTTTGTACAGAATAGTTTTTTGTACAGAAGGTTTTTTGCTGTTTTTCTGACATGAAGATGCTTGAGCTGACCTCAAACTGGTTCTTATGAATGGGTTCTTAGGGTGGGTTTTCACTGGGGGAGGGATGGGGGTGTTTTGCTTGGATTTTTCTTTCATTTTTAGTAAAGGGGAATTGCTTGCATACCGTTGTATCATTTCTGTCCATAATACAGATAAATGTGAAAGGAAAAGGTTGCACAGCTCTATGAAACACAAGTTCAAAGATAAGCAGACAATACCAAAAGATAATCATACTTGGAAAAATATCAACGTTTTAGCTTTTTTTCCTCAAAAAAAGATGTGTGAAGATAGAAAACTTACTTACCTTCAGTCAAAAAGCTAATGTATTTTCTAAATGGGAATTGGCCTAAGAGTTTTGAAAATGAGCTGCATCTGGCATCTTTAATCTTTGTGATTGACTCATTGGTGATTGAATTACGAATGCATCCAAACTAATTATAGTCATCTTCATCAAGGACTTCTACAAGAAACAGATATCCAACAAACAAACAAAATTTTGTGAAATTATTTAAACACAACTGGCATTTAAAGCATTAGGAAAGATTACAAACTAAATTATTGGTGCTGTGTATGAAGATTGAGATTGCTAGACATTTCACGGTTTAATTTTAAATATATTGAAATGAGAAGAAAATCTGGTTTAGCATTTGTTCTTTGCTCTACTGTTACTTATTAAATATTGCTGCAAGGGGAACTTCATTTCTCTATTATGGTATTTCATCCCATAAAAGTTATTTTCGGTATCCAGATAGTGCTGAGCTAGTTTAATTTTTATTAGCACAGGTTAGAAGAGAGGAAATGGCCAGTAGGTTTTACAGCTGAAACTCATGTTAAATCCAGTATCCTTTGTTACATTTGGATCTAACTCAGTAAGGGCTGTTGTGCTAATGTAAAGAGTTTTGCATTTAATAATTTTCTACAATGTGTTGTTTCTAGGTCTACAGACAAGACTGTGAAACCTTTGGCATGGTAGTGAAGATGCTAATTGATAAAGATCCTTCATTAGAGAAGTCCATTCAGTTTGCCCTGAGGCAGAATTTGCATGAAATAGGTGAGCGATGTGTTGAAGAACTCAAACATTTCATTGCTCAGTATGATGCTGCCAACCAAGATATATCAGAGTCCTTCAAAGAGGGCTCATACTAAGGACAAAAATTTGCTTTTATCCTCTGCATTGTGTCTGCCACAGTACATAAATCTGCTTTTTGTGGGGAAAGGGGAGCTCTTGTTTGAAGTTTGAACCCAAGGCCTGCGCTCCTTTGTAGCAGCTCGGGTGTCTGTTCCCTTGTCCACTGTGTTCTCCACAATTGTAATCATCTTACCTGTTCTTGTTGAAAGGATGTTCTTTTCAAAAATACTGTAAAGCAACAAACTATTTTTGAAACATTACACAGTTACCTTGAAAAAAATGATCTGTTGTCTGTACACTTATGTTTTGATGCTTATAAGTGTAACTTGAAACATTGTTTTCAATTAAAATACATGAAGCTGCTCTCATTCCTCAAGTTATGCACAAATATATCTTGTTCACATACATACCATAAGAAGGGAAAACTTGCAAAATTGGTCACAATTATGATTTAAATTATTTATTCTGGTTTAATTTAAAAATTTAGATACATTCCATAAAATTACACTAAGGGTTATCTCTAGTCTCTAACTGCCAGAGCAATTAACTTCTTGATGTAAGAAGTGCTGTATTCATGTTCTAATTGCAGGTTCTACAAATGCCTGTTAAATTTTGGTGTTTTCCATATCATGACTCATTGCTAGTAAGCAGTATTATGTAAGATGGATTCCATTTTTTGTTACTGTTTGCTCTATTTTGAATACACTGTACAGAATGTAGCTGTAGCAGCCACTGAGCAGGGAAAGGTCACTTTTCCTACTCTGTCGCTCTCCCCACTTACAACTTCTCAAGCCTTTTCTTCATCAGTTTTAATAATAAGGATGCTGTGTGTAATCTTTATTTCCAACTTCAAGAAGGAGCAGGAATTGGAGTGTTGAGGATGGGCAAGGAAAGTGAGCAGGACCATCTCTCCAGTAAACCCAGGTTGCTTTGGATTAGGTGCAATACAAAGTTTATCCCTAAGTCCTCAGATTCACTCATTTCAAACCTAGGTGATTCTGGTTAGTGTCTGGCACCACTTTTGACCTGATTTGCAGTTTTGGGAACAATGGATGAGGAAGCCCAAAATAAATTTATATAATAAATAACAAATAAATTTATTAAGATACTGGATTTTTATGAATGTTTTAGGAAAGGGATAATTTGAATTACAATTGCAAAGATGTAAGTGTGATTGTTTTGTATACATTCACATTTACAACATGTGAAACTCTGTAAAAGGACTAATAACCAAACTCAATATTTCCAGATTTCATCAGAATGGTGTGCAGAAACACAAAGTGGCAATGATTTTGCATGTACAAGGTACTGTGTGTATCACAGTGTATTACACATGCAAATCTTGATATGGTATATTAAATATGCGTTGCATCAGATTCCTGAGATACCTGGTTAGTTCTCCTGTCAGTAAGGGGAAGTTTTGCAGTTGGCTTTTCTTAAGAGTTCACAATGCTCCAAAGAGATGACCTGCAACTACCCTTGTTAGCACCTGGGATTGTGTGGGCTGCACAGTGAGTGGGAATCAGCTCATGGATCCTACAGGATGCTAATTTGGGGAGAGAGAAAGGGGAAAAGAGGCAAACTGTTGTGACATAGTAGTGAGACCTGACCCGCCCCTTCTGGCAACGACCTGGTTTTACTGAGATCAGTAGAAGTGTTCTCTGATGCAGAACCATCACTACAGCACTTCACTACTTGCTTACAGGACTGAGAGCCTTCAGGATGTAACATAGGAGTTTCTACTTTGGGTTAGAAATGCTAATGGGAAAATTAATAAAATCGTGTGTAATATATTTTTTATTAAAAATCTCCATTGTTACTGTACAGTTTGTTAGGAGTTTCCTTTGTTAGAAGCCTGGTTAAGTTTACCATTATAAAAATATCCAAGTTTTCAAGTGTTTTTCTGTAAAGTAAGACCTAAATTCACAGTCACAGAATCATAGACTATCTCAAGTTGGGAGGGACCTGTAGTGTTGGTTGAGTCCAACTCCCTGCTCCTCAGTGAACCACTAGGAACATTGTCCAGATGCTCCTTGAACTCTGGCAAACTTGGGGCTGTACCACTTCTCTGGAGAGCCTGTTCCAGTGACTAACCACCCTCTCATATCCAGTATGAACTTCCCCTGATGCAGTTTCATTCCATTTCCTGGAGTCCTGTCATTGCTCACCAGAGAGAATTCATTTTGCCTGCCCCTCTCCTGGCCACCTTGAGGAGCCTGTAGAATGCAGTGAAGTCACCCTTCAGTCTCATCCAGACTCCTCCTTTCACCATCCTGATCACCCTACTCTGGGCACACAAATAGATTTATATCCTTACATTGTTGCTCCCAAAGCTTCTCCCAGCACTGGAGGTGAGGCTGCCCCAGCTCAGAGCAGAGCAGGACAATCCCCTCCCTTGCCTGGCTGGCCATGCTGTGCCTGATGCCCCCCAGGACAGGGTTGGCTGCCAGGGCACTGCTGAATTTGCCATCAGCTGGGACCCTCAGATCTCTTTGTGCATGGCTGCTATCCAACTCCTCATTCCCCAAGTTTTAAGAATAATCAGGATGTCCTGTCCCAGGTGGAGAATCTGGCACTTGCCCTTGTTAAACTTCATGCAGTTGGTCATTGCCCCCTGGCTTGTTAGTCTGTTCAGATCTCTCTGCAGGACTTCTCTACTCTTGAGGGAGTCTACAGCTCCTCTCAATTTAGTATCACCAGCAAATGCACTCAGTGTACATTTGACTTATCTATCTCCATTAAAGAACACTGGCCTTAAAATTGAGCCTTGTAGAGTTCCACTGGTGACCAGCTGCCAGCCTGAGGTAATCCATTCACTGTGCCTAATCATTTGCTTTTTTTTTTTTTTAATTGATTAAACTTTACCTGTGAACTAGGGAGTCTTTCGAGTTTTTTGTAAGTGCTATTTCTGTGAAAGGTTTAATTCACATTTCTAAGTGATAGGTAACTGATTTTCCATCTAATACTTGGGATTGTCTTGAATGTCTGCATTTAACCTTTTGTGATGTATACTTCAGTTGATGTAAGTAAAATATACTATGGCAGTCCCTTAACTTAAGGAAGAAACATGACTTTTAGTCTTGCTTGCTTTACAAGTGTGTATTTTGGATTAGTTTCATGTCATGTGAAAAAAAAATTGTCCCTGGTCTAGTGGTCAGCCTCAATGGGGCTCTGAAAAGATGTAGGAAGAACACTGGGGGAAAGAAACATACTGTGACAGAGGAATTTAATTTGTCACCTTCAGAGCTTCTGTAAACAGAAATTATTCCTAACACTTGTAAATGTTGCAGATACCCTTAAAAAATTAAAAAGAAGGTGGAAATTGAAGGAGTATGGAAATTCAGAGTGTCTGCTGAGACTGAAGTGGTTACCTCTGTAACCTTGCTGGGGTGAGTTGGCAGCTTTGAGTGACAATGTAAGCAGTGAAGGTGGAAATCAGCAACACAACCACTATTGATATGAAAGGAGGTAATGCCAGATATCATAAAAAGACCAAATCCTTGTCACTTTGTCTGCAAGATTTTCAATTTTGACAAGGGTAAGGTTTTGCCTTCATATTTTTCTCTGTCATGAAGGTTGTACTGGATGTGGCTGGGATGGAGTTAAATGTTCTTCATAGCGGCTGGTACACTTCAGGTTTTTCCTGGAAACATGGTAATAACAGGGGGATGTTCTAGCTATTGCTGAGCAGAGCTTAGCCAGAATCAAGGCCTTTTCTGCCTCCACCAGTGAGGAGGCTGGGAGTGCATGAGCTGTTGGGAGGGAACACAGCCAGGACAGCTGACCCCCAGTGATGGGACGTCATGCTTGGCATATAAACTAGGGATGGGGGCAAGGAGTTTGCCAGGGCTGCTGCCTTTCAAGGACAGGCAAGGCATTAGTTGGATAGTGCTGAGCTAGTGGGTTTTTTGGTATCACTTCAGGGTTCTCTGGAGTTTTTTGCTTGTTTGTTCTTATCTATTAAATAGTCTTTAACTCAGCCCATGAGTTTCCTTATTTTTCTTACTTTTGTCTCCCCCAGCCCACTGAGGGGTAGTGAGTAAGCAGCTGTGTCATGCTTAGGTGCCTACCAGGGTATGTGCTTCACCAGGAGTATAGGTGCTACCTCCAATAACACCAGCCACTCTTAGAGCTTTTGTGACTGTATCTGAGTCTTGTGCTGGTCACAGACACTATGTCCCTGTCCTGCTCGGACAGCTGGGCTGAGATTTCTGCCCTCTGAGGGGTGATGAGCAGGCTGCCAAGCCCCCCACCAGAGAGCCTGCTGGGCCCCATCCCAGTGGGGCGGCTGGGGCCCCTTCCTGGTGGGGCTGGGCCCCTTCCCAGGGGTGACAGAGCTCCTGCCCCCAGCCCCTGGTCCTTTTTCTGGTGCTGCCACCGGGAGCCAGTGCTGAGAGCAACCATACAGAGCCCTATGGTTGGCACTGGGGGCGGCCCTAAGGCCAGGAGTGGCTGCGTGGCCAGGACTGCACAGCCGAAATTGCCATCGCACACCGGGGCAGTGCCATGCAGCTGCAGCTATCTTGGCATGGCTCATGATGAACTTTGCTTAGCTGCTTTCAGCCAGCCATGCTGTGGGCAGAAGGACAAAAGAAGCAGCAGCAGCTTTTCTTGTTTCTGGTGCCCCACACAATGGAAAGGTGTAGGGATGGTGCCAGCAGCCATTGCGATTCGCACGGTGCCGGCAGCGAAAGACAGCAATTCCTCGATTGCAGAGCCTGGATGAGATCAACTTTTCAGCACTGCAGAACTCTACAGAAACTTTCAATTGATAAAACTTGAGAACAAATGAACCTAAGAACAATTCTCTCCTGAATCAGGAAGAGGGAAGGATGAAGACACATAGAGAAAACAACATGGGACACTGAGGTCAGTGAAGAAGGAGCCAAATTGTAGATGGGAGGGGAGTGAAGAGATGCCTTAGTTTTGGGCTGAAATTCTTTTGTAAGGCTATGGTTGAAGATACATTTGGTGTATCAGACTTTGTTTTTTCCCTGTAATTCATGAAATGCATTAGGGGGTTGTAGCATTCTAACCACAGTCCTGAGCAGAAGCACCAGTGTTGAAATAAGCAGATGTTGTAGTTGCTGTAATCCAATGAGAAGCTTGAACAGAGAGAGATGAGAAACTTCACCCCAGGAATAGAAGAAAACCATGGGTGGATGAAAAGAACTTTGGTTTTTATGCTAGAACAGCTCATCCTTAAAGTAGCACCCCAATAAGTTGATGTGACCCATGAACGCAGCCGTAAGAAGGCTGCAGAAGATGGGAAGGACTTCACAATTGCAGATTTCCAGGCTACTCATGGAATTTAAAAGCCATGAGAGAACTGTTTCTTGTGGAGAAGTCTCCATGGCATGGCAAGAGAGACTCCTCTCTCTAAGAGAATTGAAGAAAGACTATTTTAGAGGTGGTAAACTGACTGAAAGTACCAGGTTTTGTCTCTTTACGTTATCAGTGGGAAAGTAAAGAAGGTGCGGGAGAGAGGAGAACTGTTCTGGAAGTTTATTCTGATTTCCTTTTTTTTTTTTTTTTCCTTTTAATTCCTTCCTTCCTTAAAAATTAAAGTTTTCTTTATACCCTTTAAAGTTTTAGCCTGTTTTGCGCTCCTCCTAATTCATATCTCACAGCAGAAAAATGAGTAAATATACTCTAGCAGGTGCACTGGCATTTGGCCAACATCAGACCCACTGCATAAATTGGTGCATTGGCCAGGAAATTCAGATTGGTGAACCCAAATCACCACAGTCCAATAGCATTCTCTTCAAGGTGGAGGAATCAATTAGAAATATTTTTCATAAGAAGTTGTCAAAAATAGTAAGATATTGTGTATGTCAAGTTGAAAAAAATGAAGTTTTAAAAAGGAAAGTATTAAGAAGCAGTTAACAATCTAGGAGAACTGTAATATTCCATAAGGTAATGCAGTTTGGGAGAGGACATCTGCTGCATCTCAGGAGATGGTGTGGCATCAGAAGAACTACTAGTGGACACATTTCTCCATGAGACAGTTACTTGGTCCAACATTGGTAGTGGCACCACAGCATTTTGTTTCTGAGGATCCTGGTTCCCCATTTTCAGAAACACAGGTGAGAATGGAAGGCTCTCATCACTGTTGGAGCATCCTGGAGAAAGTTATGAACACGTCAGCATCTCCAGCGTTGTAAGTCGCGCCAGTGTGGTGACTGTGACCTACCTGAGCCCAGCAGGCACATGGCTGCTAGGAAAGCTGCCTGAGCCCCTCAGCAGCCAGCTGGAAGCACCCCACGAGGCACCCCTTGGTGCCCACACGAGGGACCAGGCATGGCTGTGATCAGCTGTCACCTCCACAAGGCCTAGGAAAGCCACTAGGAAAGTGACTTGTGTGGTGAGCACCATCTCTGGGAGGAAAGGATCTGCTGCTCATTTTACCCTGAAAAATACAAGCAAGTAACTGCTAGTCTGATTACCCTTAGCTGTAGCCTAATTTTCTTTGGTGTAAACCAGTGCTTCTGTTCATTCTGTCCCTTACTTTGTTTCCATACTTCTCTACCCTCAAGAAGGACAAGCTTAGTTCCAATTGACAGGTTTTTTTTTGTAAGAAGCATCAACTCTTTCATTAGTTTCCTTTCTTCAGGTGATCAGAAAGCCAATGGCTTTAGCATTTACTGTCTTCATTAGTGGATATTCACTGTTAACAAATTCCTGCTCTTTATTTAAAACAGTGGAAGAAGTTTATTAGAACTTAAAATAGCTCCTGCTCCATATCTGAGTTCAGGGCTACTACTGTGAGTACCTCCTACTTTATAGTTTTTGCCAGCTTGCCTTCTAGAACCACTCAGTATCTCTCTTTCTTTAGGTAAGCAAAGTTCAGAAGTTGTTTTTGGGGAAGAAGGGGGAACAATAATAAAAAAATCCACATCCACAGAAGTTGCATACTGGTTGTAATGATATATTCCAAGCTTGTGTGGTTTTTACATTTATATAGTTTACATTTTGCTTGACCCATAAATAATACTTGCAAGATTAAGAGGGCCATAGAGAGTATTTACATAGCCCCACCATGCATACAGAGCTTTTAATACCTAGTAGACAAAATTAAGCTGTTTTGCACTGAACATTTTTCAACTTAAACCCCCTGACTAAAATACAAGCAATATTTCAACCATAACACTGCTGTTAAACCCCTAACAAATCTAGTCTGATATTGTAACAAACTTCTTCAAATCCAGGGATATAAAAATATTCAGATTTTAAAATTTTAACTGTACAATATGTACATTAGTATTTGCACTGTTAAATTATGAATACATTTAAGCCTATGAAATACTACATTATAAATATCAATGTTTTTTTTTTACTTAGAATTGCAGCTAATACATTTTAAAACCTGGATAATGCATGTGAAAAGACACAATTCTGGAGCCTAATCCTTTAAGCCCATATGAAAATATTTGTTACGTAAGTAGATCCATTGACTTAAATGGGGTTACATGCCTGAGCAAAGGACTCCAGCAGTTGTACCTCTCTCACTGCTGAGGGGTGGGGGACATGGCAGAAAAATCATCACCACTCCTTGGCAGCTAAGTCCAATTCCAGAAGCTGAATTAATATCTTCCTTTAAACAGGCATGTAGAAAACCCCAAACCAAAACCAACCACCTCACACTTTCTCAAAAAATTGTAGAGGAAAAACCATGAAAATTAAATGTACAGAACATTCACTGCTGCTTTGGGATTCATCACGGCTCCAAACATTTCTGCTCCCACATTATGACTTTTGCTTTCTTAAGGAGCATTTTCCCAAATAAAAAGAATCCAGTTTTTGTATGGAAACTTGAATGAGGAAGAGTGAGCTTTATCCATGAAGAAAGGACACAGTATAGAGCCTTCTTGGCAGCAAGAGGAAGAAATCAAAGATCACCTGTGTGTCTATAGCTACAGCACAGGACTGACATTTTTATTTATTCATCTTTGTTGAATCCTCTCAGATAATTCAACGTAGGTGAATAGTGAGCATAAAATAAAATGTCAACAAAAAGTCTGCATTAAGAACTACAGTAACAGTATTTTGACAGCTGAAACACTGTGTAAACCTAGCAGTATCTAAGCAGATCATTTGGCATGGTGACATTTCTGAATGTTACTTCTACAATGTAAACTCTGGCACAGTTATCATTTACAGTGGCAAAGCATTATGAACTTTAGCAACTTGCCTAAGTACAATTATTAATAAAAAAAGATGTGGTTCAAACTGTAGCTACAGAATTGACTGGTCCTCCCAATTAAGAAATATTAGTAATTAATTACGATATAATACAATTTTTTCCTTTGTGTCCCCTCTTCTTCTTTGATTTGGTTGTCCTTTGTCCAAACTGAGAACTAGATAATGCAGTAGTTGGACCAGAAAGATCATCTGTATAGTATGGATATCTCAATGACCGTGGCTGTGGAATTGGCTGTCCTAGAAAATATCCTTCCTCTTCAGAATCAGATGATGAGGATGAAGTTGAACACCAGGAGTCATCTTCCTCACCATACAATCCAAAAAACTTATCAACCACCTGATTCCGCAGGGCATAGTCAGACCTGCTATGGGCGTATTGTCCGTACAGCTCTGCATTTTGAATATAGGCCCGAAGCTCACGTGAGCTTCTGTTCTGAATGAATTTTTCATGATCCTGAGGGGAGTAATAACGAAATCTCTCTCTTGGAGAGCATCTTCTTTCTGTGGCCAAATTAAGTGCATTGTCTGAACGAGACTTCCTACTTCTTCTGCGATGGTGGGAAGGCCGATTTCCACGCTCTTCAAAATGGTAAACACGCCTACGAGTCCTTTCACTCATTGGAGGCTGACGGATTTCAAGATTCTCATAACTTCCATTGTCAATAACATCATCTGAAAACTTCACTTGTTGTGGTCTAGACTGGGATTTAGATCGTCTCAGTACAGGCACGTGCACTGGCTTTTCCTCTGGCAACACTTTTTCCTGACACAACTCTGAGCTCAGACTCTTCAACGACTCAGTGCTCCGATGGAGCATTGAAGAATTCAGAGTTCCCATGTTGCTCATCTTCTCACAGTCCTCTACCTCCAGTTCTTGGAAAGTTTGCAAAGAGTAGAGAGATGGCCGTGGCTTGCCTTCTCCATCCATTGAAGCCCCTATGGTGGGAATGGAGAAAGGAGAAAAAAGAAAATGAGAGGAGTACCAAAGAGACAAGTATAACAAAATAGGAAATACTTCTTGTCACCAAGTGTTTGTTTGAACTATTACTAAAAAAAGACTTTCTTCATAGTAGAATAAGCTTTGTTTTGACTTAAAATATTAGCTCTGATGACCAAAGAATTAGCTATTATGAGCAGAAGTTCAATGGGTTGAAAATTTTGAAGCATACATACAGGTATGTCTTTTAAGAAAAAAGGATTATTTAAAATTATTCTGCAGTCTATGCTTGCCATTCTTGAGGCTAAAATATTTCACATTTCTAGTACTGCCAAATTCATATTCCAGCTGTTGAAACAGGGAAGCCAATCTTACTGCCTTGCAAAGCAGGATCCTTACTCTCAGAAAATCATCAAAAGGAAGCTGGCCTGCTGTCCTCTACCTTTGTGTCCACTGACCCTTTATTCCCACAACAACAGCATCACGTGCCCTGTGATGGTCCCAGGTGAAACACCTCCAGGGCCTCCTCCTCCTCCTCCTGTGCCCCCTGAACCAAGCTCCCCTCCCCAGTTCCTTCATTGCTGCTTGGCAAATGCAGCCAGCCTGTGGTTGGGCCTCAGCTAGACAAGGAGCTGCAGTAATTTGGGTTACAGGAGGAAAGGAAAGGAGAGGAGAGGAGACGATGATCGGACAACTTTTCAAATGGGTCTTAACTGCCAGGTTTGGGCTTTTTGTACAGAAATAGGAGAGGAAGGCTAGCACACACTTTATCCCTTTGGGTAACTTCAATCACGTTTGACAAGGAGGTTCACAAAAGTGGATTATCAGTTTCCCTTTAGTCATTGGGGAAATATAATCTCACAAATCAATCTGCCTAAGGCTAAGAAGTTTACCATCCTTTCAGATTTTCTGTATATTTTTACAAGCAAATCAGGAAGTTACCTGAACTGTTTTGTAGATTATCTTTAATATCATCCTAATACATAAAATGATTATACATAAGGCATGGAAAAACAGTCATTTGCAGTGGTTTGTACATAAAAGTGGTGGTTTGTGCATAATAAATGCTTTTTTGCTTAAAGCCGAAAAAAAAGAGAATTCAAAAGGAAAGGAGAAGAATCTAATAGGATCTAAGTAGTGAAAACATATCCTGTGAAAGATTATGTGCTTGGTAAAAGCTGCTGCCTACTTTACATGCACCACTTGATATGAAAGCTTTTTAAAAATCACCAAAATGAAAAATTTTCATTCAAAATACTCCAACACACATGCTTTTGTTGACCTCTCCATCAAAACCATTCATTTATTTCCCCATTACCTGTTATGTTAGACAGAGCCAAGGAATCCATGGAGTCTCGAACACTTTGTTCTTGCTGTTTCAGGTCAGACAAACATTCGAGTGAACCTCCATACCATGGTGTTTGGTCATGTTTGTATCCTGAGGCCCCATGCTCCATGTCGAGCTCCTGGATTTTCCTGCTGCTGGCAGGGCCTGGGTGGCTGCCATATGCAGAGTCTCCCAAACCATCCTGTGACTGGGCCCAGTACATGTCTGACTGATACTTCTTACTTGCTAGGCTTGGATTATTTTTTTCCAAGTCAAACTTGCTCTTGACCATGCTATCAGAAATCCAGTGTTCACTTGATCTAATGTCTGCTTCAGTGGGTTGCTGGAAGAGGCTTTTATCACCAAACTTCAGAAGAAGCTGAGTCATGTAGTCTTCATGTTCAGCCCATTCTTCAGGGTCTTCAGGCATTTCTTGCTCTACTCTTCCTTTCCAGAAATCTTCATTAACAAAGCCTGCCTCTTCCCTTGAAAGGCTTAAATCATCCAGCTTACGAGAAAGAGTATCATCAGCATTGTCTGAAAGGCCAGGAAATTTGTAATTGAGGGCTGGCGACAGGAGGAGAGACTGGCGGCACTGGTCGGCTGACCGGCTACTTTTCCCCATGCGGACACTCCTCCTGGAATCTCTGGATCGAGCCGACTGGAACGCAGAATCAGAAGAGTCGGAGGCATGAACATCCTCTCCCAGGCTGCAGGTTTTTGAACAGTAAATCTGCCCTTGCTTTGGAAGGAAAGGACAGCCAAGCAAAGAGGTCTTGCACTGAGCACAAGAAAAGCAAGTTTCTGTGGCATGCCAGTGCTGTCCATCATAGGTCATCTGTGCATGGTCAACACCTGGAAAGAGAGAAAAAGCAATGCTCTGGGTCTCTCTGAAAAATTACTCGCAGAATTCATACCTCTGGAATGTGAAATCATTTCATAAATTGGCTATTCCCTAAGTTTTAAGTTTAATGCTTAAAAAGGACACACTTACCAATGTGTTCCCCACAGGTCTCACAGTATTCTGCATAGAGAGATTCAAAACAGTTACAGCAGAATGGCCGCCCATCCTTCATGATGTACCTCTGTCCACCCAGGATTGTTTCACACTCGAGGCAACAGAAGTGTTTCATGTGCCAGTGGCGACCTTCAGCTTCTGTACACTCATCAGCAAAAATTATCTTTTCAGAGATAAAAAGGATACTTTCAATTAAGTGGCAAAAATCTCACATTGGGAATTAGAGCATATAAAATATCCTAACTCTGCAGTTCACACACAAAGTTTATTTTTATTTTTCCCCCTTTTGAATACAAGGATAGAAACAACAATCTCACACAAAAATAAAGAAAAACAGTACAATCTAAAGGAAAAAAAAAAGGAACCTAGGAACTCAATCATCAAAGAAGCTTCTATAAAAGGACATTTTGTAATATTTTACAATGTTCAATTCTAAACACAAACAGGTGTTTACTTTCTAAATACCATCTTATTGCTTGTAACATTACCATTTTGACAAGAAATTAAATATTCCTCAACTTTCAAACACATCTACGCAGCAGACTTGTGATTTCTTAAGTGACTGCATCTGGAGTGAGGAATTTCCAAAGCAAAGCAGTTTGTCAACTGAACAACAGGAGTGTAGCCTGGCCGCAAAATGTGAATTATTTACCTCATCGCAGGCTGAACATCGAGGCTTGAGAAGTTCAGCGTGGTGCCTGCCACAGTGAATTTTTCCATCTTGGTAGAAGTAGATAAGGTCAACAAGAAGCTCATTGCATGTAAAGCACACAAAACAGGAGGGATGCCAGCACACACCAGGACCAGCTCTTGAGGCAAAAACTGCAACTTCACCGCCGTTTACTTTTGTACCGCACTAGGAACAAACCCAGAGTGTGAACACACTTCCCATCCAAAACTACTAGCTTTTTGCATTTAAACTAAGTTAAAACACCAAACCAAATATGAGCTTTTGTTCCAAAATTCTGACGAGGAAAAAATATTATCAGTTTTAGTCTAGATGAACTGCATCTCAATGAACCTTCTGTGAATATAAGTTTATTTTATACTAAATAGCATTTTAAAGCGTATGTCTGCTTTTTATTTGTCATTGCTTTAGTATGAATCAGCATTAGGGATTTTTTTGACTAGGAAAATACATCAAAGACTTAGTTCATTCCCAGTAGTATCAAAGGTTACATTTTGCTTAAGCAAGCACTACCTTGCTTCTTCTTCCATGCAGTTTCAAAAATAATCCTTTTTTGTTGTTGTTTTCAGACACAGACAGAGGTAAGTTTAAATTTTAACACTGAGATACTGTAGTTTTACATTATTCAGCCCTGTAGCTAGCCTGTGGCACCAGCGTGTTACCTGCTCACAAACGGCGTGCATCACTGCTCTGGAGAGCAGTTTAATAGTGCCTCGTCCCAGTGCCTCCTTTTTGCGCTGGGAACTGAACATCTGCAGCTCTTTCTTTTCCTCTTCACTTAACGACTGGCAGTATCTCACCTTCCAGTGAAAAAGCAGGAGAACTTAAGTTAGAGACTGAGCTTTTAATGTAACAGATGAGTAAGTAAGTGCATATATGCAAGGAATTCATCAGGCATGCTGCCAATCATCGTTAGACTTTTCCTGCTTGCCTTCTCTACCATCTTAATATTTAGGTAATATGGCATAACACAAAAATAGTGTGGAGAGAGATTATTTTCCATTACAGGAAAAAACCCACCATTCTAAACTGAGGAGTTGTTTAGGCAAGAAAAAGATTTTTAGAAGCTAACCCAAAATCTGCTGCTAACCTAAAATAATGGAATGAACCTAAATCAGCCATAACACTGTCCTTTAGATTTATGGTTAAGTGCCCACGACTAAGTGTTGCAGTATACACAAGACCTTAAGTACTGACACCCCCGCCCCTTTCCTTACAAAGAGCTTGTTTGTTATTTCCACTTCTACTCCAAATTACACTGCATAACTGAGATGCAAACCTTTTACTATCACAAAGCATCCTTTTTGTGCGCCACAATGCAATTCCAGGAATTTGTAGGTTCCTGGTAATTGGTGGGTGGCTGCAAACACTATAAAACCAACTTGTGTTAAGTTTATTGCAGTGACACCAGCCTCCCTAACAAGCAAAGGCAGTGTCCTTCCAGACAGCTCTTATCTGCACACAAGCCAAGTGGACAGCTGAACAATGGACTCAGTGTACACACTCTGCTGCTTTATGGCTCAGATGCCACTGCAGGCCATGGTTTAGGCTTGTAATAAATACACAGGCAGGTAATTCTCCACGGAAAAGCTGCCAGGGAGACCCAAGCCCTGATGGTTCATCCTCAACTCTGTATTTACCTCGTTATCGTGGGGTGGCAGCTGATAGAGAAGTTGTTTAATCCGATGTTTCTCTCCAGGGCTGTTAACATAAGGAACCTTCTCCTCTGGCAAGCAGGCAAAATACAGCTGGACCTGACCAGGAGAAATGCAGAGTTCAGACCCAGGGACACACAGGCCCCCAGCACTGCCAGTGTCCTTCGGCTACTGTTTTATCTCAGGTCTCATTTACGAAGGAAGAAGAGGTCACGCTACATTAAACTGTGACAGGGTTTGTGCTGAAAATACAAGACCCAGATGAACCAGCTCAGCAAACCTGAATTCTCTGATAAAACTCACACCCAGCTGCTGAATTGCTTTTCTGGAATGCAATTTGCAGCGACAATTAGGGGGGTATCATAAATTATGCACATTTAATGTTCTCATTATTCCCACCCCCTTCAGGGCTGGTCAACAACTGCATGGAAATTCTAAGTTTCCCTCTGCAATTTACCACACAAGACATGAA
The DNA here is from genome assembly GCF_971803275.1 of Cyanistes caeruleus. Classification (NCBI taxonomy): domain Eukaryota; kingdom Metazoa; phylum Chordata; class Aves; order Passeriformes; family Paridae; genus Cyanistes; species Cyanistes caeruleus. The sequence goes on along the minus strand of NC_141704.1, from coordinate 53,221,911 downwards.
GCTTTCCAGAAAACAGTCACTATATAAACAAATTAAATTTGCTCTCTGCATTTTACACATTGTTGAGACAAAAGCTGTTTTGTAGTCTCCTGCTGATCAGGTTCATCCAAAGCATCAGCTTTCATTGCTTCCATGTGGGCTTTGGTAAGAAGGTGGAAACATCCTTCCCTTGGGAGGAGGCTGGATCCAGCCACATTTCAATCAGATGCAAATTAACCAGGAAATTTTCACGGGATGAATGTTTTTGTATCAGTCTTCACTCCCCCTTTTTTTTTTTTTTTTTCAGAAGAATATTATGACAGGAAAGCTGTAATGAACACTACGACAAAGCCCAATGGCAAAAAATATTTTTGTGGAACAACTACAGATTTATTGTTTTTCCTATGCAGTTTCCAGCTTGTCACGAGGCCTGGGGCTGTAAGAGCTGACTATTGGCAAAAATATTACTTGCCATACAGACTTAAATAATGCTCAGGTCAACAGCTTATTACTGTGCAAGACAGATGAAAAAAAAAAAAAAAAGGCATTAATCAGTCACTTAAGTCAGGAAGCAATCGAAATTATGAGAGACAGGTTGTACAAAACATGACTTGATCTTCATTTAACCAAAATTTAAACAGCTGAAGTCTACTGTGAGCCCACTTGCTACTGACTGTATTTCAGGATGCTCCAGAAAAAGATAACATGCAGCAAGAAGTGAAGCTTTAAAAATAGTTAATGCCCTTTTCTCAAATTTATTGCACTGGTCTCAAAATAAGTAATCCTTCTGGGGGAAAAACCCTCCTGCCTTTAGTGGGTTTGGGCTAACTGGGATTATGAGGATTTTAGGGCATTTAATTGTTCTGGCAGAATGTTAGCTCACTGTTTGCCTTAAGGTCTGATTCATCAGGATTCTTATAGATGCTTAAGTAAGTGATAAAAAGAGTCTCCCTAAAAATAGCCTGTTATTTGGCATTCCTGCTGACTTGTTACTTTATTCATGATTAGGAAAATCTCTGCATTGCAAAAAAGAGACATCTTCTGCACTTTTTAAAACTATGGACTGTATGAGCTTGCCAGGACTGCTCTGCCTCCTTTAGCAGATGTTGCAAAGCCACCCTGGTTATTTAACAATGAAGTCTTGAGTAATTTCACTTTTACTCCCATTGCCTTGTGATGTTACATAAAGAAATGGAACTGAAGAGAGGGGAAAGGACAGCCCAAACAAACCACAAGTGTCAGCTCCAGACACCATGCAAGAGAAATCCTGGCATGAACAAATGGCAGCCATACAAGGATTTAAACAAGCGTAAAATACATTATTACCTGTCACAGTGACTGAACACTTTCATTTATATGCACTGCTGTACCATCCATGTTCTAGATGTCAAACGCCTAATTATTTAAAGAGTCATACAAGTGCAGTGAAATACTTGGCCAGGGAGCACAATGTCATGAGGCATGCCATGAGCTTTAATTTAACCTAATAATTTCTTTCAAAAAGAAAGCAAGCTTCTATGCTGCTTTTACTTGGCAATACATACCTCTGCAGAATATTCTTTTTGAAAAACCTTGACTGGGAACTTTTTTGGAACATAAAACTCCTCAGGGCTGAGAACTTTAAGCTCCCTACACACAACCTCATTGGACAGGAAATAGAAGTGAAAAGTTCTACGTGAATTAAAATTTTATACATTATAAGAATTTAATTAGATTTACAGAGGCAGCATGTGACTTCCTCAGACAGTCCTTACGAGGCTTATTTTTAAAATGCAGAAACATGGTTGGTACCTGCTCTGGTCTGAGGCCTGGGGGGACCCAGGCATATTCCTCCAAGGCACAGCCAGAATCATCATCAGAGGTTGAGCTTCGCTGACACCCAAAAACGAGGTTATTGGCTTTGGGCTCCATCTCCAATGGCATCAGTGTGAAGTGTCAAATATTTCAGCTGCAGCTCATCAAGCAGTGATCTGGAGAAAAAGATTAATAGAGCTTTAATGGATTTGAACATGAACAACTAATTATCAGTGTAAATGATCTTACAACAGTTTAGTATTCCTTGTGTTGCCCAGAACAATAAATTAGTGAAGCTTCATTACAACTTGCTACAAGCAATTCAGAAGTGCTCAAAAAAGTGACAAAAATAAAACTATTGAAAAAAACCCCCCAAAACAGAAACCTAGGCACAGATGACCACTTTTGGCAAACGCAGTGTATTTCAGTATTAACACCTGTCACCTTTTACAGTTCTGCTTCCTTCACATCACAGGATATATATATATATATATTAAGGTAAATCTAGGAAAGACTCATTGAGCAGATACTAACAACAGGAATTACACAAGCTCTTCCTGAAGTCATTACTACCACTAACCTAGTAAAACAAAAGACATGACAAACACTTGTCAAAAACTCAAGAAATTAAGGGGGAAAGACAATTGTGCAAGTAGCATCCTGCTGGATGGCACGCATAGAGCACCAAGCATCTGCTGGATTCCTCTGAGAACTTCGGTTTGTATGGGAGCGGAAGGGCGTTGGCCCTGTTAAATATCTGAAATCCAATTATGCCAGATTAGTCTCTGCAAAATACATCATGATTGTTCTGTCAATTTAAAACCTTACAGGGAGATGGTTTTGTTGATTCATGAAGCCTGCAAAGCTTAATATCAGTGGGGTTGTTTTGAGTCACAACTGGCAAAGAAGGCTCTTACCAAGATCCATAGCAGTCTGCAGTAAAAAGCTTAGCAAGATATATTTTTTGTATTACTTCTAACAGAGGTTCTTAGGAAATTCAGATGAGACATTTCAATGAAATACAGTTAACCAAAATCACAGTGGATTTGTCCTAACATGACAGATATCCTGACCACTTGGGGTAGGACAAGCTTGCTCTTACAGTACCATGTTACACCTAAGCTGTGCCTTCCCTGTTTTACGACATTCTTTCACCTGTTTATCTAAACACAGATGCAATTTTGTTTACAAAGTTTTCTACATCCAACCTGTAGAAAATTTTATTCTCCTTGATGTAAATTTTGCTGGTGGGTCTAACGAGAGGAGCAATCTGAAAACTTCTAGCGGATCCTACATTACATTTCCAGTCTCACCACCACTGTTTGAGAGAAAATAAGTTGTTCCTAGATTACAGGTGGAAGATTTAAGACTGCTTACCCAAATATTCTGCTGGTTACACAACTGGAGTTTCTCCTTCAACCTGGTTAATGCCAGGTTCTGAAAATTCAGCACATAAACCCAAACCAGCTCCATAAAAAGTAGCCATATGCATCCAAAAGCTACAAACTCAGAGAAATTATAATATCCAGTATATAGTCTTATCTAGCCCTATTTTCAATATGTCTGTACATTCCCACAGCCCATAAAAAGAGATGGGATTAACTCTTTCACTGGGCTAGTGCTCCAAAAAATTAGGTCGTTTAACTTCAAAACTTCTGGTTCAAAAACACACACACTATTTTTGGTGCACTGCTAAGATGCCAACACACTTCATAGCTGCACTGTAACAGAAGATTAATTTAATATTTGATGGGGCAAGCAAACCTGCCAACTTCCCCGCTGAGAACAGGCTATTTCTGGAAAGCTGGTGAGCTGTCAGGCACATGTCTGAAATCATACTCAAGCTGAACAACTAAAGGTTAGCACAACAGCTTCCGAGATTAACATCGCCATATTACAATCTTCCTCAAGGAAGGCAAGTATAATCAAACTCAACTGTAAAAAGCTCAGTCCTATATATGTAAAATAGAAAGACAGGCTTCCTGGTACATACTGTATCCCTCGAATTAGCTGCTCTCAGAAACAAATGATAAGACAAGGAATACAGAACTGTTTCCTCTTCCCACTTATTGGTGGAAGTAAAGTCATGCATCAGGTATATTTTTGTTATTGTTTGCATAAAACTGGGGTGTGAGGATTGGGGGACAAAGGAATAATGTGATGCAGTTAGGAAATCACTCTAGGAAAAAAAGGCAACAATGTTCACTGTTGCTGATGGATAGGGATGCTCACTTTGGCAACTTGTGTCACACATCACCTATATCCAAGTAATTCTTAAATTATCAAACTCTAATGACTGTATTATGAATACAGTCACTAGGAATATTGTCGAGAAGCTGAATTTCTTCCAAGATGACCTTAACAGCAGATGAACTATTTTTCCATTTCCTTTCAGAAAGGGGCAGATGCCTGTTTGCAATAATGTGCCACTCAATGACACCTAAAGCTGGTATTTCCAGGGCATTGAAAGAACTTGTATTGGTCAAATGGTTCCATTTCAAGAACTGACTCCTGCCCAAAATCCCAGGAATAAAAGGAGTCAGTAGGTTAAACATCTTTGACAGTATTTTCATTAGGCAGCATGACCTCAACCACATCCCACAGGAAGAAGATTTGATAGTTTAGGCAGAGACAGGTTCAGCTCTGGTAGTGCCTGGGCACTAGAGCAGAGTGTACTCCTGCCTTGTTCTCACAACACCCAACACTCACAAGCACACCGAGTAACTGAGTAATAATTCATATTGATTATTCAAAACCCTCTCTCCACAAGATCAAAGATCAACTTCTCCAATCTCTCTTGAAAGACAAGGAGACAACCCAAAATCTGAATGCATGATGACTTACTAACTTTTCTGAGTATTTTGAACACTAAGGCTACATACTGCTCTCACAGTGAACAAAGCAGCACTGGGAAACGTCAGGATCTTAAGCACAGCAAAGGTACATAAGTGTAGGAGTGTTGCCTAATTCCAAAGGAAGACAAGGCACTCTTATGGGAGACAAAGCTGCTTTTCCACAGTGACTGGTCCTGCCTGCACCTCCTCTGACACATCCATTTCAGAAAGCACACACACCAGCTCCAACAAGAGGAAATTACAGACCCACAGGTCCAGTTTCCAGTCATACAGGGCAGTTTGGAAATTTGGCTGATACAGAATGAATGAAAAATACATCTTGCCTCCAAATGTAATTTACAATCAGAGTTCTCCTTCCCAGATAAGGTGATTAGAAATGTTCAAAGCAAGGTCCACAAAGCTCAACGAACTGAGCTTAGGACAGCTCAAAGGACATCATTCACTTTAAAGGAAAAATGCTTCCATAGGGCGAATGTGAAGCTGGCTATAAAATGATTGACAATACACCAGATATAAATAAAGCCGCATCACAAATACTGTGTGGTTGCTGAGAACAAGGTTTCTAATCCAGCCTATGTTAACAGCAGGCTATCTGAAGAACTATTTTAGCAATTGCTTGTTTAGGAGTTCTTCTTCCTCTCCCGTTAAAGTGTAATTTGGTTTGCATTTTAAAACTACAGGGTTCTTCCTCCCTGCCCCCCAGCCTCACTCATCCTTCAAAGTGATCTGTTTAAAATGATTACATCCTAAGGAGGATTCAAATGAATATAAACAACAGCTGAAAAAATAAGTGCTTTCCAAAGGATGACTAGAAAGGTGGTCTTTACTCCTGCCATGACACCTACAAAACACAGCAAGGATGTGTTGTTTTGATTTGCCTTCCTTAAAGTCCATGGAACATTTTGAGGTTTCAGCTCTGTTTAAATACTGCCTCTCAAAAAAGGCTTTATAGCCTACAAGGAGGTTTTTCACTGGCAGGTTGACAACTATGAATAACATAATTGAGTTACACAGCTAAATTTGATTTGAAAAGAAAAGCAATTACTTTGTTTTTTTCCACCGATAAATTAAAACAGTCATATGACAAATTCCTTAGAGGCAAAGACAAACTACACTCCTAATTACAAAGCTATGGGTACACAAAATACTGGGATATCAAACTTAGAACAAAGTTGTTGCTGAAGCCCACATGAAGGTTATCCCCATGCTAGGATTTCCAGCTCATTGATTATGTTCCCCCTGACCAGATAGAAGAGGTCATGATTTGTAAGCAAAGTTAGACAAACATCTCCTTGCCCACCCCCTGCTGTTTTACTCCGTCCTGCAGGGCAAATTGTTTTAACAACTTTTTTGTTAGAAGGCTTGTTAACAAGGCTATAGGGGATACAAGATGCATATCACATGCATCCATTCACAATGAAGGCTCAACGACTTAAGATTAGCACGGTCAGCCCATTCACCTGCTTATTTAATCTCTGGTGCAAGATAACTACATTAGAAGAGGAAGGGGGCAATACAACAGCAATAAACCCCCATAAAGTAACTATTATTAATTAAAAGCCGATTTCCAACATGCATTACGCTCATGATCAGGAAGTCCCATTCTCTAGCTACAGTACAAATAACATATTTTCAGTGAGCTCCATAGCTTTCTGTGTGGGAAATCTGGATCCAGACCTGATAAAGTGCATCAGCATCAGCACACAGCCGCTGGCCCCTTTTGAGTAATGAACTACCCAGAGCAGTCAGGAAGGAACAGAGCCAGTCTACTTGTTCATTCAAAAGACCTCTAGATGGACCCTAGAAGAACTGTTATCCTTTTTTGTTAGCCAGTATACAAGGACCATCAGAGGAGCTAACTGCTTTCCTCCTCTAGCATCCTAGCGCAAAGATCGCTCTTCCAACTGGAAGTCAGACCATCCTTCTCAGGGTATCTTCTTTTGACCAGCTGTACTGCAAAGGCAGGCTACCTGCATTTAGCAAAAGGAGGAAGCCTCGTGACAAAGCATCGTCCCATGCCAACACATCTGATTTGGCCGTGTTATCCTTGGCTCTGCACATCGCTGATGGAAACTCAAGCACACACTGCAATGAGGCAAGACCCAAACCTCCAGCCGAAAAAGAGGTATTCTCACGGATACTCCCCCCACCCCTTTAGGAGGGTGTACAGATTTAGAAAGAAGGAAATCTTGCCTTTTACAGTCTCCCATTGATTTTTTAAATTCTATTTTAAACAGCAGCCAGACTTTACTCCAATGTACACATATACTCAGGTTTCACCCCATCACCTGTTGGCTGTCGAACAACACCCTTCTTTGTTAGGGCTCACAGCCCTCATTTGAGACAAGTTTCCAGAGAAAACACTTGAAGAAAGTGTTCAATAAGTCACAAGACAGGAACTGTAAAAAAAACCAGTAAAGTAAAAAAAATCTGCGCCCAGCCCCGAGCACGCTGACAGCCCCGCGCCCTCATCTCTGAGGAGCCGGGACGGTGCCTTCCTCATCAGGCAGAGATCGATCCCTGAAGGGCGGGTGGGGGGTTTTCCATCCTGACCAAGTTTCAGAGATGTTAAGGTGGCTCAGAGGCAGCCCCAGTCCCCCGGGTCCCCCCGCTCTGGAGCCGGATGCGCAAAGGCACCGGTACCCACCCGTCTACTCTGCCCCTCCGGCGGAGCTGCCGCGAGGGAGAGCGGATACGAGTTACCGCAAATTACCTCTGTGCGGCACCGGAACAGCGGCCAGGCTGCTGGCGGAGCCGGGGAGGCGGCAGGAGAGCCGATGCCGGCTGCAGACCGGACCCGCGTCCCGCCGCCGCAGCCTCACAGCGAGCCCGGGGCCGCACAGAGCCGCACACCCGGACCGGCTCCGGCAGCGCCAGGCACGGCGGGGGCTCCTCCAGCCGGGCGCCACCGCTTCCTCTCCCCGTCCCGGCTGCTGGCAGCGCAGCCGGAGCGATACCTGCGCCGCCCCCCGTCCCCTCCCGCGGGGCGGCAAAGCCGGGGCTCCCCAGCGCTCCTCCCCGAACTCGCCCCGCACCGGCGAGCGCCCCTCACCGCTCCTCCGTCAGGCGGCGGGAGGAATCTCTCCCACCGGCGATCTTCGTTCAAAGTGCTGCCCAAGGCGGGGGAAGGAGTGTGGGAAGGGGGAACGTCTCCTGCCACCGCCTCCGAGGCAGGAAGGGTCGCCGTCCCGGCCGCCTGCCCACCCAGGGGACCGAGCGTCTGTAGAAGCAATAAATTCTGCGCTCGGGACACGACGGACACACGGGTCGGCGACCGTGCTTTTGTTGGTGTTTACGCCCGAAATAGCTTTCCCACCCCACCCTGGACGCGCAGCCCCGGGCTGACCCGGCCCGGCCACCGCCGCCCCGCGCAGCCGGACGGGAAGGACTCGGTACAGGACGGGAAAACATTTGTTCTAGGTCTCTGCACGTGAATGATAAAAATATAATAAAAATAATAAACCCTATCTGAAGCCGAGGATCTCAGCGAGCAGCCGTCCATCACTGCTTCCCTTGGCGCATTCCAGGTGGGAAAGAGGTGTCCGAGCCCCAGCTTAGGCACAGAGGAGTAGCGCCGGGGCATTTTCTAAGAGGCTGCCAGCCCCCGCTTTACCGCTTCCCCCACCCCCGCAGGCATAAAAAGCCCCGAGAGGCGGGTGGTTCGGCTTCAAAGGCAGCCGGACGGCTTCCCCCCGGCACCGCCAATGTAACCGTGAACACCGCGGTCAAATTTCCTCTTCCCTCCCGCTCTTTGTCTCCCTGGGGAAGTCATTATCAAAGGGAATTTATTCGCGCTGTATCTCGGGCTCAGAGCGGCAGCACTCACAGCCCCGACAGGCTGCGGGGGACACGGCCACCCAGCCCCCTCGCTCCCCGCCGAGGGCCCGCGGCCCAGGGCGCCTTATCTGCCCGGGCCCGGCGACGGGGCGCTTCTCAGACACTTATCGCTTCCCCCGGGAACCGAATTTGCATGGGTTTAAATTCACTTCTGCAGATTTGAATGGCTTCGGCCGCAGGGCGCTGAAGGAAGCCGGCCCTGTCGGGCAGGGCGCGGGCTGAGGTGCCCAGAGCAGCGCCCTTGCCCTCAGCCTGGCACCCGCTCCCCAGGGCTGCCCTCGGCCCGGTCTCACGGCGAGCCGGGAGAAGCCTCCACAACTCCTCCCGTGGGCTGCTTCCCCATGGCTAGGAGCAGGCAGCCAGTCCGGCCCAGGGACCAGGACCAGCGCCGGGCTAGCTGATCCCGGGAGGCACAGCCCGTCCTGGGCCAAGGACACTACCACAGCCAGACCAAGGCCGGAGATGTGCCCAGAGACACGGCCATGACACCTGGAGCCGCGGCGGAATGCAGAAGGGCCCGCGCAGCCACGGGGAATCAAAGCTGCCGTCTGTGGCTCCTGCGGCAGGAAAAAACCTGCTAAACTCCAGCAAACTAACCAGCTCTCATCCTTCCACACCCCGTCTCACTTCCACAAGCAGTTTCTCTGGTTGTACTGCCTCCATTCTTAAACAGCTTGGTCGTTTTGAGGTCAAAATTGGCGTATCGCTTGGATAAACCGGAGATTTTGTCAGAGCTTTTGTGAGTGCTGGCTTTTTCAGACCCAGACTGTTCCTATGCTGGTTGTTGGACTGAGCAGACCCCATCTGGCGGCCAGCTGAACATCTGCCAGCTCCATTCATCATTAATCAAAAATGGAAATGTCAGGAATAATGTTTATTCTCCCCCACTACATGATTGAATAAATACCAACAATTTGCATATATTGTCTACTCCTTTTCCAGAAGTGCCTGACATTTTCTCAGCAGCTTCCCCACACTGAGGGCTCAACGCCTCTGCACAGCAAATTGCAAAAATGAGACTCTCCTTTGGGAACTTCTGCAGCACAACCAGCTCATAGGCTGCAGATAAGTTTGCAAAGTTTTGTGACCAAGAGTCTACTGAAGCCAAAGAAGATATGTTTACTTACTTTGCTGGAAAATCAAGATGTCCCCCATTTTGCTAATGCTTTCCTTGACACTGAAGTGTCAGAGGGTGTACAGAGATGGCTGGATACATGGCTTTTATTTTTTTCCTGGCCTTTTGTGACTTGAGCACAGAAACTACTATATTGTTCTGCACAATGCACTTATACATTATCAGGCCAAAGCCAACTATTGTGATCTTCTAGTCTGAACTAATATGGTCCTAAGATCTTCCTACATTTCTTGTCTATATAAACAAAACATTTTATCTTGATTTAAAAGTACCAGTAATGAAAAACCCACTGCAACTTCTGTTAAATTCATCTAATCCATCTACAGCCCTTGTTAAATTATTTCAGGTAGTCAGTTATCTTACAGTACATTATTTTTTCTTAATTTTTTTTTCATTTCAGATTGCTGTGTTTCAGAGCTCAAACACTCGATTCTAGGTACCCTTGAATGTTAGGCTAAAGAAACAGCTATCATAACTCCCCTTAGGCATTTGCAAATTGTGAAAGTCATTCCTGAACTACCTCCTTTGATTTCAGCTGCTTCCACAAGAACAAAATGGTATGATTTCTTCTTTATTTCCACACAACAAATATGACAGCATACATACTTGTTATGTGAAGCACAAACTATGCCACAGAAGTTGCCTTAAAAAAAAAAAAAAAAAAGGCGCTAAAAAGGCACAAAGTGACTCGCCCTTTACAGAACGTACATCATCCTTGACTGTGTCTGGGTAGAGCGAATCCTTCAAATAACCAAATGCTTCAAGGGACCTGTAATGGATATGGAACCTTTTGCCCTAAGGTAGTAGCACAAATTCAGTCTAGGTTACAACTTTCTTGTACTACTGACCAGGCCAGCGATATTCTCTGGCCAGTAAGAAATTTGCTGAGTTGTCAGTGTGGTTTCCCCATTCCAAATTAGCCAGATCAGGGAACATCCCCTGAGATAACACTGGTAATTGCTACCTTTGTTGGCAGTCACAGAAGAGAGACCAAGCAGCAGAAAACAAATTAACCTCTTGTGCTTCAGAGGCAGCTTCTCTAGGTAGGACAGTGGCACAACACCCACTTCTCAAGTTCTGTGGATAAACAGAGGAGTTCACCATCTACATCATCACCCTTTAATGATCAACACCTCCATCCTAAGACATTTAATTAAGTATCATCTCATGTGTTAATTTAAAATAAAAAGTCACAATTCATCTATGAAAGGTGAAAGCATGAAGAAAGGTGAACAGAAACTAGAACAAAAACAACAACAAAAAAATTCAGTAATGATTCTTTCAGAGAAATCAATGAAAAAACTCTCCCAAATAACCTAGGCTTTGTATTTTTAAATAAAGCAGGAAAGGTTTTCCATGTATCTGACAGCACAGGAAGAGTCCATGGAGCAGGAGTTAGAACTGCTCCCCAAGCAGTGGTTATGCACAAATCAAAGCAATGTCTGATGAAGACAGGTATGCCCTTCAGGAATTTTAGGGACGATGACTCGACCATGTATGGTCCTGCCCGAAGGCTACAGCATAGGGAACTCTAGGATGCATTTACAGCACCAAGGTCTCTTCCATCCCCTGTGGCCCTGGGCCTATGCCCCAAGGGAACAAAAAGAGCAGAATAAGGAAAGCAATTTAGTCATGATCTGAAATGATCTGCTGGAAAACCCAACTCACAGAAGAATACCGATCTAATTCCCTAGACTTGCCAGCGTTGGCACAAGGAAAAACCATGCCTGATTCCTGTGAGGCTGGAAAAACTAGCTGTTTGCACACACTTGCTTAGCTGGTGTATAAAAATGGCCTGACTTCCAAGAGCACTTTAAGAATGTTTGCCTTTGTGTATTCAGAAACCCCCAATGGACATCCACCTGCACCTCTAGACACTGAAGTGCTTTGCCAAACCCAGCCCTAGGTTTCCTCTCACAGGTTATGAGTGTGGAAGTATGCCTTCATAGATGGGAACAGTTTGCACAATTTTATCACTATTGACAGTCACCAGGAGACACCTGACACATGGGATGTCCTTGAAGTGAAGCACAAACCTGGAAGGACCCCAGTGAGCCACCAGGCAAAGGCCATCCCACACTTACAGGCACAGGTGAAACTTCTCCCTGTTCAACCCTGCTTCCTCCTGCCCCCCCAAATCAGGGAGTTTGGCACCAACAGTGGATCACCATGTGCTGCTGGGAGCAGAGGCAAAACAGGGGTGTTACCAATGTATTGAGGCCTCTGAGCTGTGCCACTGACTGGCGTCTTCCTTATTTTCTTTTTTGAGGTTGCAGAGAAAGGGCGTGGAGGCAGCATCTCACAACTTCTCAAGGCTCCAAAGTCTGACTCTTTGCCAATCTTTAAATAATGTTTTAAAATAACATTTAGATAACATTTGAAATCCAGAGAAAAGCACCTCTGTGGGAGACATACATGTAAAACACAAGAGACGACATGCAGTAAAGAGATAAAGGGATTAAATGGAACCATGTGTGTGAAATGCAACAAGTTAAAAATACAAGAATAAGATGCCTTTTGGCCAGCAAGGCTTTGTGATTCCCAGTCATCCTAACAGCCTGTCCTCTCTCTGCCTGCCTCAGTCAATACACCCATTGGCAAAACTGACATCAGGTAACAGATCAGGAAGCAATCAAGTAGCACTAAACTTATAATAAAAATAATAATAATAGCTCATTTTTATTTTCACCTGTCAATGGTACATAGATCTGCTGAGGCATCAAGCAATCAGGCATCAAGCTGAAAAACAATGACTACTGCTTGCTTTGGAGCACTACACCAGCTATAAATGGCCTGAGGATTGGCTGGCATAAGCTGCTGTGTGTTGGGAATGCTTGACTAAGAGGTTTATTTTACTTCCTTTCCTTAATGCTCTCAGAGTTGAAGACCAACACACCTTCTAAAACCACGATCCTACTTTGCTTCAGCAGCAAAGAATTAAAATTTCATTAAAATGCCCTTCCTTGTCAGATCGGGCTAGGACTTGCTCCTGAACCAACAGGTCTGTTGCTGTATCTGGAAACTCTTAACCCCACAGGCTCCTCTGAAGACAGCAATCTTGATTTTATCCTAATTGGCTCGGTGCAGCCCACATTCACACAGGGCACAAGAAAACACCCAGGTGCCCACTGCAACCAGCAGCTGTGGGGTGTGAGTGGGGCTCCCCTAGCACACCAGCACCCTCGGACAGAGACAGTGCCCCGTTCCCAGGCTGTTCCCAGGAGGCACAGCAAAGTGCACAGCAACAAGGGGCGCCTGCAGTGCTTTGCCAGTGGCAGGGGCTGGCACAGGTGGAATCACCGCCTGGGTTTTTAATAACACTCCAGCACAAACACCATTATGCAGTGGGGAAGGTGTCACAGAGCTCGTGATAATGTGCTGTGTGCTTACTGAGGGAATTTCAGTCAAGTACTGTGCCAAATATAGCACTGTGCCTGTGCGGATGGTGAATGTCATCTCCGTGTCAAGCTCTGCTCCCAGGCCTTACCTTTGAAGAACTCCTCACCATTTATCTAAATTGGTTTAGATTAAAAAAGGTAATGGTATGAATTCTGTGGGTCTTCTGCTGTGGTCAACATTCATACATGGAGACAAAGGGACATTTAACCCAAGAGCTGACACCCATGTAAAGAAACTAATACTATAATAATAATAATAACAAAAATAATACAGTTCTACACTGCTGTTTTCCACAAGCTATATGTACAGCACACTACAAATACAAGGAAGAGGACAATATTTATACTAACTATTATTTTATTTTACCAAATTAATGTCACAGGTCAACCTCAAGGCAGACAGTGATGCAAGAAGGATGCAAAAATGTCAGGTGCATAATGAGATACATTACACCTTTATTAGCTTTCCTTATTACAGCAGCTGCAAGAGACACTAACTGATTGATGAGCTGCCAAGACTGAAGACCATGAAACTCTACCAAAAGGCATCACCAAAATATGATAAGTATTTCAGTATTTTGCATAGAAAGATCAATGGCTAAATAATTCTCTGAGCCAGGTGAGCCTGGGAACATTCCTCTCACTTTTTGCTCAGCAAACAAAGGTGGACAGGCTTCTTCCTCACCGAAGGTTTGCTGCTCTTCTATCCAGTCTGCCACTATTGTTACTGTAGTTTGATTTGTGTAAGGTTTCTTTTTCCTCACACTTAAAAAGGCTTGGAGCGGGCTAGGCAGCATCCAAATGACACCCTGACTTGAGAACTAACACTTAGTTTTGCAATGTGTTGCCTTAAAATAGAAATGATACTTGTATTTCTCTTCTTCTTATGCTCTCCAACACTGAAATTTCTTTAAAAGGGAAGAAACAAAGTCACGCACGTAAATGAAGTTCCTTCAATGAGAGTCACAAAGGTTTTACTCCCATGTCTTTCTTAAATGCACTGTGAAACTCCATATGCTGGAATTTTGGTAAAAAAAAAAAAAAAAAAAAAAAAAAAAAAAATCTCTTGTTTCCCAATGGAAGCACTGTAATGTACCCCACTACTCCAAAATGGGCAACAAACCATCCCCCATTTACATGCCTGGGCAAATAAAAATCAGTGTTAAGGGGCTTTTACCCTTAGTACAAACTTCACCTTGTAACATGAATGTAACTCTGTATGACAAAATAAGGTGTGGGGTAAAGATGGATGGTTTTTCCTGGGGGTGGGGGGCAATGGGACAGCTGAGCACATTTTTTGGGAAACCCAAAGAAGCTTTCTGCTTAACAGAGTGAAGAATGCTGATCTAGAGGTTACATACTTTTCTTTTCCCCCATTTTTTTTTTTTTTTTTTTTTTTTTTTTCTCTCCTGTAAGCATGATTAGCTTTTCCTCTGCTGGTTTAGCTCCCAGAACTGGTTTAATGCAGGATGAGTGGAGCTCAGCTGTCAGTGTTAGGAATGGAACAGGAGGAACACCGAGAGGGATGGTCCCACTCCTGGTCAGCAGCTAGCTACCATAACTACAGTGACACATCCAAGCCACATCAAAAGGTGGTCAGGAAGATGGCTTCAAGAGCACTTTTCCCAGGTGCATGCCAAATACCCTTGTGATTATGGATACTCAGGTATAAACTGAGCAGAAAGATTAGGCAAGAAGTGCTAGTTCAATAAAAACCTCAGACCTAGCAGAGTCACCACCCACAGGCATCTGAAAGGATAAGAAATTGGCTGGACAGTGGCACACAAAGAGCTGCAATGGCTTGATACACCTCATCCCTGGGAGTGTTGAAGGCCAGGCTGGATGGGGCTTTCAGCAGCCTGGTCTAGTGGGAGGTGTTCCTGCCCATGGCAGGGGTGTTGGAACTAGATGATCTTTAAGGTTCCTTCCAACCCAAACCATTCTGTGGTTCTGTGATGATACTATGAAATAGTATTTCTTTCTCCACAGATGCTTAGGGTTGGGTGGTCGGAAATATAAAAGTGCTTCCTTCCCTCTCTTCATCTCCACTGCACTGGAATTTTAAGGCCAAGTGGGCAGGCAGTGTCTGTTCAAGATGCAATACATCTATTTGTTCAGTAGGATAATATTGAAGATCGTAGTTAAACAAATATTCAAATAGAAATCCAGTTAATTATATTTCTTACCTAGCAGTCATTATCCTGTCCACACCAACTGGCACGATAATTAATTGTAGCTACAACAGGGAAAATCAGTTTAAATCCCCTAAATAGCAAGCTTCATCTCATCAACATGACACTACTACAGAAAATTCTGGAGCCTCCAACACATATGTACACAACTCCAACACAACCTGTGTTTACAGAAATATTTGTAGACTCTTAATATATAAGGATATTTTAGGAACAAAGTATTTTTTATTATTTACGGTAATAAAATATCCTTATGTAAGACACAAACAGTACAAAGGAAATTGTTTTAAGACACTCAATTGGTACCCTTGACATGAGTGACCTTTGTGCAGCATCCATTGATCCCTAAGCCCTCACAGCACTGTCAGCTGCTGAAATAGCAACAGCTTGACAATACCTGACACCTGATACTCAGATACTGTCTGAATACAAGGGGTGAGCTTAAGCTACACCCACCTGGGCTTGCCAGCACATCCTGGCTTTTCTTAGCAGCTAGCCCAGGATGAATTCCTTCAGGTGCATAGCCTTGAAACAGTAACGCCTAGCTTTGAAAAAAAGTACCAGAATTTAATGGAAGTGAAAAAGTGCTAATGCAATCTATGGCCATATGCAATGCATGCTTCTAGAATTGGAAATTTTCACACCCATTTTTAAAAATATATTTATATTCAGCCACTAGCTAGTGAACCATTTTACCATTGCTACCAGTTCCAATAACAGAGGCTGAGCCAGTCTAGTCAAGTGTCAGGCCACTTGCACAAAGATAGTTCAAGATCAATTTCTGAAATTCTGCAGTTTCTGAAAAAAGTTCAACCACTTTCAGCAGGAGACAGGAGAAAAGCATCCAATCCTCCACTACATAATATTTTATTGTTTTTAAAATACGTTTTGAAAGCATATATTTGAGGTAGCAATACAAACTCAAGTTTCAACAAACCAGGTTTTTGTTAAGTAAAGCCTGTGAATATCAGAGCTGCTTGATGTGACTTCAGATATGTATGACGGGTGATTTGTCAAGACTTGGTGTCTTTACAGGTCTGAAAAATGGCACTCATCACATGTAGAGTCTATTTAAAAAGTCCTGAGAATATGAATGTATTATTATATTATTATGTATACATTATTATTATATAATGTTATTTTATGTTTTCAATAATTTAGTCCCTTTATACTCGCATATTTTCCCAAGCTGCTTTCTTGTCTACAAAAATTATTGCTAGGACAAGATCAACTCTCAGACAATCAGTAAGCAGAGGAAAAATGAAAATCAATGTTTCACAATGGCCATATACACATGACTCTCCCTCTTAATGTAATCTTTGGATTTTTATGTTACACACACAACCCTCCCTCCTCAGTCAGCAGCTACTTTCTCTGCAGCAATACCCCCTCATAATGCTTCTCTGATATGCAGAACTAGTGAGTCAGTGATAATTCAGTGATAATATTGTTTTTGTAAAAGCAATTGACAGCTGGCCTGGACTGCACTTCCACCTGATAACAAGAACCTGAGTCTTCTGCAGGTACACTGAATCTCCCAACAAGTTTTGAAGCAAGAACCGCTTTTTCCAACAAAGAGGAGTGTGGGGATTTGGTCAAGAATCACTTTTTAGGTTTGGACGATTTGCCTTCATCAGCAGATATCCCATACACACCTTCAGACTGCTGTGTAAGCTCCATGCACAGAAAGAGGAACTTAACAGATGTGCCTAATGGGCACATCAAAGAAAAGAGAACAAGAAAAAAGAGAAAAGGTTTGAAAAGACCATCTAGCTAAATTGGCTGCAGCTTCCATTTTAAGAAATGGATGAATCAAGAATGGAGAACGCTGACAACCAACGTGGTGCCATTTTACAGTTGGATTTAAAATGTCCTTCCTCAATCAATTCTTGGTGTACCGGTCAGATAAAAAAACCCTAAAATTTTTCAAGACTTAGTTGCTATGCAAAGGTCCAGAGAGGGCCTGCTTAGCAGGAGCGAAAACCATTCTTATGGAATTTTATGTAGCTAGTTCACACATCATTAGGCTACAGAAAATAAGGAATGCCCACATAAACCCAGACTGGCAAAGCCTCAAGTGTTGATCAGCTTCCTCCTGTAAATTGGATTAAGGCTGGATTTACTTCTTCCCTGCACATCACACAGGTTCTTGGAGAAGTCTCCACAGTCAAAACCAGAGTGTAGAGCAGGGTGAGAAGCATGCACTCAGCACTTCTTAGCAAACCCAACTAGATGATGACTTATTAAAATTTCAGGTAGATCAACTTCTGCTTGATACCATTAGACTATGTCACAATGTGACTGATTGATCCTTCAAGACATGTATGATACAACACCCCTGTGAAGGGAATGTCAGACTTCCTGAATGATGAAAATGAACAATGCTGGAGAAATGGAAGAGGGCAGTTAGTACTCTACAGCTTAGATGCCAAAATAAGACTTTTGTACCTAATTGTGACCTTATTACTCAGCTGCCATCACTGCAATGGACAAGTTGCCTCTTGATTTCTCTAATCCACAGAAGCCAGGGGAGCTAATGGAAAAAGGTCAAAAACCTGAAGCAATATGCTGAACCTGCCAGCAGTGGCTTTACAGTAGAGACCCGTTACCACGCTGAAAATGACTGAGGCAAATTTACAAGATGCAATTATCTGTAGCTTTTTGCCATTAAGTCTTGTTACTCTCTCAATGAGAATTTAAGAGCATACATATTTCAAGTCCTGTGTGAAGTTAATAACTTCACAAGAGAGAAACAGTGGAACAAGTCATTCACATTTTGTATTATCAACAAATAAATGCTGGAGAGCAAGTTTTTTGAGCCAGCTATTACCTCTAATTACATGTATCTCTATGAATAAATGAAAACTAGTTTGCATTTTTTTCCCTGATCATTAGTCTCATTTACACAAGTGTTAGGAGGCCAGTTTTTTATCCATTAGCACGAATTAAGTGATACCCTGCTGAGTGCAGGACTGTTCAGACATGCTGACTGTGGAGCAGCTGCTCTCCTCCTTTGGTATTGAATGTTGATTAGCATCACAGCACATGACACACTGCAGGGCGTACCGTGTGTCACACTACAGCATACAGCATTTAATGAGAACCCAAAGCAAACCCCACAGTTTAGAAAGCCAGTCTCTGCTCTGAACACCAAGGCAATAATTAAGCACATGGGCTGTCCTGGGAATGACTGAATCCCTTGAACAGTGGGCTTTCATTTTGGGACAATGCTGACTACCTGAAGCAGAGCTGTACATTTTCTTAGTTACCCTAAGCAGCAGCAACTGTACCCACTGCCAAATAGTAATATCTTGTCACATTTTCCAGGAAGATACTTATGTATTACCCTTACAGTTCTAATCAATGAGAAAGAATGAAGTTTCTGTATCATCAGACCTGTACAGAACATTTAAAGAAAGGCATAACAGCTATGAGAACAGAGTGCCCTATATAAACCAAACTCAAATATAGATCAAGGTAAGTATTGACTTCCTGTGACTCCTAATACATCACCAGAATTTTTTATCAGCTTTCCTCATCTGAAAGATGGGCTGATACCACCCTTTCCTCACACAGATTCATTACTTATTTGAAAGCTGCTTTGACAATACTGTAAAATAGTGCATCACTGTATCATCAACATTTTGCTACTTTGATGTAGTTAAATGAAAGCAAAGAAAAACTTTTCACAATAGAGAAATTAATGTCACACTGTTCAAACTCTGGTTATGTTACTAGAAAACATGTTTCACCATAAGGAGTAACAATATAAGAATGTTGAAAGCGCTGCTGCCTCAACTCACCTGCAAAGGAGCGTACATGAAATACTGGCAACAATTAGCTTGGTTTGTTCTGAATGACTGGAACTTTGCCCTTTGATTAGTAAAGGTTTCATCATACACATCTTTTATCTAGAAGACCAGTGCAGCAATAGAATCCACTTTTCCAACTAAATAACACATTTTGATCTGCATGGAGCTCTGTCACTTACGCACCCTGAGGAGAAACCCTCTGGGAGGAGCACACCAAGTTCAGTCCCTGAAGTTTATCTAATTGCTGTCATAGGTGTGTGTCTGCTTCAAAGAGCAGAGATAAAACCCTTGTGTGAGAGGTGTTAGAAGAAATCAGACATCATTAAACAGAATTATGAAGAAATATAAAATAATCCACTGTGCTGTTCACAATGCAGCAAATTTGTAGGAGAACATCACACCATAAATAACAAGGGGTTAAAAAAAATTTACATCTGCAGCTCAGTCCATGGAAACAGCTAAGAAGGGATAGATCGCTTCTCTATTTCAAAAGATAAAGGAGAGAAAAAAATCACAGGATGACCCCAAATAGCATGTTCTCTTCTTTTTACCTCCCACAACTCAAGGGCACAAAGACATTTTTCAGATTTGGCAGAGAGAAGGCACTTCAGAGGCTGGGCTTTGTATTAAAGGGGGTGTTATCTTACAAACTGAGAACAGACTTAGGTTATGCCAGAGACCTTTATAAACTAGTTCCTATTTTTGATGGCACCTGTTTCCCTCCCAATAAACTCAACGAGGCTCACTGCTAGAACGCTTCAGTAAATAGATAGAGATGATGCTACCTCTGCAACACTACTGCAAGGGAGCCCTGCCAAAACTTCTTTTCTGGACAGACCACTGATCACAGTTCAGTCTCAGGAAGGGTACCCATCATAGCATTTCTTCAACCCAGCTCCTCTTTTTACACTTTAAATTAACTTCTCATGTACTTCATATGCAGAATAAACTAGCTGCACCTGTCTCTTGTAGGTGCAGAGTGATGTTCTGGGGACTCCTGGCCCACTGTCTCCCTGGAGACAGGCAGCCACCAAAAAGGAAGCCCCCAGGGGCAGACTGGGTGAGCAGGTCAGGCTGTGCACCTCTGCTGGAAGCCTTCAGCCCCCAGCCCAGGAGGCACTGGAGAACACTCATGTCAGAGCACGGTCTGGGAGGACCAGTGAGACACAGGCCATGAGCTTTCGGTGCAGCTGCAGCCTGCACAGTGTCAAATACACCCAGCACCCCAAATATCAGCACTTAGAGTACCCTGGCCCTCCTTTAAAGGAAAGAACACTCCAACCATGTCTGCACTAGCAACTTAAACAGGAACAGGGCCTAAGCGTGAGCCCCAGCCTGCAGCCACCCGCACCCTTCCACTGGTGTTACACTTCACAGGTTAGTTTTGAGTAACTAGCACTACTGGGCACAGTGAAAGGCCATGGGCTGTTCCTACCATGTGGGCCAGGAAAGGCTTGGGCTTGGGTTTCTCCACCCTCCCTCCACGGTCCTCCAGTGCCACCCCAGAGAGTCTTTGAGCCCATGCTTCCATGTAGCACCCCAACACATGCAGCGACACCCACTCAGCTCCCCAGTGAGTATTTCAGACATGCTGAATGTGAAAAAAGACAATCCACTACAGACTGTGGAAAGGGCACATGTGTGGTGCAGGGAAACCATGGGCAAGGGCAACGGATTTGGACATTCTAGCATCTGGTCTCAGGGTCAGAGGACCAGTTACTGCTAAATGAAACACTGCCCTGATAGGTAATAGTGCTGGCTTTTGAGAAGTCTTCCACTGACTTTAATAAACACGGATAAAATGTGGAATAGCAGTGTAACCGCTGCCTTCCCACAAACTTTAGGCTTACATAAGTTTCCTTAGAATAACAGAATCATTTCGATTGGAAAATACCTTTAAAATCATCAAGTCCAACCGTCAATGTAACATTGCCAAGTCCACCACTAAACCATGTCCCCCAAGTGCCACATCTACATGTCTTTTAAACACGTCCCTATAAAAATAAATTTTGGAACTATGATTTACTCCAGCCTGAGTGCTGGAAGTAATTATAAATTTCAATGCAAAACATCTACATTATAAAATACTTTCAGAAACTCTTCCATCCTTTGGAAACTTTTTGATAGAATCCCATTTTTAATAAAAATAGCTTTTAGTTATATACATTTGAGAAGAAATGCAGAGAGACCATTGTTACTAGATTGAAAACAAATCAGAAATTTGAAACTCATTTTTTGAGTTTGGATGATTTTTTAATGTATATTGCACTTACAAAAGAACCCTAGAGTAAATGCAAAAAAGCAAAGGGACTTTCAATGTCATTCACACAGATATTAATTTCAGAAGATACTGCTGTTTTCAATCAAGTTTAACACTGTAAAATTTTTTCTCATTATCAGCAAGACAAAAAAAAGTACATGCTGAGGATAAGGAAACAGCTTTGTTTATCTTCAAAATCATGTGCTTACCAGAACTAAAGCATGTATTTGCCATATGTCTGCCCCTGCCCCCCCTTCCTTAAATTACAAATTCATTAATATAGCACAGCAGTGCTACATCATTAGCAAGGAATAAAGCACATTTTAAAGAGCAATTAAGTGGAATAAAACTGCTTGGAGAGAAAGGTTTTCCACTGCAGCAGTGTCTTAGGGAGACCAAAGGGGAAACCTGACACGAAGGAATGTCAGCCTGAACTTGATTAATTTGTACTCAGAGCAACACATCCCGTCCCCCACTGCAATGGCAGCAGCTTCCCACATCACTTTGCTGTTTTCTCCCTTAGAGCCTTCTTCTGATCTGTAGGTCATCCACGAGATGGATTTGTTCAAATTGACATCTTTAATAGAGTTATCTCTTCTCTGCTATTGTCTCAAACTTCACAACTCAAACCATCTGTATTAGATGTGCAGGCTCCCAGAAATGGCTGCTTTGCTAAACAGATTGTGCAGGCTGAATATACAACATCCCAGTCCAGAACGTGCAAAGCTGACTCAAACACCCCACAGACAACAGCAGCCCTTCCACAAGACCCAAACTGCTTTCCTGGGATGGTCACACTGGAAAGATCAATAGTTCAGGACAGGGACACAACACGACTCAAAAACTCAAAACCAGGTCAAGTCTGAATTTTAGTTTCCTTCTCATTGCTTTTTTGTTACTGGGATTTGAGACAAGAAGTCTAATGGTTCAGTTTTTATGGCTTAGAAAGAAAAGACTTGAAAAGCTCAATCCTTGCCTTAAATGAAAGCAGATTCTTACCCTCACAGAAAAAGCCCAGCGTTTAACAGTGCTTTGCTTTCAAGTACTGTTACGTTGTAGAAACAAATGTTTCTATGAGGTGTAAGGCAGAGGAATTTATTTAGTTTAGTTTATTTCAGTTTATTTCTATTGCAAAATTAAAACGGAGGCTTATTAAATAAATTTCCTGGCTTTAAAAAAAAAATAAAGGAAACAGTGAAAAAACTTTACATCTGTCCTATGAAGATTCTAAGAGTACTCTCAAAACGCCTCTCCCTTCGGAGGTTAGGTAGCTCAGCAAGTTTGGCACTTAAATCAACATATGCTTGTTATTTAAGTTATACTGTCATTGTTTCTTTTCTGTTCTGTGAGACCATGGCATGGCTCTCCCTTCCAAGCCTGGAAGCAGCATCTTTAGCTTGTGAATATTACATTATCCCCTCACCTACAAGACTAGGGAGAAAACACTTTTGCTACATAGAAAGCCTGACAACCCTAAACAAGCTACAATAAAAAGCAAGACCTGATAAAAATTCCATTACTTGCTTATCTGCAGAGATTCTTCCCAGTTCAAAGGGTCAATTTCCCAGCAGGGCACCAGTGCTTATCAGCTAGCTCTGCTGAGCCTTTCAATTGCAAAGAGAAGTGTTGCCTCCAACTGGCATGACAATGGCACTATTAAACAGGCACTTCAAAGATACAGATGTTGTAAATGCTTTGATTTTGCCAAGTTCTCTATGCCATCACTATCCAACAGACTTTTTCATGTAGAGTTCAGAGTCCTTACTGAGCAAATGAAAAACAGGTAATAAAATAAGTCATCTGAAATGCAGCAAATCCATCACATGCCTCTACACCCAAAGCAGGTCCCCTTGTTTTCCCAGGTACAGAGAAACCCATACCTGGCCAAGAGAGAAACAGGGCTTCCACAAGATAAGGTTCAATGAATCTGCTGCAGCAGGTCCAGCAGGACTTGTGTATAACCCACAAACCTGCAACTTTCCTTCCCCCAGGAGTAAACATGCAGACTGAGGAGGACTTAGAGGAGTGGACACATGCAAGAGCAGAGCTGTTGATTAGCTGATGTCAGACACAGCAACCTGGATTTATTTTAAGCAGGCTCTATAGGCAGGACAGCCGGTGCTCCCTTGCATGATTAAAGAGACAAAAAAGGGCTTGGTTTGTTTTTTAGTTTGCTGTAAGGTGAGGAGACTGGGCACAGTCAGCATGGTCACTCTCTAATTATCACAGGATCATGTGATATAGGTCATGCTTGTTAAGGTGTGTATGTGGTCATCCCACATCTGCCAGTTTGCATCAGCACTGGATGCACATACCTTTATCTAGATCTTGGATGACTTGCTTCAGACCTTTCCCTGTATTTGATCTGCCTTCAGTGTGACCTTCCTTCACACATAAACCATATGTTTAAAGTATAGGTCTGCTGCCCTGAGCACAAGAAGTATTCCTCTTCTAAAAATTCCTTTCCACTTAACTCTCTCACCACTTTCTTTGGAGCAACAGCCCAGAGTCCCAACCTTGTTTCTTCAGGCCAACCATCTGCCTGGATAGAGCAGCATCCTTTACAAAGAGTGCTGCAGTCTCTTTCAAATGTCTGCAGTGCAGTTCCTTCAACCTGTTGGGCTTGTAAGCCTTGGGACACAGGTAAGAAGATGTGCCAGAAAGGATTGTAACAGCAAGCAGCTTCATTTTCACATGAATGAGGACAAGGCAGGAAGCTTTCAACACAAAAGCTTCCTGTCTGATCAACAGGCCACAATTTACACATAGGAGTAAAACATTGTGACCCACAGCAATCAAGGTCATCTCCTCTAAAATATGCCTGTTGATAGCACATACAAACCCTAACTAAATGAAGTTTTAATTCTCAAAAGCAGTTCAAACTCAGATATGGGTTAGATTCAATCTTCACTGAAGGAATTATCCTTTTTCCAGTTACTGTACTTCCCTTCTAATGGGAAAAAGCCCTTTCACTTGGATGTCCCATATCAGCTTCTGCAAGCATGATTACAAAGAATACATGCAAACAAAAGCTATTATATTATCACATCCCACTAAGACACACTACACCAGCAGAGACACACATGCTTTCCACCTGTCCCAGCAGCAGAGCTACAAAAGCAGTTTATGACAACACATGACACCTGGCAGGGCACAACCACAACACGGGGCAACATTGTAGTTTTAGTAAAACTGAGCAAGGCAAAATGAAACCCTAACCTCCACAGCTGACAGGCTGAGGTGTGATAACACACAAGTTATAAACAGTTTTGTCTCAAGGCTTTATTCCATCTCAGCTAATATACATTGACATGCCCTCTCCTTCCATGCCTGCAGCAAAGTAGTACAGCTTGTGGTTTTGACTTGCACACTATAGTCTTCCTCTTCCTTTCTTTTGTCCTCTGCCTCCCACTTCCCTTCTAATGCATTACCTTTCAATTAGTCACAGAAATACAGCAAAACACATAGTTCTCTGATCCCTTAATGTGCTAAAGGTCTGTATCTCTTATCTATAAACACTTAATGCTTGCCTTCTCTCTAGGAGGAGCAATCTTTTCAATATGAACCTGCTTTTCAGAGAAGATGACAAAATTAGAGGAATTCAGTAGGAGAAGTTTTAACTATTTATGCTAGCAACCTCTATGCTTGTTTCTATCAAATACATTCAGAAAAGATTCTCTCAAAAGCTAAAACCAAGCAGTTGTGCCTGAGTGTTCCAGGTGTGTACTGGGATGCTTACACAACCAGCACGTACGCCAGTAGTGCCTTCCCTGGAGCTGCCCACTTCCTTTGGACCTCAAAACTTGAGCATCTGTACAAATAAGTCTTTGTGCCTCTGTAAACACATTGCTTTAGGTGTACATGCTGAAATAGAAAGCATTTCAACATTAAGTCATGTATAGCACTCAGAGAGGATGCTCTAAACCTGTACTCAGGGAAGAATTTTATTACTCCAGCAGTGGCCAGGGACCATCCAGACATTTTACTCTGTTAGTAATTGGATGCAGCATATTAATTTCTCCCTTTAGAAGAAATCTGAAGCCAATATTACTGAAAAACAATCCGTGATCCTCAGGTACCTAACAACATTTAGTAGGCTTTACAGGAAGAAGAAAGCTAGAGTTAAGATTTCAAGTTTAGCAATGAGGTATGAATTTCTACTATCTATATGGCACACATTTATTTAAAACAAGTAATTTACAGTGGATTTAATCATCATGCCATTCTGCATTGATATTTGCAAATTTTATAGTACAGAACTATGGGACAGCAGGCTAAAATACCTATGTAAGTTTTAACTCAAGGAGACCAGTTAATTTAATGCCACTCTTCAAATGCATGCATAAGCAGGGACCTGACTGACAAAACAGCTCTATGATGAAAAGCTTAGTTAAAATTTCATCAGTTAATATCTAGATGGCTTCCTTTGACAGCCCTGCTTTAGCTGCCCTGCAACCTGTCATTTTGTAACACGATTTGAGGAAAAATAAACACTGAAATAAGGTTTTGCAATGTTCAGCTTATCCTGAAACATCTCTTCATTAGACCAAGATACAGAAACAAGCATTTATTAAAAATACCACTTTATATTGTAAAGTCTAACTTTATAGTGTAACATATAAAGCAACCCAGGATAGCCCTGGGAGCCAAAGAAAGCAAGATTCAATATGTAAAGTTTTATCAGAAACTGGTGGACTAGGATTTCTGAAATAGTTACTACTGATCTAGAAGATCTAATCTCTTCATTAATGCTATTATGTCTTAAGTCACTCCTTCATTACCCTTTTGGGTTTGCTCATGTTGCTGATCACATTCTAAGCACACCTTCCCACAAAAATGCCTAGTGGAGAGTTTATTTGATGGGGTTGGTAAGAAGAAAGTTTAAAATCCTCCCTTGTAGTTTAAGGATCACAGTTGCTCACCTCACTTGTTTCTGGTGAGAGTGCTTCAAAGCACTTGGAAGAACAGTCTAGTCCATCCAAAACTCTGGAGCGTTCAAAACTTAGATATGACTCCAAATGGAGTCAGTGAAGAGAATTCAGCATTGGGCAATATGCCCTTCACCACATGGCTGCTGGCTCCCTGCCAATCACAGTTCAAGAGCCAGTGCTTCAAATGGCAAGATAAAGAATTACAACCGTCTCGGGCAGGACCCCTGAGCTCACACATCTGCAAAGACGTGCGTGCCGACACCAAGAAACAGATCAGAAACAGAGACTCATGAGCTGGTGGAGACACAGGCTCATAAAGCCACATGATGCAGTGCAGCTGGATATCCAGCTTGGCCCAGCAATGGTATAGCTGCATTTACATAGCTCTTGTGCTGCTAAAATTGGAAGTCTCTTGCATTCCCCTACAGCTTCTGCTTCCAAGGAAGTAGAGCCAATCTGGGAATGCCGAGAACATGCATCTGGAATCTAGAAATGCTCCAAGTGAAAGCTGACAGGATGAATCACCATCTTCCTGCCAGCTGAAGGACAGGAAGAGATTTAACGACCAATCTCCTTCCCCATCCTCATCCCCCACTCTAACAAGGAGCTGTGAGACACAAGAGCAGAAGGGGTGATTCAGGTGAACAGGAGAGCTAACACCAACAGTATGAATATGGAAACAGACGTACATCAAGGGAAAAAAAACCCCAAAACATTCCAAAGAGAAATGTTCAAAGTGCTGTCTAAGGGTAGGTTTCAGGTAGGACTTCAATACTTGACAGAACGTAGAAAGGAGTGTTACCTTCATTTAACTCTCCAAATATCAATGAAACTATGACAGCTTAGGTAAAAACAGCACTCATCTACCAAATAGCCTAAAAATTACACTTAAATTTTATTTTAATGATGTCCAGTGGGATAAATAAGCAGCACAGTCAGCACTAGCAATGCTGGGAAACGGCCAACACCGATGCAGCAGATTGAGCCGGGACTCAGAAATTGGGAGGAAAGCTGCATAAGGGAGGCTCATAGCCTTGGGCCAAAACACAAGGCACTGCTGTGCAGAGCATGCAGGGAAAGGGAAAGGTAACAGAGGACAACTTCCACTAAGCCACATAAATCACTGGAACTGCTTATAGGCATGGAAAAGTACTGGGATGAGAGGACTGACCATGCACTGGAGGCAGTTTGAGACTGGATCTTGGTCCACCAGGCTACAGCAGTGCCAGGAGATCTCAGGGAAGGGGAAAGTGACAGCAGGAGCAGGCTCAGTAACAGCATCTGCACTTCCAGAGGCTGCCCTTGCAGCAAAGACACAGTTGGTGCAGAGTCACCTTTCCTGAAAAAGCAGAGTTTTCAGAAGAGCAAGCCAGAAAGCCATACTAAAACCATGGTTAGAGAGGATGATCTGCTCAGTGCAGAATGCAGTCTGCTTTGCACTCAGCCCAGCATCTCCTGATCACCCCTCCACCCAGCAATAACAGATTCTCAGCACTACAACTAGATTTTGTATCAGAATTTTTTCTGCTTAAGATCTTAATGGAGCTTCAGGTGTCAGCTATTTTCTGATATATCCACGGTAGTCTGCTTGGCAAAAAGGAGGACCTGCCCCATCATGTGTCTTACCATAAGTGACACAATACAGGCATTGGGATTTCTCTCCCCTGGGTCACCTCAGTTTCGACAACTCCACTGCAGTACTCATCCAGATACTCCCTCCCTCTCTCTCTCAGCAGTTTGGTCGCTATTCTCAGGACAGGACTCTGAAGGGCAGGGAGGGAAAGATCTTGAACCAAGACAACAGGGAAGCAGAGCACAGAGACTGTGAGCTGCAATGAAGACAAGCTGGGCTGCAGGCTCTAGCTCTACTTCCAAACAGGAGACACACCACAGTGTGTATATCTATGTATACACACACAGGTAAGGCTATGAGCAAGCAACATAATTCCAGAGCACTTAAGGACACAACAGTAGACAGGTTGATACAAGCAAGTAATAGCACAATTTAAAGAGCACGCTGACAGCTAAAAGATGCAAAGTAGTTTATTCTAAGAAGTACCTCCATCTAACTTATGGTGCAATGATTCATTTTGTATTCAGTAAAATTTGTTTCCAGAGTAATTAATGCAACTGACTTCAGAACTTTCTTAATTATTTGTGTGGGTACAGGAGGCATTTGCTACGAAATACGTTAACTTGAAATCCCCAACAAGCTTAACAAGCCTGAAATTGCTGGGGATTTTTTCCTTCATTTCATTCTATGGCTAGAGCCTGAATAGCTATGCTATAGTTTGTGCAAAGCTGTGGCTGCTTTTCCTAAAGCACTAGCCTAACAGCCAGGTGACACGTCTCTTCCATCCACCTGATTTGCTGCACTCCAGGGCCCTGAGCCAGACATGGACTGCTGAAGGAGAAAAAAATCCACTGGGAACAAGAAGCATCCACAGAAAGTACACTTCATAAAGCTTCACCAACAGAGAAGAAACAGGTTAACCTCTCTCACTTGCCAGTCCCAAAAGAGGCCCACCCTTGCTCTGGGAAGTGGTATGAAAATCTGGTTTGTTTCCACCAAAACTCTTCCAGTCACATGTGCTTGCATTCAGGAAAGCCTGAATGCAAGCACATATCTGTGACCACATTTCACTTCGCTAAGGCAAACAAATCACAGATATTCTTCTCCCCAGCAGATTGATTTCTGGAGCTCATCTTTGGAGCCTTGTCTGTGCTGCATTTACAGCGCACAGCATTAAGCACATATGAATTAAATTGTCAAGAAGGACTATCTCCCCTACCTCTCAACAAAACCCCTCAAGAAATTCGGCATCTCAAACCACATCTTTATTAAAAAAAATAATAAGTACTTAGTCAGAAGGGTGTGTGTAAGCCACTAAACTAAAATTCCTAAACTCTAATCCTTTCCAACAATAAAACGTTCTGCTTCTGTCAAACCACTTGGTCCATCTGTTTCACTTTCTTTCCTGTAAAAAGGAGAATGTGGCCTCCTCTACAAAAGCAGTTCATGGACTTGATCTTGATAGTGTCCTTTTCTAACTAAGCTTTTCTTACTTGCAAATCATTCTCACATTAAAGCTTCAGGTCTTGGCTAACAGAAAACTCAGGTGATTGTACAAGCATTAGTTCTTGAGCCATTGCCACATAGGATTATCTGCTTTTTGTTGGTTTTGTTGAAAAAACCACTGGAAAAATATAGGTTTTGGCTTGCATGTTCTTGGTAGTTGAGGGATAGAGAAGAGAGTATCTTCTCACATAAAATGCCTTCCTGAAAAGAATAAAATCTGAAGAATCAAATAAGAATTCAGCCAATCTGCTTCCAGGTTTCAACATTTAATTCAAAAGATCAACATTTTTGAGAATCCAGGACTTAGAGAAAGTCTAACTACATGTTTTATCTAATATCTTCCCATCACAATGAAAAATCTGATGTATTAAATGGAGAATTCCTTTTTAGTCATTAAAGAACTAATTAACACTTTCTAATACTTCAGGGATGTAAATTTTGAAGAAATTCCATTTGTTGTCCTGTACCTTGCAAACCTCCAAAAACACATGCTGTGGAGAACTTGACCACCAGTCCATCAAGATGTAGATAACTGATCCCAACACATGTACAAGAAACAATTATTTAAAGAACATATACCACTTAACTGCAACTATTTCTAGGCCTTATGCTTTGAGGTACAAAGCAAAGGTGGCTTGAGAGCACCTTCAAATATGTCTTCTGCAGGCTACCTTTAGAGGAATTGCTCCTGTGGGTGTATATATGTAAACAAGTGTTCCCACTCCTTCAGGTTTCATATGGAAACATTTGCTAAGTTACACCAGCATAAATAGCTGTAAAATCTCAGAACAAACTTTCTCCTTCAACATTAGATACTTCACCTCAGATTTTATTTGCAATTAAAATATTCCACAGGAAATAATAACCATAGTCTTAATTAGGTAATTAAACCTGTTCTTGAAGACTTATGTAATGCAAAAGAACAATCATGCAGATGGAAAATTTAAACCTACTAATTACATGCATACACAAGTTACAAGCAAAAGCTTCTTTCTTAAATCACTTATTTTAACTTTTGCAAAATTACATGTTCAACAACCAGCTGTTGTGCATCAGAAGAGCCTACTAATACAAACCTCCTATTTCACAGTGCTGCACTGAAAGCCCCACATTAATTCTCATAGATTTAGAAGACTCAGAAGGAGTAAATCAAAGAATCACAAAAAGCTCAAGTCTGCATTCTAGATCCTCTCGATCTTAGATGTGCCAAGAGTTTGGAATAACTTCTCTTTACATGACTGTAGTAAATATTCCTTCCCCACCTGCCTATCCCATCCTTTTCCAAGATGAATGGTAATAAAGATGTCTCAGCTGCTCATGAGGCAGCTGTCAAGCCATCCTACTTTAGAGCTATAAAAAGTACAAGAATTAAAGAGTGTGGGGGAAAAAATCAAGTACAATTACTTTTCTTAGTGGTAAGTGTTTGTACAGTTACAAGTCAGCTCTCCATAATAAAGACAAAGATGTTCCCTGTACTGAGGAGCCTCACAGATACTCAAGGGTTTAAAATAAAAATCAGTGCTTTTCTTTCTCTTTTGCAACTTGTTGCTCAAAATATGTACAGGCCAAGTTGGGATCTGCACCTCAAAATTAACATTCTTATGATCAGCCTCTGGCTTCATGAACATCTGAAAAAGGATAATTGCAGTTATACTTATTTGTATAGAAATGCATTTAGATCAGTTTACACCAGCGCCTCAAGTAAACAGCCAATGGTATTTTACAGCAAATCAGGCAGTTCTCCAAACCTTTTTGAACAGTCTTGTTATGCCTTACAGAACTTGGACCCCAAAAAGTAAAAAAAAATTGATCTTCCACACAGCTCCCTCTACTGATTAGCTCTTCATATGTTGTCACACTGCAAAACATTTATACAAGACCATTCAGCCATACAGATTTTCTAACTGGTCAGAAATACTTGAGTATTATTATAGAAATATTAAAATATCAGGTAAAGAACCCCCAACAACAACACATCCAAACAAGTCAGCCTTGTATGCCCAAAAGCTACTGAGTCCCAGAAAACCACTGGGGAAAAAGAAAAGCAAATATATTCACAGCTGAAACAAACCAACCACAGTGAGAACTCACAGCAAAGTCCGACTGTCTAGAATTTGGGACAATAATAATAATGTCAAACTTTCTAATATTTACTAGCTGGAAATTGAAGTTTCCTCCTTTTTCTGTAATGTTTGCTTATGTAAAATCTTAGCAACATTTGTTACCAGTAGAGAGTACAATTAGACTTAAAATCTTTTACTTTAAGAGACCCATGCTTGATGAACACTCTATAGATTTATAAAGTTGTATCTAAATTCAGCAAGTCATATGCAATGCAACAGACACCACAAGAACAATAGCTTTATACTTCCTAAGTACCTGGTTTTAATTTGACTTTAGGAAAAAAGCAACTGTTAATAACCAGCTGCCCATGAGAAAAACACCCCCGTTTTCTTTGACCTGAGAAGATACATCAATAGACAAGATACTCAGTAGTTACTTCACATGACCTAATCATCAAGGATTCACTTGTGCACATTTAGATGATACAAAAGTGTTAATTATGATCCTCACCACCTGCATTAATAAGTCAAAAATACAACTCGTGTTCAAACTGCATCTGCTCTTTTAGCCAAGTTCCTTAACTGTAAGATCTACATACACATAACACTTCCTTCATATGGTATTTCCCTCAGTCCAGCACATAACTCTCAACCTGTGCATCCCTCACTTTTTGCAGCAGGCAGAGCACAACTGCTCTTGATGGGTGTTCCCAAGTATCTGTCTTGGTGTTTCAATTTAGTAAAACAGTCTGTGTTTATTCACACCTCTTGGGTCCCTCAATCTTGTACTAGACCACTAAGTACCAAAGACTGTGTCAGCAGCCCTCCCATTTCTTCCTGTGACATGGGCCTAATTATCAGTGGCTTAAAAGCATGAGGCCACTCATGTGCCATTCTTATTTTTAATTTTAAGATCAGTGGAAGCAGCTACTACGGTAACAACATTTGCAAAGAAATAAGAAAACCATGCTTGACAGCTGCTTATGCTTCAGGCCAAAGGCTTTGTTTGCAGCAGCCAGATGATACTGTGACTGCTTGCCAGGCTTTTTTAGCCAGGTTCTGGTTATTGTAAGGCCTTTATCTTCACCTTCTACAAACAGATTTCCAATTACAGGCAAGCATGTCAGTATACATCCATTTTTCTTACTGTAATTCCGTTCAGAATTCCTCCCCATTCAAGGTTTTCCGTACAGTTATCCTGCAACTCGTGAAACAGATGCATAAAATGCTAATTTTAAATACTCTTCTCCCAAGGAATGCCAATTATCTCTAACTTCAGAAATCTTGATGTGCTTGGGGAACGGCTAGACAGAGCCATCTCCTGGCTAGACGGGAACAGAACTTCTGTAAACACACACCTTAACGTGTGTGAACAAGTTATTCATCCACTGCCAAAGGAGACCTGTGTGCAGATTCAAGGGCTGGTTTCAAAGGATACCTCTTCATATCTGCATACCGTAGTTCCTCCAATCAGCCAGTTAATAACTACACAGATGATGGAGAACAAACCCATCCTGTTCACTACTAGGTTTTTGGAGAGTACAGATGTAAAGTCAACAGCAAGCCCAAAACCTCTCCTGCTGGCTTGAGAAATACTGACACAGCAGCTAAGCTTTATTTATTTGTGTGTAACAGAAGTCCCAAAGAACGTCCAGGAGATAAATCACACACAAACTTTGTCAGAACTGTGAGGCATCCTAACTTGCAACCCTGTCTGATTTACTTAGGCATAATTAAACTCAGTTACCTTAACTTTTCACCATCAATTGATACAAACAAGTAAAAGTTAGACTTTGGGGATCTTGTTCAGGATTAAGTTAACATGACCCAAACTATAAGGTATTTTAATTACACACAACTCAACAGGAACTGCGATAAAAAGATTAAAAAACTTACCTGGTGCTGATGAGGTTTAATTGAGTTTCTAAGTATCTTGTGGTGTGGATTTGCTTTTAAAAAAAACCATAGAACGTCCTGCATTGGTAGTGGCCCACAACAATCATCAGGTCCAGCTCAAAATAACAGCACTCTCAGACAGCATTCAGCCATTTGCTTCAGTAGGTTTCAAAGCTGTAATTATTGCTCCTTAGGCTGAATTCATTATTAGAACTCTTTCTAAAACCTCTCCTCTGCAAAACATACTACAGCTTATGAGAGTAATTTTCCTCTTCCTACCAACCAAGAAGAAAGACATGAGCATGGCAAACAAGCTTTCTTCCGTACTTCAGCGTATCTCTAGATTCCTTGCTAAATCAACACTCAGGACACCTAACAGATGTCAGAGGTTACTGATAAACAAGTAGATTTTGTTCAGTTAACTGTCCCTGTTAGTTTTCTTCCCTCCTAAAAATGGTATTTCTATCTCTTCTGAATGGTTGCAAACACTGACCCGCCTATAAGCATAAACAGTACAAACACTACACACACTTCAGGGCAGGTAGGGAAAAATGCCATGATCACTAGGCTGAAGCCTAACAGCATCATGAAATATAGTAGGATAAAGAACTTGCCATGGCAGCGAGAGCAATCTATCATCAGTGTCTTCTCTAGGCTTTAAGTGCAAACCATTAGCAACTGCAGCCCCTTGAATCAGACTTTATTTTATACTGCACTAGGTACACATGTACCGCAGAGGAACTAGAGCCTTTTAGATACTAGTTTTAATTACAGTTGAGCAATATCCTTCTGTTCCCTTCTTAGAGGCAGATGAAGCTCAGAAGTCTCTGAGTATATATTAATTTTATATTTATATTTTATAAACATTTATATTTATAAATATAAATGTTATATTTGGTATTTATTATATATTATAATATATATAATATTATATATTATAGTTTCAAGAGTATATCTTAAAATATACTTTTCAGCCACCACCAGATCTACTGTTCATATTATCACTTTCAAAAGATTTGTGTTTTGACCCTTGAAGTGAAAATTCAGCTTTCTCTGCAAAATCCTCATAAGTCAAGCTCAGTACATAAGCTCTTTCAGAAAAGGAAATGTTCTGAAGAAGTGTCAGAACACAGGGTTTCTGAAGTCCTGCTTTTCCTGTGTACTACCCACTTGTACAACAGCAGAGGAGGGCACAGCCATCAGCAACAGGAGTGGCACATGGCCCCGCTCCAGCCTTGGTGCCGTTTTAAAGTGGATCACAAACAGCAGGATTTGGGATCTCAGGCTAGAGCAGTGCATGACCCAGGTCAAGAGTGAAGCAGAGCACTCTGGTCCTGCACTAAGGCTGCTGTCCCCTCATGGGTGCATGAGCAGCAGTGGGATTGTTGGAGGCATTTCACGTAGGCAGTCTGGCAAGTCACAGATGTCACTTCTAAGTAACACAGACATTATTCATAGCCAGTCACTGCTTGCTATCTACAGATAACTGATTGCATTCAGACCAGATTGGAAACAAGGTTGGCTAAAAAAAAAAAGAAAGAAAGAGCCAGACAATCTGTTCTCTCAGGGCTCTAGCCATTCCTGGACACAGAAAGTGGGAAAGACTTTGACAGCCAGGACCCACACTTTAGCACAATAGCTGCTCAAAGTCAAGAATACAGCAAGATAATGCATTATTAGCCAAGTGCTGTAAAACCTCAGCAGCTAGCATTTGAGTTTGCTTTTTACTGCAGCTGGAGAGTCTGACAACTTTATTTTCTACTCCTTTTCTGCTCTCTTTTGTCCAATCATTTTTTTTAAGATCCAGACTTTCTGCACATAGCATAACAGTAGAAGAGATCATGTAGCAGCTCAGTGGGGCTGTGTGAAGATGCATTTTTTTTTTTTTCTAAGATCTACATTTACAAGAATACAGAAGAAAATTTAACTACAGTAAGAACAGCACAGATTGCTGGCAATGTAGAGTTTTAACATCAATTTATCACTTAACTATAGGTATCATCTCAAATGAACTTATTTCTGTATGTTACATTCTTAGCTTCTTTGCTAAAGCAGCCTACTTAGAACACATCTGCAAACAAGATCCCCCTTTCCTAGGACTAGAATATAATGAACCAACAATTTTTGGCAAATATTGCATGGCCACAACTTGCATGGATCAAGCTTAATCACTCTTTAGTTTAAATATTTGTGAAGTTTATCATCACCAATTTTTGAGACTCACAATAATGTACTACAATCCAAAGTTTGCTCTCTGCAACAACATACTAATATTTAAAAGATTTAGAGGTGATCACAATTTAAAAACATTTTGAACTTACTGTATTATTATTTTTGATAACCATTAGATCACAAAGCCGATCTAACAAGAAAATATTTATGCAGATATCTATAAAAATATACACTCATGTCAGAGCACCATCTCTTAAATAACAGTCAATTAACTTTAATAATCTAAAATATTTCCCTTCCTCAAGGAACTCTTCTCTGACAACACCAAAATCCATTTACTGATGTAAAACTTAATGAGGAAACATCACACAGCACTTCTCTACAAGCCCTTAAATGTGGGATCTCTGAAGTCCTCCTTAAATGAGAGAGCACACAGTAGGAACGCATTAAGAATGTTTTGTGTTTTTCTTTGGTTGGTGGTGTTTTTTGTTGGTTTTTTTGTTTGTTTGTTTTTTTCTGTTAAGCCTTTTCCTTTTTCTGCTTTGTACACCTGATACGTACAAGCAGCTGTTTACAAGCACCAGACCTGAGTTTGCATTCATGGGTGCAATGGACACCAAACAATCAAACGAAGAACAGAA
Organism: Cyanistes caeruleus; assembly: GCF_971803275.1. Taxonomy (NCBI): domain Eukaryota; kingdom Metazoa; phylum Chordata; class Aves; order Passeriformes; family Paridae; genus Cyanistes; species Cyanistes caeruleus. The sequence continues at coordinate 53,185,867 of NC_141704.1, read as the reverse complement.
AATCAGGAGATGTTTACAAAAGCATACAGCATAATTACACTGCAGAATAAAATTAGCATTCAAGATCTGGCCAAGTTTCAGAAGTTGACAATTACCTTGCAAGTAAGGTAATGAATGCAAAGCATTTTTAGATCTCTTATCACTCCTCTCCTTATCAGCACGAAGATCACTATGACAAAAGTGCGACACACAAATCCCTTCATTTGAAAAATGTGAACTCAAGTTTTGGAATCTTTTCCTGGCACTTAAAAACCAAACCAAACCAAAAATCCCACACCAAAACACCAAATACCTACAAACCAAAGTAAGTACAGTAACCTAGAGAAAGACTCAGAAGATTGGATGGTAAACTAAGACTCAAACACAATTAGTTACATACATATTTTTGTTTGTTTGTTTTTAATTGGAATTAATTCTATCTCACACTTTATCACAAAATAAAAAGGTAGTAAGGACAAGTCTTCTCAGATTTTATACACAAGTAAACTGTTTTTTAAAAGTCTCTCATATAGGAGATCTCAGGGTTTTTAATCACTTCCCTCATCCTGGTCCAAACAATTCAACCTTTTTCCCCCATAGCATGTACTCTTTACCTACCATTTGGATTTAGACCTATGATTCTATTCCTGGTTTAGACTGAAACTTCCTCAACCCATCATACACTCCACCACTGCTATTGGGGAGGGGCAATAATTTCTGGCAAAAAGGCCAGGGGTGACGCAGAAGTGACAGGCAAAGGGTTCCAATCCCTAAGAATCTTTGCACCACCAAGACCAGTAACCATGGGTAGTAACATTCCCAACTATTTTAGCACATGCCAACATTTCTCAGGAACATTTCACTGTTAGTGAAGCCATAAAAGTGAGCCATGTAAGCAAGGCTGAAGGAGAGAAGTACGCACAAGTGAAGAACAAGGCAAAGCAAGATGCACAAGAAATACATAACTGGGGACCCCTAACACAGAACTGAACTGCATTTATGTTTGGGATGCTGCATGGACTCTGCTGCCTTCTTTCTTACTGACCACAGGCACTGCATTAGCACTGGCACTCAGCTGATTGCATGGTGGAACTGTGTAGACATTTAAACAAACAGAAAGATAATGCTGCCAAAAAAAAAAAAAAAAAGTGAAACTTCCTGTTGATTTGATTTTTTAAATCAGTTCACCATGAGGTTAGACAACCAGGAATGCCATTACAAGGGGAGAGGCAGACCACAGCAGCACTTATCTAAATAGTGCTCTAAGCCAGCAGAACCAGGCCCTCTGTGACCACTTTTCCCTCTGCTGTTCTCAAACCATTATCGCTGTATCCATGCTGAGCTGTATCCATACTTTCACATTCAGTGGGGCACCCTAAACTTTTCTCTTCTCTTGCAGTTGCACTCTGGGGTGGGCAAGGAAGAACACAAGACAGATTTCTGTTGGGTAGGAATTAGCTGTTTATATTAGCAAAGACAACTGGAGGTTTAGAGTGTAACATAGGAACATCTATGGCTGAAGTATCTGAATACTTTATACAAACAGAATTAAGAATGGTTAACAGCTTACAGAAAGAATAAAGAAGTTTTACTTACTTACATAGAACACTGCAGACTGACTGAACAGTAACAGACTGGCATGCTAGACAGTAACACAAAAATCCCTGAAAATACAACAGTCCCTTTAGAGTGTGAATCAGCATCAGTGCAGAGCAGTGGAATTCCTTAGAAGGACATGCTTTTCCTGCACAGCCAACTCACCTACCAGTGCCACCAGTACCCACTGGCAATAGGTTTGGTATATTCAGATACCTCAAGCAATTCCCTCAACAGCCTCAGATGCCCAGAAAACCAACAGGAATCAAATTACAGCCTCCACAATAATCTCCAACCCAAATCCAATTTCCACTAAACCATTAAACATATCTTTGGGCATCCAAAAATTAAGTATTGTTCTTTTAGGTATAACTAAGACTTATCAAACTTTCCCTTTGCTATCAAATTACCTGGAAGGAATCCACACTCATAAAAATTTTGCCTGATAGGGTATACAAAAACATGCAACTACTTTGGCTACTTGCATGGGAGCATGATGCAAACATACTGAATATGGAAATGAAACAAACTCAGAGGTCCAAGTTCAGCTGCAAGGTTGCTACTGATCCAGAATAACCAGTTTCTCAACCTTAGCTGATATCGTGTAGATTTAAAAGATGAAAATCTTAATTGCATTTTATTTATGTATGCCTCTGGAAGTACCCTGGACTGGTACTCACAACCAGTTCTTTCTGAAGAGTTTCCTGAAAGTCTTGCAAATATTTCAAGAACAAATCCCTGACCATTCATGGGCCACAAATGAGTAGGGTCTGCTGTCCCACATAACAAGTAAGATGCTTTAACATCATGTCTCTAAACAATAACACAAAGCCTATATTGCATGAATATAGATTCAAAATTAATATTTCAGAAGGTATTTTCAAAAGAAAAGCAACTTAATGGTTACTTGAATCTTAATCCCATCTAACAGCACTGGAGGATATAGCAAGTCAAGTGCCAGTAGGTCACCCTAAAGCTAGCTACTTCAGCAACCAGGCATCCAAGAACAAATGAAGCCAGTCAAACAGGTCAACATACTCTGCAACTGATCATGATACAGTACTGCAGCTTCAAAGAGTAACTGTACACAAAGGGAAAAACCTGCATTTTTCTATTATCCCCATTCTTCCAGTAAGAACATGTGATCTGCTAAAGGCATTCTAATTTATGAAGACACAATTCATAGAAATACTGGATTATTTATTAAGAGACCCACTCCATCCCACAGAAATCCAAATGCTGCACTGATACAGTGTGGTCTGAATTCACCTGACCCTGCTTTGAGAGGAGATTTAACCAACTGACTTTCAGAAGTTGTTTCCAAACAGAATGATTTTAGATCTGTACAACCTGTATTTTCTCTTACATGGGTAACACAGTAATTACACCAGTTCTCTCACAGGACTTACATTCATTTGACCTGGCACAAATATATGTGAATGATAAAGTAAATCTAAGTGTCCAATCCTGAGTTTTCCAGTGGTCTGTGGGTGTGAAGGCTGATGTTTTACAGCTGTGATTAAACTCTCCCAACCTAATGTGGTGGCCACTTCAGTTTGGTGAGAACATACTTTAAGGACTACAGCACTGTCATTTGCCATTAAAATGAATTTTTAATATTTTTTAGCATAATGTCCTTGCATTTGTTTTTCCAAGCAAACTAGTAGGTGGTAGATATGTGCATGCACTGTTCATACAATAACTTTGTCTCCTGATGAGTACAACACCCTATGTAAGTCATCCTTTGAAGTGAAGCACTCCCATCCAGGTCAGAGTTATACTGCCATTTCATTACCAGCTGTAGTGGGTCACTACAAGCTTCTCGCTATTGAAAGGAGAAGAGGAACTGTTTGAAAGAGATATGATAATTACTTTATTTTTTCTGTGTCTCCAGATTCTTTACCTCTTGCATTCTTCCTGTGTTCCCCTGAGCACCATTTTCCTTCCCTGTTCACCACTCTAATCATCAAGGACTGAAGACATTGAGTGGGAGAAGAGTAGACCCACACTTGGACCAAGTTAACCAGTAGGAGGAAAGAACATATGCAATACTTTAAATGGAAATGAGACTTGTTATACAAGAAATTTCATTTTCTAAATGTCCTCCTGACAGACTTTACCGCTAAGAACAAATAACTTGACATTCTCCATTTTTTTTTAAGTTTAAAGTGTAGATGAAAAAATGTGCTTTTGATGGAACAAACAGTCTTGTGTAAATCTGCCAAAATAATCAGTACTTGCCAGATGTCACTCTATTCCAACAATTTAAGGTATTCCATAGCAATACTGCAGTAGCATTTTATTGAACAAGCCAAAAACAAGTCAGATGAACAGATACAGCTTAAGCATTAACTCTAAATTGAGTATGAACACTTCTGGAAAAACTGGTTTTTTTTAAAGTGATGTTTTTTGCCTTGTTTGTGTACAGATGGTGGATTAAACATTGTTTTGGTCTGAAGGGAGAAGCTTCCAAAGATCCAGCAGCAGCAGTACAGAACTGTTAACTGATTATTTTCATACAGCTTGAATTTGTCCAAGAGTTGCCCTCATGAAACACCAGCTTAGAAGAGTTAAGAAACTGTGAGCTGGACATCCTACAGAGGATGGTCTTTTTCAGTGGTTTAGATCTTCATTTTGCTTTATGAGCTAGGTTCCCCAGTGATACTACATACTTCTGTGAAGCATTTTGTTCAGATGCTGCCCTGATGCACCACATGGTGGCTTTACAAGAGAAATTCACAAACTAGATTCATCAAATTAATTCAGTCCTATTAAAACAAAAAACCACAAAAAAACCCCCAAAAACCCCTCAACTATTGGCACCAGAGCTATACATTCTACAGTAAAGGATAGGAGATATTTCAGGTTTTGATTAAAATAATGGTTTTATGATGCAAAGAGGTGCTGTGTGGAGACAGCAACCAGCAGTAGCCACTGATGAAATATCAGCCTTCAGTGAACTTCCAGAGCTTCCAGGAAAAAAACCAGAAACACCCTGCATTTTTTGTTCAGTGCATTTAGTCTTATTTCAAAGAATTTCTTTGACATTTAGTTCAGGTTTCAATGAAGGGCAAGAGCTGTCTACCTTCTAGAGAGATTTTTAAGACTGAAGCAACACTGAGAATTTTATTTACTTCACTAGGCTTTCCTTGAGCTAACAATCGTGCTGAATCTTAGCTTGCTCTGGTCACAGCACAAACATTGACCCATGGAATATCAGCTTCAGACTGTTGCCTGTGATGTCCATGTTTTATACTCCTGTACTAGTCTTCACATGCCAGGTTACAGACAGCATGCTATCCACAAGTTGAAAGTGTTACCTAGTCAATAGAAACTTCCTAAAATTTATGCTAGAAGACAAACAAGAATCCCACCGGACCACAGCCTGTCATCCCCTGAAGGCACGTGTCATGATGCCAGACCTGATTAGAATGTGATAAGAAAAGAATTTAAAAAACACTAAGGATCATGTACAGGAAGCAGCTTCAGGGTTATGCCTTATCAACCCAATCTACTTCTAGCTTTGTAATTAATAAGAAATGGTCAGTCAGACAAAACATACAGGTAGTACTTGCAGTAAGACCTACATATTCCAAGTTCCAAATGAAAGTACCTCTACTTTTAAATGCAAAGCATAGTTATTAACCTTAGTCATTATAAGAAGAAAAAGCTGTTAAAAAAGAGCTCATTCAATTTCTCCCTTTTTCTGAAGCTCTTTATTGACAAGTAAATACTTGCTGATGGGTAAATTGCACAATCTTTTGGTATAAAATATGGCTAACTTTAATCCTTGAAGTCAGTTTCTTGCACAGGTTGCTGAAGACCAGGAGGATTAGAAGCATGACACATCAAATCCTGAAGTGCTTCAACTGCAGCTGATATTCAAAGGACTGGCATCTCAGGTTCTACTCCCATTGTTTCTATTACTTCAATTCATTTAAAAAAAGTTCTTCTTTGTAAGCACATTATTCAGGCTGTGCATTGTCTGATGAAAACTGGAAGCTAATGCAACAACATTCACAAATGTGGGGCTTGGTTCTTTTTCAAGGCAGTGCTGCAGCACAGAGAACTTTCCTATGGCAATTTTCATGTCTCATCATCACACAAAACCAGCACCGGGGCTGATCAATACTTCACTCAAAGAAAGCTGTTGTTTAGGACACCTTGCATTTTGTAGAAACACATAAGAGTCAACCACTTCTACTGTTCACCTGGGGTTGTTTGTACTTACTTACCCTTCACCACTGGCTAAGAAGTAGTTCCCAGACTTTGCTCATTTGTATGTATTCCATATCAGTGAGTCCTGTGATTCAGAAATGTACTGCTAGGAGTATTTCATTATATGTTGATTTTCAATCCATTTTAACAACTTTTAAGAGGTTAAGCACCAGAGGTCTAATTCCATGTCACCCAATGGCCAAGCTACATAGTGGGTAATGTACATTTCATGGTAATTCTTGCTTCCACATACTGTGCTTTTGGCCAGTCAAGAGGCAACTAGCATCATAATCTGTAATTCAAACCCAAGAGGAGGACAGCAATAAAAGGAACCTCACATAATGCCAAAGAACCATTTAATTTTTTTTTTTCAGTATAAGAGAGAGGAACATGATCTTCCTATCAGCAGCTTACTCCTATAACAAACTGAAAAGCAGGTGTGAACATTAGAGGACTACTAGAGATAGGCAATTAAAACCTGACTTTTTTTGTGCAATTAAAGCTCTTAGGACAGAGAAGACAGCAGCATCACATATAAACAGCTGTATTGAGAATCTGTATATATACATACATATATGTATATATAAATTGAATATATCAGTAACACAGGAGGAAAGATCATGGAAGCAAAAGGCAGAAGGAGGACAGGAAGATTCCTTCAGGAGGTTAAACTGCTGCCACACACAAATATCCTGTTAAACACTGATCAAGTGTTTGTGAGCCATGTGGGAGAATTCTAATTGTTTACAGGTATCAGAGTTGAAGGACTTGGATGAATACCAGGAGGCAGTGCTGAGAAAAGTCCATTGTCTAATTAAGTAATGAACAGCTGAACAAGGCACTTTCATTTAAGCCAATCCTGCTAGTTCCTAACACAATTATTTACCACCAAGGGTTTCCTTTAACAAGATTGGAATCAAGGAATCAAAAAAAGAAAAAACCACCAAAACCCCAAACCCACCACTCCTGAAAGAATGTTTTCTTTCTCCTGTGGGAAGATGGGTACAAAAGGAGACAGGTGGTGTTTGTTGCAGCACTAATCAGTATTTGTAGAAGATTAGGGGGAAAAAAAGATAAAAAAAAGCCTTCTGGTCTATTTGAGAATGGCTTCAACACCTGCCATTCAGGTGATTCACTATTAGTACCTCTGTCTCACATTCTCATCAGAAAACTTATAAAGCTATGAGCACTTCATGACAACAGGATAATGTTTACAAGGATTTAGCTGAAAACTCTGAAAACCATATGCCTAAAATTCTGAAAAACCACCATCTTATTTTTAAAGAATACTTTGGTCAAGTTGGCCAGATGCCCAAGTTCTGCAGTGCCAGCAATTCCTCCCCATTTCTTTTCAGGAGAAAATTTTCTCAATACTGAATATTTCATCCATTCTTCTGCTGTTAGACTAGCTGAATCGAGGTGGAGGAGCTCACCCATTACACACAGCTCAGGGTGCTTGACAGCTTTGATCCACAAATCTGGTTGCAGGATACACAGGCTGTCAACCTCTCTTGTTTGCCAGGTGAGTCACATCCCCTCCTTATTTGATGGTCACCCTGCATCCAAGGAAAGATATGGACACTGCTGTTAGAAGGCCCAGTCCATCTGAAGTCTCAGTGACCTTCCTTCTATGGCCATTAGTGGGATGTGGTGGCAGTCACAGCCCGCATCCCAAGCAGGATTACACTGCAGACTTGAATGCAGCACCTCCCTTTAAAAGGGGAGCCAACAGTTATTGATGCCAGATGCCCTCCTCTCCTTCACGCATGTCTCCTTCAGTCTCAGGCAGGCCTGTATCACTGCTGTACCTTCAGGACAGGCTCACTTCAGTGCTAAAGCTCCCTAGGAATGAAGCTGATAAGGAAGCGCTCCTTTGGCTATTCAGCAGAGACCATTTCTTCCTTCCTCTTCTGCCTCTGGGCCTGGTTAAACTAGTTTGGGCAGCTTACCAGGGGCCTAGAGAACCACATCAAAGTGCTTGGATTTCTTCTATTGTCTCTGGTGTTTGTGCAGTGCCTGTGAGAAAGCTCCTGTCTCCTCCTACATGCTCAGACCACTTGCACACTCATGGAGCTGCAACACAACAACAGGCACACATCCTCACCCTGCCAGAGCATCTTCTGGGGAGCAAAAGCCTGCTGAGGAAGAGTTCACTCTCCAAACACAGAGCACCACAGCCGGACAGGCTCCGCCATACAACCCCTCCAGCCAGCTGGGGAAACCAGAGGGGCCATGTCCCTGTTCTCCAGCTCCACCTGGAAAGTCATGTCCATCTCCGCCTGACAGAAAACATGAAGCAAGATGTCATGGTGAAAGATGAATATCCGTGCAGATCTTTTTGCATATAGGCTAGGACCTTCAGGCTTGTTCCCTTCTCCTTGAGGTTTTGGTATAATTTTGAACACTGGCAAATTAATAGAGACAAAGCAAGCAGAGGAACAGAAAAAACAGCCAGTTCTCTGTGTGTCTTCTGCATGGACAGGCTGCTCTCTGTCCTTCAAAACCATTTTAACATCACTCATACAAAGCAAATTGAGAAAAATGAAAAAGCTTTGCTTTTGGTGGCACTGTGAGCCAGCCCTTGAAATATCTTCAGCCTTGAAAACACAGCTAGGCAGATGCGCTGCCAGTGCCACGAGCACAGGGAGAAAAGCACGAGCCATCGCCTTTACTCGCACCCGGCAATGCTTCTTAACATCATCTCCCGGGACCGGAGCACGGACACCGCACCGGGACCGGAGCACGGACACCGCACCGGGACCGGGATCGGAGCACGGACACCGCACCAGGACCGGGATCGGGACCGGAGCACGGACACCGCACCGGGACCGGGACCAGAGCACGGACACCGCACCGGGACCGGAGCACGGACACCGCACCGGGACCGGAGCACGGACACCGCACCGGGACCGGGATCGGGACCGGAGCACGGACACCGCACCGGGACCGGGATCGGGACCGGAGCACGGACACCGCACCGGGACCGGAGCACGGGCACCGCACCGGGACCGGAGCACGGGCACCGCACCGGGACCGGCGCACGGACACCGCACCGGGACCGGGATCGGGACCGGAGCACGGACACCGCACCGGGACCGGAGCACGGGCACCGCACCGGGACCGGAGCACGGGCACCGCACCGGGACCGGCGCACGGACACCGCACCGGGACCGGGACCGGAGCACGGACACCGCACCGGGACCGGCGCACGGGCGCCATCTGGCGGGCGCAGGCGGGGCGCAGCCGCCCCCGGTGCCGCCCCCGCGCTGAGAAGGGCCGGGCCGGGGCGGACCGAACCGGACCGGGCTCCAGCCAGCCCTGCTCAGGGGTCAGCACTGGGACCGGCGCTGTGCCACACCTCTGTCAGTGACACGGACACTGCCATGGAGCGCACCTCAGCAGGTTTGCTGATGACACCAAGCTGTGTGGTGTGCTCACCATGCTGGAGGGAAGGGATGACACCCACAGGGACCCTCAGCCTTGAGGGGTGGGTCTGTGCAGCCTCCTGAAGTTCAACAAGGCCAAGTGCAAGGTCCTGGGCCAGGGCAATCCCAAGCACAGTACAGGCTGGGCAGAGAATGGGCTGAGAGCAGGCCTGAAGAGAAGGTCTGGGGTGTGTTGAGAAGCTCAAAGTGACCTGGCAATGGGCACCTGCAGCCCAGAAAGGCAAACCTGTCCTGGGCTGCATGAAAGCAGCGTGGGCAGCAGGGCAAGGGAAATTATTCCCCCCTCATTATTCTGCCCTCATGAGACCCTACCTGGAGTTGGGGTCCTCTGGGGTCCTCTACACTGGAAGGACATGGGCCTATTGGAGAGAGTCCAGAGGAAGGGCAGGAAGAGAAGGGGACCGAAGCACCTCTTCTATAAAGACAAGGCTGAGAGTGCTGGGGTTCAGCCTGGAACAGAGAAGCCTTGAAGGAAACCTTATAGCAGTCTTCCAGTGCTTACAAGAAAGCTGGAAGGTACTTTCTACAAGGGTGTGCAGTGACAGGACAAGGGATATTTGATTTGTAGTGAACGAGGATAGCTTTAGATTAAGTATTAGGAAGAAAGCCATTATTGGGAAGTCAGTGAGACACCAGAAAAAGTTGTCCAGAAAAGCTGTGGATATCTCATCCCCAGAAGTGTTCCAGGCCTGGTTGGAGGGGCCTCTGACCAACCAGTCTAGTGGGAGAGGTCCCTGTCCCATGGCAAGGGGCTGGAAATAGATGATTTTTAAGGTCCCTCCCAACCCAAACCATTCTATGACAATCCATCAACTTTTTGTTCAGCTCTACATTAGGCCACCATCACAAGTCACATCAACTCCACTGCACCTCCCCTTGGCAAGGAGATAACAGCACATGGCCTTTTTTCCACCAGAACTGTGAGGCCCACACTGAACATTAATAGCAGCCAGAGCCCTAAAACCAAAGGCTGAGCCTTCCGTACCCCACCAGTTAAGTAATACATCTTCTGCCATCTTTGAGTCTGCACTTGGTGTTTGCCTGACCAGCCTTGGCTGCTACCCTCCCAGCTGCAACACCCTACTTTTCCCTGCAGTCACCAGCTACAAGACAGGCGAGGCAGGCACTATCACACCACTCTGATTTTCTTTGTAGAGTCAGAAGTGTAGTTGGAATCCAAGCCCCATATTTTAGCATTTAAGTGAAAATGTACAGGACTGTACATTAATTCTGCTTATGTTTCATCTGTACATTTTCAAGGTGACTTTTCTCAAGCATTTCTGCTGCAGAAAGCTGTCACAGCACTGACTTGACCATGTAGACCTCACGCTGGTACGCTCTGCCCTCCAAGCACCCTTCATTGTTGACCTAACAGTTACAGAAACATTTCAGCTTTGGAGGTGTGGATCTCAGGCTTCCTTATATAGTTGTGCCTGGTGTACATCTATGGTGGTACAGGTGCAGCACGTGCACACAGGATCAGGTGGTCTCCAAAATGTTTCTTAAGGACAAAATTCATAGCTGTACCAAGCTGGAGTCAAATTTAGACGTAAGTGTTGCAGCATGTCCTCCTGATATTTACTTTCTTTCATAAAGTATCACACAACAGGCTAATTTGAAAGTGAGAGCTGGAACTGTTCCAGGGAAAGAAAACGGAGGCTAACAGAATGCTGCTAAGACACCAATGTTATAAAACTGTCTTTAAATAGTACTTTTGGAACGATGTCAAGAAATATGTATTTTCTATGCACCCTTCCACGGCATACCAATTTTTAGTCATTTTTACTTTCCTTAAACAGGACACAGATAAAAACTTAGAGCTTGCTGGCATTATTTAAACTATTGCTTTACTTCCCCACCACACACACTTTTGTCCTTAACACGTGAATATTTTAAAAGAGCTTTAAACACTTTGTTATAGTGTTTACCATGATATGGACCTGTAACTGAACCGAAGGATTAATCTACTCAGATTTCTGATCATATACATTTTTGCTTTCTGACACAGAAGACATGGGTACCAAGCATCCATCTGAGGCCTCTTGTCAGAAAGCTGCTCTGTGAAAAAAAATATAGCTTTTAAAGATGGCTGGAATAGGTAGTGAACTATACAGTAGTCATAGTTTTTAGCAGACTTACATAGAAATTAAGACTGCAAGCAAATGGCTCTGGAATTATTTACAAGAAGGACTGCTTTCTAATATTTACCCTGGGCATATTGCTGCTTCCAGAACAGATTTCTGTGTTGCAGAAGCATTTGCACCATCAGATCTGTATTCTTTGGTGACAACTCTTCAAAAGTATCTATAAACAGATTCAAGCTCTGGATCCCCAAAACCATCTCCATTTCCTGAGGTCAAGTCTTAGCAGTTCCACAACAGGCAGAAAGTCTTAAGTTTCTTCAGAATCAACTTGATTATATACACTATTATCTTTGATTTGTTGTTAACTACTACAACAAATGACAGGGCCAGAAGCATGCTCTTCTATTCCGATATCTTTTCCAATAGAAGCCACTTTATCCATAAACCTGATAAGGTGCTTCATAAGATTTCAGTTTTTCTGCAAGCTTGCTGTATATACCGATCTGTATTAAAGACTAATTTCCCTACAGAGTCTCATATTCTAACCACATCACCTTTTGCTTCCCTTATATCCAAAAATTATTTTTGCACACCAGACCTTAGGCTTTGAAAATACCACTAAAATTAGTTTCTGTTCCAGACATGCATTGCAGCCTCCGCAATCGTAACTTTCAGAAGAGCTTAAAAATACCCCCAAAATGGTATAACAGAATGAGTCTTAAAATCGTAAGAATAAATATGAGTAAAGCCTGCCACCAGGAAGATCACCTGCAGATCTCTGCACTTAGAAGGCTGTCAGTTCTCTACTCCACAAGGATGGATCTAACTAACAAAGTGGAGAAGTATCCACTTCCAGCTAGGAAAAGCATTTTGAATTGACAAGCACACATCCCTACCAAACACCTTTCTCTGCCCCCCACCACTCCTCACATCAGTTGTAGACAAGCACCACTGCTCATGACCACAGCAGTTCACAGCAGTAGTTTAACACCATTTCTCAGTCTCCACCATGCCACCTCACTGTCTGACAGCTCTACTTCAAAAAAGCCACAGTTAAAGCTACAATGAACTTACTGTGATAAACCATTTTCCCTGTGGTAAGTCATGCAAAACCTATCAGGGACAAGGAAGAATTCACTACTGGAATTAATAACTGTAGTCGAGGGCTCAGAAGCCAGTTCCACATCAGCTGGAAGCCACGCTGAATGTCGAGATCTGCATCATTCCCACTCTGTGCAGCACAGCAAACTTCTGTGACATCTGCTGTCCCTGATCCATAAGGCCACCACATAACTAGCTAGGCAACCTCTTGGCTTTTGAGAGGGCTGCTGGACTAAAATGGAAGAGGAAAGCTCAGTGACTAAACAGGTAAATACCACAGGGTTTTTACCCTCATCATAATAAAACTGGAGATATAATTTAAGGGATATATTAAGTCTATTCCATATTTAAAGAGATCCTCTTGTGGACACCTGTGATTTGCTATTCATGCAGAAAACAAAAATTCAAAAACACCAATAAATTTGCTCCAAGTCTGAATACATTACAGGAGCCAACTATTTCATGGGCATTTTTTAAACTATAGAAAGAGGCAGTCAAAGCAATGTTTCAGTTAGGTAGAGAAGGTTGCATTAATTTCAAAAACTAAATAGAGGTAAAGTTGGAGTCTGTTGCACTGGTTAATGAATGAGGTGACTGTTCTCAAAGATATCCACACATATACAGATCACTGCTACCATGAACAGTTTTTACAGCACTGCTGTATAATCTCATTCAGTTATTTGACTACTGATGGTAATTAAGGACCATAATCCATTGCCAAAAAATAAACAAACATTGAACAACCACCAAAACTCAGGCAATAGAAAAAACCCATGTGTGGATATTCTAGGTTTCTTGCAAAGTACTTCACTGTTCAGAGAAAATTTGAAGTTATAAAATTTCTTAAGCATTTAAAAAAACGTAAGAATGGAGATGAACACTTCACAAGCACAGAAAAAAACAGCGGTTAATGAGAAAGTATTGTTTATATTGAATTAGTATTTGGCACCTGGATAATGAGGAAAAAGATTCACAGATTAGAACTACTGAAGCAAGAGAAAACCACAAAGGAAGTTTAAATTGAAGAGATAGAGCCAATCCAGCCTTCTTTCCTTTGAGGCCTGCACAGGAATACAGCTATACCCCAGACTTTTTGCAGGATCTACTGACTCTAGTACGGCAAGTACTTTACCATACACATTACTTATTATGTACCAAAATTGGTGTAGTAGTACCAAGGTATTAAATTAAATACATATGCATCCTGATTAGTGGTACTAGTTATGATGTATTATATATGAAAATGAAACATTAGGTACAAAAAGTAACAAGCATAGTAACTGATATCTACAAACTAAAGTCACAGTGGCACATTGAACAATTTTAGGTTAACCAGACTCACTTAAAAATAGAAACCATAGGCTGGGCTCTTCTCTCACCCCATTTTACATGTCTTTACTTCCATTGATTTCAAGTGGAGTTCTTCACAATTTATGCCATTGTGAGAGGAGAATCAAGCCTTGTGTGCTTGAAAGGAAACAGCAGACATGCTTCCCACCAGAGTGCAGGGGGAGATTTAAAAAAAACACAAGTATATGAACTGTGAAACCTATAGAGTACACAAGCAAAGGCAGGCAAGGAGGCTCTAGTTGGGGGTGGGGAAGAAGAGAACTTGCAGCTTACCCAGGGGTTTGGGGGTTTTTCTTTTTTAAGGCTTCAGACAGATATTAGCAAGTCAGAAGCCCAGTCAGTAAACAGGCTTCTAGAAAACCAAAAAACAGTTTAGAGATAACTATTGCATTTTTTTCAGACAGACTTCATTGATTTATATTTTCCTGAAGTTATTCCATAAAATGAGGAGCATGCCATTTTGTTTGTGGAAGACACAGACTTCCCATTCCTAGAAAGTGGAAATCTATTTGCATCACCAGAAACAGTGCCTAATAATCATTTCTACCCAAGTCCAAGCAGATGATCTTTAAAACACTTCAGGACCATCTGGACAACTAATACTACAGTGGTTAGAAAGAGTAACACTTGAGACTGGAATTCAAGTCAGACAAAGTCCTGTATGCGACATAGGTGACAAAATCACTTCATGGTTTGGAGGTATAGCAGAACAGAAGCTACATCTTTATAGTGTATGTTCTTTTAGGCTTTTCTTTCTTTCTTGGTACCAGCAAGTGGTTAGGAAGCCCCTCCTTCCATCACACCACTGCACACAATCATAATCCTTGTACTGTTCTGTACTAATTGGGCTGATTTGGGAAGCTCACTTAAAACAAAAAAGTTTGAAAATATATCTCTGTATCTCCTCTTGAGGTATGCTTGCACAACTATGTCACAGTGTAAGGGAAACAGCTTGAGTATTTTCCAGAGGGAAAATAGACTTAATTCACTGTTTTATATACCACAGAAATGCAAGATTGAAGGAATTAATATTTACTCAGAGTCCAACACTGACAGACAATTACTGTAGTTTTTTGGAAATGCTTTTTTCCCCTCTTTTACTCAGGTACACAACCCCTTCGCAGCTCACACAGCAGAGCTTAAGTCACCCCCCTGCACTGCAGCAGGACCATGTGCCAACAGTTTCCTTTTAAAAACAAGTCTAGATTATGTACTCAAAACTGCATTAGATATCAGCTGATTTTGTATGCAACAAAGCAGGATGACGGCACATGCAGAGAATTGCACAAAGGAGGATGACTTCTACCTGCAGAAAAAAATGTTGCATAATTGAAGGTGTACCTGCTGATATCTTCATGAGACATATTCTTTCAAAGCATAAGTCTCCTTCCAGAAGCCCTCAGAAGGTAGAAAGAGGCCCAAGAAAAGATATATGTCCTGGAACATCCAACTTTGTTTTGCACTTAGCATTTAGATGTTAAACACTGACTTATGCATGTGAGTAAAAAACCAAAACAAATCAAAAAACAAAAACCCCCCAAAAAAACAAAAAACCAAACCCCAAAAACATAAACAAAGCACAAAAAAATACCTAACAAAAAAAAAAAAAGCCTTAAATGAACAGGAGCCTGATATCACCCCAGTTCCTAGAATAAAGCCACTAAGTATACCTTTGTGAAAGAGCCATCATAATACCAGTACCTCTTGACTGCATCAGCTCCAGGCTAAAAAGACATCCCCCTGATAGGTCAGAAATGTTTATGAACAGTTACAGCACAATATGAGACAGACAGGGAGACATTAACAAAAGCAATCTTCCAAAATTACAGCCTAAAAGGTGGCAGATTGAGAACTAGACAATAGAGCTCCAAGTGTAGGGGGACATTTTGCAGAGAAATCTGAAAAGCAATAAATCTGCAGCAATGAAACAGGTGCCTGTTTGCCACTGTGGTCACTTCAGTTCAATCAAATACATATATGCATTGTATTTCAGTACAATACAATTGTTAATACAATTTCAGTGTATTAACAACTACTCTAAAAACATGCAAGCTGCTCTTGCATGAAAACAACACTTTTATATGACTGGAAAATCATATATTGAGAACAAAATGGGGTATTAACCTGGACCACTGAACTTCAGCTTCACACCACCTGAAATCCCCTGCAAATACTGCCCAAGCAGATGGGCTGTATGAAAGGTTGCGTGTAAAGCTTGACATTTACTGGATTCACAAGCAGCTAAAGATATCATTGAGCTCAGTAATCTACTCTGCAGCATCCTTTGCTGAGAGCGCTTCTACAGCTTTTTGGCAGCTCATGGTTGAGCACAACAGCAATTTATAGGCCTCCCTCTTACCCTGCAGATGTTGTCTCCAGTCTTTGGTACACTGCTTCCTTCCCTAGAGCCTCCCAAGGAGAGGCCAGCACCCTGTAAAAAGTGATTCACACCCTGGGATCTGTCTGTGGAGAGCTGCTGTAACACAACTTGTTCTTCCAGGCAGTCACATTTCTCCTGAATAGTAGTGGTACCTCCTAGAAGACACCTGCTGAAATCCAGACCTACACCGAGCTGCTGAGCAAACAGAAGAAAGCTGCATCCTGGGTAAACAACATCCTCATGAGGCTGGAAGTTTTTTGGTACCTCATAACAGATGAGAGCCTGGTCTGCTTTCTACATGTTTGGCAGTACTCTAAGACATTTGCTGGCTATTGGCCTGCCAAGCTGTTTAGGCTTGTAAGTTTCTTTGCACTTGCTTTATACTATTTATTTTATTAAATATAAACATATCCTTTGTATATATTTTTCTCATATTCCATATGCACAGAATGAGCTCATTTCAGCCAGAGGACAAATAAAAATTCAATATTTACCACACAGATTCACTATGCTTTGCAAACAAGACTGGAAAAATGCCCTCTCAAAATGAAGTTATCCATACCATCTTTCTGATGAGCAAAGCATGAGGAAACAGTTCAAAGCTCTCAGAAAGCCATATGTATACTTTTACAAAAGACATCTGCAATTCACCAGTGAGGTTCTAGACCTAGCATAATTTATTTAGCACTCTGTATATAGAGATGCAAATATGCAAGGTTCAGACATTTCTTTAGCGCCTCCATAAAATTCATTTTAAAGTATATAAATATTCATACTTTGAACAGTCATCTCAGCATGTGAAGCTTTTATTTTTATATGAAAATACCAATTCCTGCAAAGAGTCTGAAATAAAGTAAAAATGTATTAATCCTAAAGTATGCACACAAACACATGCAATTTCTTTACATAAACACTTCTGAACTTCTGGGTGATTAATGCTTGATTACAAAAAGAGATCCTTAAAAAATAATCTTCGCTAATCATGCGCTAATTTTTAACGTACTTGAAAACAAGTCAGGTTTTGCTGCTGTTAGACAAGTTGATCCACACCTGAAGGCACAAGGTGGCTTTCAATTTGTGCCGTGGTTATTGTGCGTCTCTGCTGCTACCGAAATGGGCCATGGGTGAGGGCAGTGTCCGACAAGCCCAAGTGCTCAACGGGTTGAGCAAGAGTGGCTGGGCAGAGCTGCTGCTGAGCCAGCACCACCACTGTCACAGGACTGCTCTGCTAACCACGGGATCAGGGGACAGCAAAACGGGCAAAGCTGAACAATCACAGCGCCTGTGTCAGAGGTGGCGTAGCAGGGATCACAGGAATAGCACAAGGAATGTGAGCTTTGAGGAACGGCATAGAAGAATTTATCTAGATATACTTAAAGATTCAGAGACAAGTCTTTTTAAGACTAGTGAGAGAAGATGCAGCTTTCCTACAGAACAAGAGGGTGCAGTCGTACCATGCAGCACGATCCAATTATTATATTCATAACTCCATACATGTTCTTATTTTTTTTT
Organism: Cyanistes caeruleus; assembly: GCF_971803275.1. NCBI lineage: Eukaryota > Metazoa > Chordata > Aves > Passeriformes > Paridae > Cyanistes > Cyanistes caeruleus. Next base: position 53,168,201 of record NC_141704.1, on the reverse strand, counting down.
AAACACTCAAACACATTCAGAAATGAAGACGTTTGGACAACAAAGACTCTCAAAGAAAATTTAAGGGACTAACATCACCCTGCTTAAAAAAAAACCTCCAAGTTTTATTATAAGCATCATGATACTGACATGCAGATTTTTAATCATGCTGGTTGCAATTATACAAATCAGTGCTCCAATCCACAGAGAAGTCAGTTTTCATATACACCACATTAACACAGACATTAGACAGGATTTGGCATGCTGCCGACAGAGAAGCCTAATTCTGGAATCATGTAATATTAAGTCTTAGATTACTTGATGCAAGATTAGAAGGCAACAAGCTCAAAAAGGTGGTTACAAAAACATCACAGAAAACAAAATTATTTTAAATAAAAGCAAGCAATTATATTTCAGTATTTGGGTGGCAGTTGAAAATGCTTTTCTGGCATGCAACCGCTCCACAAAGCTAATACTGTGTGAAACCAGAAACATTTAAAAAAATACTCTGACTGAAGTCAAAGATGGTAACTGCGAACTGTGGGATCAGTCCTTAGATAAATGGGGGGCAACTGAATAAAATTTGTTCTATCTGTTGTAGATACAAACCAACAAGAACACTCCACAGTACTCTTACACCTTAAGGAGGGGACAGAGGGGAAGAGAGAGAAAATGAAGGAGGGAAGCACACAAAACAGAACAGCAAGTGCTATCAGGTGCTGTAAATCAGCATCTCAAACACAGACCTTAGACAGGAGTACATGACTTTGGTACAGAACAACTGAAATAACACAGTTCCAGCATTTGTTGACGTGTAATCTACTGGAATGGAAAGGCCTACCTGAGAGACTGTATACCCCAGGTTTACTAGTTATCAAAACATTGGGCTTGATAGGTTCATAAAGATCTTGAAAAGCAACTCACCAACCTTATGGCTATATGTAAGGACTTTTAAGAAGCCTTCCAGGCAGTGTTCCAAGAAAAGGTAAACTAGCAAAATGCTGTCATTTACAGACGTTTTAAAAATACTAAAAATGTTTGTGTTGGCTCTTACCTCTTGTATATGAGCACTTCACTCATTTTGTATGTTTAAAAAAACCTCTTTGCACAGGAACATGCTTGAGGAGTATTGTCAGTTTCTGCTGAGAAGTCAAATGCTCTTTTAGTTCTGCTAAAAATATATAACGCATTTTGCGAATATTATAAATAAGTAAAATACAAAAAAGAAGAGCTGTAGCAGACCACCTGTGAAATTTTCTTCAGTAGCTGGAAATATCCTTTGTCAATGAACCAGCAGCTAAAGAGCTGTTTCTGAAAAAAGCATGTAATTTTGGCAAACTGATCTGATAGTCTATCTGGGAATTTCTGCCAGAAATGCCACGACTTCAGTGCGCTATTACTTGCAAAACATGTTTCTTCCCATCATTCTTCAGCCATAAGGTGGGAGGAGGAAAAGATGAGCAATAGCTGTGCTGTATCCTTCCAAGCTGGTTCTTCCCATTATACAACTCCTAATCCAAACAATTTAAGCACACAAGTAAAAGTTACTCATTTCTGTAAACATTTCCAGGAGCAGGACCTAAGCTTGCATGATTTACACCAAGCATATACTAATGGCTAGAGCTAACCTCAAGTTTACTTCTGTTTAAACAGCATAAGCAAAAACCAGTGCTGGCCAAACTGAAGCTTAAGCCTTAATACAAGGGGGGGTAAACTGAATATTGATATAAGCCACTTGGTCATTAGGGACCCATCTCAATCCAGCATTCTTTGTGCAATATTGTATCATGCAACAGTTTTCCCAGAAATACAAACAATATTTCTCAACTGTTAAAAAATAAAAAGTAATGTTTCAGAGCATGCTTTTATACTCCAGCACTAGGGATCTCTTTACTTTAGGATAAAGCAGTCACAGAAAACAGAAACACAACACAGCTAGTTTGTTTGTTTTAAATTAAATTCATCACTACACATCCAATTAACTCTGGAATGCATAAGGCATAGCACCCAAGCAAATAGAAGCTTTAAATTTAAGAGCAACTTTCAGTCTGCTCTGTTAGAAGCTGTGTATAGCAGTAACTGACAATGTATTTATTACACAAGATTCATAAGACAAAGAGGAAGGACTTTCAGGCCACGATACAAAGGCTTTCAGCATTAGGAAGGGTCAAACCAATCTGCAAAAGCATAATATGGAGCAAAGACATTTAAATTACTCTGTAAATGCAGACATTCATTAGCATAGAAAAGTTTCACAGGAAAACAATGACAAAGTAGAAGTCATCTTATTTTCATACGCTAATTAATTAAATATGCCAAATGCATTTAATCTCTTATTATAACCATAGGGGGAGACAGACCAAACTCTTGAAGTTCCAAAAAGCCAGGTCATTAGTGCGCCAAGTCATTCTTCAGATCTTCTCCTTATATACAAATTTACATTCCCAACTTATAACATATGCAAGTAATATTTGACTCCCCCTCCCACCCCCTCTATTTCTCCTTCTTTGGGAGGCACTTGCTATCTCTTGCTCCTGTATTTTAAAGTCTCATTAAATGCTAGGAATAACTCATTTGCTAGGGGAAAGAAAAACAACCTAAAAGCACAGAAGCCATTTTGCCAAAGGCCCGGGCTAAACACCCCAGTCCCCTAAGACATAGAATAAGCTAGCTGAAAATGAGATTAATAACATTCTTGCACATATGTATGAAAATCCACACATAGTTTGTAGCCTTTAAGTTCAGATGAGATTTCTAGCTATTTCTTGCCTTTCCAAACAAGAAAGGGATTCTTATGTTTACGTAAGTTTCTCCTTGCTTAATAAATCTTAAATCGAAACAGATTTTTTTTTTTTTTAAACAATTACCTTTTTCAGAGTTATCATACTACAGGATATTAGGAAAAACCAGACTCTCCTGTTGCTTTTACCCACATCTGACTCCAATCTTAATAGTTTAGCTATTAACCCTGTAAGGTCCTTACACACACCTTGGCCAGTTGATGTTAAAATTTTTATATGACTGATCTGGGCTTACTCATTACAAAACCTTTTGTTGTACAGAAAGAGAGCAGCTCCGTGGACCTTGATTTACAGGACACAATTAACAGTGCTGTTGGCAGAGCTGCACCAGCCCGGCTCATCCGGGGCTCTGCAGGGAGAAATGAAAGGATCTGTCACTGCATCAGAGTAGCGGCTCTCTCCATCTCCTTCCCTTTCCACTCCCTAGCCAAACTCATCCTGATCTACTCACACCATGGGATGAAAACCTGGCCACTGTGACATACCAGTCTTGCAAACAAATAGTACAAATTACTTTAATTCCCCCTAGAAATAGTAAGAACTACAGCTGAAGGGGAGAAAACCCCTCAGATTTTTCCTACTAGAAAAATATCAGCACTTACTTCAGAGTTTGCCGTGCAAAACATGTAGGACCTCAGTTACCAGCTAAACGATGATCACAGGGAATTTCGCCACAATAACGCTAGTAATCTATTCATGCCATTTTTTATGTTTCAGCGTGTTGGGAATACGCATTGTTAACCATTAAATTTCTCTGTATAAACATTTCTCAGCGAGCTTGTAAAACACCCCCCGCTGCGTTTCCTCGCCCTCCAGCTGATAGCATTTAGAACACTGGTACTGCTGAGCGCTTTTTTTGCCTTCCTGGGCCACCCCCGCTGGGCTACGGTGAGAGATTGCTGTCAAAGGCCAGACCCAGCCCCGGGCTCGGACCACAGCGAAGGCGTCTGGACTCAGGCCAGCCCGGCCGATGGATAAATGGAGGAGTGTGAAATCCCGCGGTGGGCATCAATATTCTGGGAGAAGGGACTCGCGGACGGCCCATCGCCCTTCCAGAGCTCTCTTGGTTAAGAAAGGGAAGCACACACACATACTTCAGGGAGGTCCGTGGCTGCAGGGCTGGCTGTGGGGATTACCCCCCAGTTCAAGCGGACAGCACGGAAGATGCCGCCGGGACGGCAGACCGGGGTCCCCACCCCGCCGGGGTCCCCGCTCGGGGCAGGAGGGCGCCCAGAGGCGGGCGCTTCGCTCAGGCTAAGGCAGAGGGAGGAGAATGCCTGCAAAGGGCCAGTTGTCACGCAGTGACAGGCAACAGCTGAGCTCCCGCATCTGGACCCTCACTCGGGCCGGCGACTGCGGCGCGCCGCTCGTTCCGCCGGGCGCACCGAGCCGGCCCGGCGGCGGCGCCGCGACACCTTCCCCCGGCACGGCCGCTCGGCGGGACACCCTGCGCTCCGCACCGCCTTCCCCCTCTCCCAAGCCCGCAGCCCCGTCCGACAACTCGGCACAGGACGGCGTAGCGCCAGCGGCGGTGAGGAGCGCCGGCTCCGGGCTCGGGCGGCTCCTCAGCGGCGCGCCCTGGCGATGCAAGCCCCGGGCAGGGCGCAGGACCCCCGGCGCACCGCGGGAAGCGCTCCGCCGCCAGCGGCACGGTGCCGGCTGCGGTCGGCGCTCCGCCAAACCCGCCGGGCGTCGCGCCGAGCCGCGGCAGGCTGCCCGTCAGTCGTCACCCCGGGGAGCCTCCACTTACCCTCCCCGCAGCGCGGCCGGACCACGGCGACGTATTCCCGGGAGGCGGTGTGGTCCGTCACACAGACGACGGGGGAGGCGGATACCCGGCTCTGTCCCACGGAGTCAGCGCCGGCGGGAGACGCGCATCTCCGGCAGCGCCGCGGAGGGACCGCCCGGAGCCTCCTCGGCCGCCCCGCCGCGACTGCCCGAGCCCCGGAGCGCTCCCCGCCCTAATGGGGCTCGGCCGCCCCGCGCCCGGGACGGCGCCGGCCGCGCTCCGCCGCGCCCATTGGCTGCCGCCCGCCGCGCCCGCCAATCGCCGTGCGGCCGGGGCGGCCGGCGGCGCGCGGGGCCCGGCGGGGCGGGGCGAGGGGCGGGGCCCGGCGGCGGCGCGAGGGGGGCGCGGCCGGGAGGAGCTCGGTGGCGCGGGAGAGCTTGAGGGGAGAGCGGCGTGACCCCGCTTGGGGAGGCCGGGGAGCGGGTCCGGCGCGTTCGACGCTCCTTTTGCCTCGGCCAGACGGAACTCTGAAGCCGACAGCTTTCATCGAGGGAGCGGGACGGGGAAAGTTAACTAAAAACTTCTCGCGCTGATGCGTGCAGAGGGGTGCGATGGAGCCCGTCGCGATTGGGTTTGCGGCCCACGCTGTTCCCGGTGGGCTGAGCACAGCCGCGCTGGCACCCGGGCGCTGCTGGAGAGAGGGCGGTGCGGGGCCCTCGCCCTCCCGGCGGTGCGGGGCCCGCAGCCACCCGAGGGGGCTGCCGGGGGTGGGCGCGCCCCAAGCAAAGCAGCCCGGTCTCCACACTAAAGAGACGGCAAAACGAGGGCAATCGGCATTAAAGGGACACTGAAGTAGCCAGGCACTCCTATAAATCCCTTTCCTTTTGTCGTCAGCGGCACTTCTGGTATCTGTTAAGCTGCTGGAGTCTGCAGCCCTTGTTCCTGTTGCACCTAACACTTTTCAAGCACCGTGGATTGAGCTCCTGGTTCTCTAGTGCCAGTGTTTAAACCCTCGATGGAAACATCAAAGGATGAGTAACGTGGCATTTAGCTCCATGTTCTATTTCTTCTATATGTGCAATTTGGAAGGTGAGAATAATTTTGCCAGAGTGATTTCTAGGCAGTCACAAACTCTCCCCACCTGGCGAAACAAGTGTGCTCGGAGCCTCGAAAGCTGTTTTATATAAAACTGTGTCTCTGGCAGTGTCTCTGTTGATTCTCTAAACAAGGAATTACATGAGGAAATGGAAACGAGAATTTTCCCTTAGTGTTTTGAAGCACATTTATCTGTATTCCAATCTGGTCAAAATCATCTTTCTCCATCTGAAAAAATAAAAACTTAAACTCACGGGAAACAACTTCAGACTACAACCATGGGCTACAGCTTTGCTAAAGTCAGGAATGTTAAAACTACTTATCACCTTATAAGTTTCAACTGCAACTCAAACACTGGGTGCTCTTTTAAATCTTAATTCTTCAATTTTTTAAATGCTAGTTTTTCAATTCCTTTTAAATATTAACTAGGTCTGAAAAGAAATATTTTCACATTTCATCATTGAAGTTTTCAGAAAAGAAGAAGAGATGCTTGTACAGGCATGGGAAACCTCAGAAGAGCCAGCCTCTCTCACTCTTTCCATCAGAATGAGTTTGTATTTCTCCTCTAATTTAAGAAAAAACACAGAAGATGAAGCAGGTGTCTGAAAAAAAATTAAAGATATTGTAAAATATATACTATAATATCATTATATAATAATGTTGTAAAATTAATTGTAAAGGGAATGAGAAGAAAAAGGTGGCAAAGGAGCCATCTTCTGCCTTAGACCTGTTTGTCCCCTGTCTTGTGTTCCTCCTGCCACCTATTCAAGCATTTCTGTATCATTTATCACAAAGATCTAAATATGTTTAGGCTCTGCTGGCAGCACTGCATGATTTCTGTCATTTACTTCTTCCCAGTTCATGTTCCAAAGACATAGGAAATAAGGTTGCTTAGCTTTTAAATAACCATGTCAAAGGTGTTTGAAGTCATATATTAGCAGATCTGAATCTGGAATGAAAGAATTTATGGCCACTGCCCTCTTTTAAGTTGTATATCTGTTTATCTGATCCTCACTTACAAGTGCCTCTAATTAAGCTATAAACTCCTAGTTTCTACTTAACCATATGGGTAGCCTGGGAAGTTTGCTACAGTAATGTAATTTAGCCATTCTACAGCCATGTCTGCAATGCAAATCCAGCATGGCTGTTTAAAAAGTGTTACAACCTGCTCTGTTTTTCACAGCATGGACAGAAATAAAGCATGTCCAAGGTACCAACTATAATCCTGAAACAGTACAGTTTTCTCTTTGGACCTACAGGACTTTGGGTGTGTCCAAGAGAAAAGACACCTACTGCAAACAGCAGGAAAGATAAAAAATTACAACCTGCAAATGCAATTAGTGAGGAAGGGACAATAATATTTCCATCAATTTTTTTCACTTTCTGTGGGAACCACTTGGCTGTTTTGTGCTTTTGTTGCATTCTCTCCCCAGGTACTATTCGCAGGTTTTAATTGCATGCACTTTTCATCCATTTGAAATGCTGATAATTTGAGGATGGGGTCTTGGCTGCTGCTGGAGTCAGTTGCAAGAGGGTATAAGAAAAGTTTGCACATAAAAAAGGCCCAGAATTATAATATCTATTTGTATGTCTTAAACTTCTGTTAAATATTTCAAAAATATCTATGCAAGAAAAAACTCCAAAAAACTGCTGATGAGCAAGTTTAAAAGGGGTTTGATTCCCACCTTTGGTACCATAACATAATAAAAAAACCCTAATTCCATGAGACTGTTGCCCATTTTATGAAAAGTGTTTTCTAAAATATGTTCTATATTTAGAATTTTTCTGTAGAAAGTATTGCTGTCAGTTATCATTAATTTCAAGTGAGGAATGCAGTTTTTTGGCCCACTTTGCAGAAGGTTAAAATTTAAATATGTGAAGTATGAGACGTTTTTCTGTGATTTTGAAGTAGGAGGAAAGTCTCTGTACAGATTCATACAGGTACCCTGGAAGGAAATGCCCAGACCAATCAATCAGATCTTCTTTTCCAGTCCTACCTCTTTCAGTGAATACTTTAAATATTTCTTATTATCTTTAAAGTATCCCATGTTTACATATGGAAACCATACATACACAGTTCCAGCTGCAGCTGCAGGTAAGCAAACAGGAGTAGCTCCTTGTGTAACAAACGTGTAATCTAGCACTGATGCAGCTTTGAGGCTGGCCTGGAAGTGGTGGCTGGACCAGACGGCCCTCAGATGTGCCTTCCAACCCTGATCCTGTGATCTGGAGCTGTTGGATTCAGCCAATACAGGTCTGGCTGTGTTGTCTGATTACTAAAGCCATTTAAGTTTGGGGAATAGAAAAAGGCCATGCCTGGAGATGGAGAATTTTGAGTGAAACATAGCAATTTTTACACTGACTTTCAGCCACCCCACAGATGTCTGTGATGGATTTGTGATTGCGTATTACAACAAAATTTTTGTTAAATGGGCGACAAGATTGGAATTTCGTGCCAGGTACAATTGTACTGTGTTGTTTTCATTTAGCTTTTTTTCTAAGTTGTGAAGCATAGATCAGCTTCATTTGGGGATCTTGGGAGGGAAACAGTGCTTTAATTTCTGCTGCTTGCTTTCTATAACACTGTACAATGGATTTTTACTTTCTCTTTTTATTACTTAGTCTTTCTTCAGGAAAGGATGTCATAATGGATACAATGGTCCTTCCTTTCCTATATGTGCCTCAAAGCAGCTGTAGGAATGCCTCAGTTTCCCAGTTTGCATGCAGAGAATAAAACTGTCTTACACCACATGGGTCATATAAGGGTCAGTTAATCTTTATGCAGAGTTTTTCAGACAAAATGCTGTATGGAAGCACATCAATTATTAATATTAACAAGAGCAGCTTCTTAAAACTCTATGTTAGGTGTTTTCGTGTTTTTGGGACATTTTCACTGGAATCAAGAAATGTGGACTAGCCAAAGAAATTAGGTAAAAGCTTTCAAATGCTGATTCTTATAAGCCAAACTCTTTTCTTCAGCTTGATCTTTATCAGTTCTATAGAATTGGGTTAAAAAAAAAATCCCAGTCTTAATAATGAGTTTTAACCTTGGTAGGTGTACCACTTTTGTCTTCGGTGTCTGCATGAACCTAAAAATCTACACCAAACCTTCTCTGAGTGCTGAATGGTTTTGCAGGGTGGTTGAAAAGCTGGTCACTGGTGAGTCAAAGCAGGGACAGACTGAGGAGTACTATGAGTCCCATTACAGTGTCCAGGTTTGATTTCTTTTCCCATCTAAACCTGGATGAAGCATGCAAGGAGGGAGGGAATTGCATCCTGCCTCAGGGTCAGGACAAAGCTGGAGTGCATGCTTGCATTTTGGAGAAGGAAAAACTTCTTAGGTTTTCCTGTTCAAGTATTGTTCCACTTTACTGTATCTCCTTTTTTGTTTTATTTTTGCAATAGTCCTTCATTTTTGTATAAGATCCCTCCTGGTGATTTTTGTCTGTTTTGTTTGTTTTGGCCTTATTTTATGGCTCCATAACTTTTTCAGCTGTATAGTCCTGCCTAATCTCTGTTTAAAAGTCAGCTGAATCCTTGCATGGCCAGCCAAAAAAACATTTCTTATGGATTGCTTTCACAGGCACCTTCCCTACATGTTTAACTCTTTATGTCCTTCCTCAGCCAAACTGTTACCCTTACGCAAAAGCTTCAAACCCTGTCTTTGATCACAGACGGTTCCATTGGTTCTCCTAGCCTAGTTATTTCCTGTGGACTAGGAAAAAACAGGCAATTTGACTGAGATGAAAAAAGCAACATTTAATTTACAGTACATAAAAGTAGTGTCAGTCCTGTTTCCAAGATCTGCTGCAGTGCCTTCCTCCCGCTGCCAGAGCTGGAGTCAGTCCTGTGAGCTGCAGTGATGTTTGGAGCAGCTCTTGGAAAACATCCCAATATTTCTGTAACTATTCCAGCCATGGATGATTTTACTCTGCTTTCTGAGTGGTCTCAGATGAATCTGGTTGCATTCAAGAAACAATGGCAGAATTCCCCTACATTTCTCTAGTTCCAAGAGAATACTCAGAAACCCAATGGTTCTTTGCTTATCTATTTCCCCGTTCCACCAGTCTCCTGCCTGTATGAGACTACAGGATTTTGCACAGCATTTTCCCCAAGAGTTTGTGGCCATTTCATTGCATGGAGGTGTTTCTGTTTGAACAGGAGACACCAACAACCTTCTGTTGTCCCCCCTTTAAGAGATAATATATCTTTGAGAGCATGTCTGATCCCCCATGCAGTAAGACACTTGATGATTAACTCTTTTTCAAGACTGATCCAGTTACCTAAGCGCTATACAGAAAAAAATCCCAAAATTGTTTCACAGAAGGCAATAAATATTATTTTAGATAAATAATGATTATTTTAAGTATCTTTTGTTCTTAGTAAATCAGATTTGCTTAAAAAAGGCACTTTAGGAAGCCAGGGTGTTAGAAGTTAGGGATAATGTGACACACAATTTGTCCTTTTCCTTCTCTATAATGGCAAAAGTGTAAATCACAACCCTAACTTGATTAACTTTTGTTTCACTGTGTTACGGTTTTAACATTCTTTAAACACATTTTGTTATTTAACTATACAGAGATCTTAATCTTTTACTTAAATGTAAATTACAAAGTACAATCGCTAAACAAATTGATTGAACACCATTGATTTTTCATCAAATAATTGTGGCAAATCTTGTAATCAATTATTCATCATTCTCAGAGAAGAATAGATGACACAAAGAATAAGCTGTAATTAAGATAAAACACTACTGGGTTCTGTACTGATAATTTCTTTTGAAATTACAATTCTTGCAATTAAATCAAATTGAAATTAAAATGTGAGTAGCCTGATTGAGGCACTGAGTAATGATTGTACAAAAGTGTAATCTGAACGAGCCTATTCATGTATGGGGACAGAGATAATATTTGATGCCTGAAATATTTTCTACTTTTTCCCATGCATTACTTCTGTCTAATGCCAGCATGATGTTATTATTATAGATTTTAATTTCCTCCATTATATGTGACCAATGCAACAGTTACAAAACATAAAGCACATTCTTGAAAACAAATTAAACATTTAATTCCTGTGCTAAATTTATCTTTAGCCTAATTTATGTTTTTCATCCAAAGTGCCAAAAATTTCTATGAGTATTCAGGAGTTTTTGACCGTCATGCTAAAAGTGAAAGGAATTAAATTGTCTTCCACCCAAAGAAGTAAACTGGAAGGTCACTAATGTACCAGATTATGATTCTATTTCAAGTTAAAAGAGAAATACTTCAGAAGGATTGGTAAAGTTAGGGAATATTTTAATACCAGAGATGAACTGGTCTCGGGAATTAATCATTATTCAGGCTATGTAACCGAATGCAGCTATTAGTTGCAAATAATAACCTCACATGACGTTGTTTTGATGCTCGTAGGATGAATGCAGTAATACAAAGAGCACAAATATTTAGGTAGATTTGAAATTCATGTACTGGGAATACACATTCTGTTATGATTAGGACTATGATTTAGATATGAGCTGTCTCACAGTTTATAAGGTCTTTTTGCCTTAACGACATGCATTATAGCAACCAGTTCAGATCCATAAATGCAGTGTTTGCAGGTAACATATGTGCACATGGGCAAATGTATTCCATTGCCTAAATGGCCACTGATTTGGAAAATGAGAAGGATAAACAGAATTCAATCACATTTAAATAGCATTTTAGCTAGACCTATGCAGTGAGGCAGAAATGGTAATGTCATCAGAACTGTTTATTTCCTCTCTCCTTTCTTTTAGACAAAATACATTTTACTGTGTCTTTGAGTATCAAAAAATCAGTTATTTTCAAAATTTGTTGAAAGTTGCTTTGAAAAATAAGTGTGAAAAAAATAGACCTCAAACAAAATAAAAAAATCCTCAGATTTATATTATTGAAGCCACACAACAAATCTGCTTTTTTTGTTTTAAATGCATATCTTTTTTTCAGAATATGATGTTCTTTATTCAAATTATTTATATTCCCATATATCAGGCAATATTACATTATTTTTATTTACTTACTGGCTGAAGACACTATGCTGCTAGTGTGTATATTGACAAATTTAGGATTCTGCTTCTTTTAGCAATTTGAAATCATTTTGAAGTGCATTTTCAGAAAATGTTTGAGTTCTAAAACTTGGTAACATGGGAGTTGGCAGAAACATAAAAGCCATGAGTAAATTACTCAAAGGATGCACTTTGGAGATGGGTAAGAGCCAGAAATCCAACAGAAGGGAAAGAGAATAATGAGTGGCAGCATTTCTGAAAATCAGAAATGTTTACAGAATTTGAATGCTTTTTTCCCCCCCAGTTTTTGATAATTAAGCACTGATCTGTGTTTCAGTTTTCTTCTCTTACATGGAGTGTCACAACACAATTTGCTATCTCCGTGACAGCTCCCTTTAACACTAAGTCTTTCTCTAGATCCAGTCAGAGGGGAGTGTTGCCAAATTTTTGTACTTTTCCATTTTCCATCCTGTAAGGTTCATTGTATATTAGTTGCCTTTCTGAGATGTCAACAATTAAGTAAGCTGAGGTACTGGATAAAAAAAGGCATCCTTGTTCATTTGCAGATGTAATTTTCTCAGGCTCTGCCTATCTAGCTGTCAAAGTTGATGTGAAAATATGTCAAGCCACCTGATCTATCAGTTAAATACGCCTTATATTTCTTTGTTTGGCTTTTACATAGTTAAATGTGATATAATAGAAACTCCAGAAAGTCAAAACAAAGGAATCAGCAAAGCAGGATTTGGCAAACTTACACTGAATTACTTGGCCAGTTTGATGCTAATTGGGAAGAAAATTTCTCAGGGCTGACTGTACTCTTTAATAGTTTGGGTTGGGAGGAACCTCAAAGGTATCCAGGTCCACTCCCCCTACCATGGGACACGTCCCACTAGACCAGGTTGCTCAATGCCCCATCTAACCTGGTCTGGAACACTTACAGGGATGGGCAACCTGTGCCTCACCACCCTCACTGTAACGAAGTTCTTGCATATACTGACCTAAATTTCCCCTCTTTCAGTTTGAACCCAAAAGATTGCTTTGAGATCCTCTGTAATACAGAATTATTTTATTCTGTACATATTCTTGTTTATTTGCATCAAAGGAAAGCATTTGAGCCAATTGTGCCTAAAATTGGGTACAAAAAATATAGAATCAAAACCTTTTGTAAAATCTTTCAGTACATTTCCTTCATACTAAGAAAACAGTATTTTCTTGCTCCTGTTAGCTTAGATCCCTTTCATTCTTCTCATTGTACTAATCTGAAAAATTTGCCCACTCACAAAGACACCTTACAAAGTCTATATTGTTTGATTCAGTGGCAAAACTTGAAATGTAATCAGTGGGAAATCTGTCAGGATTAGTCAGTACTTGTCAAAGCTTTGTCATGGCAAAATATCACTGACCCTTAGCTCATGATTTATCAAATATAGCTGATACACACAAAAAATGAAAACAGATTTTAAGAGGGGGAGAGAAGAAATTACATTAATTAAGTGAAAGTGTTTTCTTTTCTAATGAATATACTTTTGAAGTTAAGACTTGGTCAAGACTGCAGACAAGGCCATGACAGTGAGAAGAGCACTCCCCTTTGAAAATTTGTACCTGTTTCTAAAAGGTGTCCCTGGCTTGGAAAATCAAGAGGCTGCATGCCAACTGTGAGAAGTTCAGGCCCAGATTCACATAATTGTTGGTGGAGAGTCTGATTCCCATCTTTCATACATCAGTCTGGTCACCAGAACAGTAACCCAAGCCTTGACTATCTTGTTTCTCTTCCATTCACAGCTTAAGGGCTGAAATTAATGTCTCCTACCTTGCAGAAGAACGACTTGAAAACTATACTGGAAGCACAGGACACAGGGTCCTTGGGTGGTGATACAGCTTTGACAGCTGCAGTGAAAGGCTTTTCCCTCCCTTATTCACTTTTTGGGGGCCAGGGTGCTTGTTTAACAGGTTCCTCTTCAGGAAGTGAGCATTCAAAAATTAGGGGTGCAGCACTGTGTCCACAAAAGGTTTTATAAGCCACTAAGGTTTTTTATCAATCTGACTCCTATAATCAAAATTTATGACCACTTTAGAGTCTGATTTTTTATTCACTGAAATATTTTGCAAGAGAAACATCCTCCTTTTTTGTTATGTTTTGTTTTGTTTCACAGACAAAAGTGAAATACAAGGTGCACAGGCTACTGTACTATACATTTTGTATGTATAAAATGTATGTGAAGTAGTGGGTATGTTTGGTGCACTAGTTGGACCTGGAAATCCTGGAACAACTAGTTTGTCGCTCCTTGATTCACAAAAATGTCAAGGGGACAAGCTCCACCCTCAGATACTCACCCATGACTTCTGCTGAGGTCAGTGAACAGTGTCTGTTTTACTCTGAAAGCAGAATTTTGCCCTGAAAACGGAATCTAGTAGAGACTACACTACTTTCTTCACTGCTGGAAGTTTGCTGACATTTTTTTCTTTATCTGCCTCCCCTCCCAATTCAAATGGAAAAGGTTAACTTTCTGCCTTTGAGAGGCTGAGTTACTATCAGTGTGCAAAATTATACTTCTTCAATGCAGCAGGCTTGCAGAAGGTGTAGTGGAGGGTGAGAGAGTGTGCTAGTAAATGCATTCAAGAAGGGAAATATCAAACAGTGAAGATAAATCTTTACACAATCATCAAAATTAGCCGCATTGTGGATATTGTTGAGGTGTTACACTTCACTCGATTCCTTTGACTGATTTCCTGTTTTATATCAATATGCAGAGAGCTCTGCTCTCCATGACTGTCCCCCTGAAACTCTGAGATACATGCAAGTCTTCATGTCCTGCATGCAAAATCCAAGTCACAGAGGGATCCTTTAAGAGGAGTTCCAAAGATAAAAATATGTAAATAACTTAAGTACAATTCCTTCGACAAATATAGTAGTAATGAAAGATGTAAGGCTGCTAATCCAGTACCTAGGGCCACATGATTGAAGGAAAATATAGAAAGAATAACCTCCAACATAAAAAGAGTAACCAGACCCTACTGAGTTTCTCAACAGCATCCTATCTTTTCCTATTGCACTCAATTCAGCAGCAGCAAACCTTTTAATAACTACTCATATTTCATAGAAAACCTTCTTCACTATTTCCTCTCCCTACCATTTTCCAGCTAGCTGCCTCTCAATTGCTAGGCTTCTTAATTCTGCTGAGTGTTTCAATCTGATTTCATATTTTCCATATTCTTTGCTCTAAATCTTATGGGAACCTCCCCTGCCTACATGCTTTTCATAACTTCCCAGATACTAAAGTATAAGGATTTGGGATGCATAGCACTCTTCCCCAGATATTTCCTCTTCAGTCTTCCTTGGCAGACTGAACCTATTTTTAAAGATACTGTTGTGTGGAAGTGTTCATGGTGCTTCATCACATTGACTGGGTAGAATTTATATCCATAAACAACTAACCATTTTTCTTTCTTACCTGTGCAGTGCTGTAGTTTCAGAAAGCAAATAGATCACCATCAAATAGATGTAGAGGAGGAGGGTGCATTGGAAAATGTGAAAAGTCTAACCCCCCAAACCCAACATACACTTCAAACCTGAATTCCCATGACACGCATGATCTTTCATATGAACCCTGTGGTTTGTCTCCAAATTGAGACACCCATGTCATTCTCTACAATTTCCATTCATGGAATTTAATGCATGCTCTATCCCTATATGCAGGGTGAAAAACCATTGTTTTGCATCATGATTTCCACATTTTTCTCACTAGTACTGTGGTAACTCCAATATCTGGTTATAATTGAATAGTATAATTACAATTTATACTAAGAACTGCATAATCTGCCTCAGAAA
Source organism: Cyanistes caeruleus (assembly GCF_971803275.1). NCBI lineage: Eukaryota > Metazoa > Chordata > Aves > Passeriformes > Paridae > Cyanistes > Cyanistes caeruleus. Next base: position 53,152,746 of record NC_141704.1, on the reverse strand, counting down.
CTGAGGCCAAACCTGAAGCTTGCCTCTCACACGAGTGATTGATTAGCCAATTTTCCTACTGGAGTATGAACTGTAACTGGTAGCTGCATGTTTAAGTACAGCTTGGTCACTAAAAGTAATAAGAAATGTGATAAACTGGATATTTTATGAAATGGAGTCCCAGGAAATTTCCAGTTGAAGAAATTAAAGAAGTCACTGCAAAGCAGCTTTAGACACAACATCTCGTCTCTCCTGCAAGTGTGGGTGAATATAACCAGCCTGACTGGGGCTCTCAAGGGACAGGAGGAAAGAAATAGCACTGTCCCGTTTTAGGAGTCGGTATTAAGAGCATGTGCAGCAAACACTGAGGTCCCAGGAGGGTGAGTGACAGCTTGCAGCCCTTGCGTGCTTTGCAGTCCTCGCTTTGCTGCCTCTGCCACGTCCCCAGCAGCCACAGGGAAGACAGCAGGGCTGCTGGAGACAGCCAACAGAACTCCTTCCCACTTGTACATAAGCAGGAAACATTTTCTTAGGAATGTAGAAGGATAACCACAAATTAACCCCACATGAGAGAAGAAAAAGAGGGTGTCAGGGAAATGCCAAGCAGTTCAGAAAGACTTCGGACCTTGTTGACCACTCCCTCCTCATCTTAGCATCTTAGAAGAAGGCGTCTCCCTCTTCAGGCCAAAAAGGATGGGAAGGGACAAAACTCTCCCTAGACTGACCCCATGAGATGTGGAGCCTCCAGTGCTGCAAAAGGAGCAGGGGTGATGCTAGGTCAAGAAACAGATGTGAGTCTGTGGGCTGAACTGACCTACAACTGGAGAGTGTGTGCCTGCTTTTGCTCTCTGGGTTGAGCTGCGTGGAAAGTTAAGTTGTAGATGTGGGAATGAATGTCCCTGAATTTGTGTGGAAGTGAGGGAGACACAATGCCCAAACAAAACCATGGTGAGCTGACTACAAATGTGGTTCCCAAGTGGGAGTCTCGTAAAGAACTTCCAAAAGTACTTCTCAATATTCTCAATATTTTGAATCTGGCAGTGCTGTAAACATTACGTGGGTATCTGGCAAGGAAAGGTAAGATCTAAAAATAAGATCTGAACTTTCTAATGAAAAATGGAAGAGTCAGGAAAAAGCACCCACATATTTGGGAGATCACCATACATTGGCCTAGGGTAGGAGTCATGACATGTAAGTGCTTGAGGTTGACAGGAGTCGGCAAATACTGATTCAAAGCTCCAGGGTATAATGTGAGAGGCAACTGCTCCTTTGAGATCACTAATATATGTCCTGGGGAAAGAAGTACATGCTATAGTGTTTGGAGAGCCAGTGAGAACATCCACTAACCGTGCTTTCCTTCAGGTTACTGTAATAACAGGGTCTTGGTTTTTTTTTCCCCAGCTGGTTTCTATAGACAGGCCAGGCATTTAAAAATCTCTATACAGTCACAATGCAGATGTAGTTCTGTGAGATATCACTAAACACACTTTTTTCCCCTGGTGTTTGGTTAGGCTGGAAACATTATTTTCTTGAACTGTAAAACCTCCCACATTTAGATGCTTGTATATAAGATGTATCATGCACCATCTTCAAAATCGCAAAATTTGGGAGAGGAAGCTCAGTTGGAAGACATTCAGCTGGGAAAGGTCTGCAATAAATTTTATCCTAATTTTTTTTTCACAGTTTCTCCCTCTCTTCCAGCACACAGCTTTGATAAGAAAGGATAGGAGATACAATTGCCCATTTTCTCTCCTCCCCTACATTTATATTTATAAGAGCAGAACATTTTGGAAAGCCTGAAGTGTGGGAAAATAATAAAACATTACATCTGTTTAGCCAGAAAAAGACAATATTAAAAATCTCTGAATGCTCAGATGTATTCTCAGCCTGATCTAAAACAGAACAGAGCAGGGAAAAAAATCACCAGAGTTTCATAAATTCTAGGTACAGCTTTGACAGGAAATGTAGTACAGGAGCCAGGTCATGTGCTTGCATCACAGAGTCAGCACTTTCTGGCCATGGTATGGACATATCTCCTCCTAGAGAGAAAGAGGTGTGCCTGTGCTGCTCTTCATAGAATCCCAGAATGGTTTCTGTTGGAAAGGACCTTAAAGATTGTCTACTTCCACCCCTCTTGCCATGGGCAGAAACACCATCCACTAGGCCAGGTTTCTAAAACCCCCATCCAACCTGACCTTGAATACTATTCTGGGGACCTGATGCCCTGCCAGCCATTCTGATCTCTTGTGGCTTGAATAAACCTGGAAGAACATTTTCACAATTAAAAGCTATGCAGTTAAAAATCCAGGAGCACTCACCTCCTGGTTTCTGAGCGGCTCGAGCTGTTACTAGCTGATGTAAGGCTAAGCCTGCTGGTGTGTGGTCTGTGAACACAGCCAAGGGTCTGGCCTGGCGTGTCTGACTGCTCTGAGTTACACCGGTGCACACGGAGCAGACCAAATCTGCTAGCAGAGCTGCAGTAAAGCTGGGTCAGGCTGCTCTGTGCCAGAGATTCCAACAGCAGGAGGTTAGAGCAACATGAAGAAATAGCTTCCTCTGAGTGTGTGTCCCCACCCGTAATACGACCAGGAGTCAGTGTAGGTCCCTGAGCAGAGCTGCCCTGAGCTCTGGCTCCTGAGATGTGGACACAGCCGCCTTTGTCGGTGTGTCGTGGTGCTGCAGTTACAAGAGCATCCTCTGTTAAAAGGAGTAATTTCCTCTCTGTTTTGGCTCCTGGGGCTCTTAAGAGTTAATGTCCTGGAATAAGATCAGTTCAAAAAAGAACTTGATTGATGAGGGGCTTTCACCTTTATGACCCAAAACCAAACCAGGATTTGGTCCTTGGTCAAATGCTACATTTGTAACGGGAGATATTTTGTTCTCAGGTTTAACCTAACTCTACTCTCCTCAGCTAACACAGCATTTCTAAAGCACAGAAGTGTATCAGCAAGTTCTCAATTCCAAACAAATTGAAAATACTGTATTGTACTGTATTGAAAATACTGGTATTGCAGCAAAATATCAGCATGAAATGTTCTTTTTTAAAATACAGAGTCCAAGTCTTTTGTATTCAGAGGAAGATATATCATACTTTTAGGTGCAAAGCCCTAACAGATTCATATTAGCTAGATAGTAGGCAAACCCCACTTCCCCCAAACCAAAACCAAAACCCCACAAAAAGCAAGAAACAAGGCAGCGCAGAATGTCCATTGAGTTCAATGCAAAATCCTCACAATAAATCAATTTCCAGATTTCTTCCTTACTGCTGTTAAGAATAAGTGGTCTAAAAGACCAAACTCCCCAAAATCCAGTTGAGAAAAAGCCTAAAACTAAGGCTTAAACTAAGGTGGGGAGAACTGAAATCAATCTCCTCAATTAATCCTCTGTTTGGACTCCTTTTAAAGCTTTAGCACATGTTATTTTTCTTTAAAGGGGGATTTAGTACTTGGACAAATGTTCTCACATATCAACAAAATGTAAAGTCACTTCTTTGCTTTTTCCATTGCCTTTTCTGATTAATGAGAAAAGATATTTTTATTTTGAATAAAGGTCTATAACTTCCTGCTGATTTTCATGCTTGAACTTGATCTGTGGTAAACTAAGATAAATCAGGAGCAACTTGGTTGAGACCAGCAAAGTAAGATTAGCAAAGGAGTAGAGCTGTACTCATAACAGTCGTACAAGAGATCTCTCTCTGAAATTCCTGTAAAAGTATGCAAGCCAAAAGCATGAATCAAGTATAATTAAGAGCAGAATTTAGCCTTTAGAAAGGTTGCATGTAAGATGACACGCATTGCTATGGCAGCAGATTGCATGTCACACATGCAGAAGATTTACTTTCTTCCAGCACCAATGAGAAGATCCTTGAGTTGTGAAAAAGAAAAATATTATTCAGGAGTAAACATTGAAACCAGTGATGGAGCAGTTTGGTGAATACACAGTATTAATTACTGAGCAAGTAAATTCTGGGTTATACTGCTGTTGCTTTTTGAACCTTTTCTTCAATACTAAACTCTTTCTTCAAGAAAAATAACATGAAGGACAAAGCTGCAGCAAAGAAAATACATTAACTTTTGCAATGGCTTCATGTGCTTTCTTGCTACTTAAATGTAATGTTTATCTAATAAACTGTATTTCAGTGTTAAACAGTAAACTCTCTGTCCCATACTGAATGTCAGAGTGTCCTTCAGGAGTTGCTATGATGCCTTTGAAAGCAGTTTTTCTCTAATGAAAAGACATACTATGTCACTGGAACAGGGTCCCAAGGAAGGCTGCCCACCACTTTCTGCCTCTGGGTAATCTGGCCTCAAGCACAACCTTGTGTCAATGTTTCTTGCTTGCTCACTTTCTCCCTGGCCCAGAGTAAACTAAGCAGTATCTTGGGAAGAACTTTTATCATGACAATGGCACAGTCCAAAGTCAAGCCATTAGTTACTCCATGAATAGATTTAAAAAAAAATAAATGTTTTTCTATTGGTTTTCCTGTGGGGATGAAAATAGAAATTATTTTTTTCAGACTTTCAGGTCTTGACTACTGAAGAATGGTGTAATATTAATTTCTTTACTTCATTAGAGCTAATGCTTGCTTGCTTAAAACTCTGTGTGTTTAAGCATGTTTTTGAATTAATGCTGTACATGGTACCAACCACCCCACCTCACAGAGAACAAGCCTGAAATAAAATGAAATTATTATTTTGCAACTGGGAAATTTAAAAACAAGCTTCTCTCCTAATTCTTAAACAGAGGAAATTAAATTCATACTTTCCAGTACACTTAATCCTGAGCCATTTGACATATTTGAACATTAGCCATTTGCACTCGTGTATAAAATGAGTGTGGCCTTCAGAAATGCACTATTCCTGTAGACTGTTGATCCAAATTGACTGTCAAAAGCTATCTGAAGAATTTCAGCAGCTGACCTCCTTTATCATGGCCACCAGCTGCTAAAAGCTGTCCATGGTGGTGAGAGCTTAGGTGAGAAAGAAGAATACAGAGAGAAGTTAAAAGACGGGAGGGCAGAGAAGCTCTGTGAGCTCAAGCCTTTGGCACTTGTTTCTTACTCATTAAAGAGACATTGTAGTTCAGTGGTACCTCATGAGTACTCAACCCTTAGGGTTGAGTCATTGACAGACAACAGGGAAATGATAAGCTACAATATTTATTTCAAACAGATGAAATAAATGGTTATACAGTTCTGCCTTGTGTTAAACTGTTCATCATCCTGAAACAATAAGGATGAAGCTGATGAAACTGTGGTGACTCAATCTGGGATTATGTCTCATAGGACTTTAGTACAGATAGCCATATTTAAGGTGTTCAACAAACTCCCCACATAACTACTGAAGAAAAAGAAATAGAGTAAGGTTTAGCTGGCCCTCCTTAGCTGAGTTGTCTGTTTCTTTCTGTTTGCAGTAAAGGAAACATGGATAACTCACTCAGATACAGTGGGATATGTTTCATTAGGCGAGCCCTGCTCTGTTGTCTTTGATTTATCCTGGTTGAGGCAAGAGGAGAATAAAGGAGTTAACTTCTCTAGATTCCTCAGCAGATTTAGATTTGAGGTACCCAAGTCCCTGTAGTTTGCAAAACTTTTATAAAAGGTCACCTTCCCTGCTCATAACATGATTTTTATCACTAGAAAAAAATCATAAATTAGGGCAATAAAAGAATTTTTAAAAAGCAGCTGTTCCTTTCTTGCCCTGCCTCACTGTTTTCCCAAGCTGCTTGTTTTTTGGTCTTGAAAAGGGCAAAAAAGAACTTGAGAGTGAATTAAGACAATGAACAAGCACTTTGCTGAGAACAGTGGAGATATGGCTGAATATTAACATCTATTTTCTATCACCACTGTTTCTCTTACTCCTCCATGCTCACTCCAAGCAAGGGGAATGCCGTTGGCTTATTATCACAGTACTGAAATAAGTCTCCTAATTTATATGATTGCAGCACTGCTCTTTTGCATCATAAAATTCCTATAGAAATGTGGTCAAAATGGATAAACATTTTTCTGGCAGCAGTGATGGTGTTCTTGTGTCTATTGCATGAAATCAAATAGTCCTGGAGATAAAGGTGGCCTGAACTTTATTTTTATTTTTATTTGGCACAGAGGAGGCAACAGAGCATGGGAATGGGACAGAGGAATTCCTGAGATCTGAATTCCAGTTGGATGCTGAGTCTGTGGCCTTGGGCTAGTCTGGCATTTCAGTACTTCAGCGACTGACACCCTATAAATACACAAATAATAGATAGGAACAACCTAGGTCTGGATTTCATCCTGGCCTCAGAAGGCATGAGCCCAGGAGCTGCAGACAGTAGTCTCCCAACAATCTGTCTTATGGCCCATGAGCCACAGTACTGAGTGCTGCAATCACTTTCTGTCTTATTTTTAAAGTACCCATTCAGCAAGGCTTAGATGTGGCGCATCATCCCTCTGTGCACCTTTTCTAATCTATAAAATGGGGCTAATAGGAATATTTTTCTTTTACCTGTGCTTATTTACAAGACTGTCAAGATGTAAATCAATGACAGAATAAGTCACTATCTTTTTGAAAGTTGGCTGAACTCAGAAGAGAGCAGCACATGTCAGATTGTGAAGCTCTTCCACTGGTGGACAGATACTCACACAGGAGGTTACACTGAAGTCAGCAGAGGTTCACACAACTTTTGGCTATTGTGAGTAAGGAGACCAGAGTCTGGTCCTGCATTACTGCTGTTAAATCAATGTTAGCAATGAAATATGGATAATCAGAACCAAAGAACTGTTATATTAAAAAAGAAAAAGAGAAAGAACTATTAATGACAGCTAAAATTTTGAAAGAAATGAAACCAGTGATATGGAAAAAAGGGATAACTTTACATACCTAACAAACAACTGCAAGAGCTATAATTATATAGGAGGTTTAATAATATAAAAATCTCTGATGTTCCATTGGAATTAATTGATGTAAAGCATCAGTATGGTTTTTCCCTCCCTCTCTTGCTGATGTTTGTAATTCAGATGAATGAAAGGAGCCTGATTGCTAATTAGGAAAAGTTCAATAGGTTCCATTTTCTGAGAGAGCTGTGCTTCCATAAATTCTTTGCAGCCAGTTGCTCTTATTGCAGCTCTCACAGAATTCCCAAAAAACTCAGCTTTAACATGCTCAAGGTTAGGTCTTGTCTTTGTTACCTGTCTCTGCCTTTGGGGTCACTTAAGGTTGCTTGTAGCCACAAATGAATGAATTACTTTTAAATAAGAAGTTTATTTCTTTGAAGCTGCAGTGAGAAGGGGAACATATAGTGAATTACAATACATTACACATAGAATAAAATCACCCAGCACATACTAAAAGAACTGTCTATAAACTGCAAAGCTTAGCCTGAGACTTAAAGCTTTCCCAGCCTGGGTAGTGTCAGAGCTGAGAGGGCTGATTTGGTGTTGTGTTGCTGTTGAGCGTTGTGCAGGAGGCTCAGCCTGGGGAAAAGTCAGGAACAGCTAATCTCAGCTCCTCCTTCCATGAGTGAAACGCCTGGTACACAAGGGAGGCCCATGGGATGACAGGTCTGCATTTTCTTGTGCAGGTTTCCAGGGCAGCACAGGACAGTGGCATGCAGCTGTCCCAGCACAGGGCTGCACACCGCCTGGTTCTCTCCCTCTTCTGAAAGGTCTTCTCATCATCCACCCTGCAGAGGTATTGATTAATCCCCACAGTCCCTGCTCCACAGGAAATAAACAAGCAAGACATGATACAATTTCTTCTTTCTGGACTCCTCTCAAGCATATGTCTGTGTCTATTTTGTATATGTATTAAAGAGCAAGCCTGGCTGCTCTTTAATAATAATATTATTATTATTTAATTATTTAAATTATTTAATAATGCAGATCCATGTCCATAGTGATTATTGCTATCACAAATTTGCCCCTAATCTTGGAGTTGCATTAGAAGGTTACTGAAAGGTTATCTCACATAACATTCATACAGTAATCATATTGTGGACTTAGGTCTACTCCAGATTGCTCTTAAGGACCACTTCTAGTCAAGCAGATCTCTGGAGTTTATAGATGTAAGTAGTTTTCTTCTGCAAGAAGCAGATGCTGGAGGATGAGAAGCTCTGAGCCCTGGGAAGAAAATTCAGGACATTTGTTTGCTGAAAGAAGAGCTTCTGATTTGCCATGTTTGATTTTTGGTGTCCTGCTGAGGCAATAAATGTTCAGGACTCCTGGCATCATTATGTGCTGCTGTGGCTTGAAGTTACTGTATCGGTAGCCACACTAGGCATCTGAAAAGGATAACACAAAAGAGCTTTGCTTCCAGCAGGGAAAAGGATAAAAAGTAGAAAGAATTAAAATCTTCCATCCTGCTCTCAAGTTTTCCAGAAACTGGTGAGGCAAAATACAGTGGTAAAATATACACCAGCTGCTAGCTCTGGGTGGGAGCAGGAGCTGAATCTGAGCACAGACCTTCGTGTTGCTCAGCCGTGTGCGAGGTGGTTCTACTTCATCTGCACAAGGCAGGGGGACTTGCTGATGCTCCTGCATCTCTGACTGACACTGCAGCTGCTTCCTCAGGCATCAGGGGCAGCTTGTGACTTCTTTCACACGGTCAGAGATTGTTTTTAAATGAATTTTGCCCTGCATTGTTCAGGAAATGTACCATCACCTAAATGTTGTCCAATATATGGTGAAGTAGAGGTTGTAGTCTGTAAGATACACTAATCTAAGCCACTCACATCTCATCAGCAATGTGTTTACTTTGCAGGTCTCACTTCAGGTAGTTCAAGGGCAAGAAATACTGTTTACACAAATGGGCTTTATAGGAAAAGAAAGAAGGTCTGTCACTGTCCAAGCATGCACACTTGAATAATCCATGTTGTCCATGGTTCATCTTTAGCTGAAGACCATTATTTGGATATTATTTGGATTTATACATACATTTTATGGATGCTTGTCTATGTGGGAATGACAGGTGCAAAAGCTTGTGCTGTACTTGTTGCACTGCCTTGCAGCTCACCTGGAGTCTGCTGAGACCTTTGTGTAACATTCTGAGTCATTGAAATAGAAGCAGTTTTGGGTATAGATTCCCACTGTGTGGATCAGGCCCTCTTCTGACTCCCAAGGCTGCTAGAAGGAATAGCACATCAGCTAACCTGTACATCACTTGTCTAGAACTGGAGTAATGCTTCCCTTGTTAAGTATACAGGAACTGCTAGGCTTAGAATAAAGAGAGAAATGCAGTTGTAACTGACATGACCTACACTAAAAAATTGTTCTTGAGACTTTCCCTCACTAAAAATTATAAAAATCCCTCAGGCCCTTGAGACAAACACTTAGATGTATCTTGGAAAATAACAGAAAAACTGCTCTGAGTGCTGGGCAACCCACCAAAAGTTCATAAGTTAATAAGACTCAAGAAAGCATTACTCTAAGCAACATTTCAGTTTTGGGCCTTAAATTAAGCATATATTTTCCATAATGAAAGAAATGCATGCCTGGGATTTAAAGAAAATATGAAGAAGGTTGTGGGAATAGGGCATAGTAGGAAAATTTTCCTTATTATGCCTTGTGCTTCCCTGCATACTAACAGCACCACAAATAACAACAACATACGAGATGCTGAATTTGTCTTTCAGCAGCTGTAGAAGGTGTTTAGTCTGGGGTTGTGATTTATGGTTATTCTGAATTATATGAATAATATGGCCCATGGCCTGAGGGCATTGAGTAGTGAGTGGTCCTTGGCACACTGAGTGCAAACAATGCCTATACAGCTCAAGCCATGTATTTTTCCCCTCAAAACCAGAGCGTTTTCCCTTCTGTTCCAAATTAAAAGCAATCCTTCCTTAAGAACATTTTCCTTCTCATGGAAGAATGGAGTTCATAGACTTCATCTTCTTTTTTGTTGTTCATCTTAGGATTTTGGATTACTGTACTATGGAATCAATTGCACTGTTTAAGGTGGACAGCTTTATAACATCCTATGCAATGAGGTAAACTGTTTTATGGATAGGGAATCAGATGCAGGACAGGAATTTGTGGTTAGATTGTTAGAAAAGAGTATCTGGAGCATCCTATTTTGAAATTGGATCACTTTTCCTTGCATTGTTTCATCCTGCCTAGTTATGGAGAAGATAACAATCATTAACTATGGAGATCTTGCCAGAATTTCTAAAGATCTGTAGGGCATACTTCAGTATGTTCTTGATGATTTAATCTCTGCCTCAGCCAGACAAGCTTGTCCTATATTTTCAACTAATTTACAAGAGAACTGAATTTGAGATGAAATATTTTTAACTGAATTGCCATTAAATCTGTGTTTTTCAGGATAAGAACTTTTGAGTTTTTTCCTCAATGAGTCAGTAGGTAATCATATCGAAGAGTGGAGATTAAATGTTTTTACTGGCATGACAAGAGACCTCTGTCTGAGCAGTGAGGGCACAAGATAACATTTATACTGAAAGTAAGTTTAGGTTCACCATCAAAGTATCATAACTTACTCTAGAAATCCATTTGCTTTTTCAAAATCAAGACTTGAGAGAATTTGTCTGTCTGAGAAAATGCTTGTGAATACATATGCTACTGTGTGTTGTTTAAAAGTTAGTGTCTTAACCCTGAAAAACAGCAATGAATAATCCCTCTGTGTGTAAATAAATCCTAGATCTTCACAGTTTTGGGATAGAACACTGCTATGATCTTGCAAGCTGCTTTATTACTTTTTAATTATTTTTTTTTTCTCAGCTACTTAATCAAATGCTATTTCTAGCCTTGAAACAGGATAGGGGCTGGTGGAGGTTCACATTTATTTGACAGGTCTAGCTTTTCTAGGTGACAAATTAGTCTGACTTTGGCAGTTCTCTAGCAACTGTAGTGATCCAAATAGTTTCCTGAATTCACAGGACTTTGTTTTTCTTAATGCTCTTCTCTTTTTGAGTCTTTGAAGACATCTGTCCATAATCTTTCCTACAGGTGTTCAGCTGCAGCCCCATCTGTGGAAAGACCACAGAAGGATTTGCCTTGAGCTGGTCTACATCTTACCCTTTCACAGTGTGCTAGAGAGCGTCTTTAAGAAGTACACTGACTGATAGCTACACCTGTATTTGAATTAGTGTAAATGAGCTTTCAAAGGCCTCAGCAATGCTGTAAGATCCCAGCACTCAGGATGTTATTCTGCCTTTCTGTACCACCAAGGACATCTCTAACATGAAAATGAAAATGTCTTCATGTTATGCAGCCACTCAAAAGGAGTGGTGTAAAAAACAAGGGCGTGATACACATCTGCTTTTGTTTGACATTGGTCAATGTTTTGTCTTGCATCCCAGCCTTCTGACACGTGTCGCTATTCATGTGTGCACAGCACTATGGCTATGGCAGAACTGCCTCCTTCATTAAATTAATCCTGATGTTTATATCTGACAAAGCTGGAAACCTCTTCCAAATTATATTGCATCACATATTTTTGAGACTTTTCTTTCTTCACATTGTTCCAACATTATTTGCATAGTTCAATATCTGAGCTGCAGATGCAAGTAGAAGCTTGGTCTCCACAGGTGTCTCAGTGTCTGCTGTCTGCAGCCCCAACAGGTGAGTAAAGCAAAGAGGGTTCTATAGGAAATCTCTCATGGAAGTTTATGATTGTTTTCATATTTTTTATATTTGACAAAACCTTGGTTGTTAAACAGATGCATTTTATTTTAATATTTCCAAAACTAAGAATCCTGTTAAGTTTAAATGCTTTGGAGATGAAACATGTCTGTTACTATAATGTTACTGTAACTATTATGAGCTACTTTAGGTAAATTTTTTTTGTGAAGCAGTTTCCAGTATTTGATTCTAGTAAAGGAATTTTTGTAAAGAAACCAGCATTTTAAAGCTCATCTGAAAATCTATGTGGTGTACTCACTAAAAAAATAAATCCCCTTGAAAATATTGATATGTGAAATCTTGCTTAGATATATTTTTTTATTCAAGATTTGCTAGGAATGGAAATGAAATATTCAAAAAATGGTAATTAAAACAAATATTTTGTCAGAAGTATGAATTTGTTCTGATCACACAATAATAACACATTTAAACTCTGTTCTTCAATGGCTTTACCCCTTGGGGACAAGGAAACATTTAGCCTGTGGTCTATTGTGTGTCAAGGACAAACAGTTGAAAATGGTTGTCTTGGTCTGCTTGAGCCTGTTTCAGAATAAGAGTGTGAAATCTATGGCTCAGCTACTGGTTCCTTGAACAAAAGAGTAGAGAAAATATGCTTAAACTGAAGTGCTCAGCAGTTGTTATGGTGACACATTAAACTAGTCAGTTCTGGCTTGGATCCAAAAAGAGTTAAAGATGTAAGGATGGTGAACTCCCATTTTGGAGCACTTCAAGCTTTCTGTGATCTGTAGTGGAAAAATATCCTTACAATGAGGATGGGAATTTTCACAGTAAAACACAATACAAAATCTACATTGAGGTCACTCTTAGGGTAGGAAATGCCAAATTTAAGATGCTTGTGCAAACACAGTTCCCTTCCTTTGCTGTGCTCTTTGTATGTTTTCCTTTACAGGATCACACTCACTTCATGTAGCAGTTATGCAAAAATTGTTAAATGAGCGATTGAAGTGCTCCAAGGAAAGATATCTCTCCCAGTACAGCAAGAATAATGCAGGATGGGACCAAGCAGCACCCAAACAGGACAGGCAGAGCAATCTCCCTTGCGCCCTTTTGAGGAAGTTTCTCTATAGCAGAGCACCAGTAGCATTTCTGTGACCTTAAGACGTGACTGTGTGTGTGCAGGTGTGTACACATAAATGTCTATTTTTGCTAGTAATTTTTCAGTGTAAGGTGCATGAAACATGAGGTAATGTTGCAAACTGGGTGTTTTTATGAGTACTGATACTATCAGTTGCATGCCTGTGTGTGAGCATGTACCACATGTCTTGCTGGGAACCAAGCTTGCCGCAGTGAGCAGTAGTTCATGGAGTAAATTGTCTCTGAAACTGCACCCATCTTTTGCCTTGGGGAGCATAATTTTTGTACTTGAAAAGTAAACCAGGACATGAGCACCATGGATAATCATGACTGTAAGTGATTTGAGGAACCCTCTGCTATCCTGTGAGACCAAATCTTATTTCTCATTTCAGGTGATCAATCTGAATGACTGCCCTGGATGATACTGCATGTATCTCCTTTGACTGGAAAAAATCTGTTATATTAGCAAATAGACTTTTACACATCTGGAATCACATCTAAAAACGTGGTTGTTAAGCAAAATGGTAAAATAACTGAGGAATATTCACACCAAAACCTGTAAGCTGCTCAAGAGCAGCAAGAATCCTCTAAGTTGCTCCATGTGCTTTGTATGCAATAAGCCTTGAGACCGCGTTAGTGTCTGATCCCATAGCATTGCTTCACTATCATCATCCTATTAAATTGCCATAGAAATAAGATGGCAGGGACTCAGGAGGTACCTGTAGAGTGTCTTCTGCCATTACTTGTGCTGAAACCCCTGTGTGGATGAGCAGGGGATTTAAACACTTTTATAGGGTGTCCTCATGGTAAAAGCATTTCCATGCAGCAAGTCACACAAGTTAAAAAGTGCTAAAAAGTGCAGTAGAATGCAAAGGGAATACTTGCAGCTCCTGAGTACAGCAGTGTCTACATGGGGAGAAAATGTATTAGGACTTCAGATCCTAAGGGAGTCAGTTCTGGTAATACAAACCATGTGTGGCTTTGGTTTTGTTATTCAGCCAGTTATAATTTAAATACTATAATATACTGGGCATAATTTCTGTCTAAAATAGAATATTTTGGGGCAAAAAAGAGTATGTTTACAGGGTATGTCTGAAAGTTGAACTGCTGTCAAAGAAACAGGGAGACTGAAAAAGCAGACACCCCTGCAGCCGCATCCTTGACTTTGACGAATCACAGAATCACAGAATGAGATGAGTTGGAAGGGACCCACAAGGGATCATCGAGTCCAACTCCTGGCCCTTCTCAAAAATCCCACCATGTGCGTCAGAGTGTTGTCCCAGTGCTTCTTGGACTCTGTCAGGTTTGGTGTTTGACTGCTTCCCTGGGGACCCAGGGCACTCCTGACTCAAATCCAACTTTTCCTCGAGCAGGACTCCCAGGTCCCTTTCCATGGCATTGTTTCTCAACCTCTCATTCCCCAGTCTGTCCGTACATCCAGGGTGCCTTGTCCCCAGTGCAGAATCTGGCACTTTCTCTTGTTAAATTTCATTTGTTTGGTGATTGCCCCACCCTCTCACTTGTTGAGGTCTCTCTTAACCCTTTGTGCCCAACCTGTGAGCCAGTTGCTCCCCCATTACATGATGTATTTATTCAGCCATGTGTTACACATTTTGTTCAGAAGGATCTTGTGAGAGACACTATCAAAAACTGCACTGAAATCCAAGAAGATTGCATCAACTGGTTTCTCTTGATCAATTAGGTGGGTCACCTTGTCATAAAAGGAAATCAGGTTCGATAAGCAGGACTTTCCCCTCATGAAGCCATGGTGGTTCAAAACTGATAACACTCCAGCCCAAACACACGTGATTTCCTCAGCTAGCTTCACCAAACCCTCTCTTTTGCGAGGATTCATATTAAAACACCGGAGAATGTGTGCCCATGGCTGAGCAGGAATCAGTGCTCTCCTCTGTTCATACAGGGCAGGAGAGGAAGAGGATGAACAAAGAACCTGACTGTTGCTGTCTGCTGCAGCTCTCTGAGACCAAAGGGAAGGGACAGCACATGGGAAGGGTCGCAGTAAAGCAAAAGACTCAGCCTAAGATCCAGTATCTGGCAGAAAGCCCAAGTTTCAGATTTGTGAGAAACTGTCTGGGGGAGAGAAATATCTTTGCACTAGATGTGAAACAGGAGGGCTGGAGGGAGGTTTGGAGAGCAGCCCAAGAATGAGCACAGCCTGCTGCAGTCAACGGCTCTGGTCAGGGCCTCCCTTTTTCCACATGAAACTATTTCTATTGTCATTAAGTCTTAAAAAGTCATTGTGTATCTGGACGTGCATATGTGTCTATGCATGTGTTTGCAAAAGGGACATGTTTAACTTCATATGTGACAACATGCCTTTGGCACATTCAATGTAAAAAATAACTTGTTCTGTGCTTTTCTTTTCCTTTTTTTTTCTTTTTTTTTTTTTTTTTTTTTAAGGAAGAATAAAACAAAACCAGATTGAGCTTTTACACTTAAAGCCCTAAGAAAATCATAAAAGTGAATTATGGGGTGAGAATTACTCTTTAAAGGAAAGCTTTACACTGGAGTAAACTTGGAACATTTATGCATAAAATATTACATATAATATTTATGTGTATAAAATCTGCTGAACTGGCCATTTTCTGACTATTATATAAACTTCATGCATTTGAGAAAGCAGACTTCCTTTCACAAAAAACAATTTGTTCTAGCTTCTAGCTTCTATTATAAAGTAATAATCCCTGAGTATCAACACTTGATGCTATTGTCATAAGATGTCTCTTCTGTGCGCTGTTTGGTTGAGTAATTTGATTTTTGTAGATTGAGCTTAAACTTAAAGTGCATTGATGCATGATGTAAATGAGGAGAAGAAAAAAGATGGGGCTGGGGTAGGAGCACATACTCCAAGCAAAGGACACAATTTTGGGATGCAGAACTCTTCTAAACTACTCTATGTCCAGGTTTAGCTTGGTGAAAGAGTCTGGGTGTGGGCAGATATAGTGAGTTCCAAAATTTAGTCTTCTTAACAAAAGGTAAAACCCGGTGTTTAGTGTTAGCCTTCGAGATTCCTCAAAAAAGGAAGTGTTTGAGGGTCCCCAGGGAAGGCAGCAAGCAGCAGCACAGAGCTGGTGGCCAGAGAAGCACAGGAAAACCTCACACAAGAGAGGTCCTGGGGCTGCCTCCTGTGCCCCACCATCCCTGTTGCTCTCCATCAGCAGAGGGGTGACACCCCCAGGGATGTGCCAGAGCAGTGGTGAGTGGCAGCCACACACCTCAGTATGACCTTGAGGAGCAGAGGAACCTCCTTGGAGACAGTGGATTGACTTTCCAAAGTGACTGGGCTCATACAAGTCACTGGACATATTAAGTGAATGGACTTAAACAGATAAATGTCCTCTACTGTCCCTACAAGGAAGAAATGACAGACAATGGAAGAAAATGCAACAGTTATTAATGCTTTCACCCAGTAATGCCTAGATGTGCTCAGATAGCATCATGACAAGGTCTTATGAAAGTCAGTGCAATGCAGAATAAACTGCAAATGTATTTATCTGGGACAAGCAAGCATTTCTTATCCTATCTGTAGAAATGTTTGCTATTTTTGCAGGTTGTCTAGTATTGATCTAGTAATCTCTCCACAGTAATCCATGTGAGTTCTCTTCCTGCAAATCCCCCATTTGAAAGCTTGACTTGTTCTTGCAGAAATTATTGCAAAATTATCTAAAAAGCAGGTGAATAACAAAGACTGTTCACAAAATTTTAATCTGTAGAGCTGTTAATTCTTTTCTTGGTTGAAGCTGGAACAGAAACTAAGCATTTCAGGGCCCTCAGAGAAATTCAGCATATATGATCTTCTCTAATTGCCTGCCAGGGAAAAGCTGTGGTTATGAAGCAATCACTGATCTGGTCCCACAGTAGCTTTTCCTGCATCAAAATACTCTTTTCTTCTCATTTGTTAAGTATTGCATATTTTAAATGTCCTTTCCACAACAAGCATCAACACTGGATTAACAGAATCAAGGTCTATAGCCTAGAATGACAGGAAGAAAAAAGATGGAACATTTAATTGAATTGCAGATGTTATGTCTGGAAGAGCAAAATATTCTGAAAGTAATTGAGTAGTTTGCCATCTACACTAAGCAGAGATTTTAAAAACAGAAATGGATTCATTATGCAGAATACAAACATCTGTGTTGAATGTTTCCTGTGGTATCGAGGAGTACACCTTTTGCTTTAATTCTAGAACTTAGTGGTATCAGTGAAAATAAAATAAAATATCTAATTATATCACTGAAGTCATCAGAAGAATGCAGAAGAAGCTCATTCTTCTTCCTGAGAGACACCTATAATAAATCATTAATGGTATCCTAAAAAATAGATTATAGTCATGGGAATAAGTGCTTTTTCTATTCAACAAAGGAATAAAAAAGGAAGATACTGAATTATGATCTATTTCAATCCAATTGTGTGCTTATTTAATCAAAATAGGAAAACATCAAAATAGTCTGTATGATGTTGTTCAGTTCCTTGAACTCCACAGAATTTTAAACATTTGTTGAATAGAAAAAGAGAAGACTAATTTATTTTGAGTATTTGTAATATAGAAACTATATTTTATAGTTTTCTAGCACAAGCAGTAACTCTGAACACTGAGAAGTGATGATGGTATGGAGTTTGAAATACATTATCAAATTTTAACTTCTCAGGTAGGAAGAAATATGAAGCTGTAGATGTTATATTAAACCATTCATCTTATCATTCATTTACATTTCAGCTTGCAGCACAGAAGTCTGAATAACTAAGATTTTAATTAAATCAAAGGACAAAGCATGACAATTTAATGACCTGATATAAAACCTCATGTGTTTCCATTGGCCCCAGGAATTTTCTTGAAGGGAAACAGTGCGAGTTAGATTTTCCAGTCCATGTGGGCTTGGGCAGCCTGTTCCCAAGAGACAAGAGTGGGAATCAGGCTTTGTTCCCTATTGACCCTCGAACCCTACCCAAATTGCCTTAGCTCTGGATCAAATAGATTAGATACTGCAATTATATTAATTAGGCAAACATCCCAAACTGATTTTTAAAGTTATCTTCTTTGATCGCCAGTGGTAGAGCCTTGCTTAGGCAATCACATTTTCATTGAAAATCAGTGTGGCAAGTCTTGGTTTTCCCTGGTTTTGAAAACAAAGCAAATGATTATTTATCCCCTCTTTCCTGTTCACAGCGAAACCATCTCTGTGATTTAATTCTAGCCTGGGCTGATAACACACCAATCTTCTTGACACACTAAGAGGAAAAGGCATTTGGATCACTGCAATGGCTTGGCAGGAGCTATTGATGTGATGCCTGCACTTTGTCAGATGGCTTGGGAAATTCCACAGCCCATACTCAAAGCTCTAGTTCAGGCAGGGATTTCCAATCCCTGATAAGTGTGAAGTTCACGAGAAGTCAGCCACCCTACATTTTCTGCATCTGGTGGCTGTGTCAGTGCTTTCATGACATATTCTGGTGGTCAGAGCTCCACTTAAATCCAGACATCATTATGACAGTGCGAGTGGTGAACTGGCGGGACAATTTGACTGCCTTTCTCTCATTGAAAAGGAGGTTGAAGCCCCTTACTAAATGTGTTGTAGTAGCTGAAGCTGATGTAGAAAATGTTACTCAAGTACTTGAATATATGGTTATTTACTGAAATTAATAATATGAAGATGATTCAAAAATCATTGCATAATATTTTTTGATTTTCTCTTCTCTTCAAAAAGTTAAAAAATTCCGAAAACACAGGTAGTTGGGAAACTTCAAGGAATGTTATATTTACTTAAGAAAGATTAATTACAAGTGAGGACCTTGTGAAGTCTTACTATATTCAAAATACACCTGGAACTGCTAAAATTATTGATTATCCTCTAAGTGAATGGATGATCATCTAAACTTCTGCTTAAACTAATTATCTGAGGTTTCATCAGGTTATGTTTTAGAAAAATATTTTCAAATATCAGCATATCCTAATAGTAAAAAAATAACTATCTGGGTAGGTTTTAGACTCTTCTCTAATAAAAAACTCAAGAAATATGTTTCACAAATTTTTCTCAGATGTCTTCTCTTTTTATTAGCTCCTCAGCATAGGAGAAAGTTGGATTCAGACCTTACTTTCTTATGGCTTCGGGATTCTAAAGGAAAAGGCCAATATTATCCAGGAGTCTATATTGGATTGACATAAACATCCTTTCTACTATTTAAATCTGTTTATATTTTATGAGTTTATCTCAGACATAAAGACAAGGGTTCAGATCCAATGATGTTGATTTGAAGTATATTGCTTTATTCTGTTATTTTATTGGCTTATTTAGACTCCCCCGTGCATTACTCTATTATTTTATTGGGTTATTCAGGCTCTCACAATGAATCATTTTCTTAGCTTAAATAAGTCAATCCCATCTGGAGCTGGTCAGAATATTTTCAGTGAAATGAAATATGTCACTTCATCAAAGCCAAAATGTTGTATCAACATATCAGTTTTGACAAACATTTCTTGAGAAAGTTTTTGCCTGGGGTTCCCTTGTCACTTACAGCCAGAGGAGAAAGAACTTGAGCCGAAAAGGTCAGGTTTTATATCCATAAACAGACATTTCATAACAATTTCCATTTGCAAAAATGTTTGAGGGGGTTCTTTTCATTCCTCCAAACAGTGAAATCAAATTCTGAAACCTTGAAATTTAGAGCAAAATGGAATCCGTGTCCTGTGAACAGCTTTAATTACATCTGAGCATACAAAATGCTGATTCAGTAGCTCATATTTAGAGGATTTAGGTATACCAAAAGGCAGAAAATCAGGAAACCGTAAGAAATGCAGCAGTATATTGATAGCTGGCTTCTTTTTCCTTGGAATAGCATTTATTTGCCAAGCAGCATGTAAACATCACCAAGTCTGACTCTTGCCACAAAGATCTCCACAAAGCATGCATGATAACATACTCTATCTTCTTTCACTCCAAAGTTTAGTAAAGTACATAGAAAATCCTTCCTAAATTATGTTGGGTACAGACTGAATCCTAAGTGTTTAGAGGAACACTCAAAATATGTTTTCTTTAGCTCATTAAAATTTGTGGAAACTTCAGTTATTCCATCATGGTTAAAAGGTTTTGATTGCTCCAAGAGAAAAAGCCCGAAATTGCTTGCACCAGCTGGAACAGGAGACTCCAGTGCACTGATGAAGCTCTGTAGCTGCTCGATTGCATGCTGGAAGAAATGGACATTGTACATTCCCTGCAGGAACAGGGCAGGTACAGCTGTGACATAACTGCCCTTGTCTTCCCTGACTGGTATTTTATAGACATATTTCTGTAATCCCTTCTTAGCCATTAGAAAGTGATCCTGCAGTACATATATTTTAATTAGTTATTATGAAACAGGGCAACACCTGTAGCTGGAACATCTATGGTGGTATTTTCAAAACGGAGACAAAATATTGTAACAAAAAGAGATGCTGAAGTTATGCCATGTGAAGCTAAGTTTGTAAAAAAGTGGGGGTTAAAAAAGACTTCCTGATCTGAACCTGGAGAAAGATAATTTTCTTCAGACATGGGGGAGCCACACATTAGTGGAGAAGGCTGAAGTCTGTCTTTCATTCCTCACAAGAATGTTCACAGCAGCATTGATGGTCACACGTGTACAGCAGTGTCTGTGTCCTCTCCACATGCACAGACTGGCGTTACCAGGACCAGGAGCTGCTCCAGGGAGGGCAGTGCTGAGGCTGAGACCCTCCTTGGTGAGGAGGAGCCTGACCAGAATAACACAACCACTGCACCTGCCCTGTCTTCTTCTCCTAGGGTGGGATATACAAGAAACTGCTGAGAGGCAGCAGAACCAACATGTGAGAAGAGGCTGTTAAGGAAAAAATATTCAACAGAGATTGATTTCAGGAAGGGGAGTACTAATGCTGCACAAAGCCAGATGTGTGACCACATGTACACATGTGAGATTGTTCCTCTTATTCTCTAAGAGTGGAGTAATCCTGTGTATCAATAGAGCTCATACTGCAATACAGGCAGTAATTTTTCTGTAGGGAATTGGTTTAATCAGTTTACAGAAATATTAAAGCATAAACTGTTTTTTTTTAATAACCATTTTTTTCATGAAACATGTTACTCAATGAATTCTCTGCAAAGAAGGGAAAAAAAAAATCCATAACTCTGATTTTTGTCCCCCTGCAGTTCACCTTTAACTCAGAAGGTCCATTTTTCTTAAGCTGTTTTTACAGCAGAATTTCAGATTTTAAGCAGTCTGGAAGACCCCATTTTATCTGTAGAGCTAATGGCACTATACTATGATAAGACTTGAAAGTGAAAGCTGAAAAACAGAAAGGAGATGAGATTAAGGATTTTATTTCAGTTGGTACATGGATTAGTTTCAATGGATTTATGGCTGCTGCTTGCAATTACGGAGCCAACTGTACTGATGCCTATGATGGTGATTTAGTGGTACCTATTGCCAAACCACATCACTGAGAGCTCTGCTACGGCTTCAGAAGCCTTAACAGAGAGTGTACACACTGCTGGCAGCCTCAGCCTAAAAGCCAGAGATAAACAGAATAGAAACCAATATAGAGCTTCACCTTCTGGCTCTGTAGAAACCGAGAACCTTACGCTGTGTTTTTGGCCCATCTTAATAAGTAGAAATAAAACCACAGCTGTTATTTTGTCTGAGACTTATATATCTAATGATGAGAGGGAGGATAATTCTTGTTTCTTACAAATGGCACTGCATTTCTTCTGATTGCTTCTTTTTAAACTAAGTTGCTAAAAATACATTTATTTTCTGATTCAAAGCAACAGTGAACAATGTTCATGAAACACTCCCAAAGAGGAAAAGACATAAAATCATGATGCAGCTGGCAGAATATACAAGATAAAGTGTTTTTTAAAAGGAATAATCAAAGAAAAGATCCTATTTGATAGAATAATTAAATAAAACCTTTTAATACTGATAGTAAACGACTCAGTGAAAAAGGAAACCTGAATTTTAAATATTAAAGATAACATCTATCTTTGCCTAGATCTGGACATTATTGTGTCCTCCATAAATCATCCTCTTTTTAATTTAATATAAGCATCTGTAAGGTCCAGAGATAAATTAATTGCTGCCAGATTTAAATAATACACTTGGTTTCAGGCATTTCCTGGGGATTAATGACAGGTTAGGGGAAGCCAAGGGCCTAAAGTTCAGCTAGGAACCATTAACCTCAGGTTATCATTAACCTCAGGAAACACCCTATGTCTCAGCCATGTCTGTTCCTACAGAATGGAAATGAAAAGCTCAATGCTGTGTATTTCTTGAAGGGGTTAATGCCACTCCAGCTGGTACATACAGAGAATTTTAACAGCCCGTGTTCTACCTGGTTAAATGACATGAAACAAATGTGTGCATCCACTTGGCTCAACATGGCTCCTCCAAAAGGAGGCATTTCATGCTCTAAATGATATATTGCACAAATGACTTTTTTGGGGGAGCCAAAACACAAAAACCTGTAAGTCCATGGAAGCTGAGGTGTTAGCATGGGGCTGGTTGACACTTTGAGGCCAACATTTGGCTCTTCATTGCTTTCCTCAGCTGTTGTACAGCACAATTTGGGTACAGGGAAGCGAGCTTCATGTTTCTTAATTTAAGTAGTTCAAAACTGTCTGGAGGAAAATTTCTGAGTTCCCAATTCAACTTATTAAGAGCCAAGTTTTGACCTACTTTCAGATTCCAGAGACCTCAGGAGACATAGTATCTGGATACAGAAAATAAGAACGTATTTCTAAGAAAGTTTTTTTTCATTTTTCATCCTGAAGGTTTCCAAGAATTTTATGAGCATTTATTAATTAACACCCACAGCATTCCTGTGAGATATGTGTTAGCCCCACTCTGTGCTGGTAATGACATCAGAGATGACACCAGAGGAAATCTGGGGAGGGAGGAACAAGATTGCACTACAAACTCTGAGAGGGCTCTGAGAATTCCCACTTCTCCCTTGTCTCTGCTGTGGACATGGGGCATACTATGGGCTCTGTATACACAGACAGGGGAATTGGGAGTGGATGCTAATGCTGTATGTAAGGGCTTGTAAAGGTATCACTGTGAGTTACTGTTCTTATTAGAAAGAAGGGAGCAAGTTAATCTGAGCTCATTTCAAACCACAGCCAGTGTGTGCCAGTGAGCCTATGGTGTTTTTCAGGTGTTGGTCTAATGAGTATTCGGGCTATGGACTGGTTCAGGTGGACTGTAGCAGCTACTTGTATGTGCAGTGGGTTTTGAATACGTCTTCCTAAGCACCACATTAACTCAATGTTAACCATGCATAAGTGGGTGTCTACCTTGAGCTAGACACTTAGGCTTCCTCCACAGTAAATATGACACCTTTCATAGTTCTAAAATAAGTGTCTATATACTTCCTGACTTTAGAAGTGTCCAGCTTTTCACACCAATTTCAGTGTGGGACTCTGAAAGACCAATTTTTAAAAAAGTGCAGCATAGTTGAGGTGAAGGTGAGAACAGGAGAAAGCCTGGATATTCTCAGTAAGGGGACAGAAAAATCTCCTACTGACTAACCACTGTTGCTGCTGGACATGAAATAGGTCACACAAACACGGCTCAGGGTGTGGTGAAAGGAAGAGAGAACTTTATTTCTTCTCCCAGGATTTATAGGTTTTTGACCACGGCCAGGGATTGGATGGTCAGGATAACATTTTTCCACTGCACTGGCCATGAGAGATGTCCATCACAAGACGTGTAACAGAAAGAATGTATACATCTCTATGTTTACAGTTACTCTCCTGGGAAAGTCTTTAGAAAACTATGTCAACAAGCTCAGAAAACTGAGTTTTCAGGGCGACACACAACTGTGTTTGTGGTTGGTTTGGGGACTGGACTAATAATCTATATTTACTCCCAAGCACAAGGTTGCCTTAGGCAGCAAAAAGGCCACAAGCTTATGTTGGCTTCATGGAGGGAGATGATGGATGAGTGCAGAGAGATACATTGAGAACAACACTTGCAGCACATATTAATCTTACTGCAACTTGGTATGCTGACAGGGCTGCTCTTTGTTTTCTGGTCTGTTCATCTGGGTTTATTTCAATGTTCATTTTATTGATAGTTTTGCATGCACAAATCTGTGGTATTGTATATAGCTGGGCAGTTTTGTATCTGTTCTTCATTATTATTCAACTTCTCTAAACATTACTAAAGTATGTTTTAATATATAAATCTTTATCTAGTTAGTATTTTTGTAGCCTACATGTAACTTTTTATTTTTGCTTTTTGTCTCCATATCTTCTTATTAGCATATTTTATATGCTTTTGTTACCAAGCTTCTTTAATTCTGCTAGTGGCAAAACCCACTCCTCTAAACCTGTGACAATTCTGCAGATAACTGTATCACTTTTATATGGATTTCAAATGTTTAAGAGAAATGATACAGCTGTCTCTGAAAGAACACCAGGTCAAAATCGTGGCCAAACAGCAGCAGCATGACAGGAAAAAAGTTTTCCGTGGAAGCTGGTTACAGAGGAATTTTCTAAAGAAAGAAAATTCTAAATATAGAGCACACAACATGTTTCCAGAAGCTGGCAGGAAAAAATGGATTAAACTTTACTAATTCTCTCACCTGCTTCTAGTCCACAGTTGGCTGCAAAGAAATATCACTAGGCCAGCTGTACAATGCAATCTAATTCCACACAAAATACAATAGAGGGCTATGGAGGGTTCGAGTCTGAACTGGCAGGATAAGATATCTCAGGTCTAAAAGCTTGTAAATCATACACCCTATTGTTTTGATTTTAGTAAATCTTGCTCTACCTGAGCTTCACTGAATGGAAGGAGAAGAAATTCACACTGACTTCTGCTTGTATACAAGGAAGGAATGTGAAAACTCCCAATGATATGAAATACCATCTCCTCCTCCTGACCTTTAGTGCTATTGGAATGGCTCTCTTTTGCAGTCAATCCTGTTTTACACACTGCTCATGAAAGTCTTACAGGTGCAGGTGTTACTGATCCAAGACAAATGTCTTCTCCTGTATTTCCCGGAGTGGATAATGCAGTGTTGGACTCTGAAGGCGCCAGGCTTCTTCCCAGCTTTTGGAATCCAGATAAAAGTTCTACTGTGCAAGCAAGGTAGGGAGAGTAAGCAAGAAGGCACAAGAGCAGGGATGGTTAATGTTTTAATGGTCTTTGATCACTTTTTTTCCCAAGCCTCACATCTGGAAGTAGAGTAATAGCTGTGCAGTGATGCCATCCCTCAGATGAAGTCCCCAGCCCAGTCTGGTCTTGTATTTCTCCCTCTTAATTCTTCCTTATACGGAAGAATGCTCTGTTTGACCTTCCAAAAACCCACACTCTTGTGGATCAAACAGCCTTTGGGCTGGAGGAGGGTCATGCCTGTGTGGATGGTGTGTCATGGAAAGAGTTGGAGGTCTTTCGTTCCCAGAGCCATGGGAAAATAAATCCCCTTTTGAGAAAATGGAGAGCAGATCTACATCTGAAGTAATATTTATACAGAAAATATAAACCTTTCATTGAAGAGAGACACTTCCAAATCCAGCATCTGATTTCTAAATCAAAAAGTGGTTCAAACTTTTTGGGGTTTTTTTTAGATGATGATTTGGAAATAATTTTATAATTTCTTTCTTATTTTATATCTACTTTGTATACATGCACATATATTACATACCTGCAATATGCATTCCCTCTAGAATAATTCTCCTAATCATTCTCAATTCCTATGATAGCAATGGCATACAGACATTCAGCTAAATTAACATATTAGTGAAACTCAGAGATACCGATTCTCAAAAAGGGAAGATATATTGTCACTCATTTCTACCCAGGTAAAACAAGTTATATAAAATGCCAAATATAGTTTATGAAATGAACCAGATACAAATAGTCTAGTATTCCAGGTTCATGCATCTTTATTTCAATTGTCTAGAACTAAAAGCAAAAGTATACACTATATCATTAAAAATAAATGGAGGTTATAATTGCTTAAAAGATTATAGCATAAAATTTGCATGACTGATGTGCTGCAAAATACAAGAGGGATTTGCTATACAGAATTTAATGTTGCTTTGCTTGAAGGTGCAGCTTGCATTTAGGCATATCAAGAAACAAGATCATTTAATGGTTTATTCATTCTATTTAACAGAATATATCCATGGCCCATCATCCACACATTCACCTGCTGTCAGCTGCTGTTGAGCTCTGTAATGAACAGCTGTGGAAAGGGCAAAAAAACGTACAACCTCTGGCTATTTGCATTTAAGGTATTTAGTTCTGTGTGAGAAGAATGACATGTAATCAACTAGACACATGGGTAAAAATAGAAGACTCCAATTTTGCCTACTGTTTTCCTCTTCCCTTAAACATGGTTACAGAATTAATGAATAATTTGCATTTTGACTTTCAGAACAACATGCAATTTTTATAGGGCAAGAGGTTAGATTCTGTCTGTCCTGTTTCCAAGGGGTAATTGGAGAAGGAAAGCTCTTCTCAGTGTGCACCATGGGAACAGGTCCTGGTCTGTACTGTCAGTACATAGAGTCTCATTAACAGGGCGGTAACAGCGAGTGATGCCCGCACGGCAGGGGAAGCACCCTGATAAAGAAGCAGATGGAAATAGCAGTGTAGTAACCACTGGAGTTGCACTGTGGTGGTAACTGTCTCTTTTGAAGGAGGTGGGACACCTATTAAAGTCTGCAGGAGACATTGTGCAGTGGCTGCCAGAGCATCCCTGCTTGAAATGGGATTGCAGCTCTCTTACCTCTGTGAGCATTCAGATTGTCTAAGCCATCCATGAAAATGGGGGACTCATTCCCCTGAAGGCCTTGAGTGACTTCTCAGAGGCTGAAAGTGCTCCAGGCTCCCCTGGGTGCCATGGAAGCCAAACCAGGCCCCCCAGAAAGCAGGAAAACAGGAGGGGCAGGATCACATCTGTGAGTCCTGCCATTGGAAGCTGAACAATAAGTAAGTCTGTTCTCAGATAATATTCTCATAGAAGTTGCCAGGCATCCATCAATTGGAAAAATATGAGGGCTCATTTGATACTAATACTAGCTTTGTTTTCTGCTTTATCCACAAGTCAGAAAATTGTATTTTAAAGCTTATTTACTGGAAATAACAGGAACATTTAGTCCTCCAGTCATAGTCAGTAATATCTGGCCAAGGGAAATACATCCAAGCTTTTCCAAATAATAAACAAAGATTCTTTAGTTGTGTGCTTTTAAAGTTTCTTCTCAGCTTGAGAGTAGTATATAATAGATGGAAATAATGAAAAAGATGCTAAGGAAGTGGTGTTCCATGAGCTAATTTGCAGACCATATGACTTTGATGATTGGAAAAATAAAAAAATTACACCAGATACTTGTAAATATTAGGTGTAGCTTCTCAAATGCATTTGGACCAGTCAAAACAGTGACTAAATAATTTTGAGAATCTGCAATAAATGTATCAGTTATGACAGAGCATTTATGGCTTTGCTAAGTAAGAAAGGAACCAATCTGATCTGGGAGTTAAAAGCACCATAAAAAAATGGAACAGTCATCTTTCTGCAGTCACACCAAAATGTCTTCATTTCTAAAAGTTAAATTTTTATACAGATGTGGAGTACAGAGAGAAAATCAACTATTTTGAAAAACAATTGAAATAATTCTCTCATTATAGTTGTTAAACCAGGTTACTCTGAGCATTCTGGTAAAGAGACTCTGCAAGCATGAGCAGAAATGCATGGATTGGAAAGATGGTTTTCTGAATGAGTTGTCATACTTTTCCCAGCCTGTGATCTGTAAAGAGAAAAGTCAGAAGGCTTTTTGACATAGAATCACAACAGAAATGTCTCTTTTCATCTGTGGTGTGATGCTGAGTGGAACTGAGTCATTGAGAGTATCAGCCAGTAGCAGTGAGGCTGAGGAAAAAGTGCCAAGAGGGAAGGGGACTGAAAGATGTCTCATACAAAACATGATTTCCTTCCTTTGGAGGCTCCAAGCACAGCATGAGAGTCCTGGTCCCTGCATACCCTGCCCATGCACTGACAATTGCACCCTGCTGGTTTCTGAAGCATGGTGACAACATGAAGTATTTCTTCTGTCAGTGGCTTCCTGAGCCAGGTACAGCAGTCACCAGCTCATGGGAACTTGTATCCCCTGCCTCATTGCCCCATGCCCAAAGCACATGGCTCCAAACTGAAGTTTTAACATCTGGACATCCTCCTCCTGTCACAGGTGTCACAGGACACCTCCTCCTGGCTGACAGACCAGACATATTCTCCACTATGTGAGAGAATAAGATGCTGCCTGGTATGTTAGAATAAAGATCTATAGAAGGTTGTGTAACATGGGAGGATAACCAGGAGGAAGAATGTAAGAATATTTGCTTGATACTTTGGGACATTACAGAGCCTGAGAATATCTCAGTCTGTCTGGGTACGAGAAAAAAATAAAGCACAGACTAGACGTGAACAATCTTATATGCAGGAAATGACCACAATTAAATCAAAAGGTCTTTTTTAGTCTGAGTAAGGTAACATGAGAGGATATGGATATAGAAGTGACTCACTCAGTAGCCCCATCAGATCAAACAATTTAAACTTCAGATATTCCATAAGATTATTCCATAAGCCTGTGATCAGACTATTTCTGGCTACAAAGATGTAGAAGCTAGAGAAATGGCTAAAGCTGTTAAAATGTTATCTTCTATAAACAGTTTGATATCCAAGTTAACAAAAAGTGCCTGCTAGATTTGTTCCCAAACACAATGGCAACCCAGAGCAGAGCTGGGATTTAGGGGTTTTTGCACCACTCTTCTGTCCCCAGCACAGCCCCCAGGACCCAGGCCCACATTCACAGCCGTGGGCTCAGAGATGGATGGAGGTAGAAACTGAATAGTGTTCAGCAACATGGACATTTGCAAACTAAAACAGAAACAAACCTGGCCTCATACTTGTCTCTCGGGCTGAGAAACCCACAAAAGCAAAGCAAGAAACTCACATGGAGACTGGAACCATATTCCAGCCTCAGTGGTTCCTTTGGATAATTTTCTTTTTATGAGCACAAAGGTCAGGAAATCAGCCTGGATTCCAGCTGCTGCTCAAAATATCCATGCTCCTGTTTCTTCAGCACAGACAGTTAATGCTGCTTCAATATTCCTCTTTGAGAGTGCAGTTGGTTACTTATCTGGGTTAGAAATTGGACATCAGCTGTGTGCCTCACCTCCACCAAAGCCATTCTTCTCTCCTTCACCCTTATGCCAGGGCCTGGGGAGTTATCAATCGACTGCTAGTGGAGAAACATCCATGCATTTGGGCCTGCTCCATGCACAGCACTCCCCTGCTATACCCTGTCACACCTGCCTTTGTTTAAACATTTGTAGACTGAAATATCCTGTCGAGCCCTGTTCTGTGGGAGAACATATTTGTGAGACAAAGCAATGCTGTGGTCTACCAGGAGGTCTATGACTCTCTAGGTGAATTATTCACTACTTTGCTGTGGTCTACATGCCAGGTCACCCATGTTCACAGTGGAGAATGAAGCATTATTCATTATCAGCCTTTGGTTTTTCTCTTCTAGGAGGTTGTTCCCCCACCCCTGTTGCCCTTTCAGGTTTTAACAAGACATTGCATTCTTTCAGACTTCCCCTGGGCAGCAGTTTTTTGCACTTGCAGAGGTACGGCAATAAGAGAGGGAAAGCCAGAGCAGTTGTAAATTGTAGCAGTTAATGTCAAATTGATGGGGCAGTGATCAAATGAAGTTCATAACCACAGAATGCAACCTGGGGGTGGAATGCTGTTTCAAAGATTGCTAATGACAGGGTTATAAAATCATAAAACATAAAGTTTTTTCCACTGTGAAAGTTTGAAAGAATTTATTTGGCTGACCATAGGTATTAGCAGTGTTAGGGTCAGGCTTTTATATGACATTTAGCGCAATTGCTAATCAATGAGGGACTGACCAGTCCATTTTGAACTGAGGAAAAAACACCTGCATTGTGTTGCTTTTCTTGGACACCCTGAGCGCACCTTTAATGACCTTTAGGTCTTCTAGTATGGTACTGTTTAATTAGAAACTGCTGATACAAACAGAGAGCAACTGTTGGCTAAAAAGAGCAGTTTTGGGGTTTTCAAATCTGCCTTTTAAGCAACAGCATTCAAGAAACCAAAGCAGTAGGGAATGTCACAACGTTAGCATAAGGGAAAACATTTATAGCTCATCAAAGCTGGACAGTAGACAGCTGTATCCCAGCTGCACTCTCCAACCACAGTGCTAGAAAAGTCTCAGGGAGGAAAAAAGAGGCAAGAACAGTAAAATATCATAAGATAAATGGGCATGGAAAATACTGAAGACATCCCAATGCAATTTACATATGGAAGTGAAAAATGAAAAATGCAAAAGAGGCGTACACTTTTATAGATGGATCCTTCTGTATTTTCAGATTTATTTATTTACTTACTTATTTTTCTGATTTCTGCTTCAGTTATTGAGGCTAATCTGTCATGTGATTTATTATGCTTTCCTTACTCATTTGTGCTTAGCTTGGTCAAGAAAGAGCAAAGCCAGAAAAAATGCCTAGCTTGAAACTGGCCTGTTTTCTCCGCATGGCAGAATATGGAAAAGGGGAGAAGCTCACTTGTAAAAACTACATTTGGTTAGAGAGGGCTTAACATCCTCACATTCATACAGAGCTTCCAACCTTGGCTTCTCTGCAAGAGTTGCCAGCCTTGCTCATTAAGATGTGTTACCCAAGTCCCTCTAAGTCCACACCTCACAGAAATAGGGATGGTCTCTGCACAGTCACTGTGTTTGGCAAAGATGCAGGCTCAAAGCAATTTCTGGCATCATTCATTACATTTAGCTGTCCAATTTCTGGTGTAATGGAAGGCCTTGCCAAACACTAATTTTTTTTTCTCACTTCCACTTTTCCTGCTACTTCCCTATTTCCCACTGAGAGGCCCTTCACAGCTGGGTTTCTGCAGCTGGAAGACCCCTAGTAACTAGAAGATGGTAAGGTGCTGCTTCACCCTCAAGCTCCCTAATCACGTTTTTTCCTGTTCCCAAAGGCATCAAAAACCTTCATCTTCTGTAGTTTGTGGCCCTTAGAATTGGACAACAATCATGTCACAAATTGCACCTGTCAGAAATGTAGCTTCCAGTGTTAAGATTCAGGTCTTTAAAGGTATTCAAGTATTGAAATATTTTCAAGTCCTTAAAGCATTTTAGGCAAGTTCAGATGCTGCAGACATACCCCTGGGGGCCTTGCATTGCCTAAGCAGTACTCCTGATAGCCTGTCATCTCCAGAAGATTCCTGTGCAAATTCCATCAGATATTTGGGTTTTTAAGCTAGGTCTCCACATAAGGGAAGAAAAACCACAAACCCACTTTTCTCCATTAGTATGTGGTGTTGGACATCTGGCTTCTGTGTAGAGAACATTATGCAGACGTTCTGCTGTGGAGGTCTGCTTTGGTTGCTAACAATTTTTTGCAATGCTTATTAAGAAACAGACCATTGTGAGTCAGCAAATAATCCAGGGCCAGGTGGAAGCAGCTGGATGGGAGTGAGCTATGTACCATCACTTGAAACAATACAATCAAAGCTAAATTAGTTATGGGTCATATGGCCAATTTTGTACTGTGGATGCACTGTGGAAATGGACTTGAGAGAACCACTGTGTTGAGAGACACAGAGATATGTTACCTGGTTGTGATTTTTAGAAATAGAAGGCAAGTGCAGATTCCTTTAGTGCAGAATCTGGAGAATATTCTCCTTCTGGTGAGTAATTTATACCTTGGCAAAAAATGCTTGAGACCTACAGCATGAATGACAATAGCAAGCAGCCTGCTGTACTTTTCCATAACAACTGCTGCTGCTGGTGATGTTCCCACAATAGTGACCCCTAAAATAGATTAAAATGTTGATGTAAGAAGTAGCCTTCTGCTTGTAATTAATATTCCATTGTTAATATTGCACTGAGATGAGCGAGTGTAGGTCACATAACAAAGCTGTTGTTTTCACAGTGTTTGCAACATCAGAGAACTTATATTGGCTACCTGGCATTTTCTTTTAATGTTAATTATGCTAATGATTTTAATATGCTCAAAATGAAAGCTTAGATTTCTGGAGCAAGAGTAAGGTGCTGATTTGGAAAGCAGAACAATTATGTTGAAGTGCATGAAATAATAGTGTGGCATTATGAGCAACCCTGATAGAAATCCTAAGCAAAGCAATTTCAAATGGAACAA
Source organism: Cyanistes caeruleus (assembly GCF_971803275.1). Taxonomy (NCBI): domain Eukaryota; kingdom Metazoa; phylum Chordata; class Aves; order Passeriformes; family Paridae; genus Cyanistes; species Cyanistes caeruleus. Next base: position 53,120,828 of record NC_141704.1, on the reverse strand, counting down.
GCAGCCCCTGGCTTACTACAAAGTGACATACTAGATAAAAAATGTCCAAATTTTTGTATGTTTGTTTTTCAAGAAAACTCTTCAGTTTAGTGTCAGCAGCAGACCTGTTGCTTCTTAAATGCTGTGTTTTGTGAATTATCTGGGAAGAATTTTATCAAGTCATCCGTCTCATGCTTTGTGAGCATAGAGACCTGGAGTCTTGCAATCTATGAGTGAAAACCACTTCCTAGAGAACATCCTACTTATTGCTTGTTGCCTGGTGACAGGACCAGAGGCAATGGACGCAAACTGAAACACGGGAGGTTTCCTCTGAACATCAGAAAACACTTTTTCACTGGGAGGGTGGATGAACACTGGCACAGGTTGCCCAGGGATGTTTTGGAGTCTCCATCCTTGGACATATTCAGAAGCTGTCTGGACATGATCCTGAGCAATCTGCCTTAGGTGTCCCTGCCTGTGTGTGGGGGATTGGACCAGATGACCCCCAAGATCCCCTTCAGCCCCAGCCGTTCCATGATAACGGGGTTCTGTCTTGACCTTTAGGTTGGTTTTCAAGAGCCCTTATTACCACAATGTCCATGTCAAAGTGCTGGCTGATGGGAGGTGCTACTGATGTTACTGGGATCTCTTGTTTCTCCTCTTAAAAGAGTGTGTGCCCAAGTTGCAGTAAGCTAAACCTTCCTGTCATGTGAACTTCCTTTTTCCCTGACCTCTTTAGCTTCCAAGACCTCTTTGTTTGTACCAGCTTGTCACATTTTATTTTGAGATCCTAAGATATTCTGGAAAGGACCTATTTCCCAGATTATGTTTGTATAGCAGGTAGAGCTGGATGCCTCTACTCTGAGCAGCTACTCTTAGAAGAGAATGTGTTGTCACTACTAAATGCCATCCTGCTGGGCATAGTACTGAAACCAAACATCTTTGCTGATTAAATGTAGATCTTCAACTTTTTCTCTTTTCCTCTTTTTCCAAAAAAAAACCAAAAACACAAAAATAAAAATTAACCTGGTCTTTTTGTAAAGTCATGTGGCTCAGCTGTGCTAAATTAAGGTAGGTTTGTGCCTCCTAGTCATATTACATCAGGAATCACAGGGACAAACACTGTTTTTCAGGGCTTAGAGGCTATAGGAGCACTCATGGAGTATAGCATGAGTAATGAAAGTAAAGCCATGTTAAAAATCTCATTCATGTTATTACTTGGCAGTTCATTAAGATATACCTTGTTTACCTGCTGCAGCCTGTGCACCAGATTTAGCTCTCTGCAGGAATCTGAAGGCATTTAGTGTGCAGAAGCTGTGAATTGCAATGAAAAACAAAACAAAACACTTCTGTTTCACGATTTTGTGAAAAGCAAGGTAATTAAACAGTGACTGAGAGCCTGCTCATCCCTTCCAGATTTTTCTCCAGGCAGATAAAAATGTGGAACAGAAAAGCAGAAAAAAAGATCTGATGATCTTTACTTATTTACACTGTACATTTCCTCTTCAGCTCTTTGGGCTTTCTGTGAAACCTTATAATCTTCTTTGGCTTGTTAACCACTGCTGAAGCAGGCCAGAACTCATTTGCATTCTTGTGTTGCTCAGTGACCCTCCAGTGATGTCAGGTAAGAACACTGATTTTTAATTAAAATCTCAGTTTTCAAGTACATTTCACAGTTAATACATGGTGAGGAGTTCTGACCAACTACATTGTTTTGCTAAGCTGCATAGGTTCAGCTGTCTTCTTAATCACCTCTAAAGCAAAAAGTCACAACTTAATTCCTGTAAAATGTGACTTCACAGGGCAATGAATATGTGATTGGCTGATCTTCCATATGCACCAGAAGTTTCTCATTTGAAGGAAGCATCGAGTGTGTGAGAGCAGGAAAACATCCTGTGTTTAAAGATTTAAAGCCCACGATGGCAGCCTGAAACTGTACACAGCAAGTCGCTGTGTATCATACAGTAAATTGCTGGTTAATGTTATTTGTTTTACTCATTCTGGCTTTTTAGGCCGTTATGAGCCCATCACAATAAGCACACATGAGGCCCATTAGTGACTTTATCATTAGTCTCACGTCTCAAGATCTAGGAAAGCATTATTCACCTTATTATACCAAGGGCCATGAGGTGCTTGTGTGAGATCTCCAGCTGGTATAACCAGTGCACTAAAGCAGAGAAACCTACAGAGCTACAAGATTTACATTTGCACATCCAGGGAGTAAACAACTCACCTGAGGTTGTGTGGAAATTCTGTAGCTCAGCTGGGAACTGAACTCACGTCTGAGTCTCCGGCTCAGGACCGGCTTCCTCACCTGCCTGCAGTGCCTGCAAGTGCTGTTAAATATTTGTTCTGCCCATTCACAGGCCATCACACTCTCAGTAAGGATGGCTGGCTGCACATGCCAGCTCCAGCTGGCCCTTCAGGAGCAGGCACAATGAGTGAGGATGTTCCCTGCTCAACAACCATTCTTCCATCCTTTTTGACTGTCGTAGTTAACTGCTCCCCCAGACAAGGCTTTTCAACATTTTCACTGAATCAAAAAAAACAAAACAGTTCTGGACTGCTTGCAACATTTAATTCACCTTGAATCATTTGGTTTCACTTTGGGACTTCATAAAAATAACCCAAGGGCCAGATTCACAAGAGGAATGAGGTAATCCAGAGAAGCTGGTATTAGAGCTGTTCCTTCCTCCGTAGATCCCAGTGCCCTAGATCCCAGTCCAGGCTGGACATTCACATCATATGTGGGAAACCTTGGATCCAATTCCCTTTTTGTCTGGTCAACAGCAGGAATTTTAACCTCAGGCTGACCCACTCAGAAAATATCACAAGTGCTAGGCTGCAGTGTGTGCTGAGGCAGGGGTCTCATGGCTCTTCTGTTATACCTAGACCACTTAACAATGAAAACTTAAATACTTACTGGATAAAAAAATAATATACATCTCTAATCTTCAGGTCATTTGACAAGGGGAACTTCAGGTTTTTGGTTTCTGCTTCAGTGCATGTTTATTTATGAATATGAGTGGAAGCATTTTAACAAGAGAGAACAAATGACCCACATCACCCACCACCCAGCCCCCAGTACCAAGGAGCTCTCCTGGGAAGCAGCGCACTTAGTTGTGTCTCTGACCTGGTGTTCTCCTACCTTCTGGGAAATACAGTTTGGAGTGAGACTGGGGAAAAGGACCACTGGCTCATCTCTGAAATTTATGCTCTAGGAATTCAAATCAGAATTCACAAATAAAGTTTTCGGACAGACAAACTATTCAGCAACAAAAACCATCATCCACCTCCACCTATACCACTTGTAAAGTAGTAGGCTGACAAGAAATGTCTGCCAGAATGTAACACTCTGAGCTGTCTCTTACCCAGTGTCCAGCCAGGGGGAAAAAACCTAAGGAAACATCACACAGACTTGCAAGATATGGGTGACTGGGAAGGTAATTGTCAAATGTTGAAGGCTATATTTTCAATTTCAGCCCCCCCACCTGCCCTTCTTTGCCAGGGGACTCAGAAAAATAAGGTTTCTAGATCATAATCTGCAGAGAATTCCTTATAAACCTCTTGGATAGGTTTCAGTTCTTAGCATTTTACTGAACCAACTGTTATTCTTCTGAACAAAGAAGCAAAAAAAATCAAAAGCTTTCAACTAGGTCATGCTAGTATTATCATGAGTGAGTGTGAGTGGTATCATTTCACACATACTGCATCTCTCAATTAAGGAAAATGCCAGACTTCTGTTAGCAAGACAGCTGGTGGTACTCAGTGACTAAATATAGTACTGTCATCACCTAGGAGCACAGCCAGGACATTTTAATGGTTGGGACAACTGATATTTCAGTTTAGCCTAAACAATTTTTAATCATACACTATTATTTTTAATAACCGGTGGACAAAATCAGTGAATGAATGTATTTGTAATATATTTTGACCATTTTATTTATTAGGTAATTTTTTAACCAATATTCAGCTGATCTTAAAAGAAATTCCACATATTGTGTATATTTGAGATAGAAAAAACAGCTAAGTAAATACAGCTGGCATTCAGCTGATTTTGTGATTGTACATTAGATAGACTAAACTCCCTTAGACAGTCTTTTTATTGTGTGTACAGTCCCTTGATCAGTGGGGCTTGGATCCTCTAGAGAGTGATTATTAGGGATGATTCCATTGCAAAGGAGAGGCAAAGCCCAAATAAATATCTGTAGCTCATCTTAAAAGAAGGCTGATCCAGTTCACCCCATATTTGATGAAAAAAAAATTAATCTGTAATTAAAGCTGGAATAGGTCCTAAATTATGTCAGTTCTCAGAGAATTTACTTTCCTGAAAAAAATCTTCCAGGCTGAGGGAAAAGGCCTTCTGGGTTCTCACCTCTCCATTAATATCCCAGGCATTTTGCATTTTTGTGTTAGCATTTTTTTGTGCATAGTGTGGAAAAAGCCAAAAGAAGACATACAATTAGGTATTGCTAAAGGTGAATGGAAACAGCTTTCTGCACATCATGCTATTGTAACTTTAAGGTCCATAAGCCTGAGCCTGCCAGGTTTACAAACAAGGGCTGTGCTCATGTGTAGCTGAGGCACAGAAATGAAGTGTCTGTTTCTTTCCTGTTTCCAAAAAATACTGAGTTTAGGTCTGGTTTAGCTGTGACTGAGTAGGGATTTCAAAATGTTTATTAACAGTTTTATTGCTTTATTTCTGCTGCCAGCTCTAAACAATAGGGGCCAGGAACACCAGCTTTTTTTTGTACTTATACATGGTTGCCTGTGGACATAAATGCAGAGGTATCCTCTGCAGCCAGTGGATTAGAGGATGACTTGTTAGTCCTGCTACGTGTTGAATGTGAGCTGGAAAATGACAGTGCTAGAGAGCTATCTCAAAATGAAGGAAGTCAGGAGCAGGTTTTCCCATGTGAAAACCTCACTGATTACATCTGTGCTGCAAGTGGTGTTGCCTGAAACATTTTTTTTCAGCACCTATCCTCTTTTAGTACCTTGCTTAGCCAGAGCAATGAAAAGGGTTTTGAGTTGATTTTTTTTCTTTTTTTTTTGGTGATAATGTCCTGGTTTAGGCTGAAATAGAATTAATTTCCTTTTTAGCAGATGGTAAAATGCTTTGTTTTGGATTCATCATGAGAATAATGTTGATAACTCAGTGATGTTTTAATTGTTGTGGAGCAGTGCTTACCCTGAGTCAAGGAGTTTCCAGTTTCCCATGCTCTGCTAGGGAGGAGCTGCACAAGAAGCTGGGAAGGAGCATGGCCAGGACAGCTGATCTGATGTGGCCAAAGGGGTATTTCATGCCATAGAATGGCATTTCCATTTTATAAACTGGGGAGAGCTGGCTAGAAGGGGCCAGTTGCTACTTGGTGACATGCCAGGCCTCAGTCAATGGGTAGTGAGTAATTGGATTGTACATCATGTGTTTTTCTTGGGGTTTAGCTCTCTCCCCCTTTTATTACAATTATCATTACTATTTCCATTGTTATATTTTTTACTTTTTTTCAATTATTAAACTGCTCCTATTTCAACACTTGTGTTATATTTTTCCTCCTATGATTTTCCTCCCTATTTCACCAGGAGTGCAGGAGGGTTGAGCAAGCGGCTGCGTTGAACTGAGTTGTCATCTGGGGTCAAACCATGAGAGATAAAAGACAATGGGACTGAACCTAGAGAGACATAAAAAAATTAAAGAGCTTTAATGCACTTATTTGTTAGTGCAAGCTTTTTATCCATGCAGTCAAGTCAATATGGGCAGCAGCAGTGCAAATTTCTGGCTTGGTCTCTTGGCCAAGTTTTCCTCCAGTTTCCCTGCAGCCTTGGCCCTCACAGGGCTGTTTTGCATTGGACCCACACCTGGGTGAAGAGTCACTCTGGCAGGACCACCAACAGGCATGCCAGAGGTGATGTCTTGCTTCAGTCACTCCTTTCTTCAGATGTTAACTGGGAGCTGGTGCCTATCTGGCCACAGACCGCAGCAAGCAGAGGTGTGTGCATGCTTTGTTCTGCCACTGCCTCTCACCATCTGCACCAGCCAAGAGGGCTCAGCTGAACGGGGAATAACTCATGCTTTCCTGAAGGTGACAAGAACTTCTGCTGGTAGCAATCAGCACATCTCCCCTTCCCTGGGCTCTGAGGGGAACCACAGCTGTATCAAGCATTGTGAAGGACACAGTTCTTCTCACTGGTCTCTACCCAGAGTTTTTCTCTGACCTGACACTTTATAAGGCTGTGCAGTGATAGGGGAGGAGGGAAGAGCTTTAAGCTGAAGGATGGAAGATTTAGGTCAGACACTAGGGAAAAATTATTTACTCAGAGGGTAGTGAGGCACTGGAATGGGCTGCCCAGAGAAGTTGTGGATGCCCCATCCTTAGAAATATTCAAGACTAGGTTGGATGGGGCTTTGAGCAAGCCAATCTAGTGAAAGATGTCCCTGCCCATGGCAGGAGGTTAGGAACTAGATGATTGTTAAGGTCTGTTCAAATCCAAACCATTTTATTATTCTGTGATTCTATGATCACTGGAAAATTAATAATAATGTGGAGGAAATTGTGTTTTCTGCCATCCCAATGCTGTTGTGCTGGTAGGGGGGTGCTGGCATGCTGAACTGTACATGCAGCTTATGACACTTGGGAAGCACACCAAAGAGAGAACCAAAGACCCTGCCTTTTAATTTCCTCTCTTGTCATTACAGCTGAAGAAGATCCTGGAAGATTTAATATCAGTGGCAAGCAAGTTTGGATTTTGAATTATTCTCTTACTTGAATAGAAGACCTCTATAGATAGGCAGACATTTATAACAAGGACAATTAACATATCCTTGTATAGAAAAACATTTTTCCCCACTCATTCATTCATTCTTCATGGACAGTTTTGGGTTTTTTTTAAAATTTATTATTGTTTTAATAGCTCCATGTTTGTAGCAAAACCAGTACTGTCTGTGAATAAACCTATCCTTTGGGAGATGCTTCTAGCTCTATTACTTTGTTTTTTACCTTACTTTACTTTTAACCTGATAACTTCACAGTTTTAGTCAGCAAATTATGATAGCCCTTCTCTTTTAATAGAAATGTTTTCTTTTCTGCTATGCTAAATTTATTGTTTTAAAAAACTTTTTTCGAACACCACAGGAAGGCATAATTGGGAAGCATTAATTTGTGCTTGAAAAGTATATTTAAATTTTTTTTTCTTTGAAATGAACACACAGTGTGACCTAGTTTTCATAAACAGAGAAAGAAATAAATGCCAGATCTGAAAAAAGTAGATTTAGCCAGATAGTGTTCTACCTTTTTAATTATTTTTTCAAATATAAGAGGTGATTTCACCTATTTACATATTGCTAGAGGCTAAAGGGAGAAAAAAGCATTTGTCCTAGTTGAGTTCAGAGAGTCTGCTTTGCCAAAAATGAAGCCAAACACATTAATAGACAGGCTTTCTCAAAGTCTCAGAAGCATCAGGAATCCATTTGAAAGAAGAGGAGCTGGTTTGTCAGTCTGGCAAGTACCAGTGGAAAAATCCATCATCTACCAACAAATAAATGCTTGCAGAGTCAGTCCTGCAGCAGTGAAGGGTCTGCAGAGCAGTTCCACTCCCAGGAGCTGAACCCCTGTTAGTGCCTGAGGCCATGTTGGCTCTGCTAGGGAGAAAGGCAGACACAGGAATGCAGAGGTGAAATATCCTGCAAAGATGATTTTTCTACATAATATTAAATTTGCTTAGTATAAAATTTTACAAGCATATCCTGGACCACCCAACAGTTATAGTTATTAATCCAGAGGTCTACCCTGTCCTTTCCATTATTACTTTTAAATGTTCATTCATTACGATATTCTTTAGATTGTTAAACACAGCCACATGGAGCGTGTTTGTAAAGTACACATGTTGTCTAAAATGTACATGCAGTTTAAAGGTTCTCTTGTTACCATACAGCTCCAGACATAAAGTCCTTTTTTTACATTAATTCAACAGTTAGATGAAGAAACCTCTCCAAAGCTGGAAAGAAAGAATGATTAATTAAAGAACCTGAGACTTAAATGCAGACTTGTTCTTAGTTTACCAGACTATAAAACTCTTACCTTAGTGGGTACCCAGACAGGCATATGTTTGCAACTGATTTTTTGGCAGATAATTGAATAACTCTTGTAGCAATGGCCTTTTTTGAATACCAGAGAAAGCACTTCATCAAATGGACATAATTTATTTCACAGGGAGGGGGAAAAGCTTTGGTGAATTTTCCAAGAAAAATTCCAAGGCTTACGTGAATATGTTCACCTAGCAGCCACACTGACATGAATCGATATATGAACCCACATGTGTAAGACAGCTATGAGCAGTAAAAGTAACAACTCTGAGCTATTAAGACATCTAAGTATATCTTTACATAAAAGCCTTAAAGGGCTGCACAGGGAGTCATTATAGTGTATTATGTCAGGACCTTATTTATTCAACATGTAGAAGTTGACACTGACACTGTCAGCTGTGATGTAAAATGCTTGGAGGCTCGTTTCACAGGACAGGCGTTTCCAAAGAGTTCAGCACCCACCAGTTTCCATGTAGGCAGCTAAATGAGGTGATGAAACTTTAAATGCTCTCAGCTTTCATGGGAGCTGAAGTCTTTTGAAAAATCCAGCTTTTTCTGGGGTAGCTGTACCATCTGCTTTGAGTTCCTGAAGGGGTGATGAGAGGGACCAAGTCAAGTACTGGTGTCTTGGGAAGGTGGCTGCTGAGAGAGGGTCTTCTGAACCCCCATGGAAGGTCTAAAGAGCATGCTGAGGGAACATCTCTGCTTCATCTGTAACATCCATGCCATAGCTCAGAGTTAAGGAGATTAATAGAAAAAACCCAAAGTATTGTCTGCTCTGGAAATGTCCTCTCTCTGATCATAAGAGAACACTATATTAACTGTGTGAACATGGTATCTAACAAAGCAGACTATTATTCTGAATTTTCTTATTCAAACATCATATTCCAGTGCACATGAAAGCCAGCATAACTCACAGAATGCCTTTATAACCTAGTAATTTCATTTTAAAAAGATGCAAACAAAACAATGTGTTAGATTGCACTCTGAAACTGTTGTTCAGATGTTTTATGCTATTGCTTCAGCAATAAAAGGAACATTGAAGTCCTGAGGCCAGACTGAGTCTAGCTATTTTCAGCACCTCTGTCAGGCTGGAGTGGAGCTGAGGCACCTGGAGCCCTTCAGGAAGCCTGTCCCACTCTGCTGCTGGCTGGCCCCTCGCTCTGGACCTGCTGCTCCTTTAGGCACAAAAATACCCCTGGAGACTGGCTTTGTTCATGATGTAAGAAGGGAAGACCACAGAAGGAAAAGCCATCAAGGGCCATCAGACACAAAGACAGCAGCAATTACATCACAAGGTGGGGCAGGAACAGGGCAAGCATGGCTGTACAGCATCCTCCTCAGGCATCAGCTGATGGCCACTGCCTCGCTGCTGGAGGCAGGACAGCAGGTTGGACAGGCCAAGTGTCTCTCCATGAGTGAACTGTCAGGTTTCTCACACCTTGACCCAGACAAATGAGTGGAGAGGGTCCCTAAATGTCACCCAGCTCCCTGGAGGGGCCACGCCTGCCTGAAGATGCTTCTCACTTGACTTTTTGGTGGCATGGTACTTCCATGCTCAGCAGTGCAGTGGGCTTTCCAAACACAAGGGTGTAACTTTGCCCTTCCATCTCCAGCTGAACCTCCTAGAGGTCAGCAGAGGTTCCTGGTCAGCTGTTTCAGAGTTAATTAAGCTTGTATTTCCTCCTGGTCAAGTACTTCACCTATTCACTTGTTTTCTCATCGTAAGTCATGGTGATGAGAGTTCCTTCCCCACTGTGCACGGGTAGCTACCTACTGTCTAGAGTAAACTCTGACTTTTAAGTCCCAAGTGCACCCCCAAAAAAAAAAAGAAAATTATGTGTAGTCTTGACTTGACTGCATAAGCTACAGAGGAAACATCGCTATGTCTTGGTTTCCTGTTGCCTGCATCCAGGTAGTTCTGCACACAGCATGGGAATTTTAAATTGCTCTTTGGATCTGACGTGTAACAAAGTCCCAGTGGTGTCCTTAATTTTGGGACTTTTTAGCATCTCTGTTTTGTACTTTGCAACCTCAGTGGTGTTTTTCTGCAGTTACAGAGGTATTTGTAGTAGAATGATACTCTGATTGATTTGAGTAATAAATGTGTGATGTGATGCATCTTTCTCCTGTCTAATAGGAGGTAGAGATGGTGTGATAGGTTAGGATAACAATCCATTCCAAAACTATTCCACATTCCATGCAAAAAGCTGTGGAAAGGTTTAACCCCCTGCAATTTATCTGTAAGTTACACTGAGAGAAATGGATTTTCTGTATGCAAAATAAAGAGAAACACAGGAATGATGACTAGGAAAAATAATAATTAAAAAAGACCAAGTACTTTATTCTTTCTCAGGCTCTTTCATCTTAACTGACATTCTAAAAAATGGCCAATCTTAAGACTATGATTTAGTACCTTAAAAATTTTAAGACTTGCCTTTTTGTTTTTAAGCTTTGTCAGATTTTAAACTTCCATGAGATTCTGCTCTGAGTCCTTTGAGAATTAATAAGCAAAAGGTTGCAGTTGCAGACAGAGACACATTTTTCATGCTTCCCTCCCTCCCAGTGACTTGTTTTCCATGTTCAGCCTCTGCAGAATGAAAGGAGAAAAAAATTGCAGCCAGCAATGTCAGTTCATGTTATTGTTCTGTATAGAGAAATGCCTTAGCCAGCATTTATATGAAGCTTTGTAGAGTGTAATAAAACCCCCGATTGAATCTCTTATGACTTCCTTACTTTACTTGGTTATTTTCCCAAGTTCAGACAAAAGGCTGAGATTCATCTGACTTATGCTGAAGTACATGAAACTCAAGTTTCTCACTAAGCTATTTGCCTAAGTTGCCCCCACAGTCCTGTCTCCCCATAGATGGAGATAAATAATCCAATAATGTTTTGTCCCTTTCTGGAACTGCTGGGCTCACTTGCACTGTGGAGGGGCCATTCTCTTTGGGAGCAAAGGACCATCCAGCTGACCAGCCTGACTGGTGCCTAAATTTTGAATGGCTAAAGTTTGGTCTGATTCATTCTCCTGTAAGTTCAGCTTTCCATTTAGGAAAGCTCAGGGGGCAGAGTACCTAGAAAGACTGCAATGTTGGTCACAAAAGCATCCCCTCCCTTATAAATTTCCAAGGATATAACCATTATGGTATTTCCTATCCATGACATGATTTTTCCTAGTCCTGTTTATTTACATAGAAATGTATTTCTCATGTTCTCATGTATACACACACACACACACACACACACACATATATATAAGTCTCACCAAATACAAAAAATAAAAAATGGAGGAAAAGATTTTTACTAAAAAATTATGAAAGAATTGAGCTGGTCACTGGTCTGTGATTCACTAAGTCTGTCTCTATAAAAATGAGTTGAAACAAGTTTCCTGGTATGAATAAATCCCCAAAGTCTCATGAATTTTAGTATGAATGTTTCTGAATGCCTTAAAATTCATATGGGAAATGAATTAATCATTTTTCCTTATTTTCTTGTTGACAAAGTCTTCCTTCTCATCCAATCAAAGTGAAGGCTACATACTGGGTTACTAGCTGTGCTCAGTGAATTCTGAGTAGCACCCATCAGCTGAGAGTTTGTCACAGAAAATATTTGCTGGAACGTTCAGTATGCAGAATGCATTAGAATGAAATCAGAATTTATTTGCAAGTGATTCAGTGGCTGCAGAAATGTCTGCATTTATGAGTGGTTTAACAGTCTCCACACACGTTCATGATTTGTACTGGGCACATCTGTCATTTAATTAAAAAAAGGAAATATGAATTGACTGTATAGATTTGAGCAAGCCATGTGGATTTTGGTAGGGTAGTAGCAGACATGACAGCCCTCTGCACATTGTTAGAACATGTAACTTATCTGAGGAATGTGGACAAACTCTGACATTATTATTACTACTTCTAATATGACCAGATTCTGCAGCCCTTACAAATGCACACTCCGAACTAAAGCCCAAGAAAACTGCACATATGTTTTTGTTTGTATGGGACAGAGTAAAGTACAGAAGAAGACTCATGTGTGTACTTTTCTGTTCATGCATATTAATGACATATATGCATATTCATCTTTGTTGTAATATGTATTGTATTCCAGTACAGTACAGTATGTGTATTATTTTATGTTAATACATTTTCCCTGACTGCACAGCATTTTTCTTCTCTACTGTATGAGACACATTTTCTTCAAGAGAAATCTGGTATTCACATAATCTGAATGTATCTTGAGGAGATTTTGTCCTCTATCTACAGTGGAATCTGAAATCAAGTCTTTCACAAATAAGCTAGGTAGGAAGGAATGAAAGAAATGTCTTCATTCTCTTCCTCTCTTTTATAATATTTGGTCATCATTTGGATATTGTGAAGTATTGTGACTATGCAGATTTTACATGATACTTTCAATTCTTTTTCTGCAGTTACTACAATATCATTGCTACTGACATTATTGATAAATTTGTATAAACTAAATCTTGATCTGATAATGCAGGACTCTCCTATCTGGTGATCCAAATCCTGCTGACTACCCCTTCTTTATGCATGAATGACAGCGTGTGCAAGTGCCTTCCATATGTGCTCCAACGTTTATAGGTCAGGGCTGACCTTTGGATAGTCTGGGAAGGCACCTGGTATCTGACAACACGATCAGGGCTCAGAGCACAACTGAACTGCTGTGAGATTAGCATTAGTTCTGCAGTTAGGCTGTAATTACATGGCTGGTTTGTGATGGAAATTACTGGCTACACTGCGGGGTCCTGCAGCCACTTGGGACCACATTCATAGGGTTAACATGCACTTTAGTTTCCTTATTCATCCTTTCTGTGTGTATCCAACCTCCCAAAGTAATTTTCCTGAGGTGGATTATTTGAAGGACATTACATGTCCACAGCATGGACATGTTCCATATGATCAAATAATGAACATCCTGTGAGCAGTTTTTTGGAAGGCCAAAATGCCTGTTGGCACAGCTGCATGGAGTCATTAGCATTGCACCGGTGGGAGAGCCAGCCCCCAGTCCCTGTTTAGGGATTTGACAGGTCACCTCACCTTGAGGACATTCTGTCTTCTCCAGGGACATGAATTCGGAACTGACGGTTGTTTCAGTGGCACGAGGTTGACAATTTGGTTTTTAAAGAGTTACCCCATAATGTTAAACTAGTATCTTGCCTTAATGTGAAATCTTGATGCAGTGTATCTTATGATCTATTAATCTGGGGAAAAATGTAAACCAAAAGATAATAAACATAAACAGTGATTAAACCACAAACATTCCTCAGAGTAAATGATCATATAATTAAACTTTAACTTCACAATGCAGATTCTTTTAGTGCATAATTGAAATTGTGTAAGATGCTTTGGCAATATGTTTGACATTAACTGAAAGCAAGTAATTTTAGGAACCAGGATCTGATCTTTCTCTTATTGACATCATTTGCGCAGCTTCCACAGCTGTGTCTATACTACAGCTTCTTTGTGGTGTGCTTCACAGACACTCCTGGAGAGTCCCTGGCACCATGCTGGAAGGACATGGGTGAGTGTGCCATGCCCCTCCAAAGCTGAGATCCTTTCAAGTGAAACCCAAGCAGACAGGGAACACAAGGATCTGCAGGGTGATGGGCTGCAGAAGACAGGGACATGGAGCACCAGGGGGCTGCCCAGCAGATCTTCCCACAGCTGGCATCCCCTCCTGGGGGAGTGAGTGGCCATACTGAGTTCAGCCAGAGGCCCATGTAGGCTACTTTTCTGCTGAAAGTGTATGCTTGGGAAAAGTAAGAAAAAGGACTGCTCTCAAATCTACTGAGACTGGACGACAGTTTGCAGCTTCCTTCACCTTGCTCCCTGCACAAGGCTTTCTACACATCTTAGTCACAGGAAATACTTTCATAGTCCACGTTTCATGTGCCCATGTTGCCAGCTCTGGGGCACTACCTTCGCAGCAGCTGTGGTCCCACATCCTCACGGTGATCAGGCAGGAGCCTCCTCACAGGGGTGCTGCTGCACACCTGAGACCCAGCTGGGAAGACATCTCTCATTTGTCTTCCTTGTGCTAGTCCCAGATGATGGCCTGGGCCCTTATGGGCAGTCTTAGAACCAACAAAGGCCCTCCTGGTAGAACTGTACCTGCTGTGACTACACTGCAGGTAGGCTTGTGCTTGGCTCTCTATTTAAGAGTAAAATAAAATAGAATACACATTGATGATAAGTGAAGACAGAAAACAGGAGACAGGCCCTCACTGAAGAACTCTAGGGACTGACTGCCTTGGCCACATTAATTAAGAACCATCAGCAGCCATAGCCAGCATGAGCTAAACAACATTGGTTCCGTAGTACTGCATGACTGCATAAACAAGAATAATAACAAAATATGGAAATACCCATAAATACAAAAATTAAAAAAAAAATTCTCATATCTCTTTACTGTGCTCTGGAATTAGGCTCTTTGAGAAAACTGGGAATTTGGGATTTATTGGAGGTTACAGCATTGCCAAGCTGTGTTTCCCAGAGCATTTGACAATAGCCTCTGGAGAGCTGGCTGGTTACATTCTAATGACTCCATTCTTCCCAGCCACAAAATTACAGCCACAGGAATCAAGAGTTACATTCAGTACATTCTTAGCATAGTAGGTCCTCATACTCTTTCCATAGTGAGGAGAGGCAATTTCTACAAAGACTGTGACAGAGAGTAGCATCCAGAAGATCTCTGTCCATGAGGACATCCTGAGTTTAAAGTTACGGACCAACCTGAGAAAAATTCTGTAAACTTGCTTAAAGCTGGTAGAAGTTCACCTGACTGGCACTTGGGCAATAGGGGTTTCCCAGAAACAGGATCTGGTGGATTTGTGAAGATAGCTCCTTCTGAATCAAACTAAGAAAGACTTTGTTCTGTGATAAGAAACAAATGTACAAAGATTTTTATTGACATTCTTCTTTCTATGCAAACCTGATTTTAAGTAGTGCTGAACTCCTTATAGCATGAGACACAAAGGACACTTAGTCTGCAGTTCAAAATCCAGGATTTGTCCACAAATGACTTAAAACTTTTGATAGTTGATATTCAATGTGACTGGTCAGCATACATGGCAAACAGCTGTCAGAGAGTGACAGCAAGCTGAATTTGTTTCACTCCCTTGCTATTGTCAGTCATTTGAGAAAAACCTTATTTTTGGAAATTATCTTATGTTTAAAAAGAACAATTGACAATCAGCTAGGGAACAAGAAAATCCAACTTTTTCCATTAGTGTTTTTCATAATCAAAGTAAAAGCCAGGTAAAACTGTCTTTCAAATGTATCTTATTTTATCATTAAAAAACCCCTCAGATTATATATCTTTATGGCCCAGGTTTAAACCAAATTACCAATGCCATTGATCACAAAGGTAGAGTTTCGGAGTTCTAATTAAACCCAAAGTAAAAAACTTGTAAAAATTCCGTAAGTAATTCACACACTCCTGATTTTCAGCCACAGATAGATGATAATCCCTGATTCTAGTGACTCTGATACCACATGGCATAGTACAATATTCAAACAGGTTAAAATCATGTTGGTACAATTTAGACAGAAGAGTAGTGGACTCTCAGAAAAAAAAATATTTTGGAAAATACCCATTTATCAGATGCTTTTCTCCATGTGAGTGGAGATATTTGGGAATATTCTGGAAATATTCTGTGAGAACCCTGAATTGCTGACAATAATTGCAGAGCCTGGAAATGGCTATTTCAGAGGCTTGGCCCAGGGTTCTGCAGAGCACTGCAGAGCCTTTTCTCCTCTTCAGGGGAGAAGCTGAATTTCTTTCTGCTGCACTGCTGAACTGTTTTCTGGCTAACATAAACATACAAAGGACTAGTTACTGTTGAGAAAGTGGACCTGGAGGAAAGTTTAGAGACATCTCTTCTTGAAGAGAAATTGCAGCAGCACTGGGGGCACCTCAGAACTGCAGCCAGCTCTTTGTGCTTCTGGGCAGCTCTTGGTGCTGCAAAATGGCTTGTCCTGTATTTAACTCAGCAAGGAGACAGCAGGGAATGTGTCTGCTGTCTATGAAAGGCTGACTGCACCAGGCAAGGTAGCTAGGACACTTCACGAAAGGTAATAAGAAGTTTAGAGCTGAGAAGAGGCTGTGCTTTTTCACATGACAGGGAGTGAATTTGTGGATACAGCTGCACCACAGTCTTACCACTCAGGTGCTAAAAGGACACTAAAAGGATAGAAATGGGACTAGAAATATTTAATGGTGGGGAAATCTGAAGAGAATCTTAAAGTACCACTCTTTCAGAGAAAAATAAATCATCCTGATGAAATAGGAAGTTCTTGCACTTTTCTCCCTCATATTTTTGGTATTTTCCCTCTTCAGAGACTGGATCCCATATTTAGCAGGGTTGCTAGTCAGAGCAGATGCAAGGGTAGCATGTCTTATTTCCTCACAGCAATCTTTCCTAAAATTCAGAGTAAGTTAATGACATTTCACTAAACCGAATATGTGGTAAAAAAAAGGCAAAAATGGTGCATCAGTCTGATTGAATACTTACTGATACAATGAGTCTGAAAAACACATGCATTGCTCCAGCCACAGCTTGAGCTGTGAACAGTTTATCTTTCCATTTATAGGAAAGGTCAAGGAAAGTTTGAGACACCTTTTCAAGAGGCAGCTTTTCTTCTACTTCCCAGCCACAACATTTGTCTGGATGCCCAAGTGTAGGGGCTGCTGAAAGGAAGCTCCCCTGTCAGTCCATCACATCTGGGATGTGCTGTGTCCCAGAACCCATATTTGCCATCCAGGCACACTGCAAAGTATTTCCCTGGGCTTTGGTGTCGGGGAAGAAGGAGGATGTAGAAGGGTGGGATGCTTGTAACCCAGACTTGGGGACAGACAGCTTTCCTTGGACACTGATGAGGGATGGAAGTGGGCTGCATATGATGGGTTTTTTTTGGGGGGGGAGTTAATTAAGCACTATCCAGAGGGTGGGATAAAATTATCTGTTAAATAGTCTCAAAATGCTCCTAGGAAAATAAAGCAATATTTCTATCTTGCACTGCCAGTGCCAGAATACTGCAAAGCAGGCATCATTTCACACTCCTGCTGGGCATTTCAGGGCTTTGTAAGCACATATGCCCCATTTGGAGCAGTGTATCTCTATGCTGCTGTTTAAGAAAAGAAGCATAAAAATGGGAGACATCCCAGCCCAATCGAGTCCTTGCAATGAGGGAAACTCTGACAGCGATTGTTCAAATGAAAAGAACTAAATAGTTCAGCTGATCTCTTCCATTTGTATGAGGTTTAGGTACCAGTTGCTATGGCAGTAAACGATGTCAAATTGTGTCCTTTTTAAATCTGCAGAATTCTTTTGTATTTAAGCAACACAGAGTGACAGAGTGTGTTTGTAGTTAGTGCCAGGCATACATTTGGTTTATTTTGTTTTGTAGCTGAGCAGTGTCCTATTTAAGCTTTGTTTTAGATTGGCTGAAGATTTCAGCAGGTATTTAATTTCTAAGTTGTTTTTGCCTTTAAAATGGCCAAGTTTTAAAATATAAGTTTTTAACATGTAAAGCATTTTAGCTAGTTCCATTTTGACTCATTCAAAATATCCATGGAATAAGATCTGACTTTATAAAAGCTTCCAGAATCCAAACTTTTTCAGTATCTATTTTAACTTCTAGAAGAGCTGAATAAATAAATTCAGCCATATGCATTTTTAAGCACAGTTTCTTCAGTCTTTGCTAAAATACTGTTCCCACAAAGTTCATTCTAAGTGGTTGTAAAGATAATCTTATCTTTGGGAATTTGCAGGAATCAGTCCAACATGTATGTATGTTTATAATGATTTTTTAAATAAAATTATTAATATGTTATAGTCATTCACCCTCTGCTGCCTCCCACTTTACAGAATAGTTATTAGGCTCTCACTGAGAACTGGTCTCTAAGAAACATCACAAAGAAAATAAGGAAGGAGGGCCAGCAGCAGAATGCTTGAAGATAACCGTGCTGAGGATGCTGAAAAAGAAATCAGCAAGATAGGAAACAAGGGGATTTGGAGGTCAGCAGAGCGGGAGTGAGCAGGAAATGGAGGGAGGAACTGAGTGTCAGGAGCAGCTGATAGATTCATTGCCCTGCATTTTCTTAGGATAATACTTCCTCAATCGGTATCAACAGCTGAGGTTGCATTGCCTTGCATCTTAAATCTCCTGTCTGTGTACCTGACAAACCCTGCCCAGTGACTCTCACACACATTCCTTCTGCACATCTTAAACAGTCCAAAATCCTCATTATTCTGTAATACGGATGTAAAAACATCCAGGGACAAAAGGAGGAGGAATACTTGCTTCACTAGTGACATTTAGAAAATGCAAGTTCTTGCTAAAAAAAGACCTGCTTTATTGCAGAAGACTTTTATAAGACTGGCCACCTGAAATTTAATTTTTCTTCTTTCATGTATAATTATATAATAAAGAATATGAATCTTTCTGAAAGAAAGGAAAAGGTGAAGGTTTATCCATGGGTTACTTCACTACAAATATGAAAGGCTTTTCACATTTTAGAGAAATAAATTTATTTTCTTTTATTAATTTTATTTAATTTTATTTATAAATTATTAATATTAATATTGATTTAACAATTCTTAATTTAATTTATTTTATTTAATAATTTTATTTTAAAACCAGACTTGAAAGACTGTATTTTATTAGAAAACTAATGTTGAACAAGGGTTTGAATAAATACAGCAAATCAGTGTTTTAGAACATACTAAGTGAATGATTTGCTAAAACTGGTCATCTACTAGTGGGTAGAAAATGAAAGGCAAGTTTTCAATTTTACAACATAAACACAGTTTATTCACATTTCATGCACACACGCAGTATAAAAAAATGGCATATATATTTATTTGGCACTGTAAATGCTAAATTAATTTTTAAGAAACTGCTTAGACTTGATCTCATTAAATAGTCTTCCTTGCTGTTCACTGTGGCACACACACACAAACTGTAACATCTTCTTACAGCTGGTTAAAAGGAGAGTTTATAGGTTTAATCAGTATCTGTTACCCATGTGCAAATATCAGCTGTGTGTGCTGAACTAAAAGGAACAAAAACCTTAGAGCAACTGATACCATATTTGCAAATACTGTCTTAATATTGATTTCCCTCAATACCCTTCACTAAGTTGAATTGAGGACCATGCCCAGCTTGGGATGGACACATGGGGACCTGGTACTATGCTAGACAGACCTTTCCTCTGCCTCAAACTCTAATGGTTTGCTTTATTAATGATCCTTAAGCAGCTTTTCTAGGCCACTGACACATCCCTGTGACTGACAGAACAGGGTTTGAGGAGCCCCTTGTCCCTCTGCATGTTGCTCCTGGTCCCTGCTCCCACAGTGTGTTCCTCCAGTGTGCACAGTTTTCCCCAGGAGGGTCTGTGTCCTCATGCTGTCTGTCTCAGGTGCTGATATTAAGCAACCTATGAATGTGTAAAATGTGACCCAAATGTGTAATCCTGTGAAAATGTTTCCAGGTTAACTTGGCAAAATGTATTTTTCATAAATGGATGTTGATTGGCATTTCTTTTATTACCTTTTAAAACTGTTATTAATAGAAACCAGGAGTAGTTGCTCCACTGTCTTTGCTAGCAGGCTGCTGGGAGTGTAATTGCTCAGGATGTCTGCTTACACTTCTAATGTATTGTCACAAACTCAGCTGCCTTTAATCCTCTGCAGTTACTGGGTGTTTCAAAACTTACTGGAAATGATGAAGAATACTAAAGAGATCCTTGTCTGGCTCTTTTAAAATCCATACATGGGAATAGTCTGATTTTGTTGTTGTTAAATCTTCATTTGGAATCTGCTGCTTAGCATCCTCTTTAGAAATGGTTATAATGGTATGCAAAGTATTTTATCATATATATAAATCTGTCTTTCTCCCAACCAAAAGGCCAGAAATGTTTCAGTACTCCTGCCCTCTGCACTAAAACCATTGTTAGGAGCTCTTTGATTTTAATTATGCTTAAATATTTTTTGTCATTAATCTTTTTTTCCCTATAGATATTATCATGTCCTGTTTCCTGCCTTATTCACTTCCCACTGTACGATGACATTTGACGCTGTTGACTTTCTTGATTTTCCATTTGTTTTAATAATTTTTATTTAACATTTTTTTATCTAATTTTTTTTTAAAGCATAGAACATTGTCTCTCTCAACTGCAGATTGCTGGCACCCAAGAGTGTTCTTAAATTCTCAATTAGCATATGTATTTTTATCTCCAAAAGAAATTGTGGGCTTGGTGGCAGTAGTACTGTTTTAAGATTCATAGCCATGTGATCAGACTAGACAATCAGAAAGGCACACTTTGGCCTTGCAAGCAGTAGGAAAATTCATGAGTACTGCACTTGGATCATGAATATAGAGTTGCATATTTGTTTCCTGAGCTTGCATGGATAACATTCCTCTACAGCTGTTCTAGTAAAGGAGGCTGAGCCTTGTCCAGAAATTTCATGCCTGCACTGCTTTGAAGTGTAGCTTGTCAGTAAAGGATTTCTGTTAAGTGTTTCAGGCATAAAACCTTCTGTAGGCCTGTGAAAATGCTTGGGTGCCCTTTGTTTTATTTCTTTTGCAAATGTGTTTTGCAAAGTGTTTATAACTCTTACCCTGAAAACAGCATTTTTTACTTTTCAGGAAGGAACACTATTTCTCTTTGGAGGCTGGATGACTACAGCATCATTTTTCTCAGCTATGCCCTAGTAATACACAGGTGGGTATGGGAAAGTCATGATGTCAAAGAAAAATGGCAATTGCCAAATCCAGAACAAATGAAGGACTCATCTTTTGATAAGTATCCTGAAAGGTTACTTCATATGTCTTCATGCCACAGGATGCTGTGGAAAATATTATTATAGACCTGTTCAAAAAAGGATTTGATAGATTAATGGAATACAAGTCTAATGAGGGATATTAGATAGAACAAAACCATCTCTCATTCACCCAGAAAGCCAAACACTGGGAATATCCCAGAGAAAGCACCACTTTCTGTCTGCCTGGGGTTTCCTGGGCATCCACTGCTGGGCACTTCTGGAGGCTCATGCTGGAGGAGGTTGACTTTTGGTCTGACCCACATGGCTGCCCTCTGCAATTAATCCTGTTTGAGTCAACAGAAATAGTAGAACAATTTGGACTGGCAGCGAGGCTTGACCAGCATGGGTTTTGGTTGAAGTATTTATAATTCTGATAAACCAAGACTGAAATTAAAGAATAAAGGAAACAATAACTCTTCCCTTGCTTCTTCTTATTGTGGTTTCATTCCTTTGTTTCTTGATGTGGATTCCAGAAAATTAATTGAGCATTAAGACCCAAAGAGCAGTACTTTTGGGGCTGATTATTGCATGCCTCAGCTGCTGTAATAAAGTATGAGTTAATGACTTTAACCACCTGAAAAGTGTAACAATTTCCCTGTAAATTCAGTGCCTGGAGTTACTTATTGTCTGATCACTTGGTCTGTAGCTCAGGAAAAAGGAAGAATTGAAAAAGCAGAAACTTACTGCTGTTGTATTTAAGAAGTGCTAAATAAAAATATGTTTAAAAATAAATCCACATTCTTGTACTTCCTGGACATTATTGTCCTGTGCGTGACGTACCTGGCAGTGAGTCAGCCCATTGCTTTCACATCTGAAGTTTGGAAGCTGTTTCATAACTAAAGAGAAAGCTGTGACCAATCTGTAAAGTCAGCCAGGCCTGAAGCAGGCAGCACCACACATTGTAATCCTGGTGTGAGGCCAGGCTTGGCTGGTATAGGGAATGCTGTTGAACTGAATTTTGAGCGTGCCGCGAGTGTGCTTCTTGTAGGCCAGTCAGTGCAATCAGTAACTCTTCCTCTCAGCTCCGTTTGCAGGAAATGAGCAAAAATCCTGTCTGTTTTGGGTACTTTTCAGTATAAAACAGAAGAAGGGGTAAGCTGAAATTCAGCATCCCTCATGTTCCTGGAACCCTGCATTCCTTACATAAGAGTGGGTTTTTTTGATACACATAGCTGCATTTTTAAAACGTTGAGTGACTGTCCAGTGAAAGTTTCAAGGTTGTGCCTTGAGAGATCCCCAGGTATGTGAGGAGCTGGAAGGCTTGCTTTTGGTTCTCAACCTCTTCAAGACGAAGACCATCCTTTCACCTTGACAATACTTGGGGTAATGGTGTCTGCTCCTCATTGCAAACTGTGCCTGTGTAATACCGTGTAATACTGTATGTAATAACCAGTATGCATAATAACAGCAGCAACAAAAGGTGGAAGCTCGTGGAGACAAAGGATGGTGACTTGCAGTAATTTATGTTGTTTTCCCAGCTTTGTCACACACTTGATGTGTGACCTTGAAGAAGTTATTTAATCTCTTTCTGGCTTAATGTTCCTCCAGAGACACAGGATAACAGTGCTTAGCAAGGGTGTCAGGAGGCTTAATTCAGAAGCGTTTGTGAAGCCTGCCAGTCTCCACAGAGAGTCCACATTCTCAACATGGCAGAGATGATTGTCCTGGTGGCAAAGGACCCATGGAGAATTCGAACAGGTCATCAAAACAAGAGGTTTTCTGCTGAAAAATGTCAGACTGACCCTTTCTGCCACCTCCCCATAGCTTGGATACAGATAAGGCAAAATGAAGGAATTCCTGTCTGAAGCAACACCACAACAGGAAATATTCCCTTTAAGTAAGCAAAACCTTGAAGCTGAATGGAATAAAAAGCTAGCCCTGAGAAAACTGGCTATTGTAATTGCTAAGACCCCAAACATCCTCTGCTCTACACAAGTGGTCTCTCTGCCATCGTCATGGCTCTCAGCCTCCAGCAAGGGCTGAAATGAGAGCACCACTAGCCAGGACCCAGACTTTGCCATGCCAGGTCCCTCCCCTACTAATGGCTGCAAATGCAATTCCTTTGGCAGCAGCGACCCAGGGAGTCAGCTGGTGAGCTCCTGAAAGGCAGGGCAGCTGCCAGGCCCCGTTATCTCCTCAGGCACGGCTGGGAGCTGCCTGGGGATGTGATTTACAGTGTGAGGCTGAATCCCCCTTGTTCTGTGAGGGGCATGGCAGAGGTGAGGAGCATCACCTTGCCCAGGAAGGGTCGGCCAGAGCTGGGGTCCTGACAGTGAGGGATTAAACCAGTGACATACTGGGATGTGATACAATCCAAACCTCCTTCTTGGACAAATCTGCAGCTTGGAGGATCTAACTTTAAAGTGCGTCTGGGAGATACCACCCTTCCTTTCTCTGGGTTTATCCTTGCAGCAAAGTCTGGCTGCACAGTGCCCTGTGGACCTGCTTGCACTTTCTAGCATGCAGAGTTACGCCTTTCCCAGTGAACTTCTGAATCATGTCACCACTGTATATTTTATTTTATTACTTTTAAAAAATTTTATTGCAGAAGCCTTATCCTTTAAGTCAGAGACTCTTGCCCAAAGACACTGCTCTGCAATCCCTCAGGGAATCACAGCTCCTCCTCTGAAGAGCCCAGACTCTAAAGTCCATGTTTCATTTATGGACAGCCCCCTCTGAGCACATCTGCCAGAAATGCATACATGAACATGTACCCAGAGGAGTAAAAGACTGTCACTAGTTTAAGGGAGCACTGTCCATCTTTCAGATGGCTTACTTGCTTCCTCAGGTAAGTATTGACAAGGAGATGTTGAACCCCTGGTTTCAACTAGCTCGTAATGAAATGCAAACTCTAACACTTGGAGCATTTTGCTCTTTTGAAACCTCCCTTGTAAAATTTTAGGTTTTCAGATCAATGTCTGGAGTATATCCATTCAGAGATCTGGGGCAGCGCCAGTGTACTTAATATGTAGAACAAGTCAGGAAAGATACAAAAGAAACTGAAGTGGCAACAGTTAGACACTTGTGTTTGGTATAGAACTCTGCATTTTGTTTAGCTTTTTCATTGTGTCCCTTCTCAAGAACACTGCTGAATGGGGATGGCTTGGTAAACCTGACAAAAGGGTTTCAGCATTTTATAACATTTGGCATGGCTTTCAGAGAAGTGAACTGCGTGCCACAGAAGGAGTTTTCATCTGTGGCACCACTGGATGTGCTGGCCTTTCATTTCACTGACATGCATGCTGCCTGGTGTTGAAATGCTACAAATTTCACTGAGGTTTTTTTGGCACCAAATCCCCTGGTGACAGTAAATATGGCATATGAGGGAATCCAGATCAGAAGTTATTTATGCATTGCTTTACATCACTGCAAGCTTGCTGGATATGTTTTGCAAACTGCAAGAAGAAAAAAGAAGAGAAGAAGTCAGAGTTTTAAAATATACTTCTTATTAGTACACTTTTCAGTAATGACAAACCAGGATGAAATTTCAGTTTCATGATTTTAGACAATGAGTGTATTTAATCACTGCAGTTGCAGGAATAAATACCAGACTAAGAAAGTGGTCAGACAAGAGAACCAAGAGAAATGTTCTGATTTACTATCTGCTGGAATGACATTGCAGTTATTTGAGATAAAAATGGTCCAAATGAATTAAACAAATAAAGCCTGAAACTTTCATATGAACGAGATGACTATTTCAAGAAAACCACGTTCTAGCCTCAGACTGGTCCATTGTATTTTCTTGCTTTTTCCTTTTTTACAGTAGCCTCAAAATTTATTTAATAAAGGTGCCTTTAAGGATTCTGTTTATTATTAGTAAAAAGTTAAGAAAATAAATTAGAGGTTCAAGAGGGAGTGAAAGCTGTGTGTCTATTGAAAGGTGCCCGACTGGATCGCAGAGCTAGTGCTGCAAAAGGCTGACCTGAAAATAATCAAAATGGAGAAGTTCCAGATTTATTGAATTTTCTCACAGAAGACCACTTAAACACTAGAAACTTTCTGTTTCTGAAATGCAGCCATCCTTACTATCTGGAAAATGTAGAGTCTGTAAAGTGAGAGATGAGCAAAAGCTCTTGGAAATGTTTTTTTTTTTTTTAATGAAAGAAAAAATGAAGTCCCCACTCAGTCTTATTTATGCAAACCAGAATTTCAAAATAATTGTGTGAACTTTGAAATGAGTGCCCATTCCTTTTTTCCAAAAGCCCTCTTCAGGCTCCTCCATTGATGTGTCAAACAGAAGTTTTTTCTGTTCAGCAAATAGCCTTCCTTTCTCTTTGGTAAATAATGAAGCTTCTTTGCTTTGGGACAGGGTATTTCCAGTCCATTTCAAGGTCTGAAATGTCTTCAAACCCCTGACTGGTTTGTTGAATCTAAATACATTCTCCTGAATCTTATTTTGGCAGGTTTAATCATTACCTGGCTGAGTTCCAGGGCTAAGTATGTGGGGTTGTAGAATTCATTTGATATCTTGAACCTGGGGAGTTTCATTACCTGACTATCACTCTGGTAGAAAACACTGCACAAGTTCTAAAATTTAATTTCATGCTCCATTTGTTTTTGTGTCGCTGCTTGTTCTGTGACACTCAGACCTGGAAGTCTGTCTGCCCTTCCCTGCACATAAACGTGTAGAAAGACAGCAACATTTGGATAGAAATTTTAATTCCCAACTTTCCAGTATCTGCTGAAAAACTCTGCATTAATTGCAGCCTTGCCTGTCTCAATTATCAAGACAGCAGTAGGTAGCAGAGGATGTTAGAACACTCTCCCAGGGAGTGCAAGATGTCCAAAAGAAAAATAAGAATGCTTTCCTACCTTTAACCATAGCACAGCAGAGGGCAACAAATGTAGCCAAGGTTATTCCAATCAATACACATTTAATTATTATTTAATTATTGAACATTCCTGTCTGAAGCTGACCAATCAGATTACAGATTCTTGTCAAAAGCTAGATGGATAAGTTTCCATCTGGATGGATGGATTGTGCCTACAACAAGCGGTAATTCAGACAAAGGGACATTCATCATTTTTAATTGACGAAGGCTGGCCCCTCAATATGATTATTCAAATCCTAGTGCCAACTAATGAATCTGCAGTGCAACACCATTGTAGCATTTTGGCCTGAAGTTAGTGCTTCTAAACTACCATTTAATTGTTTCACTTCATATAATTTGGATTTATGAATAAACATGCATTTTCCTCGGGGCTTTTCTAACCCTTTCTTGCTGTGGTGAGCAAAATAAAACTTCAATTTTCGTTTTGACTGAAGTGTTTTGACTGAAGCACTGCTGATTTTCTAAATTCTAATAAGAATTTCTCAGGGTAACATCACTGTCACTGCATGGACTCTGTTTGCTGAAATCTGTGATTAAAAGAGCAAATGGAAAATACAATTCAGTGTGCTGTTTTTCCTAAAGTCCCTGCTGCTTCTACAAGTTCTTAATTTAAATACCATTGGCTTTATTTGAAAACAGTTCTGCTCAGAAATATAGTGTAGAACAACATACAATAATCTTTGCCAGCTCAATGTCTTTATCAAATTTTTTAATTAACTTCAATTAACTAGCATGAATTCAACAGATTTTCAAATTACCCAATTGGTGATTTTTAAATTATTTTTGCTACTTTTCTATTTTTTTTGTATTTTTGTTGCTCCCTTTGAAAATTCTGTACTTGAAAAATAATCTATAAATCCAAAATGGTAAGACTAATTTTAAAGATACAAGCTGTCATAGACTGTGTTTGCAAATACAATTGCTTTGCCTTAAATTGTATATTAATGGGAGAAGGTACAGAGTAATCAGCTAAGCTTGCAAGTTTCAACTTGAGCATTTTGGGATTTTTTTTTTTCCCACATATTGCAGTTCTTGCTATTAAAAGTAAACAAAGAATGTTTCATTTTGAAAATCTTGTTGTGTAGGCAAAAGCTGATGATGATTTGGGTCTTGCTACTTCCAAGAGCATCCAAATCATATACTGGTGTCTCATAAACATCAACAGAGCCATCTGCAATCTTTAGTCCAGGTGAAGAACTTGAAAGCCAAGGGGAGCCTCTTTATAAACAGCCAATGAGAAACTGAACATCAGTGAACTGAGTTTTTAATTCAATCACTTAATGTTATGGATAGAGTGTGGGGAAAAAAATAAAAGTGTAAATTCTTGTATACATACCCCTGATCACACTTAAATTACATTTGGCATGTCTCTGGTTTGAGAGCTGAAACTTGGTTTGTGTTACTTGAAAACCCCAAAAGTTTGAGGGAGTTCATCAATTAATTTTTCATATGACAGATGTTGGAGATAACCTGTTGAATTTCTCATATTTCTTTAATGAAATGGTAAGAATTTATAATACAAATATTTGGCAATAAGAAGAGCCATATGAATCAAAAACCTACATATTGTTTGATATATTTTTGAGTGGGTTGAAAACCAGTGGTTTCTGCTGGAAAGACATGGTAACAAAAAAAGTTACAGGCAGAGGAAAAGGTGTTTTTTGCATAGATTTGAAGATAATTTTGAAGGTCATAAAAGCAGATGTTCAGTCCTGACAGGGTAGGATATCCTAAAAGTAAAATGACTGGTTTCAATTACAAATGCAGACTGTGATTCAGTTAAAATTAGACCACAAGAAACTGCAGCTGTTTGAAGTAGGATAGCCAACTGTGTTCCAGCCCATCTGCTAAACTCCACTGTTTTTTTTTTCAGGGATAGAACAACATATACGTGAGATAAGAGAAGTTATTCAAGATAAGGAATGACACAGTTCCTTTCGTAATCAGTCATGGCCAACACCACTTTGCTGTGGCTGTCATGGTGTGTAATATATCCCTCTTTCCATCACATCCCCAAGACATAGATGTGGGGCCTCTCTTGCCAGGAGAAATGTGGGGATTAGCACTGTAAGGTATTTATTGTTGTCCTGAATATTGTGCTATCTATTATGGGTAAACAAGACCATCACTTGGATGCCTGCCCATCCCAAACATTTGGGGTGTTTATTAGTTTATCTTTTCCTTGGGGGTCTGTTTGGGGATCTTTTTTTATTGCTTGTTTTCATTTTTTTATTTTGTTTTGTTTTGTCCATTTTTGTTTGTTTGTTTGGTTGGTTGGTTTTGGTTTTTTATTCCTTAAGAGTGTGTGGATGATATTCTGGTCACTTAAAGGCTTGTCCTACAAAGACTTCTTAGCCTTTCTTTGAGGCATGGATGACTATATATTTCAGGACTCACACTAGAAATATATGTGCTGTGTGTCAAAGGAAAGCTGGTTTTGTGTTTAACTTTGCAAGGAGAGTGTTTGCACAGGAGACATTAGTGTGATTTACCAAGGGTGTTCAATCCCTGAACTCACAGAGAATGCATTGCCCAGCTGTTCAGGAATTGCATTGGATCAGCCCTTGCCTTTTCCTCCTTAAGCAGATATTGCTTATGGGCATATGGCTGCAGAAAAGGTCACTACTTTTGCAATGAATGTTGGGTTTTCCATCTCAGAGTCAGGTAAAAGTCAGTTCTCCCATTGCTTGGGATGGATCCACCCCAACCAGCTTCAGAGATTTTCATAAGTGTTACCAAGGAAGCTCATAGAGTACTCAGGATTCCTAATCATTATGTTGAGAAAAAACACAAACCCCCCAAACATACCCACAATGCAAAGTGCTCTGAAAGTGCTTGGGAAGAGGAAGATTTGTGTTACAGCTGGATAGCAGAGAACAGTGCTGAAAGAGAAATAGAAAACAGGAGTGACATCAGCATGGGAAGGGCTCAAATTAAAAAGTAGAGAAAAGACTGTGAGAAGCATATAGATCTGTGAATAATTTAAGAGTGAGAAAGTGGAGGAGTCAGCAATACATGAAAAACTGCATTTCTAGAAATTAATATGTCTTAATGATACTTATTCCTAAAATTATGCATTAAAATGCACTTTCATGTGTACGCAGGTATGAATGCGGAGTGTACAAAAGAGTGCAAGACAGTGCTGCTATAAATGTCTGAACATTTGGAGAAGCTGCTGTTCTGCATCTGTGTTCCTCAGTTAGACTTGGGCAAGAGTTCTGGGTGACAGTTCAGGTTTCCTGGCATTGCTGTAGCCACACCAGCGCTAGGGGTGGCACAGGCAGCAGCTGTGCACGGCCTGCTGGGTGAGGCATCTCCAGAGCGTGCAGGCAGCATCCTCCCACCCTCCCCGACAAGGACAGCGTGCTGGCACTCACAGCTCAGCGTGGAAGAGCACCTGACCCTCAAAATGCTGGGGAACAAACCTCAAGCAGCTGCACAAACACAGAGCTGACTACCAGGTTGTGTAAGGGTGCTGAGCTTGCTTGACCTGACCACACAAGCAGGACTACTGAACTCAACGCTGACAGTAAGGGCAGGAGGAGCTGTGTAGGTGTCCTTGGCAAAAATGGCTGAAAGTGCCAACTAGTTAGATTTCTAGATAAAATCCAAATGTGCTTTTTAGACTCCTTGATTATTCCAAAATACAAGGAATTAAAGAAACATTTTCAATGACCTTTTTAAGGATAATTTGATATGAAGGATCAAGGGCATGTCCAGTCTTTGAGAAAAGTGACGGTGTTTTCAAACACAGCTTTGCCTGAGGTAGGTAGTGCCTTTCAATGCATTTGAATACAATATTTAAGCAGGTAGCTGTCAATAGGGAGAGGCCAGCCACAAAGCTGGTGCAGTCAGAAGGTTCTGCATTCAGGATGCTGCCTCCAGCCTTGACACAAGTGAATACCTGATTAACAGGTGATACCATTTACTGTAAACAGTCATGTGGCTGTCTGGGGCAGCTGCTGTCTGCTAAACTGTTTGCAAGAGCTAATGTGTTCTTTATAAGTTTTGTCTCCAGGTTCTGCAAGACATTTTGTGAAACTCATAAAAATCCCTGGGCCATACCTGGAGTATCATAAAGGTGGCCACTGCTGCATGGGGAATGACAACTCGGCTGTGGGAGCAGGTTTGAGCACTCTACACACCTGCAAAATTTCAAAGGGGAAACAGGCAGGCTTTTCAAACTTCTGGCAAATCCTGTTGTATCAGGTCCCTCTATTTTTCTTTTATTATATTTTCAGTAACTTTAATAAGGGTCCTATGATTAACAGCTTGAAGGAATCAGGATATTAGAGGAAATAAAAAGGAAAAGACAACAGTAATAGGCCTCTCCCAGTTTCAGTGCTATGTCTGAAATAAATCTATGTAATCTGAGATATTTTAAATAATTACCTGGTGTTTCATTACCTAGTACCTCTTTGCAAGCTTGTTTTTGTGCTCCTGCAAACCCAGATCCCACCCAAATTCTTCCAGACTCACGCCAGGGTGTAACAATAACTGAAACGCTGAAAAAGATTGATGTTAAACTTCCATTGATCACTGTAAGGTAATATGTTAAGAATTATTGATACTAATACATACAAAAGAGAATTAAGCAGAGGAAAGATTATTGAGGAGAGACAGAAGGAAGGGAAGGTACATTTGTGACTCAATGCCTCCATGTGCCCAGAGTGTTATGGTAGATTAATCTATTAATTTCCAAGCAGCTAAACTGGTACTGGTGCTTGTTCTTCTCCACTGTTTTGAACTAATATTCATAAACCTACACTAGAATAGGTTTTTTTGTGCAGTATCTCCATAGATACTAATGACACCCAGGAGATATAGATTTTTCTAGTTAAAGAAAATTACATTTTTTTTCTAAGTTTAATCATAAATCTGCAAATGCACAAGATCCAGTCCATCAAAGGTAGCTTTGTGCTTGTGACCCACAGAGCTCCTTGTAGCTTCCCTGCCC
This sequence comes from Cyanistes caeruleus, assembly GCF_971803275.1. NCBI lineage: Eukaryota > Metazoa > Chordata > Aves > Passeriformes > Paridae > Cyanistes > Cyanistes caeruleus. The sequence continues at coordinate 53,090,133 of NC_141704.1, read as the reverse complement.
AAGGCTCCTGCTGAACTATGAAAGCACAGTTCCCAAAACCAAATATTCCTGTGTTGCAAAGGTGTGTTCTTGGTATGTGCATGGGAATTTAGAAATAGCCACAGATATCTGCAGAAATTTGAGACAGAAATTTTCTGTGCAGAATCTCATAATTGTTTACTCTAGGTTTTCTATTGCCTGGCACAATGTATATGGCAGCACTATAAGGGAATAATTGGTATTAAAATACTTCTCTCTTTTGCTGTACATTTTAGCACCATTTTCACCCCAGATTTGTGTTTTCAGTGTGAGCAAGGTACATCTCACTGGCTGATGACTCAGATAAACCAATCTTCCGACTCCTGACCACACATGGTCCAACTCCCAGCACAGTATTGCTTTGCTCAAGTTAATTTGAAGACAAATGTCAGCTTCAACCACCCATTCAACCATATTTTTAACTGTCTGGAAATGGGACATATGGTTTACCCCAGGGCTCCCCAGGGCAATGTTTCCAGCCTACTAATGGAAGGACAGAGATCCTGCATTGCCTGAAGCCTGCTGGCATTGGTGATGGCATGGATGGATGTCCTCTGTGGTCTCCCAGTGTTCAGCCCAGGTGACCCAGAGCTCAGAAAAGAGAGCTGGGGACTGTCTTTAGGAGAAGCAAACCTAGGTCTCCATGGAAATGTTGGTTGGCACCAAGTGAATTTTCACAGAACTCTTCAATTGTTTGTGTTGGGAGGGACCTTTAGATATCATCTAGCCCAACCCCTGTGCAGAGAACAGGAACATCTAGAACAAGATGGGATTGCTCAGAGCTCCATCGAGTCTGACCTTCAGTGTTTCCAGGGATGGGACAACTACTACCTCTCTGTGCAATCTGAGCCAGTGTTTCATCACACTTACCATAAAAAATGATTCCTTATATCTAGTCTGAATTACTATCTTTTAGTTTAAAACCATTACCCAATGTCCTATGGCAACAGGCCCTACCAAAATGTGTATCTCCATCTTTTTACAGACCCCTTTTCAGGGAAACCTCTAAGGTTTCCCCAGAGTCTTCTCCAGGCTGAACAATCTCCACCCTCTCAACCTATCTTCATAGGAGAGGTGTTCCATCCCTCTGATCATCTTTGTGTCCCTCCTCTGCTCTCCCCATGAGGAAGAGCCCTTAGGTCCTGCCTTGTGTTCCTCCTCCTGACAGGTAGGTGCATGGGATGGTGATCTCTCCAGTCCCTAGACTGGAGGCCAGGAGGAGAGGTGACCTCTCAGCAGGACAGGGTGACACCAGTCTGCTGCTGCAGCGTGTGTGGCACGGGTGGGACCAGCCCTGCCGCCCTGGCCGAGGAGGGGTGCTGTGAGTGGGCCAGTGTGCCCTGCTGCTGGGTGCCTGGGCTCAGCTGTCAGCCAGCCTCCCTGCTTTCCTGAAACCAGGTCCAGCAGCATCCAAGGTCACCCCCGGCACTTGCAAACGGGCTGTCACTGACTGCTGCAGGGGATATATTTTTAGCACGTTGGAGGCAGTCTCCTAGCTACAGCTTGAAGAGCTCAGCTGGGCAGGGGCTGGCAGTCCTCAGCCTGCACAAAAGCAAACACTGCTGATGAATCCTGCTGTTCAGGCCAAATCCTTCTCTGGGCTTGCTGCTGTGTAACCCCTTGCCTCCCCCTTAGCTTGGCTTTCAGGGTTTGGTGGGAACATTGCCCAGGTATTCCTCTGGGTTCCTGGAGTGCAACTAGTGACTGGGGTTGTTTACATCCTCTTCTGAGCTAGAAATGGTCTTTTGTTCAAGCACAGAGATGTACGCTCCTGGCTGTCAGGATAAAAGACCAGATATTGTTTATGTTGCCTGTTGTAATCTATCTCACATCTGCCAGAGTCTGGCTTTATGTAAAGATGTGAAAGAACTTTCATTAATTCCTCTTTAAGGGCAAGGCTATTAAAAAGTTATTTTAATTTTAGGCATGAATTCAGAATTTCCACTCTTTTTGAAGTCGCTTGTCTTCCTTAAATTGCTATCTGTCTGAGAACTGTTTATGGATAATAAAATGTCTTTAAAGATTCTCTTTTGTTTTGGAAAAACCTTGGAGATAATTTGTCTGGCATCTCCTGGATGTTTCGCAGACACTGCATGGCTGTTGTTGGGCTGTTACTAGGATGACTGGAAGTCAGGCAGGGTTACCTAAGTTTCCAACTTTCTTGGTACTATTAAAGCAGACAACGTAACTACTGCAAAGTGCAGGGCATCCATGTAACTCAATAAAAGCTGAGCAGCAAAGACTGAGGTTTGAGACTGATAATTTCTTCTTTGGGAGCAAAATATCTAACTGTGTGTTGAATAAATCGAGTTAATTTCTTTTTTTCCCCTTCATATTTCCTTCCTTTTTCTCTTTGAAAAGAACTGCATTTGTTCTCTGAGAGCTGAAGGACTTTTTCCTAGTATTTACTCTGATATATGCTGCATAGGAACAATGAAACCTCTTGTTCAACTTTCATGAATGCTCTCCAGGGACCTGGACTTCTTTTGCTGCTAACATTATTTTATTTGCCATTTACAATTTCATATTATGCATGCACAGATCTCATCAACATTTATTAAATAGTGGAATAAATTCTGAGTTTGCCCTACTGAAAAATGTGGAATAGGTTGACCACAATCTTGGAAAGGGAGTGATGTACATGTACCTGTACCATGCCAGGGTTTTGTGTGGAATGGCTACCAGTGTTACAGTCCAAGAAATTTTTTAAGAACTATTTTTTCCTCTGTGGTATCACCATGAGAACTTTCCAGTTACAAGTACCTCTGTATCTCAAAAAAACGAGAACACTTTTTAGTGTACAGTTGCTATAGAAGAGAATCCAGTATTACTAAAAAAAAATGAACAGATTCCCTGTACAACAAAAACTGAACACTGTTATGCACCTTAGAGAGGAGTTATTCATAAGCTGAGGAACAAATTAATTTTGAGGTTTCCATTTTATATAGCCCAGAAAGAAACAAAAGTCTTTTCATGTCTTTTATGAGTTTAGGGGTTACTATTAACAAAAAAAAAAAAAAAAAAAAAAAAAAGAAAAAGAAAAAAAATAAAAGAAGAAAAAGAAAAAAAATAAAAGAAGAAAAAGAAAAAACTAATTCCAGAAAGCTTGTATGCATTGGTACAGCAAAGCTCTAGTATAGGATAAATATGGAAATTAACTGACATAACTCTTATGCTCATAAAAAGGTATTTTTTCTTATGCAGAGAAGCATTTCCCAATTTGCTGGGAACTGCTCTAAAGAACACAGTAAGGTCACAGTGCTCCGGCCTTTCTAATACCATAGCTAATGCTGTAATCTCATGTTCCCCCTTTTCCTGAGTAAGCCTACCCCTAAGGCCTGTTTCTTCCATGGAGTCAGCTGAAGCAGGCAGTAATTTCCCTCGTGACCATGGAGAATTTGAAATCGGTGTGAGATACACAGAAGTTTGCTGTGGCATTCCAAATGTACCTACCATTCTCTAGGCAACAGTGAAGGTGCTGTAGCTGCCACAACCTAATTTCCAGCCAGGCCAGGTCTTCCTAAAGTGCAGAATGTGCACCAGAGAGAAGAAGCACATTGCTGGACCGTCTTGTCCAACCGTGAGCTGCTGCCATTGCCAGCAGTGCCAAGGAACCAAGGTGTTTTAGGGAACACCTAATGCAAGCAATGAATTATAATTCATATATCAAGTATTGGTGTTGAATACACGTGGGCTGGTAAACCTTTGCTGGAATGGCTGGACTGTAAGAAGACAAAAAGGGGCAAGAGACCGACTTCTTCCCTTGTTGAAGTTTCAGATTAAGGCTCCCCAGGGGGGCAGACTGCTTTTGCCAGCACACAAGTCATTACTGAATGGAAGGAGGAGTGTGAATTTTTATGGCCTGTGTTATTAAGGAAGTATGACTAGAAGATCTAACAGCCCTTTTTGGATTTCAAATCCATGAAAACATATGTGGTGTCATAAGATCCTCCCTGCTAACAGCACAACCTTTTCCCTTTGGTTCAAAAGGCAGCAATCAGTTGCTACTTGCTGGCTCTAATGCATTGTTTACTTGTCTCTTGAGGCATGCAATTGATGTCTTATTGTGCTTTGTTAATTTTCTTTCCTTTTCATACTGTCACATACCTTTTTTTCCTGAATTCTTACTTTTATAGCTTCACTAAGTGCTACCTCTTCTGGGAAATTACCCTGTGTTTCAGCTTCAGCTGTTCAAGGTGTTGAGAGATCTGGACCATCTCCAAGAAAGCTCTTACGAAAATGGTCAGCTTTAGGCCTATGAGCAGTCTGGGCTGAGAGGCACCATGGTTATAAATGGAGCCCTTGGAGCATAGTAGCCACTTTGCCAGAAATCAATTGATTTAAACATATAAATTGTCACAATTTTTACCATTACATATTGAAAGTTCTCTTAGAACATACCTGAAGCATTAGGGCAGCCATTGAGCACTTGTTGTTAATGCCCTATCGAATACCCATGACACTGAAGGGGTCCAGAGAAAACAGAAAATGAGAGAGGAAAAAAGGTCTTGTTAAATAATTCTGTATTTAGATTTTTTTTCAGGAAAAAAAAAGGAAAACCTCAGACTTTGGGTGCTTATCTCCTTTTAGAGATCTGCAGAAATCAATATTCAAGTTAAAAGATAAAAAGATATGACAAAACAAGAAGAGGAGAATAAAGAATGTTTGAGAAGAAACAGCAGAGCCTGGCCTGATGTATTTGAGCAAGGGCTGATCTTAGGAATTTCCATGTAGAATAAGCAAAATAAAATGTCATCTCATGGTTTAAATACTGCCAGATGATCCAATATACTTTTCACAGCATTCTTTCACCATGTGATATTCTCTTATGTTTGTTGAAGTCAGGAAATGAGAAACTGCTTGAAAGGGAAAGGTTAGGCCTCATGTCACTGTATAATATATGCCCACAAGCCTATTATATTAACAGAGCTGCTTAAGATAGTTCAGAATAGAAGATGGAGTTAATTTCTGCCAGAGTGTATTCTCACTGTGATCTGCTGACAGAAATCAGTGTATAGTGCACTTGTTAAATTAAGGTTCACGAGGAATAGGAATAGGATGAGGAAATTATATCTTTCTTGGGGAAGCTGACATTTGAAAAAAAAGTTTTTAGCTTGAAGGAGGATGAAAAATCAAACATGTTCATTCCAGCAGTCTATTAAAGAAGACATGTTGATTTGAGTAAATGAAAACATTTCATGTCAATATCTGTAGAATTTTCATTTTGATTCTCACTCCCATTTATAGTTTCTACCATAGGTACTTTGAAGTTCTGAAGGATTGTTTGAACCAATGATGAATTTTTATACTAATAATGTTGAAACTGAAAATTCTGATAGTATTTTAAATAGACTTGGGAGTGATTTGAGAAAAAATACTTTCTGCAATACATGTTTTTCTTTTCAAAGTACAACTGTTTCCTAAAGGAAAAATACTTTGTCTGAAAAGCTCTTAGCCACCCATAACAATGAATTAAGCAATACATGTTTTAATTACCTTGCTGTTTACATTCTCTGTAGTTTCCCAGACTTGAAGGAAACTATTAAAGCAAGGGTAGATGGGATTGTCTGTTCTACTCACACTCATAAAACCCAAATATTGTGGTCTGGTGAGATGTCAGCCTATTTCAGATGTTCCTCTGCCTGCCATGTTAGAGATTTTGTTCATGACCAGGGGCACATACAAGGCATTAACTTACCAATGTCACACAAAGCCTGCACCATACATGAAAGGGGCTTGGAGGGGAAGAAAGGATTTTTCACTAGTTGCATTTTTTCAAATGTGGTTGCATGCATGTGGTTGACTGTCACTATAGATAGGAAGATACAATGAAATTTTACCCATTCTTATCTCCTGGTTAGAATAAGAAAATTGTGTCTTTTTCATAGATCTTGTGATGTTTTCAGCTATTTCTGGGTTTAGCAAGAATTCTGTTTCCCACCTCTAAATTAGAAAGGGTCAATACATACTGCCTCTTACTCCTTTGGCTTTAAGATGTAATTCAAGAATTAAATGGTTTACATGCACTTTAAAGAAAGAGCTTTGAATGGACATGAATGGTCTCTACCATTAGTGAACATGAGGTGGAAAACAGCAATGAATTATGACTTAAAGTCTTAATAGGATTTAAAAATCAGCTGAGTCTGGCATAATATATGTAATCATTTGGAGAGAATTCATTTTTTAACAAATCCTGCCAATATGTTCATTCATCCACCTCGCTGCTGCGTTGGTGTTGCTGTAGCTGCCAAGGCAGAGGCTGCTGGTGGCTGCTGTCACCGTGCTTGGCAGCCCTTGCTCACAAGGGCCTCTCAGGCAGGCACCCCTGCCCTCTGCCATCATCCTGCCTTGGGGGGCTGGCAAGTCCTCCTGTCCTAAAAACCTCCCTGTGACCCCCCCAGACCCTGCAGGGGAGCTGCACTGGATTCCACCCCAGGACCTCATGGCTCTCAGTGCTACAGGATGGTCTGCTGAAACCTGCTGGTTGCTGGTGAATAGCCCTCAGCATGTGCTTTACCAAGCAAAGCATATCTCCTTTCCCTGAATATAGCCCATGAGCTTTGGTACTTGGCAAGGAAGCAAATCAGGGCTAGAGATGGGAATTTGCCAGTCTGGAGAGTAATTCATATTTATTTATTTTTTCCCCCCTTCTCTATTACATTATTTACATCTATTCAAATATTCTATTCTGGATATGTAACTGCATTTATCAGGTTTCTTCTGTGATTTGGCAAGGATAGGTGCTTACACTTTCTGCACAGATACGAAAAATTTGTTCTGTATGCTAAAATAACAAGGTAGCTCAGGTGCTTTCATGTGAAGGCCCATATATAACTCTAGAAGATGTGCTTCTAAGAGCATTTCAGTTCAACACACTCCATTTCACTCCTCAGAGGGAGCTGGAAATCAGAAGTTGCAGTCCTGGACCTCTCTTTTTTCAGTCATTTCTGCTGGTTGAGACAGGACACATGGCTTTCTTAGTCTCTGACTCTCCTACAGGACTACACCTTCTTCAGGCTTTATGCAGTTTTCACTCATTTAAATCTTTCAAAGGGGTGAAGGGAGAGAAGGAACTGTTACAGGCCTTCATGGTCACCTTTGTAACCTTCATTCCAAATACTGGAGAAGATAGCAAAGTCCACATTTTTTCTTTGCTGAGAATTGTAAATAATTCACTAAAAATCTCTTAAATAGTCATAACCCATTGGATTTCCAGACGTGACAGAAGAAGGAACGAACTTACAAAGCTATGACATATGAGATTATTTCCATGATCTTTTGACCATAAAAGAAGAATGCATATATGAAATTGTTGAATCCAGTCTGTCCTCTTTTGGCTACCTACTGATTTATGCAGGCATATAAATTACTCAGCATAAGAAGTCTGTATATTGTATGGCCTCAATTCAGCAAGACAAACAAGTATATGCCTAATTTTAAGCAGATGAGTTGTTTTAAGGGAAAGGGCTTTTGTGAAAATTTAGAATTAAGTATTTTCTACAAAGAACTAAAACAGATACACTGCTTCCAGATGAGCCTCATTAGAGAATAAAGGCATCCCAACATCTGAATATGCTGATGTACCATATTCCATCCCAACCAGACCAAATACTGTTGATTTTTCAACAGAAATACAGAATACTTAACCATGCCAGAGCCCATTGTCTGAAGGTGGAAGAAGCTGGACTTTCTTACAGTCTTCTGGAGAGCAGTGAAGCACCTCTGGGAACAGAATTTATTCAGTTTTTCAAACAGTTGACTTCTTCAGCCTGTGCTTAAAAAAAAACCCCAAAAAACCTTTTGAGTATTTCTGTCAAAGTCTTGTATAAAAATTTTGTTTCTTCTGTCAAAGCAAATAATTCATATGGTAGCAAGCCACAAACATGCCTTATAAATGACATTGTGAAAATATGTAGACAACATCCTACTTTCCTCAAATCAGGCATGACTAGGATAACAGCTGCTGCCTTTCTAGCCTGGATAGAAGATGTTTGACCACCTACAAGCAGGATATTTTCTCCTTGTATGAAAATCATGCAGGTTTTACTGACTGATGCCAAAGAATCAAGGCAATGCAGTAGTCCAAAAATTTAAATGCTGACAGTCTTCCTTTTGTTGCATAACTTGGTCCAGTGCCATGGAAAATACATCAAATTAATAAAAATGAAACAAAGAGTTTTGTCCTTGTATGTGCTACTGAAGCTTTATGAAACCACCTTTCTTGATTTGTTGTTTGTTTGTTTATTTTAACACACTGTGGAAAAGTCTATATGGTGAATAATTAACTTAAGAAATCTTGGGAGCCTATTATCTCTGAAGAAATGCAAATACCTTTGAGCTTCCTCATGGTTTAATGGATTCTAAGGAAATTGTTTGAATTGGTCCACTGACTGAACAGTGTTTGCTCAAACCCACGGTTTTGAGTAGTGAATAAAGACATTATTTGGGGGAAAAAAGAGACCTTTTTTAACGAAAGTGGTTAAAAACTTATGACAAGAAAATGGTAAATTAAATCTTCTGCCCCAGTAAGTGGGAGGATCTGATAGAATAAACTGCAGGAGAGCAGCAGGAAAGGATAGAGGCAGAGCCCTTCTTGAGCAAGGAAATATAAAGCATTTTGTAGGCTAGCCTAAGGTGCGAGCTGAAACTATTTCCTCCATGGCACAGGTTGACTTCAGCTTAGAAAGAGGAGTGACAGAGCTGCATTCACATGTTTTCTAGGTGGGGAGGAAAGCTATTCACAAAAGACCCTTAACTTTTTATTTTGGGAACTGAAAGAAGATCAAAATAGACCAAATTTTTAGAGCAGACAGTATCAGTGTTTGGTGAAATGAATGCAAACCTTTCACAATTTGCTGGGAAAATTAGCAGGAAATTAGCAAAGCCTCCTCCAATTCTATTTTTACCTATCATGTCATTGCATTGTACTATCCAGATTTAGTACAAAGAAATCGTGGCTTAAGTATTGAAAAAGGTAGTTCTTGAAATATCAGGGAAAGAAGCTTTCTTAAGAGCAGTAAATCTCAAAGAACATTTCATACAGGTGCAGGCGCTCAGAGGAACTTTTTGCTTCACATAATTAAATCTATAAAGATCTCAGACACTTTGTGTTTAAAATATCCTTTTATCATCCATCACTGAAAGCCAGAGTTCTGGTTTAATGCAAGGCTGATCCAATGTTCCTTAAAATCAAGAAGTTTCTATTTATCATTGTTAGAAATCTCTGTCTGGTGTATTTTTGTCTGCACTTGCATTAGTGCTTCTGAGGTTGTCCCAAGGTTCTATCAACAGTGGAACTGAAAATAAAAAAAAGCTGAGGATTTGCATGTACTAAGCAAAAAAAGTTTAGTTGCCTAAGGTACTGTCCTCATCTCAGCCACAAAGGAGCCCCAGTGAACTGGTCTGACATGTAGCATCTGTGACTCAAGACTGGCTGCAATTGAAATAAACACAGTTCATCTAGAAGATGAGTCAGAGGAAAATGGCAGCTGTGAGGACTTTTCTCAAGGATGAGACTTGCATCTGCTCCGTGTGACACTTTTCTCCTGACTGCTATTTTGAATGGCCATCTGGTGTGGGTTTGTTCCAGCCACGTACACGTTCTGAGCAGTTTCTCCATCCTCCACTCGGAGGCCAGGCTCCACAGGCCAATGCAGATACAATCTGGGAAGCAAGCCTAACCATATTGCAGCTGAACATCACTGCATCTCCAAAGAAGCCAAGAGAACTGGCTGAAGAAGCAGTTTCCAAGACACCAGATGCTGTTTCAAACCAGTCATGCAAAGCTTGTTTTCTTTTTAATAGCTTGTTTTCGTGCTGAGGAGATAGGTGGGCACAGAGAGAGGGATGGACAAAGTTGTAACTCTGGTCTATGTGAAGTGCTCATACTGTGTTTTGCTATTCAAAACCAAGATGCCTCTTGTTCATGACAAACATGAAAACCACTGGGATGTTTGTGTCCCCTCCTCCTCTGGTGTCATTGCAGGAAAGACGTGCCAAAAGTTTTAATTCTTGTAATGTGACTTTCTAGCCATATGGCAATATATTTTTGGTTGAGATCAGGAGATTCCCATTTTCAAATCTACCCTTTTATCATGATTCCCTCCTAATCTCTGCTCTCCTTTTTGACTTCACTATTTCTTTCATCATTCTCTCTTCTGCTTCCAGTCCATAACCCCTGATTTTTGTATTTTCTTTAAACAGTAACTTGGAGAACTACACCACAATATACTTCATATCCCAATTCTTGAGGATCTTTGTGAAATTGTAACAGGCTTGCAAATATTTCCAGCTATTTTTTAAAAAATCCATCCTCATCAAACTAGGGAGTAGTTGCTGCTGATGTATAATCTGTTCTCCATCTTCTTCCTAGTACTGCACCCAAATTCTTTGGCAGCTCGCAGAAACTTAGTGCTTGTTTTGGAATGTCTTTGATCATTGAGTTGGGGCCAGGACATGACATTCACAGCTGAGCTGTGCCTTCTGCATTTGCCTTTTCTGCATCCATGGTGATGATTTCCATCAGCCTTTAAGTTTGGTTTGGTTGTGTTGCCCTGAAGCTGTTGATTAGAGAGCCTCAGATCTCTCATATCTGGCAGCACCCATAGATGTCAATCACCGCTGATGGGGACCAGAGGAGGAATAGTCCATTTTCTACTAAATGAAAGTACTTCTTAATATTGCACAATAGATTGCAATCCATGATTTCAAAGTCTCTATGTACAATAACTTCTCAGGGAAACAGCCTCAGCTGTGCGCTCCTGTTTTGTGGTTGATTTGTGTGGGATCAGAAATACAGCAGCTTAAGCTACAGGCTGAATGGAGAATAAGCAGTTAAATACCTGGCTTGCCATTACTGATTCTTCTGCCAGCTGCATGGAGCAGGTTTAATTCTGTATTACTCAGAAGAACTACATATGCATAAAATGAATATCTGTGGTTCGGAAATCAATTCCCTGGTCTTTCAAAAATCTTCTTAATCAGATACACATTTCTCACATTATTCTAAGTTCCTTTAACCACCCCATGGAAATGAGGTTAAAACTGACATTTCAAATTTTATTAATAACTGAGAAAAAAATGTCCTACAGCTTTCATAATCAAGTAGTGTTTCATACCAATCTAGGTGAAATAGTTAATTATGCAAAAGCTATTTTTAAAAAGTGTTATGCTTCAGCTTTCCTTAAATAGTTTTCTCACTGTAAAATTAATGCATAAATTCTGCATATATTTATGGTAATAATTTTATTTTCCCACTCAACTATGGGAAAACAAATTTTTTTTGCTGTGGCATCCATTTTCCCCTCCTCTTTTGTAGCATTTTCAAATAAATATAGCGGAGCAATCAGCGGATCTTTAGAAAACACACAAAGGACTAAAACAAACACATCAACGAATTGTAGGCCTGTTGGTCTATTTCCTGCTCCACATGATATATTTAGCACTCATCAAGCTTTCAAAAGTTAATTGGAAGTCTTAAGTGCGTTTCCCTTATTTCACATTTCATTCTCCTGATGCAATGAGAAACTAACAAGACTTGGAAACAGAAACTATACTTGTTTTAGCACAGTGTGTTGTACAAATGCACAGATCTAATTAGGTGAACCCTCAATATCAATCTATTTAAAATAGGTTTTCTTTTAATGCAATTGTAAATTAAAGGCTAAACATGTACAAACATATTCAGTACATGATGCAGCAGTTCTGTGAGTGGAAGATTTTTGACTCCCTTTTAGCTATTGGTGGCGCTCAGACCTGGAGCTGGTGGTATTGGATCCTTAAGTTATTGAAGGTAGCTGATAAAAGGTTCTATAAGGGCTGGGCATTGGAGGAGGTGTATCAGATCCCGTTAGCCAGGTACAAAACACTGGAGCCTGCAGCAGCTCAGTGGTCTTGAGAATGACTTGAAGTTTAGAGGTGCTACACTCCTGCATTCCTATAAAACCTCATTCTCCAGTTCCTGACCTCTCTCTTGTTCCCTCCACCACTTCCTCTTTCCTTCCAGCACTCCTTGCAAGCTCTTCTGACATAAGGCAGCTTCTTCCTTTTCCTTCAGAGAGCTGGAGGTCCTCAGGAAAGGTAGTGGGAACATAACGGAGAGTTTCCTTGTATGTGGTTTTAGTCAATGGGTGACACATCCCTGGGTGCCAGAGGAACAGATTCTTGTGCTTTTTCGTCCCATGATGGAGCATGCTAAACAGAAAGAAATTTTTGGGGAAAGGCAGGTGTCAGCCTCTAACATGTGATATGTTCTCAGAGGTAAACCAACAACTTTCACAATTTTATACTTTAAACCAAGTTAGGGCAAATTTCACAAGGAATGACTAAGGCAGAGTTTTAATGGCAGGATGCATACACACAGGCAAACAGATTTCAGAGCCCTGACCCAAAACAGTAAGACACTGGAACCTCTTTGATAAATAATGCTCTCTTTAACTTGGGTAAAATAACATTCTCACCTTAATGTCATTCTGAAAAACAGGCAAACCCTTTCAGTCTAAAATTCAGCCTGTGGCAGATGTTTCTAGGCTCTGTTCTAACCAATATGCTTGGGCACATGATGTGACTCTTGGGTATGGTGCAGTGCAGAACCAGGAGACCGACTCAGTGTTTTTTGTGGGTCCCTTCCAACTCAGACTGTTTTTTGATTCTGTGAATTAAAGCCAACCAAATTATTAAAGCACCTTGAAATTTTAAGAATTAGACATTTTTAATTATAGCAATTTTTACCTGAATTCCTTGTAATCTTGTCTTCTGGTCTTGGTTTTAGAATAACAACCATCCTGTCTTGATGTAAAGAAGGAAAAAGGGGGCTCATACAATAAATACAAAAGTATTTACCCAATAAGTGGCATTCTTTTACAGTTACTCTTCTTACAGTGTTTTCACCTTTTCACCTTTTATCCCAGCTGACCTTTCCCTGGCAGGTTAATTCAAAGTACCTACCTGTCACCCCAGGACACTACCAAAGTATCATTAGGCTATGGAGTTACAACTGAGTGCTGTGCTACTTCTTGATACTCTGTGGGTTAACCCACCACAGCCACACCCAGTATATGTGCAAACAGGAATTGCTTGAGGAAGCTTAGAAAATTTTAAACAATATTTTTTTTTTGGTTGCTGAGAGTTTAAAACTGCATAATCCCACAGAAGATCTCCCACTTTATTCTTGGAAGACAGTACACAATATAGAGTATTAAAATTAGATGTCATCTGAATGTTACAAATTAGCCACATTTTGGGCATTGTTTTTTTTTCCCAAATTTTTCTTAACAGAGTTCAATAACAGCAGGGGTTTTTTTTCCGCTATGAATTCCAGCACTGATATTATTTTCACACTTTGTCGTTTTGGAAGAGTAGCGCACCACAGCTGCCACTTGCTTTAAATTTTATCAGCTGTCAGAGAGTCTCTGACAACAGGAACAGAGACACTATGTGACACATACTGGAAATTTATAGATTACTGTTCAAAGGTGTCTGGATTTTGAAGGATTTTTTTTGTAGGAAAGGAAATGTGCATTTCCTTATCCTTCTATTGCCTCTATTTCCTCCCCAATGTGCTGATAGCTCCATTTCTACTGCTGCTAGTTAGAAATGATCCTCACACCTGAAGTGAGTAGAAGGATAGTGGTGCGCTAATGATAATCATTGCCTGAGAACTGCAAAAGTGCTTTGGAGAGAATTGCTGAGAACAAGCATGAATGGTTTGGCTAATCCCAGATAACTCTACTGGTGAATTCCTTACACACAGGCTTTCTTCCCAAGTCTTGTCATTTTATCTCTATCTCTAAGACAATGAATTGACACTGAAATGCTAAACTGTGTTGTTAAAATGTTAAACTGTGCTGTTCAAATCCAATATCTCTGGCATCAACATGAAACTCAGTATCTTTAGTGGCAATGTGCTAAAAAGTGCAATTTTAGCTAGAGAAGAACAGCACATCTATCCAATGGATGGAAGATAAGTTTTTGGCATGAATGTATGCTGCAGATAATAAGGATGAAATGGCCCGAAATTTTGAAGTCCAAAAGATGTATCTGCCATTACACAGACTGCACACAGGCAAAGGGGCTTGCCCTAGCCAGCTGGTGTTTTGACAGCCCTGAAATCTACAGAAAGAGACATCAGTTTAAGAACACCTATCATGTCGCAATTTTACTGGAGCAGCAACTTTGCAGGACAATAGCTTCAAAGAGCTCTTGGTAATGTGTAGTGTGGGTTACATAGCAAATTTATGGACTGAAATTACAAAACTTTCCTATATTGTGCTAAGTTTTGCATTGCATTTTGTTCACTGACCCACATATATTCCTTGCCATGTCGGAGTCAGGATTGCTGGTTCTCAATAATGTGCTGACCTTACTCAACATGATAATAAATCTTATCATAAAGACATACTCCTTCTGACATGGAGAAAGAACATAATTCTTCATGAAACTATCCCATGTGACTAGTAGGGAAGGAAAACAAGAAAGCAGATGTATCAGCTCTTCCTAATGAAAACTGAGCACCTAGACATGGCGCTGTGACATTACTCCATCAGGAGTTAAGTAATCCAGGTGTCAAAAAAAATTCTCTTTGTGAGAAGAACCATTAAACAATTTTAGAAATGTGGAGTAGAATTTCCTAAATGTGTATGCATTTTTTTTCTGACTTCCAGCATTTGGAGGAAAAGGATATTTTTGTTTTACCTGATCACATGTTGGAACTTCAGCTTCAAAAATGAGACTGAGCATTGATTAACTACAGTGTGATATACAGCACAAGTAATCAATTTGTTTTGAGAACAGAATGTCCTTTGAGTTTTGAAAATAGAGATTTTCCATATGCTTGTTTCTGAAATACAAAAACTACAATCACTGATTTTAGAATATGAAGAAACAGCAATAATGATGCATATTCATTCAATTTTGCAAGTTTAGCTGAATCTCTTCCAGTATAATTGCTGATTGTATTGTCACGCTAAACTACCAGCATACACTCAATTCCTCATGGCACTAGGTTTAACATGTTACATCTTATTCTTCAGTTTTATATGTAAACTAATGTAGCACTTTGATTTGGCACAAAAATTCCTCATCAACAGTTTCTTTTTTTTGCTTCTTTATTGACTAGCAGGGATTACATTTTCCATAAACTTCTATTGTTTTTGAAGATGAGGATTACAGTATTTGATTTATGTACTATATTTGTTACAGTACACTGTGAGGTCAATACTTTGCAAGAAATAAAGTTGCTAGATAATTGTAAATGTTTAATTTTATTACTGAGTATTAGCTTCTTTGCTCACATATAATGTATGTGGTTAGAAAAATGTAAACTTTGTGCCAAGAACAGATACGTGAACTGTATTAAAAACTAAGCCAAGAGCTTAATAACTAGCATGAAAGTTCAAACTGATTTTTAAGTAGTTTTACCCATATAATAAAAAATAAATTCTGCAGCTGTTTAGATGAGAATGCCAACAAGTATCCACAAATCTCAGTCTTTTATATAAAATATATAAAATCTCCCTAAAGTATTTAAACAAATGTATAGCATGCAACAACTGCTAAAATAAACAACTCAAAATGAAGGGACAGTGAAAAGCAGAAGCCCTGTGTAACACAGCACAGAGATTATTGAACACAAGTGATATGCAAGGGCAAAACATTTTTTCTTCTGACCACAAAGGAGGCGAAATGATACAATACATACTTAACAAGAACAAGTGAACGGGATCAAAGTGCCTTTTGTTAACATTTCTGGCAGATTCAGTGTTTGGCAGCCATTGTGTCAGTATTAAAACTAATCTGTAAGAACAAGGAGGGATCACATTCATTTGGAAAGACCTCCCAACCTGAGAACTGTTCAGGCTCCACCTTGCACTAACAGGACGCTGCTCTGGTGGGCCTGGCATAGTTCCAGTCTGCTACATGAACCTCAGTCAGTTCAAACCAGGGCTGCCTATAAAGTTAGTACAGTTATTTACACTGAATGAGCAAGTATAAGCAGTGCCAAAAAGTAAAGTGCTATCTTCTAAACACACCCTCAGAGTGGCAGAGAGACGGGGTGGGAAGGAAAGCAGTGGGACAGCCCAGGAGACCTCCACCCACAGTCTTCTGCAGAGGAGAGGCCAAAGCAGATTTCCCTGCACACGGCATCTCTCTCTCTCAGCTTCTGCAGAAAGCATGGCTGAGATCAGAGTTCATCTTTCCTAAATATAACAGGCATGTCAGCAGAAGTGTGTCTGCTCCCAGGTCTGTAAAATCAGGACAAAGATGCCTGAGAGCTTTGCTGTGTCCTTGCCTGCTTCCTGCTGCTGTGACTGTGACCCGTCCACACCAGCACCATGATGGAAGGTTTGGTTTTATAGAACTGAGTGAAGGATTTAAAAATGTATAAATGCATTTCCTGTCTATTTAGATAGCTTTTCCTGCTATCTGCACAATTCTTGTACTGTGCCTGTCTTGGCTCTCTTTTTGGGTCTTTCCACCAGACCCCCTCTCATTGTGTGAATCACCTCTAGACATGCACTTTGTCTTTCACCTGATGGCTCACAGGACTCAGACCTTTTCTTGATGGGCCAAATCACTCAGCCTTGAAATCTTATATTTGAGATACAATAACTTGTGGTGGGCCAGGAGCTCTGAGGTGGCCCCACCAAGTGGTCAGGGTCCCACACCTTGGCCCCAGATTGATCTTAATGCTGTCCAGTGGTGCTTCACTGGCTTTGGCTTTTCCATCATCCAGGCCTACTTGGCTGAACTTCCTGTTTCTTAGGTGAAGAAACACTTTTGCTGAGCAGGAATGAAATAATCCCATCCCGCATGAGAAAGTCAGTTGCTCCCTTAACAGGGCAACCAGCCACTGCTCTTGCACAGCACTGGTCCCAGGCTCAGCTTGGGCTTTCTGATGAACAGAAATCCCTCATTTATATTTGCTCCTATGTTATCCTCATCTTTCATAAGCACCCCAGGTGATACAGACACAGCTCTTACCACCATGAGCACACAACCTGCTCCTCCCACATCCTGTATCCTTCTCTTTTGGATGTCAATTAAAACCAAAGGGTTTTTTCCCCTCCTGAATCAGAGAAATCCCTACACTGTGAACAGGAAGGTGGAGTCATGCTAGAAGAGAGGGCTTAAAAGTCAGGAAGAGAAGCTGCTGTCCCTCCACAGATGAAGGGAACAGAGACTGCTTTCATTTCCCAGTGCTCAGAGTAACAACACCTGTGGGTGAATCCAGACTGTCCGTGACATGACTGCCTGCCAGAGCCAAGAGGATGGTGAATATGATCCAGTATAAACAGGGAAGAGGGAAAGGAGTCTGACAGCTTTCAAAGAGGTGCTGCAAACTGCCAGTGTGCAGAAGTAGGAGGAGGAGGAGGGGTGAGGCAGCTAGTGTGGCATGCAGCCGAGCACGGACGGGTTCCTGAAGCCAGCCTGCTCCGTGGCCATGCCAGGAGGGATGAGCTGAACACTGTGAGCATTGGTACAGGCTGCTGTGAGCAGCCAGTGGCTATTTGCAGCCTCTTTGGACGATGCACTACACAGACATATCCATTTTCCATGTGCCAGCCAGGTGCCCTCCAGCCTGCCTCCCAGTGATCCAAGGGCAGGAAACAAGGAGCACTCTAAAGCCGAGCACAGACCTGCTGAGCCTGGAGACCTCACACCTATCCTGGCTACCTCATCCCTGTAATTGTAACCTCTGTAAATAGTTGTGCTTGTTCACAACTGAAAATGAATTTTCAGCTTGGGGTTGTTTGGATTTTGTTTTTGTTTTGTTTTGTTAGGCTTCCACCAGTGTTTCAGGGAGAAACACTACAATAGCTCCTTTAAGCCTAGGATGCCTGGAGCTGCTGAGCAAAGGAGTCCTCAAGGTACAGTGGGGGAATAAAGGAAATACTCGTCTTGGGGTAGGGCTGTTGAGGACTGTGGAACTTGGCTGACAGCAGAGACAGAGGTGGAAAGTGAGACTGGAACCAAGAGATGATACAAGTGGCCATTTAATATTTTGTATCAAATTGGTCGAAAGTATAAATTTTGTATCAAATTGTTTGAAAGTATCGATTTTACTATACAGTAAGGCTCAGACTGAGGTTTTGTATCAAATTGTTTGAAAGTATAAATTTTGTATCAAATTGTTTGAAAGTATCGATTTTACTATATAGCAAGCCTCAGACCGAGATTTTAAGTCATAGAATAATAGAATATCCTGACCTGGAAGGGATCCACAAGGATCAATGAATGTGCTCCTGGTCTTGAACAGGACAACCCCAAGAGCCCAAGAGAAATTTTGAAATGCTTCTTGAACTCTTATCAGGCTTGGTGCTGTAGCCACTTCCCTGGGCTCCTCTTCTACTGTCCAACCATCCTCTGGCTGAAGAACCTTTTCCTAATACTCAGCCTTAACCTTTCTTGACACAACTGCACACCATTCCCTTGGTTTCTGTCTCTCATAACCACAGAGAAGAGATCAGCATCTGATTCTCCTCCTCCCCTTGAGAAAAATTGCAAACTGCAATGAGGTCTCTCCTAAGTCTCCTCTTTTCCAGGCTGAACAGACCAAGTGACCTCAGTTGCTCCTTGTACGACTTCCCTTCAAGGCCCTTCATCATCTTTGTAGCCTTTTTTGTGGCTCTAATAGCTCAATACCCTGCTTATATTGTGACACCAGAACTGCCCCCAGCACTGGAGGTGAGGCTGCCCCAGCTCAGAGCAGAGCAGGACAATCCCCTCCCTTGCCCAGCTGGCCATGCTGTGCCTGATGCCCCCAGGACAGGGTTGGCCCTCCTGGCTGCCAGGGCACTGCTGGCTCACATTCAATTTGCCATCAACCAGGACCCCCAGGTGCCTTTCTACAGCACTGCTTTCCGGAATTTCATTTCCCAGTCTGTCCATACATCCAAGGTTTTCTTGTCCCAGGTGCAGAATCCACCACTTTCCCTTGTTGAACTTCATATGCTTGGTAGGAAGGCTGCCCTTGAAGGAGTCCACAGTTCCTTGCAGTTTAGTATAATTGGCAAACTTACTTGGTCTTGTGTCTAAGTTGTTTATGAAGATGCTGAAGAAAACTGGTCCTAAAATGTAGCCCTGCAGAACCCCACTAGCAACTACCATCTGCATGCCAGACAGTTTGTCTAGAAGAATACTGTGAGAGACAGTATTAAAAACTTGACTGAAATCCAAAAAGATTACATCTCTTGGTCAGCTAGGTGGGTAACCTTGTTGTAAAATGAAACTAAGTTTGTCAAGAAGGACCTTCCCCTCATGAACCTGTGCTGGCTGTGAGCAGTGGAGAAAACTTTGCCAGGTGTCCCTCCAAGCATGCTCCTTCCAAGTCTCACAGGGAAGTGAGAGAGCCACACAGAGAATGGTGGCTGTGGCAGCTTTAGCAAGGCTCCATTTCCTGCTCTTCCTCCATCTGCTCCTCCTTGCTGTTGGAGGTGCTGTGCAGGACATGGATCTGAGATGAGGTCCTGGTGTCCCAGCTGGATTGTAGCATGGCAGTCCAGGATCTCCACGAGAACGGGTGAGTGCCTGCTCCTCTGGTTGCCACTGAAAGCTCAGGTGATGATGGAAGAGGTCCTGTCCATATGCTGAGATATCTAGTGAGGGTTCCTTACCTGCAGAAGGTCAGGGGTATATATAGCCCTAACAGCAAAAGAACAATGAATTTGTGATGTCTACACAGTTTTCCCGCTGGACTATTGCCATGGCTTTTATCAGGCAAGAACTCTGGAAAGCTGAGGCAGATCAGCCAGAAATGTCAGCAGTAGAGCATTCATGATGAACCACAGAGGCCTTCAGCACAACAGGAAAAATCCCCCTTGTTGACAAAGAGTAGGCTAAACTGAGACACTGTCCATAGATGACCGTAAAAGAAATTGCAAGGAAAAGTAGTTTGACCCCGTCTCTGTGTGTCACAAATGAAAATAAAATAGGGCAAGGACCTTACAAGTGTCAAACCTCAACTCTTTCTCCATGTAATGACACTCTCATGTCAGCCTTGGCAACCAAAAAATATACAGTGGGAATACTGCCTTTCATTTCCTGCTGTTAGACTTCATGGCTCTCGCTGCCAAATCTGGAGCATGGTCCTCTGCACCTGTTTCATTCCTTTTATAGTTGCAGCACTGAAAAAGATCCAGTCCCTTTGGGGGGATAACTCACAGCTATCACCAGATAAAAAGGAAAAAAATAAAAGGTGAAAATGAGTCCTTGTTGCTAAGCATCATCATACAAACCTTCTGAGAATAACCCCGTGTACGTGTAGTCTCAAATGGTCAGCCAAGGTATTCCCAGTGGACTTACTAAAGTTACACATGGAAAGAATGAATAATTTACCTTTAAAATGATAGAATCCTTAGTGATTAACAGATGTGATCTGCTGCACTGCTTTGGTACCACAACAGTTTGGGACAGTTGGAGCTTAAATTCAGTGACAATTCAGAGGCATGAATATGTGAAATGTCATGGAGATGATTCAATGTTTTCAGCAATGTGCTGAACATGGTGATGCCATTCCCTTTTTCTGATCCACAGAGAATATGGCACATGATATGCACAGATGACTAAGGGGAAAATCATTAAATTGGTCCTCTTAACACATGGAAGAGCTAAGGATTTGCCATTGGTTAGTGTGGGATTGCTACTGAGGTTTACAGTATGCCTAGGGCATGGTCAGCTCATCTGTACCATAGAGAGCAAAGATACTGGGTCTTCAAATATAAGTAATGTGTCCTTGGGATTGCTTTCCTGGTGTGTGAACACCCAATTCAGGAGAGACCAAGTCCTCATAAGCCAGTCTTCTGTTGGGGTTATATAGAATCTGAATTAGTCTGCCAGTAAGGCTTACTGCCCTCCTGGTGAGTTGTGGCTACAGACACCTCTCTGGGTCCCTGCTGAGACCTGTTATCCCAGCTTATAATCAGGGTTTGTCAAAGAGGTTGACACAGGGCTTTCATTCAGACAAACACATTAAGCTCTCAAGGAGGGAGGTTGTCCATAATAAAACATCAGAATGTAATTTCACTGCAAGGTGATACTGGACAAAATCAGACATAAGCCAAGTCTGACTATATCCCAACTCACAGGCTGTACATCTGGGCCAAAGCATTCTTGAGCTGAAAAACAAAAACCTTGAAAGACTTTAAGCGGCATGCAAGATATTTTTTGTGTGTGCTTCAACCTTTTGATGTACATAGAAGAGCTAAAATATTACATGGAAATATGATAACCCTGACAGTGCTTTTCTGGCCTGACTGGAAGGGGTGAAGTGACTGAATTTTGAAGGAGCAGTTTCTCTAGGATTTTGCAGCTGATTTCAACTAGCCCCATAGACTGTCACAAATATGATGAAGTTCAGGAAACTCTTCATGCCCTCTCTTTGTCAAATTGACTGCTCAAACCTCTGCTCATGCTCCCATGGTTTCCTACTGACAGCTGATCTTTTGGCCTATTTACTCTTCATCTGGCTTTGTTCTAGAACCCCAGTGTACGCTTAAGTATGCTGAGTTTCTCTCATTTTTTTCAGCCAGAGAAATAGTTTCTTGTTGTTTCAGCAAAAACGTCCTGTTGCTGAAAATTGAAATTGGAACTTTCTTCTCAATACCTCAACTGAACAAATAGCCTACAGAACATGGTAGATGTTCTGTCTTATTCAAACCCTAGATGTGCTTCATTGCTCTTACAAAAAAAAAATCTTGTTGAATAAGATTTTAAGTGGTTTTTGTCTGCGTAACATCAGTTATCTCATTTTTATTGTTTATTGAAGACTGGAATGGTGAGTCATAGGCATCTGCTGCTGATGGGCAACAGGTGATTTCCCAGAGTAAGCTGGGAAATAGAAGCTGATGGTTTGCTGGGTGATACAGGTGGCCCTGTATCCACAGCTGTGAAGCACAAGGTGAAAACTGTTGGCTGAATGATAAGCATCTTCCAAGAAGCATGGAGAGGATAGT
Organism: Cyanistes caeruleus; assembly: GCF_971803275.1. Taxonomy (NCBI): domain Eukaryota; kingdom Metazoa; phylum Chordata; class Aves; order Passeriformes; family Paridae; genus Cyanistes; species Cyanistes caeruleus. Next base: position 53,068,165 of record NC_141704.1, on the reverse strand, counting down.
TTCGGCTGAGGAAGTCTGAAATATTATAGGGCTAAAAAACTTTAAAATCCTCTTTGTAACTCACATTTACATGCATCTCATGCAGTCAACACTGGTGTGACAGGACAGCTGAGCTAAGTAGAAAGAAGCAGTGTTCAGGAGAGAATTGTAAATAACAAAATAGTCTGACTCATGAATTCAAGCAAAGACTATTTTATTTATACAGATCAGAACCTGTAATTTTCCTGGAGAGGAAAGAATAAATCTGACAAATCCCATTAGGAACAAGAAACATAATTTGAAATGAAAATAAATTTTGGAAGTGATTTAGCTGCTGATAATCAATACCAATTACAGGGCAAATGGAAAACAGAAGATAAAGAATTCACATAACTTGCATTCACCTCATTTGCACTTCTTCCTTAAAAGAGAATTTACTCACAGCACTTCTATTGTCCTAACAGGCCTTCATACAAGGGTTATGGTGCCCAGTTTATTTACACAGAATAACTTTAAAGACATTGTTAATTGCAGTCAGGGGAGCTTGTGATGCTCAGTACCTCTGAATATCAGTAAAACTTAAGTTGATGGGTGCTTATGACTTTCAAGCCTGCAGTAAGGTTCCCAACTCAGGGAAATCAATGCAGCCAGCCTCTGTGATTTTAAATCTGACTCTCATGATTGTTTTTGTTGCTGTTCAAGAAACAGTTTGTGGCAATTTTTCTCAGACAGCAGAGTGCCTCAGATTTGTTTTTATCTTTTGTTAGAGAAAATTCTTGGTGTGGTTGGAAAGAAAAATCTCAAAAATGTGACCCCTCATGTTTCAGAAACCAGACTAGACCTAAGAAGACTTCAAATGATTGTTTTCTAATCTTATTATTTCAAGGTCAGTATCACGATATGGTAATCATGAAACAATTTAGGAAGTCTAGAGTTGACACTAAGAAAAAAATTTGGCACATTTACATAAAAACTTGTTATCCAAACCAGGATAATAAATTATACTACTAAAATATAAGTACTTTCATCTTTCAAAAATATGTAACTGAAATTCTACTCTATTTACAATAAAGAAATAAACAGTGAAACCACAGAAAATCCCATTGTTGGCTTGGATTTTTTATTTTGTTTTGTTTTGGTTGGTTGGCATTGGGTTTTGTTTGAGTTTTTTGTTTTGGTTTTGTTTTTTGTTTGTTTGGGATTTTTTTGGTTTGGGGTGCTTTTTTTTTTTTCTAATGAGAGGACAGAGAATAACCAAGAAGATAATACATTAAGTGAACATTGTTAATGATCTCTTTTATTTTCAGACTTCCTTACTTGTTAGCAGTTTCAAACTCACTGTGGTGAAGTGTTCTGATCAATCAACAAGTTAGATGTGATTTTTACTGAAATGAAAAAATTAGATTAAAAAATAGAAATTATTTTTAGTAACTGTGGCTGTAAGGGCAGCATATAGATGAAGGAGAATTTTCTTGCTTGCATGTGAATTAGTTGAATCCAAGGGAAGGAAATGGAAGGACAGAAATCTGCAGCTGGAAGAGGTAGGAAAACAATTTTGGCTTTGAAATATGTATGAACTAACCCGAGAAATATATCCTTACAAATGAGGGTAGCATAAGTGGTGGAAAGCAGAAATATGAGGAGTTCCATCATTTTAAACATGTTACTCCAAGCTGGGCTCAAATATCTGGGAATTAATGAAGGCAACTCTTTCTGAGAAGAGCAACATCTTGGATAAATAAAGTAAAAATTTATTTTAAAATCTCTTTAAAAAGAAACTTGTCCTTCCATTTGATGTTGAAGGAGTTGGAATTCTGGAAGGACTCTTAGGTCTTTACTTAGACATGGAATAAGCACGCTAGAGATGTCACAAATGACATCAGAAATGCTGGTGAATGGAACATGCCCAGCAGTGCTCTCGTGCACATGAGCCAGCTGGCCAGGAGCAGCTGTGTCTGTTCTGTGAGTCTCCCCAGCCACCAAAATGGGAGGACCATGCATGAGCTTCCTCCCAGGAACCAGCTTTATAAAATTTTGTTGCCAGGACTGTGTCTTGGAAATGCGTGACAGAATGGGACAGCCAAAAGCGCGACGGGGAGGGGTATCAGCAGTGTGACAGTGGGCTCCAGCTCCCAGGCACAATTAAATCTCATTGTACAGACATATGGAGGCTTCCCAAAGCCTCATTCAGAAGCCAGTCTGAGCACTCAATGGCTTTAGGCAACTAAAAGAAGTTTAGTTGCCTAAACTAAACTTCATACTGCTGGGGCAGTATGTCTTCAGGCTCCATATCCAGCTAAATGAGGCAAATGTGACTGCACACACTGCCCCATTTCAATACTTCCTACACCTCAGGAGCCAGAGAGCCCCTGAGCACAGGCTGCCTAAATCTCTCATCACTCTCTTAACGGGAGCTGTCCCCCCGTTAGCCAGCTCCACGCGCAGCAGGCGGCAACCCGCAGTCTCCGCGGTGCCCCAGCCCCCGTCAGGCACGGCAGTCTCATTAGGCAGGAGCAATATGCTCTGGGTAAAGTCCCCCTTTGGTATTCCTGTAACTTTCTGTGTTTCCTTCTGGGAAAGAGAGATTGCCCACTTTCTCTCTCAGACTTTCTCACATGTTGAACGTTGAAGCAAAAAAAGAGGCATGAGGCTATTTCATAGTTAAGTAATTGCTTAGATATGTGTCCAGTTTATTTCCAACATACAAAAATGCAGACTGAAGGATGCTATGCTCAGCAGAAGGTTATTTTCCTTGAACAAGTACTGGCTACTTTGGAGGCAAGGGGTCAGGCACTTGATTAGATGAATTACAACTTAAAGTCCTGTTGTATAAACTATGTCATGCCCCAGGCTTCTCAAAACAGGGCACTCTATTTTAACTCATAATGGGTAGCTGGATTCAGTAAATGGCCTAATCACAGCAACATAAATATTTATGGGAAAATTTTTCTAATTAGGGTACGAGCTTGTTTAGATGTTATCAGTTAGAAAGGGCTTTCCCAACAAGAAAATGTCTGTTAGGAGACATTAGGAAATGGTTAAACTCCAAGGGATTAAAAGGTCATTGAAGTGGCAACATGCAGAGTCTATTATGGTTGAAATTTAGCTTGCATTCATGTCTTACATATCTCCTACATATGGAATTAAAATACCATCCTCACTGCAGAAAAAAACCTGTAATTCTGTTTATTCCTTGAAAAATGAAGCTACCCTACCAACGTATGATTTATGATAATTTTAGAAATTAAATGCTCTCAAAAGAAATTATTTATTTTAATTCGTGCTTTATGCTTAGTTGTATCAAAACCTGTATTTACCTCAGTAGTGATGTTTGCAAAATAAAGATCCAATAATGTTATGATTTGCTCCCAGCACCTCAGTCACAGTGACTTTGGATTTAGAAAAGTTATGTTTAACATAGTTGATCTTTGATGCTCTTGTTTGCTGATGTTGTGAGTGCTGATGGTGGCATGGATAACAAAATCAGGATAAATTACATTTTGGTAACCATGTTTTTCAGATCTCATATTACAAGCACCAAATTATTGATCATATTCAGAGCCTTTTTATGCCAGCATAATTCTTCAGTAATTTCAGTGCCTTTAGGAAAATTGCTCTAGGTTTACTCTAGTATAATTGTCAGAGGAATTCATCCCTTAAAGTAAAATTTGTAAGCTGTCTTAGAGGGAAATACCTGTATAAAACTGATTATGTGAAGTACAGGCAGAACTATTCCCTGTGGGAAACTGTATGTAATTTCTGTGGGACTTCATTATTCTGCTATGAAGTGTGTGTGTGTGTCTGCCATATGGTATTTTACTCTTAAGGTGTAGCTCAAAAGGAAAGCTCAGAAAAAGAAAAGAGAATGTCCTACAAACCTTCTGTCTTTGAGCAAAATTTGCATATTTTAAAACATTTCAATGAAAAAATACAAGGTATAGAAATATAAATGGCATCAACAGAGCCATTGATTGTATCTGGCTGCATTTTTGAAGTCAACATTTGTAAGAAGTTTCAAGACCATGCACAAGGAGATAAATGTTGCTGCTTTCCTGACATAATGAAATCTGTACTGTTTTTTAGTTGATATCAACTGCAACCAAACTGGACACAAAAATACTATTTCACGTGAAGACATTGGTTTGTTGGTCCATCTAGAATGTCTTCCTAGCCCAAACCAGACTATGACAGCTGTGGCCTTGCTAAACACATCTACACAGCAAAGACCACAGGAGCTACTGCTGAAAACCATAAAATGACACATTCAGAGAGTGATGGTATGCAAATGCTTAATAAATCAGATCTGGGTTTTTTCCTTCTGTTTTAACTAACCTGTTATGGATGACTTGTGCCATGACTTAGGGAATTGGGGCTGTCAATTCAAATGGCACAGGCCATTGCAAGTTCTCCACAACAAGGGAATGTTTGGAGAAAAGCTACATGGTATGCAATGGTGTTGCGTTCCTGTTTGATTTAGATGAGTCTGTATGTGGCAGAAAACTGAAATACATGGAAATGAAAAGTAGCTGGTTTGAGGGCCTGGGAGTTTGGGGAGCTTGTTGGATGCTGTTCAAACCCCAGTGGCCTCAGTCACAGGAACCTGTGTGCTGCTTGTGCTCACTCTGTGGCTCCATAGCTGTTAGTTGGAGGGCTGTGTGCTGACTGATCTCCCAGAAGTACAAATTTGATCTGGCTCAAGAACAGGCACATGATCACATTTCTGTCAAATTAGCCAGAACGCACCATACAGAAATGTCATGGAGTTTATGTTGGCTTTGCACCAGCTGAGGGAGGATGAATGATTTTCAGTACAGCCTAAGTTAGTGGTGTAGAGGAACAGCACCTGGTGTAAGCTGAGGTCTGCTTGATACAGATAATCCATTAGCATTTCTGGATGGATTTGAGTGGGTGGTATTATATCTGAATAATGAGTTTTGTCTTACAGTTGCAGTGTTTCCTGCGCAGTAGTGGGAGTTTCAAAGGGTAGAAGTACTTCTCTGCTGAACTATAGTTTCAGTTTTTACCTGCTTGTCTGCAGAGAATAAATTATTTAGGGATGATTTTCTTTCCTCTTTCTGAAGGATTATGTTTCTGTGCATGGAGTGGTACCCAACTATGTGCACTGAAAAAGAGTATTGAGATGCCAAAAGTGAATTGAGTCTGGGGCTCCTGTTTTCCTGACACTTTCAGTGACCCTTGACCATGAATGACAATATTACTGGGCAGCTATTGCCCACACTGCTAGAAGTCTATAGAGATGCTTACTGAATGTCTCTTGGGCGTGTGCATATTTCTCCTTTGACAGAAAACAAAGATATCTGAATTTTCAAAAAATTTAACCAGGAAGGAATCAGTGTGTTAAATTACTGATGTTAAATTACTGATGTCCAAGTGCATCATGAGAAAAGACAAAAGAAATTGTACTTGAGGGACAACTATCACAGCACCGGAATAAAATGGGACATGATGTGTGCACTTCATTACATGGCTGCAAGGCCCATATGGACAGAGTCATGTAACTTCAGCTCTCATCCCCTGAGTGAATGTGCAGTCAAGGAATATTTACATCATCTTTCCTCATGTCCAATTTCTATCCTGGCCAAAAGTTTCTCAGTAGAACTCATACAAGAATCACTGTGCTTCAGGCATTTCTAAATAAAACCAAACTCCGACTAGAGACCATCTCATTTTGCAAGCCCACTTCATTTTCTAGACATATGGTTCCCCTAAAAGTTTTATCATTATGCAGCGTTCCTGTAAGGGTGACTGGCCACATGGATGGTGGGAGGAGGAGGAGGAGGAGGCTGGGCAGGGAGCCAGTCCAAGAGGAGTGAGATATCTTCTACTGCACTGTGCCTACCATATAAAGAGAGATGGTCCAACAATAAACAATTTTCCACGGGAAGATTATCATTGGTAGCAGGTGCCCTCAAAGCCTCAGACAGCTCCCATTCTCTGGGTATAATGGAAGCCATCAGTCATTTTCAGATTGCTCTTTAAATTTACTGCAGTAATTTTAATGGGAATTAGCAACCATATTCCATTGCAATAATTTATTGCATGTCTAAAAAGCACCCAGAGAAGTGGCCTTCTTTCATCACTATGTTGTACTGTCACTTAAGGAAGAGAAGGTGTTCCTGTCTACAGCCTCAGGACCAGACAGCTTCCTGGAAGTCTAGCTTGTATAAGTGGGTGAAAGGTGGATGAAACCTGATATCATGTTTATACTGACTTCTTGAGACAAACGGATTCCTGCCTAAGTCTCTTCAGAAGAATATAAAATTTTAGACCTAGCTTTTCAGAAGAAATGTATGATTTTAAGTGTTTGGAGTTTTGTCCAACTTTTACTCATTTTGAGACAATTGCAAAGAGCCTGGCTTTCCAATCTCTATTGCTTCCAAGTGACTAGAGGAACCCTACAAGACAGTTTTTCCAGACTTCTTAGCCACATTCAAATATCCTGCATCCAATAAACAGCTGTCTTGTCTGAGATTAACTTCAAAAGCACAAAAGATTATTACAAAGGGACAGCAGTGGAAATAGCTAGATGGATGTTGATCTCAAATCTTTCCCGGAGTAAAGTATCCTTACAGTGTTGCTTTCCATATCTATTTAAATTTTCAGAAATGGATAACTTGTCAGCGATGATGCATGCAGAGGATTAGTTTGGGCCCTAAGTAAGAGAGCTGGAAAGAAGATTTCTTGTCTAAAATGCATGGTAAGATGAAATCTGGAGGAAGAAAACAATAATTGTGTACAAGACACATTTTCCCATGTTACATAGCAGAACATGAGTGAAAACATGAAAAACAGATTAAAGAACAAAAGAGATGTCAAAGCATTTGATTAAATGCAGCCCTTCTATTAGGAGGGCAGTGACCTTTTCAAAAGTTGAATGCTGTACACAAGTAGAGTCCCTTGAAAATAGAGTATTTGAGTGTGACAAAGTGGTTCACCTTCACAGACACTCTACCAGGAACCAAGCCTTCTCCTGCATGGTCAGGTGTGTATACAGAAGGAAAGGTGGCAGCTCCACAGAATGGTCCCATCAGTGTAACTGGAGGGTGGACTCTCCAACACTGGGGTATTAGGGTGCCTAATGCAGAAATCCCAGAAACCTGCAATTCAGGTAGAAGAGGTTTATGTGAACGATGCAGCTGACCTACAGTTATCAGATTAGCCAGTTAGGGCAGCAGATGTTGAAAGGAAGAGCTGTAGCCCTGTTGCAGAGCTCGTCTGCGCTCCTGCATGCTCTTCACTAAAGAGCTGAAAGTTCCATATTTAAAAGCAGTTAATTTTGTCAAATTACACCTAAAATGTGACATTTTTCCTCTCCTGTTTAAACTGCAGCCAGTTAATTTTAAATCTTAGCAATATGCTTTTTCCTAGTAGCCTTCTCAGAAACTTTATGAGTACTTAATCCAAGCCTAAAATGAGAGGCTACCAGAACCTTCTTTTCTTAATTGCAACAGCATGAGCAGCTTGCTGTAATTCATTACATTATATTTGGGGGTAAAAGAATTCACACTCTAACCCTTCCCCTCAGAATGCAAGGTGTATTATACTGATAAAAGCAGTGGAGAGATTTGCACCACACTGTAATTTCCCAGTGCCTTGCTTAAGTCCTGAAGTAGGCACCTGGGGGGTCTCCCTCCTATGCTGTGAAGGTAAAAGCCCTTCACCAGTTTACACCCACAGAGACAGCATCTTCACTCTCAGCAGTTTTTCCATTACTTTGTAAAAGTGCTGGGAGTTATCAGTGGAGTATGAAGAAACTGGCTGCTCTAGAAATTATTTACTTTTATACAGCAGCTGGACCAGGTTGTCACTTACACCTTTCTAACCTGTGGAGAATAAAGCAAAGGCAGAGATGGTTTTATTCAATGTTTTCAAAGTGTTTTGAGATACTAGTTTTGAAGGAGGTGCTACGCAAATGGAAAAAAACAAGATAATTTGTGTGATATTACAGACGCATGCAAAATAGGATTTTGTTTTGATGGTAACAGCAATGATGACACAATCCTCTGCCTTGTGTGATAATTGATCCATCAACAGACTGCACCACACCTCTGCTTTTCCTCCATATGGTGTATTAGTAATTAGGCCATTTGAGTTTATTTTCTGGAGGTGGCTGAGAACTTCTAAGTCAATAAAACTGTTTTCAATATTCAAAGACTTCTTATGGATTCACTTTTTATTTTCACTCTTTAAAGAAGAATATTGACTGTATGGAAAATAATTTTCAGGACGATAATGCAATTGTTTATGCTTGGATTTATCTGTCAGTTGGTTAGAAGCAAAATAGCACAAGAGGATCAGAGAAAGGGTCTAAGTCTTATGCAGATGCTTTTGTTAGGGAAACTCTCAATCTTCTTAACGTGTCAGTCAATTCCAAAACTGACATGAAAAACCTTAGCTTCCTTTCTCCTTTTCTATTTCTTTTCCTGTATCCTGAAACTGTCTATTATTCAAGGATTGACGTATTTCTGAGCTCTAGGAAGAAGAAAAGAAAAAAAAAGAAAAAAAAAGGATGAAATAAAAGTGCTAAACATGGTTCTACAATTAATATGTAAATCAGGCTGATAATGCCTGGCTAAGGCAACAGCTGCTGTGCATGGACCAAGCGCTGCCGTAAGCAGTGTGCTGCTGCCATGCCACTGCCACGCTGGCCTTCAGCATCAAAGCTGGAAGACTAAAGCCTCAGCAGGGCTGAGGACACATAGCTGTGCTTGTCTGGGATGGTTTTGCCTTTGGATAAATGCCTCTTTGAGGTCCTGGCTGAGGTCCTGGAGTGAGCCCTGATGCAGAAGCTGCTGCTTGACACCGATAAGCCTCCAGGAACACAGCTGCTGGTGACTTGCAGCCACATCCAGCCTCACTGCAGGTGCAGACTAATTAGACCTATTAAAGCAACTTCATTTGCCCCTCCAGCAGTTAATATCTCAATTCAAACCTTCATTACTAGGGGTTAATAACTCAGGCAAAGAAACACACTTGGGACTTCAATTTGATATAACATGGGGACTGTTTTTCCTTCCCAGTTGAAATAAATATTGTGAATGTTAAATCCTAGGGAAAAGAAAAGCCTCAAGTCAACCAAATCCATTCATGGGTAGTCACATCCCTCATGAGCACTGTGACAAGGAGATGCCTGAACATCATTTGAGTAGTCAGACTCTTGTGAAGAGTGCTTATTTTTCTGTCACTTGAAAGACCATGTTGTTAGTCCCAGAGAAAGCACATTTAAATGAGAAAGCTCGTTTCCCTTATGGGTTACAAGCAATTAGCACCACAACATTTGGATCACATTCCTGACATTTAGAATAATGTACAGAAGTTGGAAAAACTTGATTTCTTTGTACAACTCATTTGGGTTAGGAAAGTGTTTAAAAAAGGAAAACTGTTCACTCTGCTGTGCTAACCACGGCAGGCAGGGCCCAGCAGGTCCCTGCTCCCTGCCAGTTGTTTGCAGCAAGGACTGGTTTCCTCAGGAAGATGCTCTAACATCTGGTCCACATCTCTCAGGACTGGGGACCCATGGGGCTTTCACAACAACAAGTTTGAAGCCCTATGCTACAAGGAGTAAATCACTATTGAAACTGTGCGTTCATTAGCTATTTTCCTTCCGCTGGCTGCATTGCGAGAATAAACTCCAAAACAACAGAAATCAAAGATTATGTTTATTATTTTAGTTTTCTGGCACAATTATAACCACCAGCTTAGGCAGGGAACATGTTGTGGAAATTGTCTGCTCCCTGGATCCCACTTCCCTTTTGTTCACTCCCACCGAGCTGGCACGACTCTCTAGCCATGGGCTCCAGGGGAACGCCATGCTGCCGACACTCCCCACACTCCCTCACTCCCTCTGGAGACATTTCTGGCCTTTTCAACCCTGACTTGTTACTGTCAGTCCAGTTAAGCTGAGGGCAGTGCTCTGCTGAGTTCGCTTTCTTCAGTGGTCTTCAGGAATGTTTAGGGCTTGCAATGTACATCACCTTTTCAAAAAAATGGGGCGTGTGGCAGGCTATCCACATAATTACCCTCTAAAATAGGTTGGAAAATAGCAGCTAATAAATATCATGAATGCCTGCAGAAGGATTTCATTAAGACTGCACTTTTGGAAATTACTCTGAACTTTGTTTGATGTGTCTTCTTGTAAGTGATATTTTGAAGAAATCCCTTAGCAGTTTTGTGGCTTATTGGCCCCACGCACATGAAGAATAATTGTGACATGGAGCAACAAAGTATGTCTCCAGCTGAGGTGTCAAGAACATCCAGAACTGGAGAGACAGATCACAGGGCTCTGCTGATTTATTTGTGCCACTTTATCTTGACAGCCACATGCAGAAATGGATCACAAAGGACACCAAAGTCACTACAGATGCAGAAAGAGAAGGAACCCTTCTTCTTCCCTTATGTATCCCTAGCTGTCTGTCAAGACCTAGCAGGTGATATTTCTAAGCTGGAAAACAATCCTTCCACTTCTCCCCAACTCCAGAGAGCAAACAAGCAACACCTTACGACTAGGGTTCAACATGGCAATGGTCTGCTCCCTTCCACAGGTGTTATCATAGCCTGTAGTTAGCTCTTACCTTCATTTTAAGCTGCCACATGCTCTGAAAATCCATTATAAATTGATAATGGGGATAATTTCATGGCTCTGTGGTTAGTAGCTAACATGGTATATTGCTTTTTTGGTGATCAGATACTTCCTGTTGCTTCCCTGTGGTGCAGAGCCTCTGTGAGCAAGAAGGAGCCCTACAGTGAAGGTGTGAGCCTTGCCAGCAGCCAGCACTGAGAGACCTGCACCCTCACACTTCTAACAACGTGAATGATCTGACAAAACCAGTCTGTTGTTATCAGACATGTCTGGAGCGGGCACGTGCTGATATCACATCCTGGACAAGATGTAGAATCCTGATGTAATCTAGCCTAGCTATGCCAATGGACACCTTCTACCATGGACAGGGTGGTTTCCCACCAATTGCCAGTAGATTTCCCAGAGAGGTGGTTGGTTTCCCAGGCATCCACAAAAAGAGAGGGTGTAAACAAGTTTGCAAGGTCTGTATAAAGCACTGATGCACATTTAAAAGGAAGTTAGCGTGTTCCTTGGAGATCCACAGAGAGAGGCTGGAAATCGTGCATGCCGACCAAATCCGATATTCTTCGGATGGAGGGCCCATTCCTCTTTGAAACCAGTGTGAACTCTGTGATTTCAATGGAAGAAGGTCCTTCACCCTGTAGGTCTCTGGTGGTATTTTTCATTCTTCAGTGTTAGTAAAGTCCTACAATTCCTTGAGCATCAAGGCATTCGGCCTGGCCCTAGGTCTCCTACACACTGTGACAAGTCTGGATTCCTTTCTCCCCCTTTTTTTTTTAATTTATTTTTCTGGTTTTTTGTTTTGTTTTGTTTTATTTTGTTTTTCTCCAGTCTGCTTTCTTAGTGCAGATTATAAACTGTTCCAGAGCAAGCTCTTACTGTGACTGTGAACAAGTTTGGTACAGAGAGAGGGATGGCTTTTAAATCCAACTGCATTAAACTATAATGCAGCTAAATACATAGTCTGGATGCTAAAAGAGCCACCAGCATAATTTGTCAAGTATTAGAAAGAAATAGCAGAGACAGTCAAATAGTACAAATAGTCTTTAAAAAAGGTGAGGGAAATAAATGCTTTATTCATACTTGTGCTCATACCAACTGAAAAAAACCCCAACACAACAATAAAAGACCACATAGATAAGTACTTGCCAAAGAAAATCTGTGGTTAATGGAGGTGAGAACATATTGCACTGCCTGGTACACATATGATAAACCATTCCATTTTGCTGGAAGAGGCAGGTGATTTTTTTTTCCTCTTATGGATTCATTATAAATCAGACCCATTATAGTACAAACTCTTTTTTAAAAATCTAGCCCTCTGGGCATAGCAAAATGATATTATAGTTTATTCTCACTTTACATTACTTTCGCCTCCATTTATCTTTTAAGATGTAAAGGTATTTCTCAAACTCATAAGCTTTCACATGAAGGGAGCACACTGTTCTCTCCAATATCAATAACAAAATCTTCAGCATTCCTTTGAATTTCCAGCCATACAAAGGAGTTTTCAGACACGATAAGAAGAAGATTGAGGGAGCTGGTAATGAAAAGTTAAAACCAGATTTTGATTCAGAATCTTCATAAATTTTACTTCATTTTTGGGAAAATAACACCACAGCGTCTTATCTCAATGTTTCTAGCTGAATCTTTTAATACCTAGTGCAATTCACAACCTTTCCATTGTGGAGAAATGTATGTGGGAATGCTCTTACTGGGCAGCAGAAAGAGTATGATGGATCCATCAAGCATGTAATTTCTTCTAGGTGTTGGCTCATTTTTATTAGTTACTCATGACCTTACCTACTTCCTCAGAACTTCTTTCTCCTCAAGATAGCAATTCCAGAAAAAGGAGCTGCCATTCAAGGCCCAGCTGGATTGGTTAAGGTGCTTGAGATACATTGCTTGATTCTGCATTCTAGGAATAGAACAGATCTGACTTATAGGAAATTCTTAAGTAAAAGCAAAAAAAAAAAAAAAAAAAGTTTTCTAATTTTATATCTCTTCACAAAAGTAATAAACATATGCCTTACCTTCCACAATTTTCTTTTAATGAGTAAATTAAAATATATTTTGGCATTATTTTGTGTTGGTTTTCATGGTGTGCCACTTTTTTTTTAAAACAAAACAGCACTGAAGGCCATTGATTCACAAAATCCTTTTCCTGTCTGGAAAAAACTCTAGCAACTTTAGTTAAAATTAGAATCTAAAATTATTTTAAGTGAAAATTGAAAGAATTTTTTTTTCCAAATTGCTTACCATCTATGCATTGACAACAGTTTGTGAACAGCCAGTATACTGAGTTTACTTTCCTCAGTGATGGATGAATATCAAGGAAATATAACCCCCTTAAGAGGAATTAAAATATTTGTCTATAAAAATATATATTTATAAAGAACTCCATGTTACAAACCGGAGCTCAAAACAAATCTATGCTGAATAATTCCAAGTAATATGAGGGAATCTAGGAGTATAGTTTCTGCTTAAGTGTTTCAAACATTTTGGCATTATTGATTCTATTCTGAAAACAACTCTAAAACATTCTTTAATTTGAATGGAAGCTGATGGGATTCATGTGCTGTGCATTCTTGACCAAGTTGCTGTTCCCAGACACACCAAAAATAGTTTCTAGGTGGTAGTTTTTAAGTCAAAAGATGAGTATTTGGTTCTGTGTTAGAAATCTATAGAAAAACGTCTTTAATTAAAAATATGCATATTACAGGTTGTAGATAAGTGTTTCAGCACCAAAGAGGGCTTTATAAACTCCCTGATTTAATATACTTGTATTTTGGTTGAGGGATTGCATTTCAGTAATAAGTTCTTGCAGAAATACGCTTTGGGCCATGTCAGTTTATAATGCCTGTGAGTGGGGACACAGGAAGTTTTCACTGTTATATTCAATAGTTGCTTCTAGCCTGGCAGGGTTTTATTAAGATTCCTGGGGTGGGTGAGAGCTGAGGACAGAAATTTAATGCAGCCGGGTTAGATGTCCTTTACTACCAGAAAATTAAAGCAATTATTTCTTCTTCCAGGTCTCCCAGAGCCACAGTCTATACATGTCTGTCATAACTTTCTATCAATCATGCAGGAGTATTCCTGAACAAATGGGACCAGCATGTGGGCATCTTCCTCTTTGCTGTGAACCAGGTTAGCTCCTGCAGCAGCCCTGAGTCTGTAGCCTACCCTTTGTTCTTCCTTTCCTCATTGCACCACACCCCTCCACCCCCAAACCAGCATGATGTGGTCAGAATTTACAGAGACAACAGGACAGAGAGTTGCTGGGAACTGGATTATTTTAATCCCATGATCAGGGCTAGGTGGGTCAGATTTGGCCTACATTTTTTCCGAGGGAGAGGAATAATTTTGAGATGCTAAAGATCATTGACAGCCCATTAGGCAAAGGTAGCTCTTGCCAGGTCCAGTGATTTTCTTTAAAAGCCTACCAGAGCTCAAAGCAAATTCCCAGACATGTTCTGGCACTAAGACACAAACTTTTCTTCAGTCTTGTTTTGAATCTACCAAAGCTATGCCAGTTCTAAAAGCTGCTCCTGGAGCTGAAGCAAAGTCTTGGCTTTCACATTTTTCACATCCACAACTGCTTGAGAACAGTGTGACATTCTGTCTTTGGCAACTGGGAAGAACTTTGGCAGAGGGGAGACTGACCAGCCCTCAGCAGCCGCTTCCTGGAGCACGCACCACAGCAGGCTGGGAGGCAGAGAGAGTGCTTTGGGAGAAATGCAGGTGTGGGACACCGAGGGGCTGGTGAGAGATCATGTCTTTCACTGTGGTAACAGTTGGGGGTCCCAAAAAAGCTAAACTTCACCACCCACAAGCTCCAGTTATTTATAAACCAGAATTAATTAACATCAGCACTAACTGATGGTTAATGTCAGACAAACAGTTCTTATTCCATTGATTGTGGGGAGAATGAAATCAAGGAAAGGATGTAAGGGTCTGACTCTCAATAAATACATTCCCTTTTTAGAATGACCCAAATGATCTAAACTGCATCCAGAAATTCACTCCTTTTGTCTGGATACAAGGTGCAAGACTAGATCAGTTAATTAAAAAATAAAGCTTCTGGTCAGTGCATTTCTTGCAGAGATTCCCTGCTATATAAAGAAAAACATAAAATGCATTTTAATACAAATATTCATCAACCAAACATGTAAGCCCCAAAAAAGGCTTAACTGCTAGAATTCAAGAGTGTTTCTATCCCTGTGAACTCATCAAATGAATCATAGCCCTAGGATAGATTTCATTGCATGCATATGTTTAGAATGTAAAAAAATTAACCCTTGGGCTACTGTTGCTTTGGCAGGCAAAGGCACGCTATATGCGAAGTGGGAGTGTGAACATTTTCTGCTTGTGTGCTATGGTAGTCAGAGTGTTAAAATGAAAACCACCAATTAGGAGCAGAACAATTACTGTGCTATTTCATTTCGTAAAGAATGTGTTACTTTACACAGAAAGTTCAGATTACAGTGCATAGCATGTAGAAAGAGAGAGAGGAGATCTGTACAAGCAGGATTAGATGAAAGCATGATGGGTTTCCCAACCCATGATTAACTAGCCTTATTAAAGACTCTCTCTTCCAAACCCTTAGGTGAACCACTGCTGTTTCCTCTCCTCTTGGTTCTGTATTTTTCTACCAATGCACCAGCCTGCTCTGCTGTGCCCTCCTGCTGGGGTGGGTGGCCATCAGCTCAGGGCAGTACAGTTACCCCTTCTGCCTCCTCTACCTAAGCCCCATGTCACTGCTAGGCCATAGTTCACAGGTCTACAGACCCAAATCTGACCCCAAATGATGCACAAGACATTATTCCTAATGGAAAATTATTTTAAAAACCCCTTCAAATACTACAGAGCAATTATTTTCTCTTTATCAAAATTGTCTTGGATAGAAAGGCAGTACACTGGACAGGGGTCAGCATTTTAGAGAGGAAGAACCAAGACACACATAACCCCAGACAGGCTTCTTACATTGTTTTAAGCATTTTATTTCATGGTCTGGAATTTTGTCCTTATTTTCTCTTTGACCTGCAGCTCCCCTGGAATGGGTGTTGAAGGGAAGCCTGAGGACCTCCTTGTTGCACAGCTCAGCAAGATGGCTCTTGCCCTGAGATTTGTTTTGGCATCTGAAGACACCAGTGAAAATCTGTTCTGTTACTAATCCTGAAAAAACTTCTACCTGCATCTTTTGCAGCAGCCCTGGCTGTTAAGAACACCTCAATCACTGCATTAGGTTTCCTTGGTGGGGATGAAGCAGGCACGCAGGGGCCTTGTGGCTTTTAGCTTAGCTATGGATTCCCAGCAGCTTCTCACCTGCTGCTCACTCCCCCTGACACAAGGGAGAGGAACAGCTTTCCTCCCTCACTCTCAAAGTCCAGTCCCCCTGGCCTGTTACGAGTGCTCTGTGCTGCTCTGCACAGACACAGCAGTCACACTTTTCCAAGGCAGGTAGCTCGGATTGTGCCAGAGCCAAAAGCCCAGAAGCTCCAAGGCTCCGTGCCTTGGAGACCAGCTCTGGGGAGTGTACCTGCAGACAGGTTTGTGACCAGCCTGGTCTCACTCTGGTTCACAAGGGGGCTGGCTGCTGGTGGTGGGACCAGAACCCAAGCCTGTAGCTGCACCCACAGTGCTGCAGCCTCCTGGAGCTCTGGCAGTGGAGTGGAATCATGCAATGTGGCTGTGCCCTCCAACCACAGCACCACTGTCCTCAGTCACTGCTGTGGTGTGATCCCCAAGGGTCACCATCTGCTACCAAAACCAGCTTTGGAAACCTTTTGCTACTGCTTCACATAAATAATCTGTCTTCTTTCTTTATTTTAGAGAAAAAAACTATATATTATATTTACATATATATTATTTATTTATTATATATTACTATGCATCTGCTCAGTCCAGTCCCTCCACTGTAAAACTAAAGACAATGGTAATGTCTTTATGGGCAACTCTAGCCCACTTTTCCTCCTGAGGAGAAATACACACTTACTGTTGGATGTTACCTGGAGACATTTGTGCATTCACAGATAGATTGTATGCAAATATGTGAATGGATACACACACACACACACACATAAACACACAATATATGCGTGTGGGCTTTATTCTCACACACTAAATTATTATTTAAAAAGTATATATTGTGGTATGGATTTATTAGGCATGAAATACAGGTTGATATATCGTATCTATATAATATGAGTAAAATCAAATTTATCTGGTATCTCCTGAGTGCTGGGACTTGTAGAGTGCTAGCCCCATCCACTTAGTATAGCTGAGAAAGAGAGCTGCAGCAAATTAACAAAACAGTCTGATTTGTGAAGCTCTCAGGTTTGTTGAGTTTTGAAACTGTTGCTCACAGACAGCTGCAGCCATGTCTTATAGAGCAGGAAGCACTTTTGTCTGACAAAAGCTCTGTTTTCAATTTGGTACCTCCTCCTGTGTTTACAACTCTGAGAAAAAAAAAAAGTCCATTATACTGGGAACAACAAGATTTTCACAATGGCTTTTGCCTTGTTCCATCTTGAATTCATAGGTGCCAGACTATAGATGTAGAAAGGGTGCTCTGTTTGAGACTATTGCTTTGAAGAACTGAATAATGTTGAATTCTTCTCTTCAGAGTTTCAGATTTTTTTCCCCTGATTTAATGGTCTCTGAATGTTGAAATGATGTCGAGATCTTTTTTGTCTCAGCCGTTAGCTTTTTGCAATGTACTGTAAAGTAAGAAGTAGGCAAAATAAAACTGAAGTTCCTCTATTTTGCTCCAACCTCCAATTTTCATTACTTTCAGACTTTTCAGTCAAATCCTTCTCATTTTCACTATCTGGTCTTTCCTTCTCAGACATAGCTTCAGGGGAAAAAAAATAAAGAAAGATAAATAGAAAGGGAACAAAGCAGCTTGGTAAAGTTCTACTTAAACACATGTAGTTGGCTAAGCTGGTGATCTAAATCCGAGATACATTAAATGCTGAAAGCATAAAAGTTCTGTTATGTATTCCTATGTATTTTTCTAAATGATATGAGGCAAAAATGAGCTCTCATCAATCTATGTTCCACTTAGAATAGTTAAATATTTTCTATATCACCTTTCTTGGTGACCTCTGCCAGATGGGGTCTAACAGAGCCAAAGACCTTTTCAATGACTGCTGTCTATGCCATGGTTCATAGGCAGGAGCTCATCTAACTCAGACTTGTATGTCTAAAAATTAGATTTCTAAATCAAAATTAATGACTCGTCACTCCTCTTTTAATCAGTGGAGAGAAGAAAAAACCTTGGCAGAGAAATGCATGTGACTTAAATGCACATTTTGGAGTGAGATTAGTGACAGGTTTTACTCTTGTGGTGATTTCTCCCTAGCAAGGGCTGACAGATCACTATGTTCCTCCACTGATGTACAGCAGGGGCTGGTGTAGGTCCTCTCTTCCTTAAAATTAGATTAGTACTTAAAAAAAGGTCCACAAAGCCTTCTGTGTATGATGAAAGCTTGGTTCCATGAATTTGATCCATCATTATAATAACACTGTCTAACCTTAAATGGCCTATAAGAAACTTTTCGAATAATTTATTTATCTTTTGTTTTGTACTGGTTTTGTTAAACACCACTACTATAAGGGAAATCATTGTATTATATGCAAATTAGTGATACACAACTATCCAGGGAACAGAAGGCCTTCTTGTAAATTCCATTGTTCTTTCC
The DNA here is from genome assembly GCF_971803275.1 of Cyanistes caeruleus. NCBI lineage: Eukaryota > Metazoa > Chordata > Aves > Passeriformes > Paridae > Cyanistes > Cyanistes caeruleus. The sequence continues at coordinate 53,049,886 of NC_141704.1, read as the reverse complement.
CACTATATTTATGATACAGCACTAGTATAATAATATTTTGCTTTGTTTTGTTGATGTGTGTTGTTATCTTAGCCGTATTCAATCTTGTTTGTGAAATATCCTGAGCAGATATGTGTAGGCAGAGGTCCAATGGCTTCAGTGTTGCTTTGGCAGGACAACATTTGTCCATTTGTATTTACCTGACTTAGCAAGAAACTGTAAATTTTTAGAAAGAAAACAAAACTGTAGTATAAGGATAGGTCAAAATGAAATGTTGGCAGTCTGCTGCAAAGGAAAATGGGGCTAATTTGCTGTTTAACCACATTCCTCATTACAAAACGTATCTCTGCAGACTGTGCTAGTAATTAAAAATGTCTGTTTTAGCATTTGATGTGTATTAGGCAAAGTTGCGAGTCATCCAGTCTTCAGCAGGAATGAATGTCCCCCACAACAAAAAAACTCTTTGAATTCTGAGAGAGGAAAAGTGGAGAAGATTTAATTAGACATGCTTTTGCGTTGTCTTGTGAATAAAATAAAAAAACCTCCAACCCTTACACAGGAAGATCTTGCTTTATAATTTGATATGATTGATGTTGCTCATATACTTTCGTGTTAGACAGCTATGTAGAAACTAGTAAGCACTGAATGCCAGGAACAGATCATGACACAGATTTGTCATAACAATGCATGGATATGCTTCTGAGATAAATGTGTTAGTAATTTACAGTTCCAAACCAGTTGGAGTTTGACTCCTGAGGTCTTTTCCTGAGGATGGAATCCCATCTCTGGGAGATGTTTGCTTTATCTCAAGTTGCCTCTTGTCTTCTTATTTATATGTTTTAATTATTTTTTTCTTTGCATTTTAACCACCTCTGTTTCACACCAACAGCCACTGACATTTCTATTTTTCAAAGTCTGTTTTAAAAGAGTGGTTGGGTCTGTCACTTCTTGGGGTAAGGAGAGTGATGCACTTTTAGCAATCAACAATTATACGCAAGTTGGAAACAAGACAGCTCTTCCCAAATCAGGGTCAAAAGACCATAGAAGGGAAAGGATGCAATGCAGAAGAAGATGGGTGGTGATCCTATAAGACTGTATCTTTTAAATCTTTTCTGTACAGCTTGAAACAAAGCATGATGAGGATTGTGGTTTGGGACAAATCTGAGGACTGACAAAGTTCAAAGAAAATGAAAAGAGAACTTGTAATAAACTAGACTACTCATTTGTTTTTCATCATCAATATCTCCCTCAAGATGAACTGGGCTCACTCTGTGGTACTTCTTGGGTAAACCAACATTGTTTTAAACAGTGTTTGTGCAGCAAACCACTGATTACAGGAGCTTATGTCTAAGTTGACTTGTACAAAATGAACACAGCTGCAAAATTATCTGGAAGGAACACAGTCTACATGTACATTCAGCTACACAATTAAGGGTTTTGCACCTTACATATGCATCTTTGATATTTTATCTTGATTTTTGGGCCTGTTACCACCAGATTCTTTCTTGAGAGTACTTCAAAGTTAGACGAAACTATGTTCCTCATGTTACCTTGCTTCCAGTGTAATGACTTGCTGCTGAACCAGGGACAATTATTCAACTCTTTCCTCAAATAGGAAGTGCATTTCTGCCTAACTGTGCACTTAAAACATATTAATATTCCTTACACATTTGATCCTGTTTGGGGAAAAATAAAAAGTTCAAACTGCATTGCACATGTCCTCTGGGAAAAGTCAAGGCAAGTTCAGATTATGTATAAAAATGTAATTTTAAGATTGTGTATTAACATACTTTGACTAAGCTGAAATGGAAATTATAACTGCTCCATTATTGTAGGTCTGGGTCATAAGAGGATCTTTTCTAATATTTAATAATAATTCATACCTGAGTTTTATATATCTCTATACATAATATTTCTTCAGATTATCCATTACTGAATATATTTCATCAGATTATCCAATACTGCACTGAAGTACTGTTTCTCCAGAGTATAAACCTATTAGTTTTCTTACAGCCTAATTTGCACTTCCTGGGTCAGAATGGCAGCAGTGAAGGGGCACACTTTAGTTTGAAAATATCCATAAGCAGGAACATTGTGCCCCAGATACTCTCCTAAAAGCCATATTCTCTCTGAGAATTCCTCTCCCCTTCAAAAGCTATCTGAGTCAAATAGTATTTTAAAATCCATTTTTAAACCCCTTGGATCATTTTCAGCTGTGGATGGAACATGCTGCTCAAGTGCTCAATGTAGTTCCAGTAGCTGGCTAATGGCCAGCAGCAGACAATGACATTGCATCTTTCCTTCTGTTTCATCAGGTGTCAAACTGCAAGTCATAGCTCAGAGAAGCAGGACAGGTTTAAACTCTGGACTTTTTGAGTTTGCAGGATTTCTTCTCTGATAGTAAAGCATAATCCTGAGACAGAAGCTCTCTGGAGGACACATGTTTTGGAGGAAATCTTAACCAAGACAACAAACTATCAGTAGCTGAAAAAGCTTCACTTGCTTCCCTACTTCTTCCTTTCTTGTTCCCCACTTAAGATGCCAAGGACTATTAATCCTTCCAACATATTTTGAATTAGACTCAAGTTTAGCATCTGCCTGTGCAGCTTGGTGAATTGCAGGTAGCCCCATGGATGTTGTCTATGGCTTCAAGCCAGCATCAAATCCTTTAGCAGTTGCACTGATCCACAGTGAAGTTGCTACACTGATGCTTGTGTCCCATTGTCATGGTGAAGAAATCCTGGAATTTCCCTTGTTAGAACTAAATCCACTAAAATATCTCCATTTGCCTCCTGAATTAACAAGAGGGTTATAAAAAACAGCATAATGCAAGAGTTTTGTAGTAGATAATGAGCATTTTGATAGCAATGGCAGGGAGAATGAAAGAGCCTAATTACAGTATGTGCAGGAAACACATATTTTGAAGTGCTGTAGAAAGATGTGTGGGCAGGGAGCTATTTCAGCAGAGCCTTTTCAGTGTGATGTTTTCCCAGTCAGAGGTCTCATGTTAGCTACTGAACACATGTAATAAAACACAGGAAATAATCAATCCAGAAATTCTGGACATTTAAAACCAGAAAATAATACCTTGGATACATGTGATCCCAGGCTACAGCCCAGCTTCTGAACTGATTTGATGCATCTGGGACAAACCTGGTTTGAATACAGTCAAGTCTAGCTGTTATATTTACTTTGGATTTATAGGTAAGGCCAAAAAAAGTCAGAGTGGGGCTTTTTGGATGGATTTTCCTTTCTGTAGCTCATCTACATAGTGCTCAATTATTTCAAAGAAATCTGGCACCCGTTCTTCAAAGAATAGTCAACAAGCACTTCAGGAAGAACCCAGAACCATTTTGTGGATGCAGAAAAGTTATGGGGAAGGATAGGGGCAAGCATTGATGAAACACAAGAATTATGTCAATGTCAATAACATGTTCTGGACTTTTGGAAAAATTGGATGTGCAAATAAAATTGTGTCCAGATAGACGTCCCTCATGTAAACAGCACTTGCTCAGGAGAATTGTACAGGTGTCACTATCCTTGGCAACTCTTCAGGGATCTGACTTGCATAGCAAAGTGCTTTTGGCTGTTCCTAGGTAAGAACCTTGTAAAGCCAGTACCATCCACCTGGTTCACAAAGATCAGCAATGGAGGGAAAATGTATGCATGGGCATTAAAAAAAGCCTGTGAATGGCTTCCCACCCACCACCTTCTGTGTGAGCACATCAGGAAAAGGGATGTGAGAGAGATTTGTCACACTAGCAGGTGACATATTAAACCTCTCTGAGGCCAGAGCATCAGGTCAGATAGAGACGTGACCTCTTGTTTTAATATACACATGGGGAAAAGATAAAATATTGGTGCTGTGAAACTGTTTTACAGCTCTTAGCTTTCTGACTTTACCGTTATAAAGTTTCACAATGCAACTAAATTCCTGAGGAGGTCATGATGCAGAACTAGAAACCCCTTAAACTGCAAAAGACAAGAGCTAAGGCAAGACAGCCATTGAAACAGAGCCTTTCTTCTTAAAGTATTTGGTATTAAAAAAAAACAACAAACAAAACCAACCAAAAAACCCAAAACATGGCCTGACTTTGATTTATGTTTTACTACTTTATGAATGTATAACTTCTTTGTTTACGTATTCAGTTTTTTTTCCCCTAGAAGAGTCAGCATCAAAGTCGTGCCTAGAGGACATGTATAAAATTTAAAACCAGAGCAGACAAGAATAAACAAAATCCATGTGTATCTGTGTCAGTCACTTGCAGGACGCTCAGGAGATGCTGTCTGTAACTATTCTCTCAGAAGTGGAGTGGGATTTATCCAAAAAGTGCCTAAAGAATATTACCCTTCACAGAGCATTTAGCTAATGGATATGCTCCAGTCCTTCCCAGCATGAGGCTGGCTGTTCTTGGGAACCTCAGCCCTTGCCTCTGAGGCATTCCTCTGAAAGTGCTCCTCAGAGAGAAGTAACTGCAGATACTTTGACTCCATTTCTGGCTGAAGCCAGTGTGCTGATCGATTTTGGCATTTCTGAAGGCAGAGCAGCCTTTGGAAGCCTTTGCTCCACAGAGGCCTGGCACCCCTCCAAGCTGGGTTATTCAAAATCAGTGTCGTTCCTTTTCTCCAGGTAGAGCTTTCACATGGGGCAGGAAGAGGGGAGACAATTTCATGCCTGTGTCTTTGGATCAAAATACCTCCTTAAGACAAATCTGCCCAAAACTGTTCCTTACCAAAATGCCAGGAGTGCAATAGCCCAGTAAGGAATAAGGTGTTTTATGCAGACTGAAGTCTCTGGATCAGACCCATTCAATTTATTTTGGATGGCTATATGAAAAGTTTACTCACAAAAAGTCTTTTGTATCTGTACATAATGGCTTTCAACCTACATTTATTTTGCTTTTTAGTCTAGAAACATTTAACTGTGTTCAGGGGTAATTATTCTTAAGTAAGTAATAAATAATCTGCAACTCATTGACCAAGAAATGAGTTCTGTTTTGTAGGGAAATTCTTAAAGTGCTCCTGCAGTTACAAAGAAGAGGTTGTATTAGGCTAAAAGAGGGGTAGCATATAGGTATAGCCTGTAAATTTGCCACGTAAAAACATGTACAGTAACTCCACAAACTCAGCTCAGAAAGTTACTGTTCTGCCATTGTCAGGCTTAATTCTGCATTTGACTAGGTCAGCTTTATGACACTGTAAATGCACTGAATTAATAGTGGTACAGTGGTGGTACCTCAGCATGACATCAGAGTAAAGGAGTCACAGGGATTTAAGAGCAGTTTTACCAGACAGAGCAAAGGTTCATCCACAACAGTGTCCCATTTGTGATCATTTCCTGCCGATGCTTGGAGAAGAGGTACTCAAAATCAGAAGTCCGTGGTGATGTTTTGTCCTAGTATATTGCCATCTTTCAGCAATCAACTAGTTGGCACTTTCCCAGGAAGACATGGTGATTTTTTATTAAAAGTTCTTGATATTTTTTACTTCCATGAAAGTATTTCATCACTTTTTGCACCTGTATTCCTCCAAGTACTCAAAATCCAGACTATGAAGTCTTATCCTATCCACTTTGAAGCTTGACTGTCAATGGGAGAATGATCATTTCTTCATGATCATGTCTTGTGAAACTAACATTAGGATATAACAAACAGGAACATGATAAAGTATCTGATATCTCAACATTACATTTGAAACATAATCCCAAATTATTTCCTAAAACAACTTTCTTGAACTGGAGGTGCTTTGTCTTTTTTCTCAGTGAAGGAAAGAGTAACTTCTAATGCTTCTGAGTTTAAATGAGATGTGACAAGGTAGATCTGGGCATTCTGATAACACATATGACATTGGGAGGTGGAGCAGTAGGTCCTTGGATCCCTTCTTGCAGGCCCTAATGACTTGTCAATTCCTACATCTGATTGCCAATAAAAAATGCAGGATGCATTCAGTTCTGGGACTTCACACACTTTCTTAATGTCTCCTTTAGTGGGATAGACACACTTCTGGGTGCTTTTTCCTAGAAGTCCTAGTCTATTTTCATGGAAAAAGGAGGAGGGGTGGGGTTGGGGTTGGGGGGGTGGGACGTGAAGACATCCCCCTCTAAGGTGCTAAATCAGGTGCATAAAGCCTAAAAATCTACACAGTGCCCCAGAATCCTCCAATCTCACTGCAACTATCCACATGGACATGTCTCAGAGGCTGACAGCTACATCAAAGGACAGAAGGAGTTATACAACTGTTTGGCTTCATATGTATACTGTCCCACAAAGCTGGTTGTTCGCTCCTTTGAAGCAAAAGCAGCAGCTGGATCCCCAGCCTCGGGTTACCTTCAGCAGAATCATAAACTGAATTTCAGATGACTCTCTGTGGAACATCACAGGTTCTATAGAAACTTAGGGCCTTTCAGCTTCACGACTTTCAGCTAAAAATCTCATCTGGAGGATACCTTTTCTCCCCAGATGGCTACCTGTTGATTACTTGATATCAGCTAATGGAAATCCAAATAAGGATGGACAGGACACTCACTGCACATCAGAGTATTGTAAGTACACTATTGTGATAGGAAGAACAGAAAAAGACACCATCAAAAGACTGTGAGGGAAGCACACAATGAGAATACAGTACAGATTTTCAGAGCAGATAGGCATAAATAATTCAGTTCAATCAGATGTCTACAAGGAAAAACACTTGGGTAGCTGACTTGGGCATGAATGCCTACAAAGCTGCTTTGTGCTGTTACTAATAGCAGTGCATATCAAGTACTACTTCTGCTACACAAGTACATGCTTTCTTGCTCTGGAAAGGTGAATAAAACTGTCAAATTTTTTTTTCCTTCTGACCCAAGTGGGACAAGGGGACACATTTTAGGATTTGGAGGACTGATGCATTTTTATGCACTTTTTCTTCTCCTCCCAACTTAAAGGGAAGGCAAACCTCAGATGAAGAAAGCAAACTGCATATGGATGCAATATAAAGAGAAAAAATCTAGCATCCCACGCAAAGAACAGAAGCAGCTCTGTATTAGTGTTAATTCCAGTGCTAGGATAACTTCAGTTCATCAGAGAAATTAACAAAAGAGTCCAGTGATTGAATAGGAATGTATTCCACCTTCACCTAAAAAGCCCAAGAGACAAGTAAAACTTGGCTGCACATCAAGCAAGCTGTTGTGAGATGCAGAAAGGAGCAGGAAGAAGATTGCAGTGTTCTTCTTTCATCTTGCCTTAGATATGCAGCTAAACAGACTTCATGTTTAATATGTCAGTTTGCATCTCTACTGAAATAATATTAAAACAAGCAAAATAGAAAAAAAATGAAAATACCTGCAGAAAAATACTGTGACAAAATGTTGGTGATGGGGGAATGAGAAGTGAAGAATCTGTGCAGAACTCTTCCAGCGGAACACCATTACAGAAGCAAATTAATTCTTCCATGGCCAACAGAGTGAAATAGGTAAAAAGAATTATGTCTAGGTTTCCTGAAAGTTATCCCATATGGTCAGGAATAGATGAGCATGAGACCTCTGTCCAGTCGTGACCGATAGTAGAGGAAAAGAGTGTCAGCAGTCAAAACTGGCACAGGGTTATTATACATGTTGTTACCAATACTATAGTGAATTCTTATAGGAAAGGAAAACTTTTTCCCTCAAATGTGAGAAACCAGAAGACAAAATATGCTAAATATGTCAAAAGATGAGTCAGTGGGGAAGAACTGGCTGAACAGAGAGCTTTGGCTGGAACTCAGGGAGAAAAAAGGGTTAACCACCTCTGGAAAAAGGGGCAGGAAGATTAGGGGAGCTACAAGGATACTGTGAAGTCATGTAAGGGAGAAACTAGAAGGACCAAAGCCTATCTGGACACTGAGCTCCCATAATCCTAGAGGGAATGGTCAGATATCTGCTGTGCAATTTAGACCTTCACAAGTCCATGGGGCTGGATTGGATTCACCCAACGGTACTGACCGAGATGACAGAAGAGCTCACCAGGCCACTTTTAACCATCCATCAGCAGTTCTGGTCAACAGGAGAGGTCCCCTGTTACTGGAAGTTGGCAAATGCAATACCCAGTTAGAAAAAGGGTCAGAAGGAGGGAACTACAGGCTTGTCAGCCTGACCTTGGTGCCAGGGAAGGTTGTGGAGCAGATAATCATAAATTGCCATTGTGTCACATGCAGGACAACCAGGGGTTCAGGCCCAGCCAGCAGGGGCTTGGGAAGAAAAGGTTCTGCTTGACCAACCCTGAAACCATATTTGTCAATGTGATCATTGACAAATATAACCTAACCTATCAATATTTTTATTTCCTATTTCTGTAATCTTCACAGAAGCCCAGATTGACAGAGTCTAAATCCCACGTTATTTTACTGTCTGGTTTTTATGCTTCAAAGATGCTTGGATAAGTAGGAAGGAGAGCTTATGTGGGATGCTAGGCCATGTGAATTTGGAGCACATACTTTTTTTAGTCAAAAGACTCAGTGAACTATTTGGAATTTTTTGCCTAATACAGTGTTAAAGTATGAAAGTGATGCTTCAGGCTTTGCCTACCTTTTCTTGATTGACTGGTTAGAAATTGAACTAATAAAAAAAACTATTATTGACACAATGCTGCACAATATTATCAGCAGAGTACAGTTGTCCTGGTTATGCCACTTGAAAACCTGTCACACGAACACCAAAACCAACTGCCACACCACATCTTGTCTGCTCAGGTTTCAGCTCTTGACACAACATGTGTTTGGGTGAGGTATCATAGAGTTCTTGGTGTATTTAATAACCTGTGAGCTCAGGTTGCACTTGTGTTTGATGAATGAACCTGACAGCAAGGACAGGTTCATTCTGAGCCTGAGACTGGTCAGGGGCACTGGACAGGGGAAAGTCCTCAGGCATGAACCCCTGGTCTGAGCCCACAGCTGTGGTTTCTGCAGCAGAAAACAAGCAGCAGCACACCTGGAAAGTCAGATACTCCAGAGAAACGCTCTCTGCATGCCAGAAGGAGGTCCTACAGTCCCTGCAGTTTGCTTTCAGTGTAATAGCACAAAATAAATTATTTGGGCCTTGTCTTGCTCTAACCCTGCTTTAGGGAGTCAGACAAGTCAGGATGCTGTCTGGTCCACTAGAAGAGTTGGGACTTTAATGAGGCAAATCAACCCCTCTCAGATCTCTGTTTGCTGTACTCACCCAAAGCTTTTGTTTCTATGATGAGAACGAAGCCTTTGGGATAGGTTGTATAGCACACTTACAGAACTGGCCTCTTATAACCACACAGTGCATTGGGGCCTTGTTTATTTCTCCAGAGTGTTTCCTTTTTTATTTCTCCAAAGTGCTTCCTTTTCTGACACTGGGAGATAATTCTGTAACACATAAGATAGGTGTATGGAGGTGTGTAAGATGTAAGGCTGTTGTGGTTGCAGATGGGGGTGAAGCAGACATGACCAGGCTGTTATTCTACACCGCTCACATTATCACAGGGGCACATGGTTCCAGGATGAAAACCCAGGTGACCACACCTGTAGCCAGCCATTTTGCCTCCCTTTGGGAAGGTATTGACATCAACCCCTGAGGACTAACCCCTCTGCCACCCTGCCTGTCCCCCATCCCATTTTTCTCTGGAGCGTGGCTACAGGCCATAGTGCTGAACAGGTAGTGCCAGCGGGAGGCTGCTGGCAGAGGATGGAATGGTGGTGGGGGCCACCCCAACCCAGGGAAGGAGCCAAACTGAACCCAGCCCAGCTGAGCAGAGCCAAAAGGAGTGGAGCAGTAGGAAAACTCCATGGGAGACTCCACAAGACTTGTTCATTAGAAGTGCACCAGAGGCACCAGCAGAGCAGCTGAGCCACCCCTACTTGGACAACCTAGCTGGCTCATCATGGTGTTTCATTGTTTTCAGGCTGTGGGGCAGGAAGTGTTATCAGCAGGAACTCCCCTGTCTTCCTGCCTTTCCCAATGACCATGTGGGCAACACATGGGAATGGTCACCATATTACCTTTGTCTGGGAATACATGGGCATGACCTAAAGGGAGTGACTGCTCTCCTGGCTTTGTTCCCAGTGGTGAACATCTTTTTGTGGTTAAAACACCTTCTCCTTTTGTGTACTTGTGCTATTAATACTGCTGTTATTCTGCCTGCCTTACTCCATTGCTTTGTGTTTTTAGTAAATTGTTATCTCAACACATGATCTTTGCTTTTTGTCCCTCCCTTACCAGAAGGAGTGAAGCAAGGTAAGTGGCTAATTTCCTGTTGGTGATAAAGCCAGCACAAAAGTATAAAATAGGTGTATAAGTGTCATTAAGTACACTTGAGAACAAAACGTAATGGAGAGCAAGAAAACTTATTTTTTTACCTCTGTGCCTTTGTTTAAAAATTTTACTGATTTTTTTTTTTTTTTGGGTATTTTAGTATTTTTGTTTTAAGTTTGTATTGCATGAGGTTTTACCTCACCTAAGTGAACATACTTCCACAGCATATTTGGCTTATTAGGTTTTACTGTTTTTTAGATTGCTTTTATTCTGGATTATATCTATAGAAATACTTTGAGACCAGAGCTATATGTCAGTTGCTTTTTTTTGTCAACATGTGGTGGTTCCACATGAGTGCTGTAGGAACATTTTTTTCCTGGTCACTCTCTAAAGGAGGGGCATGTCTATTAAACTCCTCATCTTCCTTCATCAGGAAGATACTGTGTTGTTTTCCATTGCACTAACAAGCCTGCCTCCCACTGCTAACACTGATTTGTCTGGAAGAAAAGAGAGGGCACTCCCTGTGGTAACCTGGTGTTAGACCCTCTGTTCAACAGCTGTGCTAAATGAACCTATACTTGATTACGTATTATAACCCATCAATCTTGCACAGGGTTTCCAAACCCTCCACAACCTCCTCAGCAGGCATAATGGCAATCACCGTGTTTAAAGGTCACGGGTAGGAGCTTAATTTAAAGCTCTTATAATAATGCAATTTAATTCTGGAAAATGCCACGGTATTGCTCTCTAAGGACTCCTGTCAGACAGAAGACACTTGCAGTTTGTGCAAGAATAATTTATTTATTTTTAATATCCTCTGTGTTATCTTTTTAATTTACTAATGTTTCCAGGTACTAGGTGGTAGGCAGACTTTCCTTGTGGCAGTAAATTCAAAATTATAAACATCAGTTTCTTTTTAATTTCTACTACTAAAAAAAAAAATAAATTGGTGTTTTTAAGCTGTGTAGCTAAAAAATTAAAGCGGTTTGACTACCACAAGGTTTAGTCTTGTTTAAAAATGACTTTCCCATCAAAGGAAGCACAAATCCTGTACTAGGTTTGCATGGACAGGTTTTGGTGAAGAGGTGGCTTCTGTGAGATGTTTCTAGTAATTTCTGAAGATTTTCTCCAATGAGAGGGACCCAAGTTGGAGCAAGAGAAGTGTGAGGAGTTCTCCACTGGGGAGGAAGGTACAACAGAGACAACATGTGATGACCTGACCATAGACCCCATTCCCCATCTCCCTTAGTCACTGGGGAGGAGAAGGGAGAGGATTTGTGAGTCAAGTTTAGTCTGGGAAGAAGGGAGGGGCGAGGGGAAGGTGATTTAAGATTTATTAACTTATGTATACAAAGATAATTATTAAGTATTTATTTCTCACTACCCTACTTTGATTTGATTTATAATAAAGTAAACTGATTTTCCCAAGTCAAGCATGTTTTGCCTGTGATGGTAACTGGCCAGTGATCTCTCCCTATCATTATTTTGACTTATGAGCCTTTTATTCTATTTTGTCTTCCCTGTCCATCTGAGAAGGGAAATGATAGAGTAACTTCTAGTGGGCACTTGCCTTCCAGCCATGGTCAACCCACCACAAATACATAATGAATAGATTTGCAACGTATGGTTTGTTTTGATGGCAGTAGCCACAGCTAAATAAAGCTGAAGAAGTAGTTTAGTCATGTAAGCACCACATTTGATACACCTAGACTCTCTGGAACCACTGGCTTAAATCTCAGCAATGTTGACTCAGCCTTTCAGCTCCTGTAGGCAGACATCAAGTTTCATGCATCTACCATGCAGAGAGGTGAGACTTTGTGAAACAAAGCCTTGGGTTCCATGCACAAATTTGCATTGCTTGTTTTGTTCTTAGTGCTTGCTGATAATTATTTTTCTCCTTCTGGGTTTCTCTGTGCTGGTGGCTGCTGGGCTCTGCCCTACTGTCGGCTGGCAGGAGGTACCAGCCAGCTTCAATTGACCTGAGATACCTGCAAGACTGGAAACTCTGGACAGCAGAAAACAAATCTGGTCCTCGACCCAAACTTACCTTTCTTAAGACCAGTTTATTAACTGGGGCACAGTGCTGTGAGATGGTGAGGCACTCCCAGAGCCAGGGGAGTGTGAGGCCAATGCCACAGAGCTGTCTCAGCTCCTTCACATAACCTTGCATGCCTCTGGCCCATTCAGGAGGGTCTTCTCCTTGCACAGCAGTCACAGAGCTGAGCTGGCTATGAGCGTGTGAACAGAGCTGAAAGCGCTACTGGAAAACACTGAACGCAGCAAAGACCCGATGGTTAATCAGAGCTACTAGGCTTGCATGTGAGATTCTAGTAGATATCTCTGGCCCATGTTACTATTTATCTTAAAACAGAACAGCTGTCTGCAAGTCATGGAAAGCTCACTGTACAACGCTGAGGCACAAATTTCTTTGTGCTCACGGAAAACTAGAGGGGTTTGGTGCATGCCAGTGGCATATGGCATTTTATCTTGTGGAGAGCTTGAATTTTTCCAAAAAGAGCTTACCTTCCCTACCTGTCTAATGCATGGCATAGAAAAGGGAAGAAAAATACCAATGAATACTTTCACAGCTAATTAATCATAGTGAGGAACATGGAGCATAAATTTACCGAATTTCTGAAACTCTTCTTGTAAGTCTGATGCCATTACATATATTTTCATTCCATTAATATACTCTGGACCAAGAACCAGGTGGCTTTTCATGGACCTTCAGAAATCTGCCCACTGCATCAGAGCAAAGTGGCAAGTTCCAGCACAGCATGGAGGAGGAACAAAATAAGCAGCTCTGGTGCAGAGCTGCTGGCCCACGTCCACAGCTTCAGCAGACAGTGTTATTTGAAAGTAGATCATTGCATAAAATTCAGCTTAACTGAATTGCTCTGGAGGGCCTTGAAGGGCTGTGGTGCACCTGATTCAGTGCCCTACCCTGACTCAATAGGTTGTCCTATTTTCCTATAGTGCTGTCCTATTAGCTTAAAACCAGCGTAGCTGGGCAAAGGGTCAGATCTCGGCTTATGCTCATCAAATAATAAATAATTTTGAAGATAACCTTATTTTACTGTGATAGAATCTACATGGACTTTTTAACCATTCCTTTTCTTCATCCAGTATTTAGAGCTTGACCCAAAGTCCAGAGAAACCTGCATGTTTTCCCATTGGCTCCATGGGCTTTGGATCACACCCTTAAAGTGTATAGAAGTGCATGAATAATGACAGAGAACCAAGCACATCAAAAACTATCTTTCAAGTAAATATGTATTCCCATTTAAATCCCTGAACTCAAATTACAGGGTTTTTAAAGACCAATTTTCTTAAAAGCCAGGAACAAAGTATTTATATTAGCTACACAGAAATGAAAAGGGGAGCTAACAGAAGAAAGCTACACTATTCATCTACTATTTAAAATAAGAATTACTGTTATTTTAAAAACTAATATCTGCATTAAATGCTTCATCTGATTTAAATAAAAGTAAAAATACTACATTTTTCAGCAATAAAAAGTCGTCTTTAAATAAAAGACATAATAATCATAACACAAAAAATAAGAAGGTAATGGAGATCTCTAGCTGTACTTTGCTGAGAAGGAGTGGTACAGAGAATAGGAAATCACTTGGTTCTCTCTGATTATAGCTCTTTGTATGAAAATACTCAAGGCTGAAATTAGTGTGATCCACAAGAGCAGGTGTTTTGAATTTTAATCTAAGATATAATTAGAGCCTGTAAAAAACACTATGTGATGCAGTAATTGAAAGAACTAATGATGGGATGCTTTATTTAAAAAAATATTTAAAAATAGATCTAGAAGCCATAAAAACCTAATATTCCACAAATCTCTGTTTTGACTACATATAAATCTGTAATCCATTATGACTTTGATTTGAAAGACTTAAACAGTTCGCTTGTATCTTTAAAAGTGATACGTAATTATCAAGTTCTTTATCTCGCATTTCATGTTGTTTATATAAACATTGTTAAAATCGGTAATTCTTGCACAATCACTCTGTGGGAATATATATCAAGGCCAAATATTGGTTTAAACTCCACCTGGATCAAAGAACTATATATAGACTGAGCTCAAAGTTTTGCTTTTACTCTTACTTATTGTTTGCAAACAGTATTTCTTTGGACTTTGAGTATCCAGTCTCTAATTCAAGTGTTTATAGTGAGATGATGCCAAATTCACCAGCTCTTCCTGTTCATAAAGAAGACCAGCACAGAGTCTTACAGCTTTGACTGTCACTGTTTATGTAGCCAAAGGAATTGATGCTGGTTAAAAAGTCATTTGATGGCTCCCATCTTCTTACCTTTAATATCTGGTTTTGAGTTAAAATGCCAATGCAATCAAGCAAAACAGGAACAAATCAATTACATAGTCATCATGGTGATGTGAGTATTTAACTTTTTAGTGTGCAAACTTAGACAAGCTTAAAGAATTTGCAAAGAATTGTTCATGCTAGGCCTCCAAATTTCAACAAGATGCTGCAGTGCAATTAAGTCGGCTGAAATAAAGCACCTGGAAGAGCAGTTGCTGAAAAGTGCCAGGTGATGTAACTATGATGCACTGTTCTCTTCTTACCCTGGAAACCCAATAAAGTCAATATGGAGCATAGCTCCCTATGGACCCAGCATCAATTGGGTCTACATGCCATTAGACTCCTGTGTTGATGTTACTTTCCCCTATGGAAGATGCATAAATAAGATTGAAGCCCCTGTTCAACCAATTCATATCTGATAACATATCTCTGTTAAAATATTATTAGTATTTGGAATATTAACAAACCAAAATACCTCAAAAAGTCCATCTTTTCTGTAGTCATGTTTGTTAAATTCAAATATTAGCAAAAGAGTTTGCAATACATTAAATAGTTATCTCCCAGACAGTCTGAATGCCAGAGAAATGTGTATTTTATTAGGGCAGTGAAATGTTTCACTTCACCTGTAGTTCAGGCAAGACCTTGCCATCAGGTCTTTAGGACTGAGATAACAGCAGTATTCCTCAGATCCATTGCCAGTCTGTGTCATGGTGGAGTGGGGTTGCAGGGCTCATGGGCCTGGTGATTAATGCAATGTCAATCCTGCCACTGGGTCTCTGCCAGCAACCATACAATGAAACCAGACAGCTCAATCTCTGCGATACTTTTCCTCCATTGAAGCAGACTGGAAGGGAAAAACCTTTCATTCCAAAAGTGTTTTGAGCTCATTCAAAGTGCAGATGTTGTTTATATGTTGTGTTACATCTATTTTTTCGAGTTTATAAGAACTTCTTATTGAGGAGGAAAAAAAAAGCCTGGGCAAGGTTCAAGTTTGTTAAGTGCCAAATTCTTTAAACTTCGTAATTTAAATCATCAACCCATGTAAGTATTGGAAAGCTGGGTGCTTTGGATCCTTTTTATCTCATGTTCTATCTGTCAGGCACATAGATTTCTGTGCTGTAGAAAGAAAGTTCTCAGCATGGCATTTCGAGAGAGAGAGGCAAAGAGGGATGTTTTCTGTTTTCAATCTTGAAGGCTTGTTTCTGCTATCACTGCTAGTAGTTACCCATGAGAAATGTGTTAAATGAAATATTGGTTACTTCAGTAGACTTCTTAATCTGATTAATTGCTGAGTGAAGTAGATTTCACTTAGATACATATATGTGTCTACACTCCACAGCATTTTCTTCTGCTTCCATAGTACCCTGTTAATACTAGTCATTGACTCTGACTCAAACTCAAGGCATCTGCTGTAATTTTAAGTGATCAGACCTCTGTTTTCATACTCTGAAGGGTAATACAAGAAAAAACTGTTTCAATATTGATGTAAAATCGTATCTAGTCGATTGGAATGGCCTGCTGAAACTTAATTTTCAAAAGATAAATGCCATTGGGCACAAAATAAGAAATGAAAGCCTGCTACAGTTTTCAATTCCATGGAGAAATACTGCTGTTCTGTGCAGAAGCCATGCTTCAGAGGAACAACTCTGAACAGACAGGTCTTAACAAATGAGTTTTCAGTCTTGTGTTTAAGAATCATGGTTCCATGAAGAGCACTGTCCATTTACATTACTCCAGCCCTGGTCTCAGCAGTAAATTTCTGATTTCCTCAGAGTCTTTTCTAATGCTTGTGAAATAATAGCTGAGAGATTCATAAGAATCCTTAATCTTTGCTTGTGAATTGTGTTGGTGTTACTTGCTGCATTTTATAGATGCAGTGTTTATGTGCAATATTTTCAAGCGTCCCAAATAATTTTGGGTGCTGAGCAGAAAATCTCTGATTTTTCAGAGCCCGTCTGTTCAAGGCAGAGCTCCTAGTGACTGCAGTGGCAGCTGAAGTCTGAGAATAGTTCTGGTTAAAAGGCACCATCTGATCCACCCCCCTGCTTAAAGCAGGGCCAATTTTGAAGTTATACCCAACTTTGAAATCAGATCAGGTCTTTCAGGGTCATATCTATTCAAATTTGGGGTATTCCAGATGGAGATTTCCATACGAATACTTAATACTTCTGCAAATCAGGACCTGGAAACACAAACCCAAAGCACCCAGAAAAAGTAATTCTACAAGTTGCTGTCATAGAGGAAGCATGGATAACAGTGAAGGAACAATCTTTCTTGTCTTTCTGAGAGCTGAAAATCACATCTTGTGTTACTGGTAGGTGTTGTGTGGGGAAGTACACTTTTGGCTCATTTCTTGAGACATCATCCTTAACATTACATCAGCTCAGTTTCTCATAAGACTGCACATATCTGCATTTTGTCCTGTGCCCTGAAGGAAATGTGTCTCTGTCAGCACTTAAGGGCTTCTAGCAAGTCCTTTGAGTCTTTGAACACTTGTAGACTGTACAGCCATGTACTCACCCCTTGTGATGGGGAATAAGAGCTGCCTGTGGGTGACCAAGGACAACTGAACTGCTGCCATCATCCTGAACACTACTGTGAGCCTTCCTTCCTGCAAGAGCAATGGCTTCCCACGTTTGGAGACACATGCCGTTGTGGAATATTTTAAGAGTTACCACAGCCTTTAAAAAAGTCATGACCTTGTACACATAGATTCCCTACATTTCTTCATGTGTTTGTAAGTTCTGGTTGGCCTGGAGGAAGAAATGAGAGAGCTGGGGAAGAAGGTAAAGCGAATACAGACTGTGATGAGCTAACTCACAAGTGTCTCTGTTTTTTCAAAGACTGCTTAACTGAAATGCCTGAATGAACATGCAATATTTTAGGTAATTTGCCCTTTTTTGTTTCTGTGGTAAACACATAAAAAAGTAAATGTGCCAGCCATGGCTGGGGAGCTGCATGATAACTGTGAGGCATGCTCTTAGACTGGTTTCTCAGGGATTGTCTGCCACGAGAGCAGACCTGGCTGCATTTCACTGCAGACTGCTTGGGCATGAGTCTGCAAAGTGGAACTGTATGCTCCAGTGAGGGGGCTTTGAGTGCACAGCCTCTCATGGTGACACTTCCCCAGCCACAAGATAGTGCTGTAGCCTCTCTCTTATGGTGCTGAGTTGGGTGATGCCAGCTTTTCCAAGGCAGACAGGAGGTCCCATCAGGAGGGTACTCATCAGGATTACTGCATTCAGGCAGGGAAATCTGGCAGCTCTGACACATCAGTAGAAAGCTGTATACAGAGCCACCTGTACACCCTCCCCTGGCACAGGATTCCAGCTCTGGGGACCTCCTAGAGTGGTTTGCAAAAAAGGAGGGTGTAGGAGCCTTGGCTGTGCTGACCTGTGCTGTGGTGGCCCTTACAGAACCTTGTGTGAGAGGTGCCAGCCAGAGTGGAACTGCATCACACCCTCAGCACTGGAGGTACCTCACTGCAGCCTGTGGATGCTTTTGCCCTCCCATGAAGATAAATTTCCACTCTTAAATCCAGTGCGGTTCTGTGGTACACAAGGAATGGAAAATACCAACATTAATTGTCCTAATGGTAATGTAATCAAAGAGTGGCAAAAAATGAAAAGTCAGATGTCTTTGATTCATAGAAGATCAAAAAGTGATAAATATAAAGTAACTGCACAGCAAAAATTTGTGTTTTATCTTATTTTTAAAATATCATTTGAAAAAAAAATCCCAAACCTTGAGCTTTCTGTTTGGAGAAAAGCAGACCTAATACAGAAGGGTGTGCTACAGGCAGTGGTCCAAGAGCACACAAGAGATTTGTAAAAGTAATGCTTCAAGAAGCTTGGTCCAAAAGCATGTTCCAGCAAATGATTCCACTGAAATTAATCACAAAGGAAAGCTACAGGAGCCAGCTAGCACTTTAACATAAACTGGCATTACTTTTTTGGAATGACTGGAGCTGTGCTGATTTATACCAGCTGATGATCTGGTCCACAAACGTGTTCTTATTCCAACTTTAATTATTTCCCAGAGTGTAAGGGTGTCTATGTCTATCTCTGTTCATTTAAGATTTCCAGATGCTTAGTCTGGAAGTATGCTTACAGCAGGCATTAAATTGGTCAGTTTGGATGGAGTACAGGCTTCCTGACATCCTCATTGGATACTTTTATTTCAACATACAAACCATGAGCTGGCTGATTATGAGAATCTCTTTTTTTTTTTTTTTTTTTTTTTTATACTGAAATTCTCAGTGAGCATAAATGAAAAGGGCCTGTTCCCACAATCCCACAAAAGGGCAGACTATGTTAATGGTAGTTACATGTGTATGTCAAATGTATTTGTACATGAAGCTAGCTCCTTATATTTAGATTTGCAGTCCTAGGGAAAAAAAAATCTCCCTGTTTATGAGCTACCAAAACCTTTGATTTCAAACAATTTAAAGTGGCATTTCTCAAGTCCTGTCTTTATGAATACGCCCTCTGAGTCTTTTTCACTGCACCTGTACAAACAGCAACAAAGAGAAAACATGTGAGTGTGAAAAGGGCCTTGAGCTTCTCCCACCTACTTAATGAAACTTCCTTGCTTCTTTTGCAAGCAAATGAAAGACAATAAATTACATGAGATGCTTTTTCAATGGCAGCAGGAGTGATAGGAGTGTCCTTATTTGATGCTGTAGGGGATAAGGCTTATAAATGGTGCCATAAAAAGTCCTTCTGAGTTGTGAAAGCTCGCAGAGAATGAGGCAGCTCAGCCATTACTTTAAACCAAAGTGTGCTGTGTTTGTCATGTGTCTGATCTGGTTTGTCATGACAAAGAGTGTGCTTAAAGTTTTGCAGCTCAACTAGTTTCAGCAGAGCAACACAGATTTATACCAACTCAGATTCTGGATAGAAATCTCTGCATTTCCACTCCAGTTAGAAGGATTACCAGAAATGTTGCTTCTGTCTTTAATATTTGAGATAGCTGGCAATCTTTTAAGTAAACTTTACACCAGACACAGGTCATTCAATCAGATGCAGTTTGGATTACACCTTTGGACACTGGAAAAGAACTGGTTGTACCAGATCTAGACATCTTGTCTTGACTAATTTAAACCAGGTAAAACCAGGTATTTCTAGTTGAAAATGAAACTACCATTTTCAGTTTCAAACATGCAGTTCACTGAACTGGGAAACCCATGAACCTGAGTGTAACAGTGAGCTGGAATTTCTGAACGACAAAGGTGCAGCTTTTCTCTGGGGCCTCAACTGAAATCAAGGGAAGGGATCTAGACTTAGCTGGATGATTACCCAGCTCAGAAACCACCCCTTCAGAACCTATGTAGAATGGAAAAAGAGAGTAATGTTCAGCTAACTGGATTAAGTCTTAGAGGTCAGGAGGTGCGTGGATAAAATAAAATAAAAATTGCCAGAAGACAAACTTGGTTGAAGCTGAACTTGTTTTCAGACACAGCTAAATGAAATAGAGATTTTTTTTAGCCACACAAACAAAAAGATGATTTATAAGCACTGCTCAGCAAAGATGGTGAAGTTGAGGATAATACAGATATGGCCCCAAGATGAATATTTTGGCTCAGATTTCAACAGGGATGATGATGTTAAACAAGACTGTGTTGCTAATGGGAATATGTGAATGGAAATGGAATTAACCACATCTAAGGTGGACGCCAAAATCTGAAGAGATTAATGTGACTGAGTCAGCTTGCAGCAGAGGCACATCCTGGAAAAAAGAACTGGTTAAAGAAACTGCAAGTCTGCTAACAAAGATTTTGAATGTGTTTATTGGAGATGAAAGCTTTCCTTGAAAATGTAAGCGTTGGATCTAATTTAAGCAAAAAAGAACAAAAGTCTCGTCAACCACACGTCTGGCTTCAAGAATATGTGAAACTTCAAAATACATGTGGGATATAAGCAAATAAGGACATGAAGATGGAAATGAAATGAAAAAAATAGATCATGTCTGAATAACCTGAACAATTATTTTTATTTTTAAGAGAATGAGATACAACTCAGTTACCAGGAAAGTGCTTGTCTCAGTGCTGCATAGGAAATTGTTTATTAAGCTGGAGAAAATTTGGATTAGCAGAAGAATTGTGATGTGGAAAAAAAATGAAAGATCATATTGAAAGGAAAAATACCAAACTGGAAGGAAGTTACCAGTGGAGTTCTTCCAAGATGTGTCTAGGGACTGATCCTATTTAACATTTTTAACAACTTTGGCAGAAAAAGTAGCACTGTGCTCATGAAATTTTCTGATAATGCAATATGTAGTGTGAATGTGGAGGAGGACAGTGTACAGAAAGAATTGGATAAGTTTCAGGACTGGAATAATAGAAATAGGACGAATTTAAATAACCCAAAAGGTGAGGTCAGGCACTTAAGGACTCATAGCTTTTCCCTGAGCAGGAAGCTGTGAAAAAAGACTTGGGAATGGACTATTTGATTACCAGATGACACAATATGTGATGTTCCCATGGGGAACCAATGTGTGATCAGATGTATCATGTGGGGAACCTGCAGCAAAGATAAGTATGGGTGCCATTTTGTGACACAGATTACTTCAAATGGAAGCAGGGTGTTTTCTAACCAGAAGAGTCCTACATTTCTGGAACATCCAGCTGTAAATCTGAATGTGCTCTTAAGACAGAACCTTATTAGTTTGTGGAAGATGGTATAGCAAAGTGGTTGGAGGAGAAGGAGGCAGCAGTCCAGGATAACTCTTCTGGGTCTGATTTCCTTTACAGCTCAGACACTCATCTTGGTAGAGTCTTCCACAGACTAGCATAAGTTTGAATCCTACTTTTGATGAAAAGTAAGCCCAGATTTGTAAGAGATATTATTAAATCACATTTTCTCTTTTTATAGGTAATTTTCCCAAGATATACCCCAAAACATGCTGAATGTGTTCTACAGTCTTAATCTCTATGATTTTCATGTAGTATTATCAAAATACGAAACATTTTTTTCAATAGCTGGGTGTTCCAACTGCTTACCATCGTTTCTCCTCTGTGTAGGAGAAAATGCTGCTCTGCAGCTCTGGCCTGCAGACGGGTGAAGGCCAGCAGGAAAGGTTGATGCCCTGTCAGGCTCTTCAGAAGTTTGTGAGAGTCTTGTTTGCTAGAGCTGTGATTTCTGCTGAACTGATTTCTCTGCAGTTCATAATCAAGGCAAAAGAGCCCTCTATTTGAGAAGTACTCTATTTAGCTGTGAAGAAATGCTCAGATGAAGGTTTCAGCTGTGCTACACTTAGTGTAGGGAGGACTGCTCCATGAACCTATTAACTTATTATTTAGACACTGGGTGGGCACCATTCCAGTAGATGACTGGATGTTCACATTTTTTATTTGCTAAAGATTTCTTTGACCTTGGTGAAAACTGAAAGAGAGGAAATAGCATTCGAGGAGGCAGAACTTAAAATGAAAAACACATGAAACAAGAACTCCCTGAGGAACGGAGGAATGGAGCACTGGCCGAACTTGGGGGTGTTTGCTGTTCAGCAGTCTTGCCAGGACATATGCGGAGCAACAGTTGAACTTTAAATTCTCCTTGTGCAAAGGAAAACAAAAAATACCAAAAAACGGAAAAAGTGTAACAATGGAGGTCGCATCCCTGCAATGCAAACCTTTTCTTCTTTTAATAACAATTTAAGAAATGTGGGATTGGTGAATTCACCAATGGATGTAGCTGGCTTCACATACATCTTTCATTTTAAGATACCAAATTAACTCACAATTGATTTCTATGGTCACCTTTTTTATAAGAATGAGAGCCTGCTTAGTGAAAGGCGTGTGTTTATGACTGATATAAGGTACAGAAGATTTGTTACAGTGGCCCACACCTGTCACAGCCAGTGATTTATACATGTATTGACTTGCCATGTTTGCCTATGGCTAGCTTAAAATTACAGATCTGGTACACATAGTCTACACAGTTACAATACCAAAAATATCCACAGAAAAAAATTGGATTTTCTACATACCACAGTCCAAAGAATTTTACAGAGCAGGAGCTTCAGCTCACATCGTGTTTTTGTACAGACATATACTTGAAATCCGTCTTCTCTGGAATATAAGGTTTATTTAATAAGAGGGAAAAATAAAAACATTTTGGAATAGTGAATATGGTTCTGATTTGCTGCTAACAGAGACTCATCCTTCTGAGTTTCAAATCAGGAAAGAAAAGTGACAGAAAAACCTTTTTAAAACCTCTGGCAGAGCACCCAGAAAATGGCTCATGAGATTGCAACACTACAACGGCGACAGGGTACAGCCAATCTGCTGCCCTGCTGATTCATGCCCCACAAAAGACAGTCTGAAGAATACAGTCTGGGAACTGCTGGTCCTGATCATAAATAGCTTCCGTGCATGGTCTTGAAACAATATCTTTACCCCTTCTGTAAATAATTTTAACTGTAATTTATAATACCTTAAATAATTCTGTGAATTAATTTAGAAATTTTCTGTAAATAACTTTAAATTTTACTTTCTCCAGCTTGAGTATTTAAGTTTTGCCTCCAGTGCTCCTAGCAGGCTGTGGAGGTGTTCATCCTTGGCCGTTTTCTGTCCTGTGGGGAGGCTGACCTGTGGATCTCACATTGGTGATGGCATGTCAGGCAGGGCCAGGAGTGGACGTGGGATGTGCAGCCCGACCCTGCTGACAGCATCCAGGTTAACATCAGGCCCTACTAGCTGAAGGTGTAGCACCATTAATGCCCATGATAAATCCTTACATGATGCAACAAAAAACAATTCCAACTAATTTCTTTGGGCTGGAGGAGAAGAATGCAGAAGATCCATTCCCTTTTCCTGCCCTAGCCTCCACGTTGCCTTCAGAGTGTGAATTCTGCAGACAGCAGATTGCATCATTCAGTGGGCATTTTTTACCTGCCTGGAGACCCACCACCATCAAACAAAGACAGAAAGACATTTTTAGTAGCATATACCTGAACTGATATTTCTGGAGGAGTTTCATACTACACACTGGTCACCCTGAAGAAGAAGGGTATAAAATAAAACATTCTATACAAGTAAATAAACAAAATAGAATAGAAAAAAAAACAGTCCTTTCTCCTAAAAAAAAAAAAAAAGGTAACTTCCTGTTTCAATTAATTTTTTTCTTATGGAGATCAAATAAACAGTTTTTTAATCAAGATTTATGGAACTGAACAGACTTCTAGAATATCCACAGTTGACCCAGTGAGCAGTTCTGGCTTGCATAACTCTCGTGATCTGTCCTGATTTTTCCATTCCCCTCTCCATTGTCTTCATGAACCTACCAGGCTCTGGAGACTGGGGTTTCCTTGTTTTTTCTGCAGTAGCAAACTCTTGTTTTCTTACTCTGCCATCATCTTTCTAGATGCAGGGTCACAAGGGAGGAATGCTTAAGGTCTGTAGCAGTTTATTTAGTTCACTCTTAAGGAGTGAAAACACCATATATCAAATATGATATGATAAATGTTGATATCTTGTTGATATGATGTGTATAACATTCAGTTTTTCAGGCTGCTACATCATGTTATTTGATATCTATATCTATATCTATATCTATATCTATATCTATATCTAGCATCTGCAATGTAGTTCATAAACCAAGCTGTGGTATGTCATATAGCCCTGTATTCACTGAATTTCAAAATACAGACTTGTCTTTTAAAGCATTATTTACTTTTGTCTGCATAAGACTTAAGAGAAACCTCCTATGATGCTAGATATTACATATTATTACAAAACTTAAATATGACTAAACATAAAACAACAGTCTCTAAGTCTGTAAAGTCTCAGCTAAATAAAGGAAAAGCAAAACTTACCGTAACTAAAAGTTTCAAATTAAGGAATATTGGATATTTTCTTCAACTGAACGAGGCTGGAAGCCAGAGACAACTTTCATTTGGATTTTTTCTTTTGTGTGTCTTCAAAATGTTCTTATTATTGAATATCATATGTCTTGCTGTGTTTCTAAATTCATGCACATTTCCTGCTAAGAACATATGGAAAAGAGTAGATGGTTCACAGTGAAATCTGGATGACATAATAAACAGTGAGAGAGAAACTCAGAGGATTAATACAGATCCAAAGACTGAAATTATGTCTACTGTTAAGCGCATAGCACCATTTTTTTTTTATAGCACAGACATCTATGCGGCAAAAATAGGAAAATGCAAAAATCAGACTGTTACAGATGCTAGGATTTTGTATGTGGGTATTCTGGATGTAGTGGCAATTTAGAAATGGCAGCTTTTTAACATGTCATCATCTTAGTTGACAGTAAGAGTGGACAGGGCCTGGGTAAATTTCAGGTGTGATTGTGTTCCCTTATCTTCTTGTTTTCTAGGGTCTGGTCTCCTCTCTGCAAGTGGAAAATTACCAGTGCTCTCCCTCACTAAGGCAGGTGAAAAATGCAACATACACAGATTTGCTGCTGATGACAGTTTCAGGCAGGCTAGTGAACACTGCAACCATTAACATGGAATACCAATGGACTGGTAAGAGGTGGTGTTGCTTTGCCTTATATTTATGCCTAAAAATACAGTTCTGGACAGGTCCTCCAC
Source organism: Cyanistes caeruleus (assembly GCF_971803275.1). Lineage (NCBI taxonomy): Eukaryota > Metazoa > Chordata > Aves > Passeriformes > Paridae > Cyanistes > Cyanistes caeruleus. Next base: position 53,024,791 of record NC_141704.1, on the reverse strand, counting down.
TAGGACAAAATTCTGTATTTAAATATCTGATTTCCATAGAGATGTAGAGCTTGAAGGAAGGGACCACAGCTCATCTCTCCAAGTGTCTGTGCAGAGCTGGGTTTTGCCAAGGGCTGACATGGGCTCACCACTCAGCCTTCCTAGGGAAGCCATCCTGTCACCTGGGGCTACAGCCAGGCTCGATTCGAGGATGTAGCATTAAACCTGGTCTGGTTGCACTCATACCTACTCTTAACTGGGCCACTCCCATGTCTGTTTTCTGTGATGACACAGGGAAACCACAGGATATTTGCAAGGTATTCTGCAAAATCCTTATCAGTCACCTTTGGTGCCTTAGATTGTGTATGGAGAGAAGGCAGTTTTTGAGACCAGTTTTAGGCTTCTCTCTTCACATGCAGTGGCATATCATCAGGAGTTGCCTGCTTCTTTCAGCAACTGTCAAAGAAGCACAGGGCTAGGAGCTTTGTCCTAATCCAAACCATTAATCTAACTTTCAAATTCCTTAACTAGAAGACACAAACCTCTCTGCAAGGTTTCCTAAAAATTGTGATATATATTGAACTGAATTCAAATCTGCTCTAAATCCAGCTTTTGAATAATATTCTTGTAAATATCCTTACTGAGATGACTCTCAGAGTAGCGAGGGCACCTTGTGCCCAGGACTATGTGTCCTGGAAGAGGGCAATAGCACCCCCTAAGCAGCCAGTGGCTGCTTTTTTCTGCAAGGCAGCTCAAAGAGTGCACACCCTGATGGGAAGTGCAATAAGGATTTTCCAAAACAAGGTCCCTCCTCAGCTGAAGACAGAACAGGGCTTGGAGAACACATGATGTGAGTTCTTTCCAAGCTGAGCTGAGGGAGGTTGCTGTGGTAAAGGCCCAAGAGGGATCAGGAAGGCATGGAAGAAGTAAACATCTGTCTGGGTCTGGTCTGTCAGGAGCTTGAGGATTAAGGGATTAAAATTTGGATATACAGAGTAAGCAGGAGAAGAAAAAGGCTTGAGATATACAAAGCAGTTTGGCAACCTGAGTCCTTATATGCAAGAAGTAACACAGTATGGCAGCATCCAATTGTTTCCTAACCCCAGCTAAGGAAGAGTTCAGTGGTGTATGAGCAAAGGTCTACCTAGTTTGGCGAGGGAAGAGAGGTATTGATATGCCCCTGGTGTCCCTGCCCTTGGCAGGAGGTTGAAACTAGGTGATTTTTAGGGTCCCTTCTGACCCAAATCATTCTATGATTCTGTTTGAAAGAAAGCTTTATCTCTTTGTCAAGAAGGCTTTAATGCCTCCTGTAACCACTGCAGATGAAATGGGCATGTAATCTACTGCTCAAGGAGAGCACAGCATGGGTGAGGAGGAAAGCTGAGGCCACATGTTGAAAATGAGTTTATGCTCTGTACAAGCAAACTTGAATCTGCTCTCTAACAATAATGAGTGAATATTCACTCAGTTTCCACCATGTAATATACTTTAATACATCTCATCATGCCATTAGGGAAAAAAAGACTGGTATGTTTGTTTCATACTGCAGGTCATAAAGTAGGTGGGGTTCAATAGCTCCTCACTGTAAGAAAGCAGTTCAACCTTTGCTGCAAACCTGAGAGACTGAGACTTTTAAAATATTTAATTATTCACTTTTAAAAATGAAAACCAACTAGATAGCTTCTGTAATAAGTGCCTTTTTTTTCTGTGCACATTCCAGGCTAAGGATAATAAGGCTCCTTACAAGGGAAGGCACTAACAGGAAGAACTTGAATCTGTTACAAATAACATAGTGGAAAATTTCCCCAGGCAGCTGATCTAATTTTTATTTTCAAAAAAATCTGTGTTCAGTATGGAACTGCTTGTAATTGTAGTCCTAGCAATCTTTTTCACAAGTTATTGAAATGAGTTTTTAGTCACATCATGGTAAAGTTAGAAATAAAGACACTGAAAAGAAGGGAAAAAAGATCATTCTTATCTGGCTCCCTTCTTAGAGTGTCTCAGATTTTAACACAGCAGCAATAAAAATACTCTATTATTTCCTGCTGGTCGGTGAAAGGAAGCTGTCCTGCAGAATCTGTTTCCTGGCCATCAGAAAACACTGGTATAGTAACACATTCAAGTTTGCACAAGCAAGGACTAATTGGCATTAATCTTTTGCATCTCACTAGTGTTGCCCAAATCCTTGTATTTATGGAGTTGAAGTATAGGGAAAAAAAAAGAAAAGTTTGTAAGTCCTAATTTCCAGTCTATTTTCCTGAATACAATTAGCCATTATTTTCATTTCTGTTCTTTGCACCAGTGTTATATCAGCATGGACTAAGTCCCCACTGCACCAAAATGTCAGTTTTCTTAAATGGCCATTTTGCATGAGGAGGGTGTAAAGGATTGTGCTCTTGAAATTGTTTATCTGTGCTGATTACAGAAGAGAAACAAAAAATACCCATAAAATCAGAAGTTAATCTTAGCCAGGAAATAAGTAATATTGAGTCACTAAACCTGGCAAAGGTGGCTGTTTAACAGAAGCTGTTCTGAGCCAGTTCCTGTATATACTCCATTGAAACATAGCCATGGCATTTATTTTAGGTACAAGTGCCAAATTAAACATTTAATTGACTTTTCTTTTACACTAAGTTGTCTTAAATTTTGGCCATATGTTGCTATAAGTACTGCAATAGATACTACTAGACCAAGTATGAAACTCAGACTCATTTTCTGTGAGAAAAGAATGTAATTTCAAAGCTATTCTTTCTGCTGCAATGAAAAATACTAACACTAAAAAAATGTCCACATGGAGAACTTAGAGAATTTTTGTTTCTTTTCTACACTCAAGGGTGGGAAGTCACACAATACTTGCTTAATTTTCATTGTGGTAAAAATGTATTTGGGAAAATAATTTTTGATCTGGCAATAGATTTTTTTAATTTTTGTTTTGATGTTTTATATGTGTAAAATAATTCCAAGGATCACCCCTACTAAACCTTTCAGTTCTCTGTCATCCTACTAATGCATCACAGAGAAGTTATTCTCAGCTTTCACTGAAGCCATTGTATTTCTAATCCACTTCAGTCTGGTAAAAAAACACCCTGCTTTAATTAAGAGAGCAACAAATGTAAACTAACTTCAGAGAAGAGCTAAACTCTTTCTCCCCCTGAAAATTCATATGCTGAGAGACATGCTGCAGAAATCCCTTCTACCTGTCCTGGATGATATGTTAGCACTGCCTTGCTCTAAGAGGATGAGAGTCTGATGCTATGGGTGTAAATCCATTGAGGTTTGCTGTGATTTACATCCACAGCCCCAAGAGGAGAGTCTTGCTCCTGGTTGCCTCAATGCTCCTCAGCTTATAATCAAAGACAATAATAATTTGACATCTCAGAAGCAAAAAGAGAGATTAAAAAAAAATTTTGTCCACAGGATTCATTCTGTTTCTGCAATTTCTGTTTGTTTTCCCTGAAGATCTTACAGTTTTGCATACAAAACACCGTTCCTGGAATATCTTTGGGGGATAGGAAAGGGCATACACATTTATTAATTCTCTGAATCCTTATTTGAGAGAGGGTAGCTGCATATTTTGTGAGTTATGAAGCTGAAAAATTAGGACACCAGGTAAGGAAATCTTAAGCAGACTTCAGAGAGGCAGGACACAAAGAGAGCATAGCTAGGCCTCTGAAAATGCACTTTCTAATGCAGAAGTGGTCATGATAGCTGTTTCATGTTGCTCCTGCAAGATATTTCCAGAGATTGTGGTTTCTTTTAGCCCTGTGAGTTTGGCCCAGAAGCTTTACAGGCTGTGAGGGCTGCAAACTGTAGCTGGCACAGACCATGACAGGTCACTGGTTCGGGATCAGAGTGCAACAAGGGGCACTCTGTGGATGTGGAAGTGGGTGTACCTTGGCATATTTACAGATACCACTCTCAGGTGTGGCCCCTCTCATCAGAGATGGATGCTGTCTGAGGAGGCAATTCAGGAAGGAAGCCTGAAAGCATGTGGGTGTGAGTCTTGCTCCAGGGAGAAAGGGGAATTGTTTATTTCAGCAGCAGGAAAAGAGTTTGCTCTAGGCATTTATTTCCAACAAATAGATTATTCACTAAACACACGATTTTTGTTGGCCTGAAAACATGCTCGAATCAAAACCACATCTGTAGAGCTGTTTAAGCTGGGGTTTTTTGTGGGTTTTTTTGCTGTCCTCAGAGGTAGATATGTATAAATTTATTTCCTTGGGTCTAGGTGTGAGTTTGTGGATGGTGATGGCCTCCACAGTCACCCAGCGATCTGAACATTCATCAAATCTGTGAAAAACTCAGCTTAAGCTCTCTCTTCTGCCTGAGGAGATTTGAGCATATCAGTCCCTTTAATGTATTCTCAAGCCCAGTAATGGGCATCACCACCATGCTCTGGGGCAGAGACTTCTAGAGCACATACAGCCCATAGTGCACAGGTGGCTTCAGATGGACAGGAGCAGAACCTACTCCAAAAATACATCCCCAGAGAGAGCATTTTCCGGATATATATACACTAAAAAAAATATCTCTGGGAGCATCAAGGAAGGGGAAAATCTCTGTTCCTGCTATGGTCTGGTCAAGAGAGGATGGCTTCAGAGCCTGTGGCTGTTGGGTGTACACCAAAAGAGGCAAGCCAATGTCGTGCAGACCTTGTGCTGCTGGCTGTTTAAGCTGTTTAAGCTGTAAAGAATGAAACAGTGGCATTGGGACCAGCATGAGTGTTCTGCTCTGGTTTGGGAGCCAGGCGCCCTGCTGGGACAGCAGGTCCTGTCCTCCCTATATGAGGAAGATGCAGAGAGATGGGTGATTAGGAAGAAGAAGGTTTCTGAGGGGCTGAAATTTATTTGTTTCAGTGGCCAAACTGAAAAAAAAATTACACCCCTAATCACTGTATGAATTTATTTCCACTGAATGAACCTTACTCCATCATTTTTGTGCCCAGTTATGCTGAGCCAGCAATCAACTGACTGAGCTTGTGTAACAGTATTTTTCTGTAAGCTTGTACGATCTGTGTCCCTTGGTTTTTGGCAGCTGGATTTTCTTGGCTGGATGTTAAGGTATTGTTAAGTGCTGCCTTACTGTTTCTTTCAGATTTTGCTGACAAAACTGGTCCTGGTGTCACCAGAGGGATGCAAGCTCAAGTCTACTTTTAAAAGAGGCAAAAAGTTTCAAACATAGTCTTTTGACCTTTAAAGCAAACTACAAAGACTGTCTATTTCCTAAGGCTTTTTGGGAAGTATTGAGGGAATGAATGGGACAGGATACATTTTACTGCTTTGAATTACTTGCTGGCTAAGTTAATTTAATTTTGTTTTGCGTGAGCTCTGCTGTCTTGGACTTGTATTTTAAATAACTGGTAATGTGCCAAAAGCTATGGATAGCCATTGTCCTTTGTATTTTAATTGTACTAAATAAAATGAGAACAATGGGAGCGAAAAAAAAAACCCTAGAGGTGGGTCATAAATAAGCATTATTTGGTTTCTAACAGACATGTTTTATTTTCCCAGTTATAATGGAAGACATAAAAAAGGCATTTAAACATGTCCTGAACCACTGAGAAACAACCCTGTGCTCGTCACTGTCTGAAACAAAGACTTTTTTATATTTTTCCTGAACAACCAATAAAAATTAACCTTTGCTATTTAAATGGTGTTTATTTTGTTAATAAAATAGACAAAAATGACTAATGAGAAATTAGCAGAACCTACAATGGAAACTATTGATACCTGACATCTGGTCAGCTGAACAGAGTTATACTTTAGGCCAGAGAGAAGCAAGAAAGACCATTCTTTCATATTTGGCACCATCCAGAAACCAGAGAAAAAGCTCAGTAAGTTGTCAAGGGAGAACTCAGTTTTGAAATTCTACATTGAGCCAAAAAGCTTCTCATTATTGGTAAAATGCAACACTTTTGATAGAACAGCACCATTCATTTCCTTTATGTTTTGCATCTAGAGCCAAATAGGTTGCTGGGGTGGGTTTTAAATGTTTTCTGGAGGAAAAAATACTGCGACTTCCACCTGTCAATACTGCCATATTGCTGACAAATTTCATCTGCTCCTTTCTGCCTAATTGCTCTCTCCCAGCAGCCTAAGCAGCCTAGATGCAGTACAGGATGCTCCATCTCCCTTGCATGTACCGCCACTCACAGCCAACTCATCCTGACCTCTGTAAAAACCCTGTCAAGTCTGACAACAGCCTGCTGTACTGGCATCTTATCCTGTGTTTGTTGTACTTCTTTTTGTCAGTAATTTTTTATCCCCAAATCATCTACTTCATTGAATCCCATCCAAGCTGGTATGATTTCATGGAGGTTGGTTTTGCTGTGTTGGCATGTTTATTGGTTGCTTGATCATCTGTAGAAGAGGGTGTACAGAAATCTATGTCCAGTTCCTCTGAGGGAACACTCTGCACTTCCCAAGATTTTCCTATAGCAAACTCTCACATTATTTGTGGGCTCAAAAAATTGGTGAATAAAATACAAGGACAAACAACCTATTGTGTGGCAGGAAGTATGAAGTCTGCAGAAATGCCCTCAAGTTTTCTGTTGGTTCTTTTCATCAGGAGCACCTGTATATGGCTAAACAGCATATAAATCTTGTACTATTTGCATTTTACCCCCAAAGTCTTCTAATGAGTCTGTGCTTCATTTTTATAAACATTTTATAAGCTGCCTGGAGGCTTATATGTGCTGGCAGACATAATTTTTGGTTGAAATCATCTCACATTACATTAAAAAGAAAAAAAAAATAATTTCCCCATTGATATCCCAAGAATTTTCATCTTTGTTACATGGCTCATCAAACAAATGGTTCCAATTCTTCAAATTTAATGCTAGACAGATGTTGTGTTAGACAGATATTACCACACTTTTTGGAATTCTACATGATAGAGGATATATTTTTGCAGGCTGTGCTGTACATCAGACAAAAATCTTATCCAAAAAGATATAAAACAACATTTGTGAAATCTTAGTATTGCAAAACCAGAGATGCTATTGCATGCTTTTGGCCAAAGTCAAATGAGAAGGCAAGCAGCACACTGGAGCAGTTGGGATATAGGCCCCTCATTACAAGCTCAGGACTGCAAGCTGATTAGCACTCTGGCCCCAATCCAGAAAAGCAGTTAGACTGAGAAAGCCTGTAGGAGTTGGGTGTTTAATTCCTTCAAGCTTATTTTGAAAATCTTATCCTGAAGCATTTACTTCCATAGGTGTATTCACATATCTAAATTAAGCCAGTTGCTGGCAGGGAACATGAACACTTATCACCATGTATCTGCAAGTCCCATTCACCAGACTCCTCGTGGTGTGGGGAGAAGCAGTGATGCTGGACATTGGAAGGAAAGAATCTGTTCAAGTTCAGTGAAGTGGCAGAGCCTGATGACAAACACTGAGCACCCCGTGGCATTGTGAGAGAAGCAGGGAAGGAAGTAGAAAGCCAGGCTGGTGAGATGAGGAAGTGCTGTCCAGAGCCTGGATTCCCCCTTGGAACTGGACAGAGACCCCTGCCTGTCCTGATATGGTTTTGAGGAAAGCACTTTAGCTTCTGAAGCTCACACGCAGTCTCCAAGAGAACAACGCAATGTCTTGATCTCTAACTCTTTTTTTACTTTGGTCTTCAATCATCCTTGTTTATGCTGGTTTTAATCTCTGTTTTCTCACATGGATGAACTCATGAAACCTGATGTCTTTCAAACTACAATCTTTTGCCCCCACATGCCACCAGTCCTCAAGGAAATGGGACATTTGCATCAAACATTGGTTTGTTTGATGGGTATAGACAAAGACAGCATTGGTTAAGGTTCTGTCTGGTCACAAGCTATAGTTCTGCACGTGGAAGTAGGTCTTCTCCTGTCTGTGGATGGAAATGCACCCTGAGGGCACAGGGCAAGTGCTTCTTTTTTGGTGCACTGCAATCCATGCAGTGCTGTGGGTCCTTTTAATAGTTTCCTACTTTTCAGCTGGAAATTGATTCCTAGAGGGTATGTCTAGAGTAGGTAGCTTGGGTCTCACTGTGTTATATTGTGCCCTACTGAAGAAAATATATTTCTCTTCTCCCCAGGACTAATTAACTCAGATATTATTCTGAGCTAGCAGTGATGCATAGCTTCCAACACTTGATTCAGATCTTCCAAAGGTACTCAGGTGTCTCTACATGGTGCTTGACTTATGCCAGTGAGACACATTCTGCAATCCTAAGCAATCCTTTTTAAAGAAATTCAAAGCAAGAAAACTACAGAATGTAAATAGTATAAAGTGCTGCATGTAGCTGTTGAATTTTGTCTAGAAAATTTGATCCAATGCCAGTTCAACTTTAATAAGCTAACATCTATTTCCGAATTAGTCTCTTTGTCACGTACAAAATCTGTTCTAAGCTTCAAGATCTATCCTCGAAAAACTGAAGATTAAATAAGAAATACCCACAGGAAACTTTCACATTTTTTCTAACATCTTAATTAAATCCCTCAGGTTGAGGAAAATTAATTGAAGATTTTTACCACTTTCCCCACTAACTTTTCCTACTCCAGGGATTCAAATAAATGGAGTTTACAAATTCATCCACTGTTCTGCTTTAAAACTTCATGAAACTTTGCTTTTTAGTAGGAAGTTAATTAGGAATAGTTATTATTATACCTTTAATGTGGGTAAGACTCCTGAGGCACTGTAAACATTAATTAAGCCCCACAGTACCCTCTGAAGTGGATAGTACTTACCCACAGTCGAGAGAAAATAAAGTCTCCCCTCCCCACTTAAACTCTAACCCAATATCAGCAAGCCAACTATAAATATGCTAAAAAAAAGAAGGGGAAGAGCATTACAAAATATTTCCTATGCCTACATTTTGCCTGAAGAAAATTTCTGACGGCTGCAGACTTAGGATATTAGGAACAATCTTATTTGCAACCTTCTGTTATTTAGGTCTTTACCATTCAAAAATTTGTTACCTGCTACATGAAATTTTGAGTGTTTATATAAAATACAGCTGTACTTAAAAAAAAAAAAAAAAAAAAGAAGAAGAAAAAAAGGAGTTTGGATGTTTTTTAGTTCACCTGAAAAAAATTCTTTTTTTTTTTTTTTTTTTCTTTTTTTTCCAGTCCAAACATTTTTGGCTAAGTTGAATATTTCTGGGAATTTTATGTTTTTGGACAATTCAGGGATTCTTTGATGACCTGAGCACAACAGTGCCAATATGTCTCTTCTACTAATATACTTTAGTAGAAACAAGAATGTAAAATCTTAATATATTTGCACCACATGAATATTGTACTGGAATACTGGTAAGGCTCTCGTAACATGAAACAGCAGACAAATCACAATGGCTCTCAGCCTTTGACATGGTTCTGGTGTATGAAAGGCACTAATGTCAGCTGCAGCTTGCAGGGCTGTTGCTTGGGAGCTTTAGGGAACAACAAACAGTGCAGTTGGTGCCTTTGGCTGCTGCAAACTACTGCATTACCAGCTGCAGTGCTGTGCTCCCCTGATGAGGAAAACAGACCCAGAAACGAGTAACCATTTTAAACTCCCACTTTTCTCATCCCAGTGGTTACTTCCCTTAAGTTTATCTGGGTTTTTTTGTATCTTTTTGCCGCAGTAGCTCATAAATAAACTGTTAAAATGCGTGGTACACCTATGCTTCAGGTAAGTGCCTTTTCTCCTCGCAGAACTGACAGATGGTTTTTGTGTTCTTTTAGGAGTTCTGGAGCTTCAAACACCAAACTGGCCAGGCACAGCAGGGCTGATCCAAACTCCATCAGTGGTAAAAAAGGAAAGCCTCCTTTTGCTTTTAATGGGTTCTCAGCTCATCTTCTGTTTTGCAAATAGTTGTTCATCTCAGCTTGCAGCTGAACTGGCAAATCAAACAAGACTTGTGTCCCCATAGGAAAACTCCCTGACCCCAAAACCTCCCCTCCCAAAGGGGGTCTCCACACACCTGCTGCCAGCTGTGCAGACCCCTGGCAATTTTACTCATGTTCCAGGAACAGCTTGGGCCAAAGCCAGCTGGGACCCCTTCTTCTAGGAATCACTGCACAGCTGTGCCTCAGCCTGGGCTTGAGTGTGCTCGGTTTAACGAGATGTGCTTTGCATGGGGAGTGAATACAGACACAGAGAGCACAGCATCTGCCAGATACTGCAATCTAGGTGTGAGGGAGGAAGAGGAGACCACAGTAAGGTCACTTCCTGCACCATTGGTCGAGCTGGGTACCTGGTCCCAGCAACAGTCCTTGCTGTAAAGCGTAAAGGGTTATTTGGTATTTTATCTGACGGATTGGAGCTTTAAGAAACTTACATGTACACTGCAAGAAGTTTTACCAGAACCACATCAGCCAATTAAAGCATTAAAACTCAGACTAGATTTTTTATCTTTTTTAAAAGGGAGCAGAACCAAGCTGCAAACTTTGGACCCAAACCTCCCACCCCTGGCTGTATTTCACCAGTTATTTCACAGATCTGCTTTATACTACACTGCAATAATAAGAAAGATAAGTATGTGGGCAGGTTAGTAAAAGTAATTAAGTGTAGCCAAGTGATAAGTGGAAAATGGCTTGTATGGTTTGCTTGTATGTATGATTTAAGTGACTTTTAACATATCAATAATTAAAAAATATGTGCCTGTCTTAAATTATTTATTTCATTATAGCATAATTTTACAAATCATAAATTGTACTCAGATATCATAGGTTTGGCCAAGACCCTCTGAAGATTGTGGGAATACAATAATAACTATAAACTGATCAGATCAAAGGTCCAGAAGCCTGTACCCAAGCCTGTGAACTAGAAAAAGCTCAAGAGAAAGCAGAGAAACAGGACAAGCATGTAATGACTATACCCTGGCCCAGTCTTGAAACTCCAGTGATTTGTGGTGCAGGTGCTTCCTGAGCCAGCAGTAGTGGCTTCTGTTTCATAGCCCAGGATGGATTTTTCAACCATGGACCCATCCAATTTCTTTATGAACTTTTGCAAGCTGCTATGATCTTCAATGACCCATAGTCACGAGTGAATGAGGACCATCTCTTTTTGTTCAGTTTGAATTTGCCACCTAGCTTCACCTGGTACTTTTTTTTTTTTGACACCCTGTAGATCTTGCAATGATAAAGTTATTTTTTTTTTTCCCTCCCTTTTAGACTCCCGCATTTTACTACAGTTTTTCCAAAAGAGGGAAAGACGATGCACTTGATGTCATTCTGTGATTGCCGGGCTCTGCGGCAGGGCTTAGAGCAAGTTGCTGCCTCTTAGGAGAGGGCAGATGAGAACTGGGATTGTGTGTCCCACTGTCCTCTCCCTGACCCACCACGAGGTGTGTGAGGGCAAGGATGCCCATCCTTGAGCACTGGGCTGCAGCTGCAGCCAGTGGGAGCTGTTTCCTACATTAGGCATTACCACTGGGGCCATCGCCTCATGCCAAAATTTGCTGTGAAATTTCTGAAGGAGGAAGCTCTTAATCATCATCATTGGACAAAATCTGGCATAACTGCTAAGGCTTGGCAGAGGCCTTCATGAAATGCATCTTTAACAAAGTCTCTGAGGGTGGTGGGCTTCCATCAGCGAGGGACAAGCACTGCTTGGCACAGTGTCCTTGCTGTGATCTCTGATACAGCTGCAGGAGGTTTTGTGCTCTGACTAGGAAAAGGTAACCACTATATTTTTTCATCCACATCAGCGTTCCTCCCTTTCTGTCTCAGTTCTGCTTAGCCACAGAAAATTATGAAAACAAAAACAAAACCAAACCAAAACAGTGTGAAAACAACACCACTAACAGTCTTTTATCTATGCTGACTGAAAGTTAATCCGTATATGCAAGAATCTGATGCTTCAGCTTACTGAGAGAGAAGACACATAATAGAATCTCATGAGCAATATTGCTTTGCAATAACAGGGCTTTGTCATCTTTTGTCTAACTCTGACCTACATCAGTCTCTCAGTGAGGTTAAAATTCCTAGCACAAATTACAGGAATTTACCTCAAAGCTGTTGTAGAAAAATGGATTTGACACAAAAAAAAAAAAATAAATCTAAGCAGGTTTTGAGGTCTCAGGGAGCTGTGTTCATTAATTATTTGAAAGTGATGGTATCCAGAGGCTGAAAACAAAAATCTGTGTAAGAGTGTAGTTTTTCTCTAAATAATATATTTTTATGTAGAATTTCTGGCTCTTCCTTTTTTCTTTCATTTTAAATCTATTTCTTTTTTATTTTTCTGTGAGAGTGGGCAGCTGTAGCTCATCCCATCAGATCCCTGCTTTTCATTTTGAACCTTGAAGCCTACCAAATCTATATACACAAAGTGAAACCTGGTGAAACTTCAAGTAGTCTGCAGTTTTACAAATACACAATGCAAAAGGCAATGAGTCACTGAAGATGTTTAGTAGGCAAAAAAAAAACCACCTTGCTGAGTGTGGGGACACACAGGGATTCAATGAAAGTCTTTAGTCTAACTATTCCTGCACCTTCAGAAGAAGCGCTATGAAAAGACATGGACTTTGCTGTCTGAAAACACAGAACAAATAAATCCCTGTCTTTTTTGATTTTTTTCTAAAGAGAGGGGACCAGTTAGTCTGTCTTGGAAGATGAGAGTTGTGAAGAACAATATTGGTGAGAAGCTTTCCCTTTTTTTGTCCTCAATTCAGCACTATCTGTAAAATGTGACCAGAGCATTCATTGGAACAGGTGTTCTGATATATATAGATACATGCCAGAGATACATTGCCTTCCTGAGAAGGCAGCAACTAATCAGATTAGCAGAAAAAAATATCTGTGGTTCCCAACTCATCAATACTGGAGATTTCCGTAATAAACTACATCTCACTAGTTTTCATTTTTACTATTTCTGCTCAAAAAGAAAAAACAAGAAGCCTTATTTAGAGGAATTTGTTTCAAAGAAGTTGAACCCACAGATTTTTAAAATCTAAATGAACAACCCTGGTTAGTTTGAAAGTTGCCCCATGCTGGTTTAAAAATCTTTTGACATTTTCAATTTACCTTCCCTAAGTTTCAAGTTAGCAGTGAGACGTGGTCCCAAAGACCATGGGATGGGTGTTGCCTGTGGCCTTGCAGCAGCTATGCACACCTCTGGATATGACAATGAAGCAAAATAAGAGAATCTGAAGACCAGAAGGTGTGGTGTTGATGAGCTGGTATGACCTTTTCCATGAACCATGACACTTACCAGAAAAACGTACTTTGTCATTTCTGCACTGTGCTCAGCACTCCTCTTTGAAGCTTTGTCATTTAGAAAAATGGATGGTCTATGTCTGCAGGAATTTATTCATCTCTGCACACATTATTCCAGTAGTTAATCACTCTGGCAGATAAAGTTCAGATCTTATTTCTAGACTGAATTTTGTCAATATTCAGCTTCTAGGCACTGGATCTTATTATAGATTTCCTTCCTGCTAGGTGATGCCATCACCCATCAAATTCTCCTGGATATGTTACTAAAATCAAGCCTACTCCAGTATTTAGCTCATACCTAATTTCAGTCTTCAAGCTCTACTGTGAAGACTGCAGGACTCTGGCAACATCAGCATGCTGTTCCCTCACCTGCTCTGTGCAAGGCCTGCCTCCTGCACTCAGAAGTACAGTCTTGAAGGACGGGTTTTGCTTAAGTACTTTCATAAGAACTTGATTTTTCTAGAACTTTCTTGTAATCCAATTCTGATGCTGCTGTTACTTCCTTATTGTTGCACACAAACTTTTATCACTAATGATTGAAGGCACTCCAGGTTAGTGAACATACCATAAAACAGGAGCTGCATAAGTTGCCTGAATCAAGAAGTCTCCAGCATGTATTTTATATTAGCTGAGACAAAACTAACTGGCTTTTCTGCATATTTGCACTCTTACATTCTCATCAGCAGTGCACTTTGTGGAAAGCAGTTTGGAAAGCTGCAAGTGTCAAGCTGTCTTTAAGGACACACTGGATGTAGGATTGTTTAATGACTCTTATGCCATTATGTATCCAAAGAATGGCAATAAAAAAAAATATCAGGAACCCAAAATGGATGCCAGGAAATAGCTGGGGAAAATGTGATTTTAAAAGTGATAAGAGACACCTCAGTGTAGAAGCACTGAGGAGAGAAGGAACAACAATAGTGGGCAGTTATAAAACTTCCTCAGATACCACTCCTTAAGGCAAATACTCTCTGGGAACCAGACATCTGTCTGGAATATCTGGCCAATATCCAGCTCTATATGTACAGTAGATATGACCATTGATTCCCAGTCATATATTATACACCATACCTTGAGAAGTGGAACAGAACTTATTTAACTCCATGGGTGGGAGAAATTCTAATAATGTACTATGAAAGGCCATAAAGCTTTTTTAATAACACTTTTAATAGAGGCATAGAATAAAAGAAATACAAATGATAGGCTTAGAAATACAGAGTGGGATTAGTATTACAAAATTGCATCACCCAGTGTTTCTTTGCTGTCTTTTGAATGCTAACACAGCACATCCTATCTGGGGACAGGTACAGCTGTTGTCCTTACCTTCTTCAGATCTCACCTGTATCAGCTTCTTAGCCCCTCCCTCACCTTTTGGCCCTTATCACTGATTTACTTTCTTCAGATGAGACCTACAGGAGCACTACAATAGAATTGTCCTGCCATGCAGGATATGCCAAAAAATAAATGGAAAGTAAAGGATTTTTTTTTTTGCACACCTACTATTTGTTGGAGGACTGTTGTCTTTCTAGGAAAGGTTTTTCCCCTTTAAAAAATCCACATTTTTTTTTTTAATGTTTTCTTTTCTTTCTTCTTAAATATTAATGATGGAAAGACAGACTATTTTTATCAAAATAAATAAAGACCTAAAACTTGATTTTAAAGATCTGTTTGTGTGACTGTGTCATGAATTTGATCTTGGACAGGGTTTGTAATGTTTCAAAATAAAGTAACTGATGATACATATTTTGATCTTGTACTCTTAAAAGGAATTAAAGCATCTGTCTTGAAAGGGTCTTTGGCAAGCACAATTAATTTTTCAAATATTAAAAATGAGTGCAGCTGGCACTTCTCCAACATGAATAAAATTTCTGAACAGCCTTCATTACCATTCATCTTGAGCATTCTTTGGAAAGACTTGGCCTTCATTTCTAACCTTTAGATATATATCTGTAAGTGTTAAATGAGGACATAGGACACATTTCTGGGGATGTAAGAGGGGAGATTAATATTCTGATGCTTTAGTGAAGGACATCAATGGATTTGTTAGCTCTTTTTTCAGTAGCTCTTATTCACAGTATATGGAACTTATTCACAGAACTGAACAGGACACAAAATATTAGAGGCCATATAGTATTTCTAATCTTACAGATCTGCTGTTTTCTCTTTGTGTTCTCATACAAAGTTTTTCATCTTGTTGAATTTCTGTCCCTACAAACCTGAATGATGCAGTTAATAATGAAATGTTCAACATTAGCATGCATATAATTGCCATTTCCAATTGTTTAAAGTTACTATGGCATCTTAGCATGGATAATACTGCGTTAGCTCTAATCAGGCAAAAGGCAAAATCACGTACCTTAATGGTGTTCAGTATAAATGGCATTGTTATAACACTTTTTATTTGTGTTTACAGACATGAACAGATCAATATCTACAGTGCTTTTCTGAGACCGGTAACAGAGTCTCGCATGCCTCAGTCCAACATTATATACTTGGGGGCTTCAGAGAGTTGGAAGAGATATATCAAAAAATTAAAGATGTTTATAAAAGATGATTGACCAGGACATTATTAAAGATCATCAGCCTGGTTCAAAATTCCTGCAACTGGCATATGAATAATGCTATTCATTAAAATAAATGTGCATGTTTTATTTATCTCTGGGCTCTTTAGCTATTAGGATACACTTGGGTCTTGTTTCTTACTCCCCTTTCTTACCAAGAAAGCTTTAACCTTACCCTACAAGTAGAAGCTGAAAGTCCCACCCACACATGCCCCAAGGAGTAGAAGCAACAAGAAAAACAGCTAATATTACAGGTCTCACACTAAACCACAAGAGCTGGCAGCGGTGAGCAGAGCAAGGAGGCTCCCTTTTACATATCAGCTCCATTTCACAGTGTGACCAAAGCTGCAGATGTACCCTCACACTAGCCAAAACCAGTCCACTCCTTTCCTGAGCCTGCAACTTCCTGGAGGTGGAGTGTTGAAGGTAGTTCTTCTTGTTCAACAAAAACACCGCTCTTTCCTTGCTTTCCACATCTTCTTCAGCTCTCCAGCTCTCATACCCATTTGGGTAGGAACACCACCATTGCAGCATACGTATTTCTATAGGAAATACATAATTACTTGGAGAAAGACAGAGGCCAGGCAATGTGCCTCCAGTTGTTTTCCCCACAGACCATGCCTAAACAGACATTATCCTTGCTGATTCAGCCATAAATTTCTCTCCGAAGCAACTGAAAATGCAAAGGCTAAATGAAGGGAAAACAAACTGACATAGGCAACAGCTGTGATACAAATACAAATGCAGTGAAAGCCATATATTAAGGAAGGGTGGAAACTCATTCAGATGAGACTAATTTATAGAGTGGCTAAAGTGAAATATTCAGCAATATTAAAAAAAAGTTTCTGTAGTAAAAGAGATGAGAAAATAATTTCAACAGTATACAGTTGAAGTTCTGTTTCTTTATAGTGAGAATAATAAATAGCATCACTAATTTTTGCTAGCTGCATACCAAGAGAAGTCATAATGTCTCTTCAATGATTTCAACATCTCTGGGAAAACAAAGAGTATAAGGGGAAAAACAACCAAGCTTTTCTTTCTGAATGCAGACTCTAAAGATGCCTTCTTCAAAGAGGAATTTATTGATGCTGTGAGTGCTAGAGGGTGACACCACTACATCTGTTCAGATGCTCAGCACAGCTGTACACCACAGTCTTAGCCTTCCCTTGCTGTGCAGGGCTCCCTGGTGTCACCAAGGCTGGCCTCCAGTAGAGAAGGATCAGCAGAATACAAGGCAAAATACAGGGGCAAAAGAGGCTGCATTTTAGTTACAAAAGTCACAACACATGTAGGGATGTTTAATGCTCCAAGAAAAAGCTCTGGAATACTTTCTTTTTTACAAAGGACTACCATTGCATTACACCCATCCCACCTAGTTTTAACATATTCTTCAGAACTTACCAGCTCTTACTGCTGGCCAGAGTGTGTGTGTGAAAGAACCACGGTTCAAAATGGCACCTCTTGGGCGGTGATGAGCTCCTGTGGGCTTTTCCTCAGCCACAGTGGCTGCCTGATGGTCACCTCTGGGCAGCATGTGGGCTGGGCAGTCCCCTGGGGCAACCTGTGCTCTGGTGTTGGGAGTGTTGGCCAAGAGAGTGGGCATGTGTGGTTCCCCTCCCCAGGCAGCATCACCCAGCTCCACTTCCCAGCCTGCAGGAGGGCCTGTGCTGCAGCATCTGACTAGGCACGTTCTTCAAGGTCCTTTGAAGAAGGTCATGAAGACTGGCTTTTGGAAGCCAGAGACATCTGGAAGTTGCTGCTGGTTCCTCATATAATTAGGTGAAAAAAAAACTTGGAAGGACTGGCTTTCCCTTGAAGAGTTCACAGAATCACAAAATCAGTTAGGCTGCAAAAGACAGCTGAGATCTTTGACTCCAACCTTTGACCAAACATCCCCATGTCAACTAGACCATGGCACTAAGTGCCATGTCCAGTCTTACTTCAAACACCTCCAAGGATGCTGATTGCACCACTTCTCTGGGCAGTCCATTCCAATGTCTAATCACCCTAGAGAAGAAATCCCTCCTAATGTCCAACCTAAACCTCCTCTGGTGCAGCTTGATGCTACTGAACTCATGAGCTTCTCTGAAGACAAGAGACACGGAAGAAGCTGAGCAGGGTGGGATTTGTTTCCTTAAGTGCTTTCCTTGCAAAAAGCAAATTTAGATGCAATGAATCAGCCCTTTCCTTGACTCTAATAGCCCTGAAGAAACATGCCTAAAGCATTGGTGAGGTAGACTGGATTCCACCCTCTGCTTTACCCTGTAAACACTTGCTGGCTGAGACCTGTTACTCATTGCCACTGATCGCATGAGAGGGAAACAAAAGGCTGTAAGGGTTCACATGATGGAGTCATTAGAGTGGGAGTGAACAGGAGTTACACAAACCTATGTTCTTCCTGAGAAAATGACATGCATAGATTAAGTGTTGTAATTTACTGTAAATCTGCCACATCAGCTCAGTGTGTAACTACAGCATCTGTCAAGATGTTACAATTTTATTGATCCATGTTATTTTTTCTCCATTATCTTGAGGATCAAAGAGAAAAGGTTTGGATTATGTGATGACTAATCACAGGTTAGATATTTACAGTTTGAAAGCATAGAAAAGATTAAAGAGATTCTGTCTTACATCCCAGCTCAGTATATCAGTTTGAATAGGGTTTTTTTCCATGTCACTATTTCCACTTGATCCTGGTTAAAAGTACAGACCTTAAATTTTACATTTTTTTCCAAGTTGATAACACTGTGCATTTGACAATAACATACCTTAGTATGTCCTGCCTTAGCTAGAAGGTAGTAAGTACCTAGAGTGTTTTCTGGACTTGGGGAGAACATATCCTAAATTGTGCAACTAACTGAAAGAAACTGGAGAAGACAGACAAGTTGTTTACACCCCCCCCCTTTATTGAAATGTTCTCAGCACTGCAATGTTTTTAATTTCAAGGGGGAGCCTAGATGTTGCATGACGTTTGATGATCCCTGCTTTGATTTGGGTGGGTTTGTCCTTGGGAAGTGTAATTACATATCTGATATGGATCTGTTCAAACAAGGTAATTCATGGTCTACTTAAGATCCTGCTAAGCTGCCAAATAAAGAGGTGTCTAAAATTACCCTTTCCTTTTTTCTAATCAAGACATAATAATGCACAGGTTATTTTGTATACAGACCATTGTCTTCTTCCTTCTGAAGAACCGGATGATGATGTACTATAAGAAAATCTTACTTGACAGTTACGGTGGTTTATGCATCAGGTTTTAGAAAGCTGTAAAGCTTTCTTCCCCAACAGTGAAAACACTGGGAAAATTAAGGCTTACTATAGTTTTGTTTTGGATACAAATAAATGTTAAAAGTACTTTTAAATTGCTTTAAAAAATAATCTTTAATCTCTTTTACTGATAAGAGCTTTTAATTCTCATTTGAGTATTGTCCAAATTGGGATTTCTTACTCACACATAAACAATTTTTTTTCCTCACCATTTGGCCACCTAATATCTACAGGATTACTCATGGTGTAAATCTTTATTCAGCATATAGGAATCTCAGACCTGCCTGTGGTGCTCATCTGGTTTCACACCTTGAGGTCTTAATCTACTAATCTTTTTCTTCTCTCTCTTTTCTCTCTCTCCCTTTACAATGGGAACATACACATATAGCTGGGGACATTTCAGCAGGTGGATAGCCTGAAACTTGGGTGATCAGTGTGGCATTTGTCAGATTTTGTCTTTGATCCCTTTGTTATTCAAAACTAGCAAATACTCTCATATTCCTTGAGGGGGGGAAGGGAGTTGGAATCATTTCAATTTGCTCTTAAATGGATAAACTCAAATGCAAATGAAAGTATTTGAAAAAAAATAAAAAGGTCTATTTTTATCTATTTGTTATGACAGGTGGGTCTCTAATGGTAAAACAAGTGAGTGCTCTGTGTGCTGGGTTTACACAGCTGAGTGGATTGACACAGCACAGTGTCTGCTCTGAAGTCAGAGCTCAAACTGAGGTTTCCATCCACAGGGACCCCATGACATCTGCCAGAGAGAAGTGTATGCTGTCGTGTTGCTCTCATCAGCTTCTGCTTACGCTTGATCTACAGCATGGCTTAACATCAGCTCCGTCAGAGAAACACCCTGATAGATAACATTTTCTTTTTGGCACAAAATCCTGTAAGAATAGTTTCAGGCAGCTATTTTAGCTCTCATGGGCCAAAGGATCAGAGTACCTCTCTTCTCCACTTCCTTCCTGCAGTGTGAGCTCCCTGATTCACTGTCCAGCTCTTCCAGTAACATCTCTGGGTCACGGCAACATCTCAGGGAAAACCATCAGTATCAGACTGTAGGGGCTGTGAGAGACTGGAAGGATTTCTGTCTTGAAACATTTTGGGTGCATGTGTGGGAGAAGGGGCAGGTCAGGCCTTGCCCTGCTGAGGTGATGCCCTGCCCTGCACATCCCACTCCCCTGGCCCCTGTCCCAGCCCTGCAGTGGCCACCAGTCGCTGGCACATCAGAGGCAGCGCTCCACACCCACCTCTGAGCCCAGCCCAGCTCCTGAGTGGCCAAATGACCACAAGTCCCACCTGGGGGAAGGGCCCAGGAAGGACAAGGGTGCTTAGAGTGAGACACAAGGCAAGCTTATGTCTTGGCCCTGCTTCCTCTGGGAATTCTATCAGCTGAACACCTCTGGAAACAAGAGTAAAAGCTGTGTTTGTTCTTTTCTTCCTTTTTCTCTTTGTCTTTCTTCAAATTCCTTCTTGAAATTTTTGAGTAAATTAAAACTGAATGGGCTTGGAGTTTGCTAAGTTGAATGGGCTTTGGGAAATAAGTGTTTTATGTTGATTGAATACTGCTCTAGCATTTGTTGAAGTTCTCTGATTTTTTTTATTTTATGAATAAGTTTATAATTGTTTTTGAAGTCAGCAGGGGGAGAAGGAAGGATGCTGGAAGAGGACAGACAAGACTGACAAAACCAAGTCTTGAAGTGAAACAATCCCCATAAAAGAGTAGGGGGATTTAGTTGAAATGACTAAGATGAGCAACTATCTTAGTTTATCTTGGCAAGCAAGAATACAATCTTTTTTTCCCCACTTCCCTATGTACAGGAGCCTTTCCAGTCTGGTTAGGAGCAAAATGGTGCACTTAGGGTACCATATGCAGTGGGAGCAGTGCCACCTTGGGACCTTTGATTCTCCTGGGGTGGTATGAAGCTTCTGGGGTGCTGTATGGGGAGCACAGCCACCAGAGGGGCATAAGCACCCTGTGAGTGCACTGAGGACCCCAAACCCCGGCATTGCTGGCCTCCTCGCAGCCCCTCCATCACCATGGCAGCTGCATCATCTAAATGTAGGTAAATATTGACTTGGTCTCAGAAGACTGAGAGTTTCACATGATTTTCCAACGCTGCATTAATAAGCAACTTGCAATCCAGTTAGACAAACTGTCAGTAGTGCCAGCCAAATCATTTACATGGCAACAGCCTATAACAGATTCTAAGATAAAAAAGTTCTTTACCCAATATCAACACTGAAATTTATGTACAGATCTTTCTAGAAGCATGTGAGGTGTATCTGACCATCCAGGTTTCTTTATGATTTTCTGATGCTATTGGATTATTTAAGACAAATGATGCTTTCAGTTCTGTTGATATTTTTCCTGTTCTGTCAAGAAAAGAGTATTTGCTAGTCTAACATGAAGATGCAATAGAATATCAGTTCCTGGATGAAATACATAATTATGCAATTATTTGAAAAGAGAATGCATAGTGCTTGTGCCTATTTTTTATTTTTACTTGTAAATATGATATTAATTTGTTATCTTGTCTGCAATACCTGGAGAAATGATCTGCTTTAAATATATCTCCTAGGATATCAGTTTTCTTGCTGTCTGAGGACAGTGTCTTGAAGCCATCCTCAAGCTAAATTTCAACTGAGTTCAAAAGTATCTTGTTGAAATTTGTCTTGTGATGTTTGGTTGCATGTTTGTCAGAATATATATGCAAAACATCTAACAGATCGGAGAGGCTCCTTATTTTCCTAAGTCTTAGCTAGTGGGGAGAGACAGCTTCTACAGAGTGTGAAAGCCTAACTTAGCAATTCTGAGTAGCCTCCAACCTGATCCTCCCTCCCAGTTGGTAAAAGGAAAAGCCTAGGAGACAACTAATTAAGAGCTTAAAATTCAGTACAGCTAATAGTCTGGCAATGTGTTCGCCCCTTGTAAAACACCTTGCACAGCCAAAGGCCAAATTCTGCAGCTTTCAGCAACATGTAAGCTGTAGAATTTCAGGTTGTGCTTCAGTGGCTGATAATATCAACTCAGGGTGGACTTCAGAGCCAGCAACAGCTCCTGTCTGCACAGAGAATGAAAAGCCTACCAGAGAGCATCCCTGTTGTATGACCCAAGATGCACATGCTGAATGTAACATGGTAATAAGCCTACCAAGCTGCTCCAATAAAACTGTAGTTGTTTGAATTAGCACTTCTTTCAAATATATCTCTTTGCCCCCTGAAGTCAGTTTTGAGAGAGTTCAGAATTCATAATGGGCTGTTTTCTGGTCTCCAAATCTGTGTCTCTATGCTGGTCTGTTGTGAGAGATTCTGAAAGATGAATATGAAATATTACATCCCAGTAAGACTGACTGAAGAAATGTGATCAAGGACATAGAAATCACTCCGGGAGGTCTGAGTGGGACATCATATTACAAAATGTATGGGTTTTTTTCCAGGAAATGCAACAGAGGAATCTAGGTCAGATACTGAATTGGGTAACAAGTCCCAGTGATTCCTCAAACTTGGAGAGCCTTGTCAAGATGTGATATAAGCAAGAGAAAATATATTCACCTTCCAGCTAGGATGCTCTGTGGATGAATGCAGCACTGGTTTAGGAGGGGTTGCTGCATGGACGTGCGAATATGCACCCTGGTGGTTAATATTGATGGTAGGCTGAAAACGCTCCTCTGGCCCACAGTAAAAACTGCACTCAACACTCCCACAGCATCAGGTAGAGTTAAAAATGACTCATACCATTTCCAATGCTATGTGGAGGGATATGGTTTTGGCTTGGACTCACCTGAATCCTGTGGGTTTCTAGCATACAAATGTAAGCAAACTTCATGAAGGTCTCCATTATTGGTGTGTGGCTTTGATGTTTTCTGAAGCCTAGAGATTCCAACTAGACTCCAACTTGGAATGGTTAGTTGGCATCTTAGTTGCCAAAAAATCTCAAAGCAGCATGCTGACTGGATCAGAAGTCACCCAATAAAAGGACATTGGTGTCAAAAGAGGAACAGCTAACTTTCATAGAAAGCAGCAAACTAATTGGCAATACCCTGGTGGCAGAAAAGAAGAAAATTTCTTAAAAGGTATTAGGAGTCTTGTTCTCAGGAAAAGAGAGGACAGTGAGGAAGGCATCAGATAACTTGGAAGAAAAGCCTTCAAGGCCCCAAGAAAAAGCTGCCTTTTTCTCTTTTTGCTCAGAATTGAGAGCACCATCTGACAGAATCAAATCTGCCTGGGAGCTCTAGCCAAGAAAATGGGAGACAGCCAAGAAACTCTAAAATCCTCTCTTTTAATAAAATACAAGAAGTTGACTTTTAAGTCAGGAGAACTTCAGTTTTACTCATGGAATATTTATAAACAGCCAGGGCTCAACCACCATATTCACTGTACACTGTTGCTCAGCTTCAACCTGGAAATATGCAGTGAGCTGAGGCTATGGCAAAAGTGAAATGTCTGATTTAGTGCAGTTTGTGCTACTTAAAGCTCACTGTGCACACCATGAAGTCCAGCTAAGTGGTGTCAACTGGAATTTCTCAGAGGATCACAGGCACAAAAAGGTCTGGGGTCTGGCTGGAGATATAAGCCCAAAAAGGCCTGCTAAACAATAACCAACTGAACAAATTTCTACTGGTAGACATGGGTGTGACTCCATCCACTGTCATTGTTTCACCACCCTGTGGCTGCCAATGCACATTATGCAGAGGTGTATCTGGAGTCTTCAGGGAGGTAAAATTAAGATAAACTTACATGGCACCAGAAGGAGCTTTTGCTTACATGGCAGTGCTTGCCAAGAAGGGTTTGTGAGGTTGCATTTGGTAAATATCAGTGTGTTACTTATCAAAGCTAGTGAAACTTATCAAATACAAATCAAAGAGTGGCGAGACACTGTGGGGTTTTTGTGACACTGATAGAGCACAGGCATAAACAATTTCTCCTGACAAACTGCACCTGTACTAAAAGGGATTCTTAGCAAGTGTTTTGTAACCTGCTCCTTGGTTGAAAGGTGTCTTTCCAGGATGATGGGATTGCTAAATGCTACCAGGTCTACTACAGCTACTGGGGACTTTTGCCTTTTAGAAGCACGGATGGTGTCCTATCACATGTTTGTTTCCTGTCTGGAAATCCTGTAACTGCAGTTGTTATTTAAAGTTTTCCTGAGATTTATTGTATTTAAATTTTTTAGATATTTTCCTGTGAGGGTGCTCCTTTCCCAAGGGTTTCTGTGTTGATCCATGTTGGGCATCTCCAGCTTCAGCAGCAGAAGCAATGCTGGGAGAATGGGGACTTCACTGGCACCCTATTTCAGCTTTCTCTTGCTTCTCCAACCTCTTGTGAGGGTCTCTTCCCCTTTGCCAACCTTTTTCTTTCAGCAGCTGGCTTGTCTATTTGAGACAGTCTTTCTCTGTGGGGACTTTCTTGCTGTTACTGAAAATCAGTAATGAAAATGTGTTACAGACACCAGTGGCAATAAGCAAGGTTCACTTTCACTCATGCTTGGTTTCAGCTGTTCCATTTTCCATGAAAACAATCTTTTTAGGGAATTAGATTATCCATGCAATTGGATTATAAGGACCAGAATCCAACTTTCAGTTCATCATTTAGTCTTGAAGATACTTTATTGTCTGCTGGGAAAATATTCTCTTTCAAACAGTGCTTACTTTCAGACTCTTGTACTGAAAGAGCACCCATAGTTAATCTTCTTATATTTCATGGCATAAGATGCTTTCTCCATATCTTTTGTACTATACTAATACTGAAAACTCACTTTTGTATAAAGTCAGGTCCTGTTACCTTAAGTCAAGTGGAGATTTGGAGCTTTCATGCAATTTTTTAAAGGTAGTTTCTAACACCTTAAATTATCTAAATTGCCTAAATGATACCCTCCAAATGTGTCAGGATTTGAAGAGCTAGCTAAGAAGTGAAGAAATAAAATACTTAAATTTACTTTAGATTTAGATAGGAACATATTTATAAGCTTGCATAAGAATGTCTTTGGTAACAGAAGAAATTCAGGAAAATTGATTATTTTGGGTTTTGATCCTGTAGCATACAATTCCCTGTGATTAGGATCAGTCACTTAATGAGACAGAGCATTCCAGGGCAAATCTAGAGTAAATGAAAAATGCCTTGGGCAGAGCACATCCATGTTTGGTTTTAATAGTAAGAGGTTTTTGTGGCCAGAATGAATTACCAGTTCTGGGAGACATACTTGCACTTTGCTCTAGAATTCATAATTCCATCCTTAAGAGTTTATCATTCTGATTTAACAGTTCTTTACTACAATTAATACCTTGATGCTAATAATTTTTCTACAGCTTACTTGTCCAGTATAATATAAAATTGTTCTTGGGCTTTGAGACAGAGTTAAACACCGACAATCTGAAGATGTTCAGAGTTCAA
This sequence comes from Cyanistes caeruleus, assembly GCF_971803275.1. Taxonomy (NCBI): domain Eukaryota; kingdom Metazoa; phylum Chordata; class Aves; order Passeriformes; family Paridae; genus Cyanistes; species Cyanistes caeruleus. The sequence continues at coordinate 52,999,415 of NC_141704.1, read as the reverse complement.
ATTTCAATTTATTTTCCTACAGACCTAAAATCCAGCTCTGGGATAATCACAAAACCAGCATATGGGTCAGAATGCATGTGTATGTGTAAGTGCATGGGTGTGTCAATACCTCCTGGTAAAATGGTGAACTATTAAAACAGAATACAGACAGAGAAAATAGTCTCGTATAAGAAACACAGTAAATTCTGCTAGGAAATTACATTAGGAAATGCTAGTACATCATACAGCTAGTCAAAGTAATTTTAAGAAGACCCAAACATCCCATATTTCACAAGCCTAAATCTAAAAAGGTAATCTACAAATTCATACAAAAATGGATTCAGAAAATATATTGAAAAAAATATCATACACCAAATCTCAGCCCACCTTCAGCTCACAAAATTTCTTACAGAGGAAAGGATCCATGAGTTATGGAAAATCGTTGTTATTTGGTAGCCAAATTCTTAAAATTAAAGCCATAATAAATTAACATTAAAAATAAAATAAAACAATAAGATTATAAACAATGTAATTTCCAAGCTGAGTTTGTTTCATAAGAGTAAAAACAGACTCATTAAGTGGATTTCAGAAATTCTTGTCTGAAATGCCTGAATTCTCATTATATCAGTAGTCTTCTAAATGTTTTAAGGAGGGGTTGGGTGAAAACATACTAATATGAAATTACAAAAGAAAAATAACGGTACTTTAAAAAAAGTGAACACTGAAGAGTTTCTTTTTTATTTGAAAAATGTCATGTAGCACTATGATACATGTTGTGGGGAGGAAAATCAGAGTTAAAACTTGTCAGGAGTGAATAGTAAAGAGACTTAAAAGGAAAACTTCTGTCTTGTTAAACAGCAGTCCATGATTTCATCACTTCCTTTGTTATGTGTTCGCTATCACCTGGTGCTTTGGAACAGCCTTTACTCATTAGTCAACAAATAATTATTAGCTACACAGAATTTTAAAGGTATCCTGTCAACTTTCACCATATTCAAAGGAGGGTCAGTTCAAACAATCAAAGCTTGCAAAATACCACCATCAGTTTTAAAAGATGTTATGTTCTGTTAGTATACTCACCAGGGTCCAGATAATTTTTATGCACATGCAGATGAACACTCAAATGCTATAAATTAATTAGACTATATTTTAACCTATCATCACCATAAGTTTATTTTTTTTTTAATGTAGTTATTCGTACATAAGTAGTGGAACAAAATTTTGGGCAGAATTGTGCTTGATTTGGCAGCTCACTGACCTCACATAGATCCAGCATCAGATGTCTGGAAATGTTTCATCTTCTTGAATGTCACATTTTAGGCATGCACTGGTGCAGTCTGCAATGAATGCTTTTACATTATCTATAACTTATTAACTACTGCAAACAGCAACCCTTTGAACAGAAACAATTAGCAATTCCCTTTACAGATTTTACAGCAAGAAACACCCTGATTTTGTGCAGAAGTTTGGGAGTGCAGACTGAATCATAGATTTATAGAATGTTTTGGGTTGGAAGGGAGCTTAAAGATCATCTAGTTCAAAACCCCTGCCATGAGGTTGGTCACTAGACCAGGTTGCTCAGAGGCCCATCCAACCTGGCCTTGAACACTTCCAGGGATGTGGCTGGCCTAGGGCTTTTTCCCAACTTGGTTTCTGCTATAGTTGTACCCTAATCTCAGCTCTGCAAGAGGCCCCTAAAGAATAAGGGGGGAAGTGAATAAAAGCCCCACACCTCAATACATCCTAATTTAAGGAAAATAGAAAAAGAGTAGCAACTAGAAAGTCTAAACTGGACCCACATTATGTGACAGTGACCACTGCCTTTTGTTTATACACCCAGGATGCACTGTCCAGGGGCACTGACTGACCCAAAAGATCATCATTCCGGGTTTCTTTTCAGACTTTTTTTGGTGTTTCTATAGGAAGCTTCTCTATGACTTCATATTTTCCTCTGTCAAAAAACAGCACCATGTTACAGAGGCAGATATTTTGTCTCCAGCTTCTTGCCATTACCTGCTGAGTTTTACAAGCTCTCTTTATTTCAAATAACGTTCTTCGCATTCTTGTGTGAGCAATAAGGGTCGTGGGATGAGAAGGATACTTGTTAGTGGTTATGTTAAAATTATAGGATCTCATCTCAGAAATTTCTATTATTTCCTGTGTCTGAGGTTATTTGTCAAGCAGAAATTTGAAACCAAACTTCTCTAAATCTTCCCAGGATCTACATGAAATTAATAGTGAATCTCATACATGCTTAGAAGTATTCACTGTGTAAATAAATGGAAGATGAAAAAGGTAATTGTTTCCTTTAGACCCATGTCTTGGACCAGCAGTTTTGTTGTTCAAGTGAACTTGGTTGAAAAAGAATCCAATTAAGAGATAATCAGGAGTCCATTTTGGGAACAATTTTACAACCTTAATGATTGTCTACTTTTTTTTTACCTGTAGCAAATATTTACATACATTTTCTCAAACTATCAACACAAGATTATTTTGAGAGGTTAGTTTTTTTCTTTAATTATCCCAATATGAAGTCTATTCCAATTGACTCAAAATACTAAAAACCCAGGTACTGAAGATAAAGTTTAAGATCTGCTTAAGAATGACCCAGCTGAAGCTAGGTACATGCTTGACTACCTTACTGAACTGGAGCCTGGCAAACAGAGTCATGAATGATGACATTGTAAAATGATTTCAGATCATTAGCGCTACTGACTACTACTATAAAGAGGCACCCTAAAAAATATCTGTTTCTTGCTTATGTGCTGGTGATTTAATTTCCTTAGCCAGTCATCAGGGTAAATTTATTCAACATATACTTAGCTTTTTAAATCCATCAGCACAGCAGTGCTTATAGGGAACAATGCCATCCCTTTTGTAGGAAGCAATTTTCATATTGTAAGCATCCAAGATGAAAGCAATACATAACTCATTTAGGTAATGCTGCAGACAGACTCAGGTTAACTACAAAAGGCAGCTTGGCATGTCACCCACAGTCTCCTGAATTTCTTCAGCTGCCTGTCTGCAGCTTGAGAGGCTTTGTAAACTACGGGTGAAAAAGGAGATAGACAGTATAAAAGCACGTTCTGTAATGCTTGAAAAGGACTTTAATAATGCTGAACAAAAAAAAAAAAAAAAAAAGAGGAAAAATAAGAATGATTTTGACCAAAGTTGTCACTGGACAATTATGTCACATGGTTTGCTAGTTGTATGTCACTTAAGCTATCTCTACTTCCTCCGCTTCAAATAATCTCTTCTGGCACAATAGAAATAGTGCAATTTATTTCACAGACCTCATACAAAACACAAATCCAAGTCATTACAGTTTGAATCTCATATGAGATAATGTTACATGCTAAATTTGCTAAACACCAGAAATATGATGCCAGCTTTAGCACAGTTTAGCTATATTCCCATTCAATAGAACATATGCTAACCATACATCAACCTTTCAATGGGGTTTTGTGGTAGATACTTACAAATATACAATTCTTTGTCTATGTATATTTATTGCCACTATTTCAGCAAGGAATGAAATAAAATTTCCTAAAGAATAACTTTCCTTTTGCTTCTGCAAGATATGTGGCGTTGTTGCTGAGAGTTGAGAGCAGAGTTGCGTGGGTTGAGTTCCAACTGCATATTCATTCGGGCTTATTACGCCACAGAGCAGTGAGTCATGGCTGAGGCTGATAAAGGCAGGTGCTGTACCTTCCCTTCTGCTCTGAGATTAGTTTACGTTTTAATTACGTTTTGACAGTATATTTGGCCTTTCATTAGTGTTACAGGGCTGTAACATCTCCCGCAGGAGGAACCAGAGCAGTTCCCATCACATGTGGGTTTCCTTTGATACTGCCCTGACGGCACCACGAAGGAACTGAATTCTGCATTCAGGTCGTAAAGGAGCAACCCAGCTGAGCTCCACTGGGCACCACTTCTGACAGCCAACTGGTGCTTTCTCCATCCCATTAGGGCATAAAGGGATGAAAAATGCAATCTAAGCATCTGTGCAGGTTATTCATCTGCAGACGGTGCTGTACATAGGTGCTGGAATAGTCACATGCCTCAGCTCTCATCTGAGCTCTCTCTTGCTGAGCTCTCATCAGGTGCAAGAACAGGTAGGAACTTGCTTATATATCACCAGGAAAACAAGAAGCATAGAGAGCATAGATATCTCTCTCATAGTGAGATGGAGAGAACCATTTGCTGTTACAGACAACAGTACTTCTTCCTCTAGGTCACAGTGAAAGGAGGTGATGCTCAGAAAGTTTTCCTTCTCTGGGCTGCAATATTTTTCATGGGGGCTGCTTTAGCACTGAATGGTCACCAAGCCCAGCTCCATTTGATCTTTGACAAGAACTTTAAAATCTTAGAGTTGTTTTTGGAGGCAGGAATGGTTGACCATATATGTAGATCCCAGCTTTACAAATCCCAAAGCACCTTAATAACACCCTCTCAAAAATATTTTGGTTTCCACATGTTCCATGTAAATACCTATACTCTTATACGTGTATGACATTTTCCTGCTGAATAGTGCTATTTTCCATCTTCCAATAAACTTGCTAAATACATGATAGACGATTTTGTTGAGGCTCATGGCAATACAACATCAGGCACAAAATTATTTTCCTTTGCTTCATGCTGCAGTTTAAATTACAGTTGATTATACTGGATTTAGAGCCAAATACTGTGACTTAAAAATTCATTTTGGAGAAATCACACTCAATGCATTCTGCTCTTCTAAAATAATCTGCCATCTGTTGAATGCGTTATTAATAACTTTGGATTTAGGGTGTGATTTTTAACAATCGGTTGCAATGAATAAAATCGCAGCAGAAATTCCCTGACGCAATCTAAACTACGAGCGAGACAATGGAAATCTGCATCTAACATTTGTCAAGTTGGACACAGGCCTTCTATTGTTTGGCTGTCTGCACAAAGTTTGTGCTAGGCATTATGCAAAGCCTGGTTGTTACCAACTGGGTTATCTGCAAAGCAGATTCTTTTTAAAGTAAGCCTTAAAATTTAAATAAAAGATATGACTGAATTGGAAACGATTTGGACTGAATTTGAAATCATGTTTGCATGAAAGCTTTGTAATAATGCAAATTATAGCCCCTTTCAAAGTGCAGTATTTGCCAATTAAAAAAAAAAAAGCTGCATTTTCAAAAAATACCAAATAGTTTTCATCCTGAGAATGAACTGATATATTAAACCAGAGAGAAATTACACTAAAAACCTCTGCTCTCCTGAAGCCCTGTGAAGCAGCTAATGTAGAAGAGCTACAATGATGTAACATGAAAATTGCAGCAGGTCAGTGCACAGACTATGCCATAGACCCTTAGCTTCTCCCATCTTGCTCAGTGTTTCTTGTAGGATATTATAAGGCTGATTGAGAGGGAGCAGCATGCTGCAGAAAAAAAATAAAAATTAATGATGTATGATGTATAATATATGCAAAAGAAAAATACTTTGAATACATCTAAGGGAAAGAGGAGCTGCATGCTTTTCTTCCAATGTGAAAAAAAAAAAAAAGTTAAGCAGTAGGCACCTAAAAATGGAGAAAGATGAATTACTGCAGAGGAAGTACACAGTGCTGAAGTGGGAAAGTATCTGCAGCAAAAATCAGTATAATAACAGTAACAAATCCCACATAATTAACATGTGACTTTACTTAGGCTTGACACCTGCCACAATATCAAGCTCAAAATTAACATGAGAAATCAAAGACAGTTGTGTCTAATGAGAAAAGATGTGCAAATGAATGACCAGTTAGGTACCAGGAAAACCAGAGATTATTTTTGTCTCTTATTTTTGTAAGAGTTATGAAGAAATGATAGATGAAAGCTTCAGTCATTTTTTATTCTCTTTTATACCCATGGTCATCACACAGAAAACACTGCTAACCCTACTGACAAAATGGGAAGAGAGCTTGCTTGAAAATAACCTGTTGACATATGGAAAATGATAGAAAAAAATGCTGCTGAGAAGCAGAAGGAACATCTGAAATGAATCATTTGAAAGCTGAGCATATGTAGGTGGATCTGGCCAAATTAGACTATGCTAAAAGGGAAAAAAAAAACCTTTAGGGAAAAAAAAAGGAAAAAGCAGAATGAGATAATTGTTAGGAAAGATAGTACTGTAATAATTACAGAGAATGGAAATACTTCAGTTTACAAAACAAAAGCAGGATTTCTGTAGCCAGAAAAAAATCTTCATCAGGAAGAAAATAAATCTAGCAATTCTTTTTCTTGATCTTTGCAATTCTAATAGATAGTCTTTAAAGCATATCCTGGTTAAGGTGAGGCAACCTGTTTACAATATATTTGTCCAAAATGTAAATTCAAAGCATGCTGTGTTGTATGCAGGAATCATTTAGTCAGCTGCTCTGTTAACTTGACCAGGTGATTAATTGCTCATGCAACACTAGAGCAGTTCTGGTTTCGTGCCATAGGTGACAGCCAGGACAGATGGGCTGAAACCCCAGTGCCTTCAGCACCAGAACAGCAGTACTCTATTTGACTACAGATAGATTTCCTTCTGCAGTAACCTCTACAGAAAACTGTAAGACAACTGACCTAACTTTAGTTTCTAAAAATTCTTATTGGGTTGTTCTGAGAAAAAAAAAATATTAGCTGAGCATATATAGACAAGGATATATTGATATGCAGATACTTTTGGCCATGCAAAATTTCAGCTCACAAGATGTCAGCTAATATGAAAATTACTAAAAGGCAAGACACAGGATTTTTTAATGATTTCGTTCAGTTGAACTTAACTGTATGATTTTTTTGGTGAAATGTTATGTAGAGATTAGGCCAACTTCACATACACTATGCACAATAATTTACCAAGCTGAAGCAGCAATGATTGTAAATTACACAACTACAGAACCTCCTAAGAATCCAGTTTGAATCACTGCATCTGGTTTCCAAAATAGCATACTCTGAAAAGCAATAACGTTCTCCTTATGCTGTTACTTGTTATAAGTTCTCTGCAATTTGTTTAGTAAATTCCTTTCATACTGGCCCTAAACATTCATGACATCAAACAACATCCCTAAAATTAGCAGAGTTAAGTCTCATTTTCCAGACATGAAGCATCTGTTGCAGTCCTGATCTCTTCTGGCATCTTGGAATGTAAAATTGCTATCCAATGCTCTCTTGAACCCCGCTATTTGCCAACTAGAAGCTAGGTCCTTTGAGGGGTGGTTTTTTTCGTTCTAGAATAAGGTCTCTAGATATCACCTAGCTAGAATCATATCCTTATCCATGTTTTGCAAATCTGGATAACAGATTTCAGGAAGGTGTCTGGTGCCAATTTTTTTTTTTATTACAGTGTGAATTATAACCATCTAAACCATCTGCACCGGCTATAAATTCTAAATATGTCTTTCTTTGAGATTTTTCTTTTACCTGCATCATCTCACAAACTTAAAGTGCATCGGTTTTGCTGAACTCTTGTATGAAATGAAGAATGTTATTCTGTACAAACCTTAACTCTCACTTTGAAATATCCAGGACTTGTCACACTGACTAATATTTCTGTACAGTGTGAAGTGTAGTTCTGCAGCACATGATAGTTGAAAGATTTCCTATTTGGACTGGGTTTTGCAGTTCTGATGTAGTCTTTCATTGAATAAAAAACACTGCTCCTCTTGAAGGTCTGCAGGGAGGTTTTCAGAGGCCTCCATCTCATAGCAGCCGTGGTCTTCTACAAAGCTGCAATTAGACCTTGCTCAACATTGTTTGAAAAGAATGATTCAGAATTTTGCAGAGTGGATGTGGCTCCAGCAGGAATATATATTTATTCTTCACCAAAATCAGTACAAATCCATCTTTTTGTTTTTCTTTTTTTTTCCACAGAGGATCACGCAGATGATCATAGCTCCTGGTCTTGAATAGCTATTATGGTCATTAACTTGCTTCTAGACACCTGCATCACAGATTTGGTAGATCACAGGAAGCAGTGACTACCTAAGCTTGCTGGAGTGAGCATTCCTTCAGATGCATGTTATACCAAGGCTTACATATTTGTTTCCACTTGAAAATCCATTATGTCTGTTAAACTCCACAAAAAGTCACTAGCACTGCACAGCCATGTAGGAGAATTTTTTAAATGCATAAAATATTTTAGGAAAAGAGTGAGTAGTAGACAGCAGTCAGACCAAAATCAGCTCTGTGGGACAATTCTTTGTTCAAAAACAGGCATGACAAATAATCAAAATTTATAAATATCTAAGTTGATGGTGCATCCTATAACACCAAATCATAGTTTCCAAAACTTCAAACTGACTATTAGAAAAAAAAAGTGCTCTTGCTTAATTTCTGAACAGGCAACGCTTCACTGTCCCAAATGGAGCACTAGGTCATGCAACAAGGTGTTGGACTGTCTTGACAAGTACTTTTAAATTTAAACAGTGTGTCTAAAACTCTAGGCTCTCCTAAAAATGGGGGAAGAATATATCATATCTATCCCAGGAAATCCTAGCTTGCAAACCAGCTCTGCTTGCAAAATTTCTGTGGTATGATACCCAATGTGCAAACATTGGAATAGTTTTGACCACAGCTCTTCCAAAATACATTAGTGTGGTGAATTTAAAATTACTGACTTGTAGTTGTGTCTGTTGCATTATTTATGATGAAGATTGTTTTCTAGAAATATTTACTGGTTTTTACAGGTATGCTCGGTGTGCATCTCAATTCTAGTTGTCAGAGTAAATCTTTACATCTCAAAAATAATTTTCTCTTGCCTTTCTCTAGACCTCTCTATAGACATTGAGTTTTCCTCATTCAGTATTATTTATTTTACACATTCCTTTTTTTCATTTGTTATCTTATTATGGCAGTATCTCTAGGTACAGTACATGGCAGCACCACCCTGGTATCATTGCTACTGTAAAAATATAAGGTCACAATTCCAAAGCCAAAGTGGTTTTGATATAAAAATGATAAAGACAAAAAGTAGGAAAAGTTGTTTAAGCAATAAAGCTTCACATATTGTACATATTTGTATCTGTGGATTGCCAGAGATGATTCCTTATGGTTGCAAGGAAACAGATGAAGGATATTACAGAAGTAAAAAATGTGAAAGGACAGAGAAGGGAATTAGGTGCTGGAAAATGGGAAGCAGAGTGAACAGAGTGAATGAGACTGCAGAGCTGAAAGGTGTGAAGAAGAAATATCCAACAGCAAGGTCAGTGGCACAAATGTTGAAAAACTGCAGTTTTTCCATGCCCAGAAGTACTCAGCTGTGGAGCAGTAATGCAATGCCACATATGCAATTCAAATGGAAGGATCTTTCAGGTAACATGAACTAAAAAAATGAGTGAAGAATGACTAGTAAGGAAAAACATAACTGCTTATTTTCCATATCAATGACATCCTTTAGCTCTCTCAGTGGAAACACAACCATGCAGCTGATGCTTTGTCCTGGATTCTCACAGTTTGTCTGTATCTCAATAAGACTTTCACCTAAACTTCTTGCATTTCTTGCAGTTCTACTTTTAAAACATTGTGCTGTTAATGCTTCATCCAGGAAATATTTTTATAAATCTCTCACATACTTTCAGCAAATGCTTGTGTACATTGGCTGGCTTCCTGGAATAGTTTTAAATATAATTCTTCTGAAGGGCATCTCCTTACAACTTAAAACACGCCTTATAACAATAAAACTTCAATCTCCAGACTTATTTCCTAAAGTATCACATGCCGATCTCACTTTATTGATGAGTAAATCCCAAAAGGGCAATTCCAGAAAGCCCAACTTGCTATAGAATTATTTAAGAGATAGTTAATGTAGCATTGGTTGTTAAGATCTGCCACCTTGCTTTCCAATTAAAATACATGTTTAATATTTGTTCTTCCTGGTTAGATGTGGCTGAACTACAGTTATTGCATGACAAGAACCTGGAAACCTTCCAGCTTTCACTCATCATTGGAAGACTTATTATATTGTACTAAAAGACGTTTAAGTAATGCAAAATAGGCTCCTATAAAGTCTGACATCATTATCAGAGTTAGTGTTTCATATTAAATGTTTAACCTCATCCCACTGTTCATCAAAATCAAAGACAAGGAAATGGTGCACTGTCCTGTGATTCTCTCCCTCTCAACTCAACTCATGGAAATGCCAGCATGCAGGTTAGTTCAGCAAACCTCCCTCTTGGTGACACCAGCCTCCCCCCTGATACCTCTGCCTCTACTCATCAAATGCTTTGCTCATTCACAGCTCTTTGGACACAGGAATTTAACTCACATCAAGTTGGTTGGCACTGGGTGGGAGGTTTGTTTGCCTTCTCTGAGGTGCCTGCCAGGAGAGCCTGAAGAGCAGCCCTTGCCAGAGGTTCTGCAGAATTGGCCACTGGAGGCTTCTGGGGCCAAAGCAGGGAGCAAGAGAAATCTCCTGCAGGCAAATGATAGGTTGTCCATGAGGAATTCTGTAGATGGAAGGCAGCTGAACCATGGTCCATACTGTGATTATGACTGATTTCACAGCTGCCTGTAAATAGGACTTGAGGTACAACCTAAGGGGTTCTAAATGATTCTGAAGCAGATGCATACAAGTAGACAATAAGAATAATTTTACACCTTGCTGCAGCCAGGGCTTTGGAGCACTCTCAAAATGGTCAGACTTACTACTGTGTACTGTCTAGCTCATGCTCCCATTTCATTCTTTATTGAAGAGCATCTGGGAAAGTGGCCAGGAACAAGCTGGTTTCTCCAAAAGAGACATTCAAGAAGCTCTCACCTTCTGCCGGCTTCCTCCAGGGCTCCTGAGACACAGGCAGGAAGAGGGCCGAAGGCTGCATACATTGCTGAAGTCCTCTCCCACATAACACTTCCTGAAAGCTCCTCAGCCTCTCTCAGTCTGCCCAAATGTGCATTCATCACACTCCTGGGTCAGGTGCAGTGACCCAGGGCAAGATCTGTAGGAGTCCTAAAACAAAACCATTCAGCAGAGGCCTTTTAAAATACAAATTACAGGAAAATAAAGGGCTGAGACTCAGAAATTTCAAGCCCAGGAATAAAGCGTGGAGCTGTTGAGGTTTCAGCCTCCCCTCCAAATGAGAAAGCTGTGTTTCAGCAGACCCCCACACTGCTCTTTCTCAATTTCCCTGGTGCCAGTGAGTATGGATGCACACAGCCCAGCCATAATCAGGACAAACCTGCCAGACATCAGCTCTCCTGGCCACACCTGCAGGACAGCACCATTCCAAGAAACTCAGGTAGAAGTTAACTTTGCTATGAAGTCTGCAGCCAGTGATCAATCCCCCACTTTAGGTGCTACATTTGTATTTTGTAGACACAAATCTCAGGATGAAACTTGAAGCTGCTTTTGAATATGGTCAGGCCTTAAGAAGTACCATAATAGTAGGTGCTTGATAGAGCGCTAAAACAGCTCTGTCAATAATTTTTTCCTATGTTTAGACTGTGCCGTCTGCCTAGTCGTGGGAAAACATGGCTTAGACAGGAGTCACTGATGCACTTGAGCCCATGGGTGGTCTTGGGAACAATGGTCCAGGTCTTTTACTGGAAGTAGAACAGGGTGGACACCACAGCTGTGGGCTGTACCACTCTTCATTTATTCACACCAGCTTCTTCGAACAGAGACAAATTAATAAAGTTCATAGAATCATAGAAATGGTGGGAAGGGACCTTAAACATTTTTTAGTTCCAACCCTTTTGCCATGGGCAAAGATACTTTCACTAGACCAGGTTGCTCAAAGTCATGTTCAAACCAACCTTAAACACTTCTAGGGATGGGCAGCCACAACTTCTCTGGGCAAACCCTTCCAGTGTCTCACCACTCTCACAAGGAAGAATTTCTTCCTAATATATAATCTAAATCTACCCTCTTTCAGTGTAAAGCCTTTATCCCTTGTCCTAGCATTACATGTCCTTGAGAACATCCCTCTCCAGCTCTCTTGTAACCCTCTTCAGGTGCTGGGAGGCTGCACTGATGTCTCCCTGGAGCAAACCTGCTGAGGTGCGTTCAATGGCAGTGTCCGTGTCACTGACAGAGGTGTGACACAGTGCCAGTCCCAACGCTGAGGAACACCCCTTGTCACTGGTCTCCACTTGGATATCAAGTCTTTGATCACAACACTTGAAGTGTGACCATCCAGCCAATTCCCTATCCACTGGGTAGTCCATCCATCAAATCCATGTCTCTCCAATTTAGAGACAAGGACGTTGTGTGGGACAGTGTCAACTGCTTTGCACAAATTCAGGTAGATTATGTCAGTTCTTCTTCAAGAAGCTGTGCTGGCTGTCATGAATTCCCTCCTTATTTTTCATGTGCCTTAGCACAATTTCCAGTAGGATCTGCTTCATGATCCTGCCAGTCACAGGGATAAGATTGGCCTGTAGTTCCCCAGGTCTTCATTTTTTCCTTTTTTGAAAATGGGTGTTATGTTTCCCCTTTTCCACTAAGTGGGAACCTCATGGGGCTGCCATGACTTCTCAAATATGATGGATAGCTTAGCACCTTGTGGATCTGCTGGTTCCCTAAGGGCCCGTAGATTGAGCCCATCAGGTCCCATGGCCTTGTGCAGCTGCAGATTCCTTAGATGCTCTCAAACCTGATCTACAGTGGGTGGTTCTTCACTCTCCCAGTCCCTGCCTTTGCCCTCTGCGATGTGGGTGATGTGCTTGGAGCAGCTGCCAGTGAAGACTGAGGCAGTCAGTACTCAGTGAAAATGGTCACTGAGTAGCTCAAAGTTCTTCATACCCCAGGTAACCAGGTTTCCTTCTGGAGAGAGTTCACATTTCCCTTAGTCCTCCTTTCATCATCAACCTATATAAACTTTTCATGTCACTCTTGATGTCCCTGGCCAGATTTAATTCTATCAGGGTTTCAGCTTCCCTAACCTGATACTTGGAGGCTTAGACAATCCCTCTGTATTCCTCCCATATTATCTGTCCCTGCTTTCATCCTCTGTAGGTTTCCTTTTTGTGTTTGAGTTTCTCCAGGAGCTCCTTGTTCATGCATGGATGTCTCCTGGCATTTTTTATTCACTTTCTCTTTGTTGGGATGCATTACTCCTGAGCTTGGAGGTGATCCCTGAATATTAACCATTTCTCTTGGGTCCCTCTGCCCTCCAGGGCTTTATCTCATGGTGCTCTACCAAGCAGATCCCTGAAGAGGCCAAAATCTGCTCCCCTGGGGTCTAGGGAAGCGAGCTTGCTATGCGTTCTCCTCTCTGCCCTAAGGATCTTACATTCCACAATTTCAGGGTTACTTCAGCCCAGGCTGCCCTTGAGCATCACGGTCTTCACCAGGCCCTGCGCCTGCATGTGAACAAGGTCCAGAATAGCCCCTCTCCTCGTTGGTTTTTCTGTCACTTGGAGAAGGAGGTTATCACTAACATATCCCAGGAAAGCTCATGCTAGAAATCTAGGGTTACTTACAGCAATGTCTAGCAATGCAGCTTGGAAGGACACACATGTGGATCTCACTAGTGGGAGGAGGTGAGTTTCCTGCAAGCCTAATCAAAGAAAGAGAAATCACACAATGTGATACCTATTACACTTGTGTGCTGTGAAACAAGGAAGCACATATGCTTTGTGCTCAGCTCAGAGAATGATGTGTGTGAGCAGAAACAACTGTGCTGCAGCTCCTTGGTGTCTGCTCACCAGGACTCTGCTCAGCACAAGATGATAACAAGTTAATAGGTATTTCCTGCCTAACAATTACACAAATAAAAAGCAGAGCAGCACATGCCAGACATCAGCCAAATGTGGCCAGCTCCCAGCTAGGGAAATACACCCTAGCAACAGATCATAAACCAAACACAAGAACAGCAGCACTGGTGACCAGAGGAAGACAAAAGTTTTTGTAAGTAATGGAGGTACTCTGTGTAGTCAGGTGACAGACAACCTTCAGGATGGTAAGGAACTCCTCTGCAGCTATCAAACCAGCTGACTGAAAACCAGGAGCAAGAAAACACTCTTTTTTTTTTTTTCAGAAAGAAGGACTATCTTGAGATACCTCAAGTCCAAATGACTACAGATGGGAGAAAACAGCTGCACCACGAAGAGATGGTTTTACCATCATAATTTTTTTTTTTTTTGTATTTTCACTACATCAAAGAAGTGATTTAAGAGATAGCATTTGCTGGAGTGATTGCTGCCAGAAAATGTATTGAGTGCTCTCCCTTAGACTAACTGAAGCTGCAGCAGAGCCTGAAGCAGTGTTTAGAAAGGTATGAGTTGTCTTCCCTATGGCTGTTCAGTGAAAATATTTGGGATGTTAAGTGCCATTAACTTGTCACAGCTCAAATTCTTCAAAATGGCAGAGGGGAAATGACAGGAAGGGAATGAAGAGCAATCACTGCCCTGACTCTGTCATGTAGGAAGATGGGAAAACTCCTTTCTGGGTCTGTGAAAATCTTCAGCTGAAAAAATTTGAACATTTTACTTCAAGAGACTAAAAGTAAATATTTTGATATTTCATTTTGAAATGACATATTTTCTTTTGATAGAAACTTGTATCTTGCAGAAAAGAAAAAAATGCAGAGCATATCAGTAGGAAACCAAAGCATTATTAAAAAATGTTTCATTTCAGTTCTGGAAAATAAATTACTACACATCTTTTCATTGACATGCCTGAAGCAATACTGGCTTTTTCTCTTTATTTTGGGTTTTGGTGGTTTTTTGGTTGGTTTTTTTGTTTGGTTGGTTTTTTTTCTTTTGCGAAGAAAAGGTCCTGAATATTTTTAAAGTTAGGTTTAATTGTAAAAAGTTGTTTCAACTTTCTCCTAGTTAAATAGTTCCTAGTTCAACTGTCTCCTAGTCAAGTCCATTACTTGCCAGGTTTTACAGCTGAGTGTACTGATATGTCACCCAAGGCATGCACATTTGGAAGAGAAATGCCATTTCCCCCCCTATCTTTTTTCTTCCACCTGACTTTTTCTCAGAAATAAACCCCCAACCAGATCTTACAGCCCTTCTGGTGTATGACCCAATTTGGGCAGCAAATCTCATCACTCCCATCCACCCTGCCCATATTGCCACCCCAGGTGCAGAGCTGGGTGTGCCTATGCAGAGGACCTGTGAAGCAAACAGGTGGCAGGCCTAGGTGGGCTCAGCCCCCAGGTTTGTTTCCAGAACAGGCAAAGCAGCAGGTCACGGTGAGGGGAGCAGCAGCAGCAGGGCACAGGGCACAGCAAGACCATGGTGCCACCTTAAAATGTCAGGGCTGCACCTTCCAACCTGTGTTAGGACTCCAGGGCAGGACTGTGTTTGGTAAAGGAGCTTGACAGACCACCTCTGTCTTTCCTTCCCTCTCAACAGCTGAATTTGCAATATTAAAAAGGACATTATAGAGGAAAGTAAGGAAAACAGGAAAACAACTAAGAGCAATAAAATCCTGGCTGATATTCCTCTCTCAGGCAGAAGGATCCCTGACCACCAGTTCTTCCTGCTCTGCATTCATATGTGCAGGTCTTTCTTTTGTGCTCTCTGGCCAGAAACAAAGCCAATGGGGAGGACCCCAGTGAGACAGAACAAGGACACCACTGAAGTTACCAAAATGAGACTTTGGAGACAGAACCCGCTTTTGGTTCACTCCTAAGCTTATGAGTGGCTGCAGGCAATTTCCCAGGTCTCGTTTCATTAAAGTCATTCCCCAGGAGCTGAACTTAATTACTTCAGTGGGATTCATGTATGTTCTTAAGTATTTTACCAAATCAGAACCTTAATTGCTCTGTGCCTTTGCTGCCCATCTGCAAGATAGGTTTAATGTTTGCTTTCTCTTGCGCTCTGACTATTGAGATTCGTGTTCTCCCAGTCGAAGCCCGTCTTGCCGTCCCTGTCTTTTTGACATTTTGTCTGATAAGGCTGAGGTTGCACTCAAGCTATTTTTTGGCCATGTCACATTTCACATGTGTGGAAGCCATGCTCCAAAAGCTGGTGGCCTTTGTGTGGCTTTTGTGTCTCTAACAGTGACAAAATTAGTTGCTTGTTGATGTGGGAGCAAAGCTGCAAGTGTTTTTTTTTACTTTAACACCATCACAAATAGAATAATTACATGGCACTTTGAGACAATTTGCTAAAGATGTTCGCACATTTCAAGAGGGTAAAATTACTTTATCCAAAGCAATTACAAAATAGCTAATTAGTGAAACTGACTGTGAGCTCTTACCAATGTGCTTTGTGGAGATGCTGCTTTTAGTGCCAGACAACAGGCCTCCAGTTTATGAGTTATTTTCAGGTAATGAAGAAACTCTTGCAATGCAATAAACACACTATTTTCATTTGAGATTTCCTTAGCCAAGATGTGCATAGATTCCCAAATTAATAACTCAGTATTCTTGCCACATGTCTTCACTACGGCCTCACTGCACCATTGCAGCTTCATCAGGTGAGCAGCAAGGTAATGACTGGAGCAGCTGGGCAGCAGCTTCGTGAGGAGAAGGACAGCCAGGACATCGTCACACTTGGCACAAAACAGGCTGGGGCACCTCCCAGGTGAACGTGCTCTCCCTGCACTCTCCCCTGTGCATTCAGGAGCAGTGGCCACAGAAAATAGCTTTGGAAGAGCTTTCTAATTCTGATATAAGGATTAATCACCAATTAATCCTTTCTGTCATGTCCCTGCATGCTGACAAAAGACCTGTGGGTAAAAAGGGGTTTATCTTGGCCCTGCTGGCTTGCCATGTGAGACAGTGGGATCCATGAAAACAGAAGAGACTTCATTTCAGCAATTCATGTTTAGATTCTTCTAGCTGATAGAAAGTGAACATGGAAAAAATGTCCTTGAAAAAATACTACTTTAAAATTCTAAGGGGAGATCAATCACGTGTGAAGAAAAATGCAGTTTCTGGGTTGTTGGAGTTTTACTTTCAGACAAAAGGTGTCCATTATGTATGAAGTAATTGTTGCAGGCTGTGAAATTAGCCTTAAACATGGACATGAGTGACATAAAATGATGGACAGGAGTGACATAGTTTTACAGAATTAATAAAATACAAACTAGAGATAAAATGAGTCCCTAGGTTTTTCTTTTTCTTTTTTTTTTTTTTTTTTTTTTCTGAGAGCTGTTAAAGCAATTGCCAGTGGAACATTACACCTCAGTGTAGATTTAGGGACATTTTGCAATAAATAACTTTTATAAAAAATTCCAGACTATGAATTTAGCATACAATTTTAAACCATCTGTGCACTGTCACTCTAAGACTGAGATCTCACTTATTTGTGTATTTTACCCATATGATCTGATGTAACTGGGAATAGGAAGAAAACATTAAAGCCTCCATTAAAATCAGAGATAACACAGATAGCATTTCATCCTTTGTGGATATAAAATTTCTTTAATTTCATTTTAAAACCACATCCACATTTAAGGTCCTCCTCTTCTGTGTCATAAAAGCTAGACTTTATGTTTATAGAGCTACTAAAGAATATACATTTTGTACATTAAACTTCACAAAGTGAAAAAATTCTATTCCTTCTGCCCATATAATTAGGGAAGAAACTGTGGAATATACAGGTGTGCTTTTTAGTTGTAACATCCGTTTTACGCTTGTTTTTTTGATTGATCTTATAATGAATGAAACTGTAGCAAATCTATTTCAAAACCAAATGCCTTCCCGTGGCTGTCTCTTACTCTGTGCAGGTGTCTGATAGCACTGTTTCGATGTTGTAACTGAAATATAAGACCATTATGCAGGTCTGATCTACAGATATATAACAAACTCATATTCTTAATAACTGGCAACTCCAAATGTGGCCTCCACATTTCTGAATAACCAAATTATAAGTGGGCAGTAGATCTAAGGTGGTAAAACAGAATTAGATGAACTAAACTATCATGGATTATTATGCATTGTTGTTAGGCATTGTATGTGTCCTGGTTTAGGAGTCAGCCCAGGACAATATGTTGGCTCTTACCAATGACATCTTCCCTTGCTGGTTCATCCATTGCTCCAAGCAGTAATGTAGAAATGTTGCCTCCATTAAAACATTTGTCTACCTTGAATAGACTTTGGACTAGCTTACAGTTCATATATCTATCTTAGGCTAGAATGGAATGATTTTTGCCACCTGTCCACTGTGTTCGTAAAGAAGACCTCATTCATTATTTTTACATGTATCAAACAGACATTTTCAAAAAATGTTTGGCTAATCAATTTATTTAAAACTTCTCAGTCATGATACATAATAACTACATATTCCAAAATATTTCCTACACTCTTCTAATTTAAAATCTTTTGCAAGGAGCTGGCCTTCACACCTGTCACAGTTAGAGCTGCATCACACAGCATAGCTCACCCCTATTGACAACCATAGCATGATTTCCAAGCAAGACAAGTTGGCTCGTAGACTTCAATAGCAAACTATGGTCTGAAGGATTTTCCTTCCCGTTTTCTTAAAGTCTTGCCAGTTTTTTTTAACAAGCTGTTGATAAGAAGCAATAAATCTACTCAAGTGTTGACAGGGACAATCCAGACAATTGTTTCTCTCTGACTGAGGTACAACAGGTTTTCTTGGTTTGTTTATTTGTTGAACATTATCTAACACTTATTCGCTTCTGTATGTGAGAAATTTACTATGTGTTGCCCTCTGGCAGATGTTTGAGACAGTGTCATCCTACACTAAAGCTGTATATTTAGGCATACAGCAGGGTCTAGACTTGGTAATCGTCGTTAATCTATGTGTCAGCCTGTGGTTTATGTGCTTGCTCCAGCATAATAGATACTCTCTCACCCAGATGGGAGACTCACTTAACCTTAGAACAGCACTAAATTACACAGATGCTATATCTACTAGGTCTTTCCTGTCAGTCCTGGAAAAGATATAGCATGTGCAGGTTTCACTAGGCCAGCATTCCTGCCACCCTCTCCATGTCTAAGGCTCTTTCCAACCCCTTTTCATAAGGCCTCATCTTGAGAAAGACAGCTGGTAGCTGGAGGAAACATGTCTTCGTGCCTTAGCCCTGACCAGCAAATGCATACTTTGCATGTTCCCTCCTCAACACCTCTATAAATGCTGGGACAGATAAAACCATTCAGACTGAATGGTTTTTGTTCAATAAATATGTCATTGCAATGGTATAGCACCATGCAAGTACAACAAACTCTATATAACAAGTTCATTCAAAAACTACTCAAGATACTACTATCAAAGATAAGTAGAGTTGTTCTTCGCCATTTTTAAAAGTGTTTATCCATTCTTGTGCTCCTGTGTTCATTACTCTCTGATTTGTCATAGTTAAACTTGCAGCATCATGGCCTCACCTGAGTTCATTGCCAAGGCTGACCATCTTTGTGTCCTGCTGCCACATCCTCTTTCTGTTTCCCACCACTCGCCAGAATGCACGACCATGGGATGCAAACTGGAATGAAAATGGTATGAAAATAAGTAAGAAATGGTCTCCAAATTGGAGATGCTTCTGACAAGATAATTAAACTACAATGACAGCTGAACACTGAGAATAGACACAAAAATAAAGATGGTACTCTTTGACTTCTGCAGAAAATAAGAAACATTTTCTGCTTTCATTTCAGAGCATTAGAAAACATTCTCAAATATTTTGGAATGAAAGGCTGTTATTTCTTGGAGGGTGATATTTTCTCATTCTAGGAGACTGACTGTGCTGAGGAAAATCTCATGGAAGGAGAGACTGCCTGATGGTGAGATGCCATCCAGACGGTAACACCTCACTGCCAGTTATGCAGACACTTTGAAATCTAAAAATGGGTTTTCCCCAAGTGCCCTGTTGGCTGCTAACCTCTTCTCTGGTGCCATCAAAGTGTGGAACTGTTTGAGATTTACCAGCAAAGCCCACAGAGACTGAATTTCCTGCTGTTGCACACAAATAAAGTGCCTAAAGGTGTGACAGCATCGAGATGAGTGACCACCTCAGCCTGATGCCTGTTTGAAGCACACTGTGCTCATCCTCCCTGTTCTGGGAAATTCTGCACACACCAGACTGGACTTGCAGGATGTCCAAGAAGACTGCTCCCCTCCACTGCTACATAAAATAATAGAATCATAAAATCCTAGTGTAGTTTGAGTTGGAAAGGACCTTTAAAGATCACATAGTCCAACCCCTTGCAATGAAAAGGGACATCTTGAAATAGACCTGGATGCTCAGGGCCCCATCCAACCTGATCTTGAGCATTTGCAGGGATGGGACATCCCACACTTCTCAGGGCAACTTAATTCCCTACATTTGAAGGCTTAGAGCACTCAAAGAAGACTTAGGAGACACAAAGACTTATTGCTTTATAATAAAGGGATTAGTACTAAATAGAACATTCATTAATATGCAGGTCTCTCACATCTCAGATAAGAGCTGTCCTCCAGCTGCAGCTTCTTATGAGCATTGACCCAAGATAGTTATACTGAATATATAATTAAAATCGATACAAAATCTATACAAAATGAAAGAGGAACTACAACCTGCATAGTTACAGACCAGCAGTTAGGAGGTGGAAAATGGCAATGGGAAAGACTAAAGGAAAAGGGAGATTTGAACTTGAATTCTAAGGAAAGGATGGAAATCTAAATTTTTGTAACAGGAGATGATGATGATAGAGAAGATCTTTTCTGTCTGCATTTTATAAGAAGGGCTTTGCAAGAGGTCTAACCTCTAGGACAGGCTGCTCATCTGAAAAGTGGAAGTCTCTGGACTTGGAAGTGGAAGTGTGGTCCTCCAGCCACATCCTCCTTAGCCTCTATCCTCCACAGCATTTCCCGCTCAAGTCTCTAGGAAAGATGTCTCCTCCCTGGTCGTCTTGCAAAAGTTTATGTGTTCTGACTCTGATTTTAAATCCTCCTGTAATCTGTAATAACCTGTGGGTCTAACTTAGTCTGTAAATTACACTACAAACAGAAGGTGCTGCCATATTTCTAACAAGGCTGACATCTTCTTGAGGTGCCTATCCCAAAACATAATTTTACTCCATTGTTTTTTTCATAGGAATGCCTAGTTTTCTAATACCAAGGACTCAACTGCAAAACCCAATTTGTTTTTTGAACTGTATATATAGTTTAATTTTCTAAATTAGCTTAAGGTGAAGTCTGTAGGATGAATTGTCACTTATTTCTAACCATCCAAAGTACCATAGAACCAGTCCTACAAAAGTGAAAAGTCAGCAGCAAGGTTTAACCTCCATGCAATGGACTAGCAAAGTATGCACAGTACTGCAGGATTTGTTGGCAAACACAGGTCATGTCTTCCTAAGCCAACCTTTTTTCTCTCTTCCCTTCCACTGCATTATTGTCTGTCTCTCTCTCTTCAGAATGTGATGAAGAAATAGGGTTAGAGCACCTATACTCTATAAACTTATTTCCTTTCTACTTTAAGACAAGAACAACCCTATTTTACTTTCCTTTTAGCTCAGAATAGCAGCCTCAGGCTCCACTACTTTGTCATCTTGTTCTATAGCAGTCTAAATATTAAAAATCACAATTATTTTAAAAATTATTTTAGAGCTTGATCTTTATTTTAATAAAGTGTATGATTTGGTTCCTATTTTACATGTAAATCAACTGCTTTGATTTCCAAGTTTAATTTTATTTGGTATATTTATTTTTACAAATACAACAGGGGAAGCAGATCAGATATCAGAAACTGCATTCTGTTTCATCACCTTACAAATGCCAACTGCGCATATGGATGTTCCATAAGCTGCTATCACCAAAGCAATCATCTGTAATGGGTTGCCTTGTAAACACAAGTTGTGTGTATTTTCCTTTCTGAAGTCAGGTGAAGTTCTTTCATCTCAATTCAGATGTAATTTACTGTAAATAACTCTGATGTTGCTAAGAGACAAATTTCAAAACAAGTCCCAACTACAAAAGGATTAATATTAAAAATCTTAAAGAGGTGTTCAGAGTGTGTAAAACACACTTTAACATCCTTTGATAAGGCCAAGTCACTTTTTATTTGTGGGAAGCTGACTTGCCAACACTGGCAGGTCAGAGGGCAATAGGTCTGACATGTTCCATACTGTACCTGTCACACACTCCAGAGATCCCTGCACTCCAGGGGCTGTTTCACCCTATGCCTCAGAGTGTGGGCTGTTCAAATCCAGAGCACTTGAGAGGTCTATGGAAGGATCTTTTCTTACATGTAAAAGTTGCTTTTTCTTCAAAAGACAACATTAATCTCACTATTATTATGGAGGATGATTTGCTGCAACAAGGTTGTTTAACAGGAAATATGGGAATTAGACACTGAAAATACAGTATAAGAGCCTGTCTGTTGCAAGGAGAAAAGTGACACTATAACTTCCAGATGGGGGCATTATATGCTGTCTTTTGGTAAACAATCTAAAAGCAATCCTCTCTCATTTTAGCCCTTCCTCCTTTTCCAGTATGTATCCAGCTTTGCCTGACCTGGGTAGGAAATAAGGAACCACCTTTTGCCTGCCTTAGGGTAACAATGTAGATGCTGTTCAGGAAGAAACAAACAAGCTTTAACTCTGAATAAGATGCATAGTGACACACTGATGGGAAGGCAAGAAAAAGATGAGTAAGCTTTTTAGTGAGTAAACTTTCTGTTTGTGTGAGAGTCTTCCAGTGATAGGTGCTTTGTCTAACACCATTATAGTATGTATCCATTCCTTTTTTGCATATCCATTTAAGTATAATAGAACAAGGTACCTTAGAACTAATTGAATTGAAATGGATGTGGTTTCACAAGACACTCTTTTAATTTATCCAAAGATGGTATCTGGTTCTCAAGAGAATGAAAAATTAACTTATCACCAAGGATTTGAAGGGATTGAGGAAGTAGAGTGCTGAGAACCAAAGGAGGTTTTCTGGAATCAGGCTGTGGGCACTTGGACACTTAACTTAATCCTGATAATGCCTCAGTTCTTTTTGGAAGTTGTTGTTCATGCTTGACCTAAATTGCAGACGCAATTCACTTCACCCTGTTACTTTCTTTACAGAGTATAGAATTAAAACTTCTAAAAAGTAGACATTTCAAAATTAACATTTGTATTAGTGTTGGGGCCAGGCAGATAATATGGATGCTGGCCAAGGGAGGGTTCAGCTGCAGCCAGGAGATCTGGAAAGACTCGGTTCCCCTGTCGTGAGAACAAGCACATGGAAAAGGATGTGTAGAAGATGAAGGGTTCAAAGTGATGAGAAGGAAAAAAATTACAAGAAAGATAAAAAGAGGAGGGATGGGAGGGTCAGACCATGTTACCATGATTTTAATTATACTGTCTATGGTAACAGTAAAATTAATTGGCAGTGCATGCAATTCGTGACATTTGGATTGTCTTATGCCTAGACACAATGAAACAGAGGAAGAAAAAATGTATGCAATTTTGGAGTGCTTAAATAGCACTACAAAAAGTACCTGGAAATACATGAGAGGCCAGAAACATTCTCCACTTTTTACTGTAGCAACAAACTTCATTTATAGTGTTCAGGTCAGCTGTGAAAAATGAGAATTAAATTAACCCAAGTTAATAACATTGGACAGACCTGCTCTGAGAGACCTTCCTGAGCTTTAATGAGCTTTGGTGAGGAGGTACTTGCAGTCACAGTGATAGAGTGCTAACTACACTGAAGTCTGGTGTATCCTTTGGCAAGTGCTCTTCTACCATATGAAATGTTCAGGCTGTTTTTGAATGAACAAGATTTCATGACAATCAGAATGAAACTAATTACATCTGTTTGATGGTAGGACCTACTTTAAGATAATTTGCAACAAGCTCCCTAGGGAAGTTTTCCCCTTTGAAGTGCTTCTTACTCCAGGGTTGCCTTTTGAAGTAGCTCCCCCTTTGGATTGCTTTTGAAGTGCTGCTTTTTCCTTTCTTAGGTGTTCTTTGAGTTCTGCTTTGTTGCACCTTTCACATTGGAGGTTAACAGCTGAAGATCACTGAGTGGAAAGAGAGACTTTGATTTAGACCAGTTTCTCACACCATGCAGGAAGACCTGCGTCATCTCCCCAGAAGTAGCCGTACAGGGAGGACTAAGAAATCTATTCACTCACCTCCTCACTGGCACCAGCTTCATATGTAAACTGGCCACCATCCAAACCAAGGTGCAGAAATGTCTCCAGCTATCTAAAATGCCTGTTTTGCTTGATTGCAGAAAATTTCTTTTTTTTTTCCTTTCCTTTCTCCCATCAGCTTAGATATCTGATTTTCTCCTCTCCTTATGTGGTATAAGTCTCTACCAGCCACCTTGAAAGCCCTTAGTTCTGAGTGAGTTTGTAAAGCTGCTATCTGTGAAGAAGGGCTTGGAAACAGCACTTTACTCTGTCAGTGAGACATTCCCATCACTAGAAAAATATCAGCTCCCACCCCTTCATCCTGACTCCAGGGCTTGGAAATGCTATGAACAGAGAGAAGGAAGCAAAGGTTTGAGACTGCAGAAGATTTTTAGGTCAGATAAGGCTGAGATAAGGCTGAGTTTGGGATACCTTAACAGAAACACCAGAGATCTACCAGCAACCTGAGAGGAGCCTCTCTATCCCTTCAAAGTACCCTATCACACTTCACTACATGCTATATAGCATACTGTGGGGACACGTTGAAAGAGGGGAAATTTAGGTTAGATATTAAGAAGAAATTCTTTATTCTGAAGGTGGTTAGACACTGGAACAGATTTCCCTGTGAGAGAGGTAGTGAATGCCCCAACCCTGACAGTGTTCAAAGCCAGGATGGATAAGGCCTTGAGCAACTTGGTTTAGTGGGAGGTGTCTCTGTCTATGGAAGCAACATTTCAGACTAGATGATCTTTAAGGACCATTCCAACACCTTAACATTCTATGATTCAATGATTCTATGTTGTGGCAGGAGCTCACAATATTTATGTTACTCTGCATGGCATATCCCACCACTTCTTATCCCAGCCTTTCTGCCCCAGTGGTTTTGGTTTCCACAGTTTGGAAACCCCCTTTGTCTCCAGCTGAGATGTCCTGCTGTGCAGTTTATAAGCCTGGGCCTACTTTCATCTCCCAACCAGCTGTGCAAGCCGCTGCTTCCCTCTGTGACCAGACACAACCCCTGGCTACCACTGACACTGGCCTGGGTCTGGAAGCACTTGACACTGCTGCTACCCCAAGGCCAGAGGAAACAGGATATTTTTGACATGGCCAGAGATATTTCTGAGGCAGGAATTTAAGGCACTTCCTCATGGTTGTGGGCCCTTCCTGGTTCATCTCAGGAAAGCAAGCATGGGTAAGAAGGCATAGATGCTGTGTGGGGATAGACCTTGGGTATCTGTCCTAAGGCATCATTCTCTTTTTCTTCACCTCAACCCTGTACTGCAACCTCCTGAGCCATTTCTCCCTCTTCTCTGCATGGGCACAGTGTGTGGTACTCACCACCCAACCCTCCACCCACAGCCACACACTGTTGTGAGGGGAAGGTCTCGTATGATGCCACTACTGAAGGGCAAGGATAACCGTGGAACTGGACCAGCACTGCTGACATCAGGCACTTGGCAATCTGGCCAGAAAACCAGTATGGAATAGCAATGCACTTCTTAAAGACAAACTGCTCTTTGAACAGGACAGTGAACCAACCACCAGTCAAAACAGCAAATGTTTTAGGGATTCACTAATAACACTTTCCCCTAGTAGTGTAGAGGATACGAAGTTGGGCTCAGCAGTCCAGGTTGTAGGTGTGAGAACATGAAAAGCTGGCTAACATTAGTTTTAGAACACTGTGCTGTCTAAACCAGATTTTTACAACTTACAAAATGTTTTTCATTTTAACAAGGCCATAATGGAAACAGAAACAAATGTGCCCTATGCTCAATGTAGTCCAAAAGAAGTGAGAATTGAAATTTTCTTGGCTCTGCAGAAAAATCAGGTTAAATTAAATCAGCAAATGAAACAAATGGTAAGGAGAAAGATTAGGTATTATTTAAAATGACATGAGATCAATGGAAATTCCTTTTCAACACTGTCACTCTCGTTATCATACTCGTAAAATGCTATTAATGTCTCTTTGAAATGCAGAAGGATGCTGACAACACCACACTGTGCCTCAAAAAAAGCAGCCTTCCCTTTTTTGCTAGGCTGCTGTCTTCCATAACTCAGAACAGAGAGTCTTCTAATTCATCTTGTCAGAGATCATAATTAGCATCAGTATAAAACTGTAGATAAGTTGTTATCTTTCTACCTCCATAATGACTATTTACTAGGTATTTCTGTGGTTATGTCATAGAAAGTTTAGTCATTAAAACTCCTGTATTTAAACTGAAGCTTTAGTTTCATGTTATATTTTTCCCAGTACTAGTGATAGTGTGAGGAGAATATTTTCTCCCTGTCACTGCTACTGTCCCTGCTTTTATTCACTCCCACTAGGTTGAATGAAATGTTTGCAGGTCCACAAGAAAGTCAGTGAAGTAAACTGATGCTTTTGAGTTGGGGGGAGTCTGAAAACTTATCACTCTGGCAGTGTCTTCAGAGAAAACTTCCTATGAATCCATAGCCTCAGAGATTATTCAACACTCTCCATCAGCATTTGTCAAGCTGGATATATGTGTGTATTATGAATGAATTATCTATTGTCAGGGAAATTATAACACTTTCTGGGCCACCCAGGTTGAGGTAGAGTTTCAAAAGCATTTTTGCATATCAAAAGATAACATTGAATCAAGCAGCTTTTCACTAGCAAGAAGATCAAAAATTGATAGCCTAATTAAACCAATTATCAAGTCTTTAGGTTACAGGAAATTCCCAGTGTGGCATTTATACTCTGCTGAATTGCCAGGGAAAGCAGGAGATCACCGAGCTTTGCCCCAAGTCCAGGGGGATGACATTAGAAGGATGAGACTGCTTGGGAGAGGCTGCAAGTGCCTCTGGGCTGGTGCCCAGCAGAGGAAGGCAGGCTCTGCCAGCCTGCATCCTGTGTCCACCACCATCCCTCCCTGCTCCCTTCCGCAGCTATCCGCCGGACATCCTGACAAGCCAAATGACCTAACTGAAACTTCAGACAACTCTTTACTCCCTTTCCTCCTTCTGGGATTAGTTTTCTGCTGTTTTAGTGAGTTAAATCAGCTCATGAAAAGCTCAACGAAAGTCCAGAGCTCATTTAAGAGATGCACAGATGAGTGGCCAGGGGCAGACATGGGGATGGGGTATGTGAGGTCAGAGCAGGATATGCTCCTTGATTCTTTGCACCTGCTTTCCAGACCTAGAATGCTTTTAAGAACTATTTCTAGCACAATAAAATGTTTCATTTTTTCACCTCAGCAGGATAACCAGTGAAATGCTGCAATGTCACCCTGCACCAGGAGCAACGTGCAAAGAGGAATCCTCCTAGGAGTGTAAGCCTTATGTACTCAGGAATTTTCCTGCCACTGAGTTGACAGGATTTCCTTAGAGGTCTCCAACACTGATAGCCAACTTGTGGGGAGCAGGCCATCACTGAGATTGCTTAGGCAAACTCAATGGCATGAAATCAAATCATAGAGATGAGTAGCAATGCTGAGGATAAGGATCTACCTACTCACTTGTGACGCTACCTGGTCAGCTGACAGATTGCTCTCAACGCTGCTCTTGGCCCTTGTGCATGCTGTCCTTGGTGTTACTAATACAAGTGATGCTGGAGCAGTAACAGCAGGAGGAAGGACCAAAAATCTTTGACTCACTGAGTGGAACTAACCTTAATTTCAGCCCATCTGGGGTTAAGCACCAATTTCCTTGGCTTCCTTGGTCACTGAGCCATGGGCTCTCGCATTAACTGCTGAGGGGGCCTTGGGAGGCAGATCAGACTAGAGATCTGCCAGAGGTGCCAAGGAGAAGAGATATTTCCTGCTGATTCTCACATGCGTTCCCATTTTGCATCTTCAGAACCTCTGCACTGCAATGAAAGACAGAATAAAATTTGCTTTCTTCCTTTTACAATTATTGACACAGAAGCTGAAACAAGTTGCGATCATCTCTTGTACTAAGTACTAGTTAAAAGCAGAGAGTTTCAAAGCCAAACATAAAGATCTTGGATCTTTTCCTGATGATGAAATAATTTGCATTTATTAATTTGAGTTATTTCACAAAATGGTTCCAAATGTATTTGTTTTTTTGTCTCAAGGTATTGTGAATCAGTGAGCTGCTGACACAGACCCTGGGACACATCACTCACCCTGGCCATAAAAAGCTGCAGAACAAACAGCAGCACTCATAAAGCATATCCATTGGGCTCTGGCCAAGCAGCGACTGTGATAAGGGAGGTGACTGAGTGGGAAAATTAGTTTGATTAACTTTATCAGCAGGAAGGTGAGGAGTGGAAAATCCCTAAGCAGGAGAACAAAGGGGCAGAGGTGATAGAGCAGCAGCTTGAAGAGCAAGGCAGCCTTGGACAAAAAAGCGGAACGAAGGCGGGTGCCTTCATGGAGAGGGCTTTCCTCACCTCAGCATCAGCCAAAGAAACAGGGGACTAACTGGAGGAGATTTTTTCTGTGCTTCAGTGAAATGGTCATATGGAGGTTGGGAAGAAGGGGTGGATAAAGGCAGATGAGGTTACTGGCCAAACCGAGGCTGGTTTTCAAACACATCTCTGGATTTTCCCAGACATGTCCACTTTCTTCCCAGAAACTTTGTCAGGAGACAGGGTGACCTTTTTGGTCTGTTAAACATGTCTGGCAAGAGAAGGACAAAGATAAATAATGCTAATGGAGTTTCCAGGTGTCTGTAAGTCCCAGACCACAGGACAGATTGACTACACATAAAATGTGTCACTGGGGTCTCCCAGACAGACTGATCCTCACAAATAGGCTCCGTATAGGTTGCTCTGCACATGAACTCACCACTAGCACAACTCATGCTCCAGAGTGTGGAGGTGTTGTGAAGTGTCCTGGCAGATGCTTGGAGGCTGTTCTAAATGATGCTCCAGAAAGGTGCAGAATTCCAGGTGTTGAGATCTGTTTCTCCTGTGTAATCTATGGTCAAGCTGAATTGTGCCAGAGTCTTTAAGCGAGCCTGAGTGCCATCACTTATTTCAAATTACTTCAAATATCATATTTATTTACACATTAAATCAGAAGTTAAACTATAAATTGAAACTCTAATTGTATTTCTTTGGTAATTAATTAATGTTTTTTTGTCAAGAGTGCTATGATGGGACTTAGGATGAATAGAGTATTATGGTCCATTTTTATGAAGACGAAGAGAACAAAGACTGTGCCCAAGAAGTATAAGAGGGAGGCTAAGAAAAACAAAAATATGTAGTGCCTCAGCGCACCTGCAAGCATGAGAGCACATAGCTTGAACGTTTTCTCAGCAGACAGCAAGCTGACAGATAATTAGGAGGGGAAATTGTGTTACAGCTTAGCTAATTGCTTTTCATCAAGAAATATTAAATATCTCTTCCGACGTATGAGGAGAGTGAAGCATAGAACAGAGAACAAACTCCTCCAAGGTGACCTACTAAGTGAGATAAGAATAGACTCCTCATTCCAAATTCTCACACAGACTGACCTGTAAAAATCCATCTCTAGTGCAGTCACCTTAGCAAGTCTAAGGACACATCAAGGTCACTGTGGAGAACTAAAGGTTCAAGAGGACTTGAAAGATACTACTGTGACTACTTAGGCATCAGGCTCATAGATTTTTTCAGACATTGCCATTTGAAAAGGAGATCTCAAGATCATCATGATTAAAACAAGGGTGGAGTGTTGTGCAGTAGCAAAAGAAATAAATAGAAGCATATGGAACAAATACACCAGAGAGCATGAACTTCTGTTACGATGACTTAACCTGCTACAGTGAAAAGTGTGGCACTGTCCAAGGCACTGCTCTGACAAATGTGCTTTGTCTCAAAAACACTTTTCCCAGGCAGATTCCCCTTTTGAGCAGGATACTGGTACGTGGTCAGTGATGCTGCTAGATTTTTTCAGCCAGTTATCAGGAAAATATTCTTGTCTTTCATCCTGCACAAATGACCACAGCATCACAGCCACTAGATTTCAGTATTTTTGAAAAGACATTTCACCCCTGAGTAGTTCTTAACTGGCCATGCACATACCTCACATCCATTCCAACTTGCATGTTGTTCTCCTAAGAGAGCTTTTTTCAGCATAATGCTGGTTATATGGGATAATAAATTCTGTGCTCTGCCACTGCTGAGGGTGAATCCTGGATTTGGGGACAAAGTTGCAGATAATTGGCACAAAGTGTAATAGAACAAGCCATAAAGGCAATAATACATTCAGGATTAGGATGAAATCTAGCAAGGCACAGCAGGCAGCAAGCCAGAGAAATACAGATGGACACAGTACAGTTTACATCTCTGTAGCTCCTGACTTGCATGAAGACATCTAAAATACACATAGTTGCTCTCTGGTTTTGACAAAATCAGCATTAGAGGAATCTAAAAGTATCAGAGGATGGTAAAGGAAAGTCTGAGACTGGACCTTAAAGAGACCAAGGACAGCAGAATGACAGAGAAAAATCAGAATAGCAAATGACTGGGTGAAGATGGGTCTTCTATCAGCTCACAGGAGAAGGAGATGGGGTTTGCAGTCTCATACTGCTCATCAGATGTGGTGTGCCCTGATCTGCAGCTCCAATCTCTTTGTAAATGGTTTGCTCAGAGAGACAGTGAGCACTTACTGCAGTGAGTGAGCGAGATCATTTCTTCCCGCAATGTCACTGCATGACACCACAAGGATAGTGTTCCTGCAGCACATCCTCTTAGCAATACCTCTCTGCTATCAAACATCATAAATCTTTTTGATGAAGGGCAAAATATTAAATGTGTGGAGCTTAGCTACAAAAGGACTAGACGTGTATGGGCGGTGTTCCTTGCTTCCTGAGTGCTTTCCTGGCATGCCTGTGTAACCTTTCCTGGTGTCAGCTTTCCCTCAACCTTATGGTATCTTAGCAGTAAAATAAAATATTTTTGAGTGACTTCATTCATTGACTTTTACCTCTGGGAGTCTACAGTGAATTTCTCTCAAGTCTAAATGTGGCATTCTTGGTGGATGGATGGAGAACAGGTGTACTAAACCCACCCTGTTCTCCTTTATGTGCTTTATCCTAGAGCTGAAAGTGTTCAGCTTGGAGCTGTATGTCAACATTTCAAACCAAGAAAATCTGGCAGTCTGGGACTCACACACGCTTCCAGAATAATTGGTTAGCCATGGTGATTATGCATGTGCTGTGGCTGGGAAAGGGACTTACAGGGACAGCCTTTGGGAAGCACAAATGATTTTCTAGGAATCTCTCAAATGCACAGGATTTTGTTTTGGGTAGCAGAACTGAAGGTGCTGAAGAAGGAAGTAATTTTGATGAAAGAATTTGCTTCTGAGACTGTTCAAGTAGTGAGTCCAGAGTCTTGGCCAATGCATCACTTGAATTACTCTGGTATTGTCCAAGTGAGTGTGCAGCTGGGAATGAATTCTTACCAAAAAGGATGGGAAAAAAGTATTTTAAAGTAGTTCTTTCAACCTCTTTCAGTAACCTTCATTCTTGTACAAAACCAAAGGTATTAGCATAAAGCACTAGCACTTTCCATATTAACCCTTTTAGCTTTGCACTGAAATAGATACAACTGAAAAGAGTTTTTAGAGGAAATTACTGCCCCATGGCTACTATTGGCTGAGCTTTAGCACACCTTGCTGTCCAGACTACACAGGGGAAGTTCTCATGCACAGGCTGGCATTTTGCCGATGCTTAGCTCCTCTTGCTTAGCAGGCACCATGAAAGTAGGTGGCAGAGTCAGAGCTCAGAGGGTGAGGAGTTTGTTTTGCTTCAAATCAGCAGCTAAGCTGGGGCTTACCAAGAGTGTGGGCATCCCTTTGGCTTCCTTTAGCGCTCCAGAGATGTGTGTCATTAACAGAGATTTGTGTGAGAGAGCTGGGCTCTTGCAAATGGAAATGGAAATAAATAACTGTAAGTGAATTTTGGCCAAATGCAAAACAACACAACAGAGCTCAGAAAATCCTGCTTAGAGGTCATTTGTTTGTTTTCTTCCCCAAAAATTAAAGGAGATTAAATGGGTCCTTTAGAGAATTCTTTCCTAAATGTAGCTTTAAAATGACTTTACCTGAATTAAAAGAGGTCCATACCTTCACAGTGTGACAGCTCTTGCCTGACTGACAGTGAATAAGCGGCGTGGTTCTTCAGGGGCAGGAAAATAAGGATGACTCTAAGCCTTCAAGATCAGTTCAATCTCCAGTATAGATCAGAGAAGTCTGTTCTGATCATGCTCAGTTGATCACCAGGGCAGAGACACCACACATGTTTTTCATCTTGAAATTGAACTGACTGTGGGAATGCATTCTATTTGAGGAGAGGTAAAATACCATTACCCTTGTGGTATTTAGAGACCTCTAGGTAAATTTACATGTCTAGATAAATAATTTAGCTTTCTAGATAAAACAGTTTCAAGATTTACCTAGAGTAAAACCATCTGCTTATGTCTGATAAGGTCCCACACATTAGCCTCATCAATTTGGACATTATATTTGTTTTGAAGAGGCACAAAAAAATTTCAGTTAGAACCAGCAACATTTAATGTAAGACTTAATTACTTAAAATTTTTAAATGGAAGCACTTGTATTGAGTAATATTTTGAATGTTAATTTTCAAGTAAATTGAACTGATATGACAGCATTGCAGTTGTGCAAAAAGGAAGATGGTTAAAAATAGCTGTAGGACTATATCTGTAAATAAAAACCATGTGCTTACCACCTCCATGTCCACATGACTGTGCCAGTTCAACCACATCATTTCAGTGCCAGATGGTCTGTGCAAGCACATGCTTGTGCTGGATGAGGACTAAAGTCCCAGAAGTAAGGGAATCCCACAGCTGAGGGTGGGAATTGCACTGTGGGAAATTGAGAGGAGTGATTTGTGCCAGGAAGGTGCCACTGGGAGAGCAGAGATCGGCGGCTGTCAAGGAGTAGAGTCACACAGAGGTGGGGAAGGCAGTGCTCACCTACCACAGACCAGGTCTGACTGGGAAAAGAATGACTGGAGCTCAGGCCCTGGGGTTTCACTGTCTGTTCCCATGGCAGATGTGCCTCAGGTCTTACACAACTTTGGGATGTAAAACTCCCTGTTGAGGTGGTTCAGTGTCTCACCAAACCAGACTGAGCTTTGTCCAGCATCAGAAACCACCACACCATCCTCCCTCTCTACAACAAGAGCTAACAGTTATTTCTTGCTTCACAGCACTCTTAAGTAATTGAATTTTTTAGCAGATCTTCACATGCTAACATCAAGAATGTTCACACACATGTAGAAACATATGCAGATAGAATTGTGTTCATTACAGTGTTTGGATTATATGCTCTTTTGATGGAAAAACTATTTGACTTCAGTTTTATTTTCATGTTTCCTTCTCTTATTGCTCCCTGCTCAGGACATGACAAAGCCACCACACTGTTTAAAATACTAAAGAGTTGCATGTCATAGCTAATGATCTAGTTAATGATCTAACAAATAGAAAAAAATTTTAAAAACCCTTACTGCACACATTTGTCTTAAGGAGATGGAAATTGCAAGCACCATAATTTTCATTTTTTGTTTTGTGTGAACTGAAAGTATTCCACCTCCTCCCTCCTCCTCTTTAAACACCAAAGGGAAAAGAAAATATCTCATTGTGTTTCTCACAAGTCCTAATACCAGAGAGTAAGGGAAGTTAGCTTCTGGTCAAAACCAGCTTAAAAGATTTATGTCATCAAATATATAAAGAGGGATCTTGGGGCAAGAAAATGATGAGTTGTAGGAAAGTGTTGGTTGTAAGAAAGTGTTAACACATTTATTATAGCTCTAGGGGAAGGTGTATTTTACATTCTTATCAGACCAGCTGTTACACTGCAAAGGCACTAAATTTTGTAACTGGTTTTGAACACCCAGACAAAGTCACATGATTAACTCAATACTGAGTTGATCAGATATATGTTTTAACTATCAAATGCCTTGTTACATCAGACACAAAACTGAGGAGTGTGGCCATTATGGCCTACACACAACAGTGGTATTTCAGCTTATATTAATTTTGTTGTCAAAGATACAGCTGTTGTAGGAAATATTTTGAATTTTTAGTACCATCTGGTGTGCTGAAAGAAGAAGTGCTTTAAACTTGGCATAAATCCATTTTCTAAGTGGGTAATATTGGTGTTTTGAGAAAGGGGCTGTCAGAGCAGGAGATGAGAGGAGTTGTTTATTGGGGCTGTTTTCATTGCTCTATCGCACTACAAACCCAACCCCACCTCACTTAAAACAAACATGTTTATGACTTACATGGCCCTCAGAATGACTTTCCATTGCTAACTACATTTGCATTGTCAAGCCTTTTTTTTCAGGGTACAGCATTTTGCTGTCTTGGGAAATGACAGACATGGGGATTGCAGAAGGCAGAAAATGGAGAAAGCTGAGACCTTACACTGAGGCAGTTTTAGCAGCCTCCCCATGAGATAAATTTGATGGCCCCTCTGTAATGCCTGTACCTTTATTTTCCTCTATTTTCCTCTACACACTGCCAAGGCAAGCAAAAATCTTACTGCTTTAACCTCCTTTTGTTGTGCAGATAACCAATAGTGAGATTTACCTTTGCCACATAATTAGCTCAGGGGGAAATACCTGAGCATCTGTGGGAATGTTAGATGTGTGTCTCTGTGATGCCTCCTACCCAGAGGAATCTCCTATGGGGATGACTTGGCTTAGAGGAGGAGCAGCATCTTTATGCAATAGCACACTTCCACAAGGGAGCCCTGAGCTCTTCGTTCAGACTCTCCAGGGTAACTATGAGCATTAAGACAATATTATAACCACAGAAACCGAAGACAACAAAAGTTAAGCAATTTGTTCCAGGACAAAAAAAAAAAAAAAAAAAAAAAAAAAAAAGATAAAAAATCCCATGTGCACATATTTTCATACAGTCTTCAAAAGTCCTCCTGAGCAAAACAGACCTCAGTTTCCAGGTGATTAAATCTCTAGAGTGGACATTATAAGTGTCAGTTCAGTAAGGGAGATTTGGCAGCTGCAGGCTGTTAGTGCTGCATAAATCCTAAAGAGTTTTGGGGAAAGTTGTTATAAACTCATAGAGATCAGGAGCCAAGTGTGGGTATACTGCAGCTCCATCCTGCACTGCATGTCTCCCTGTCCTGGGGGACACTCAGAAGTTGTGTCACCCAGAGTGAAGTGAGTTACTGAGATCTGACTGCTTCTCTGTAAAAAAAACTCCAAAAACCAAAAAAAAACCCAATTAACATTTTTTTGAGAATCATGCAAAAAATAAGCTTTCTTTCTTTCTTTCTTTCTTTCTTTCTTTCTTTCTTTCTTTCTTTCTTTCTTTCTTTCTTTCTTTCTTTCTTTCTTTCTTTCTTTCTTTCTTTCTTTCTTTCTTTCCTTCTTTCCTTCTTTCCTTCTTTCCTTCTTTCTTTCCTTCTTTCTTTCCTTCTTTCTTTCCTTCTTTCTTTCCTTCTTTCCTTCCATAAACTAGTGTTTTTGTGTAATATCACCTTGTTGCACCATTAATCTTGCCAAAATACTACATTCTTTTTTTTTTTTTGCTGAAATACTACTAGAACCTGTTAGCATCATCTCTTGGCATTCCACAAGGGATTCTTTGTGCAGACAACTGGTTTCCTGAGACCAGACTTAACATCCTGCCTCTCTGTGGGATACTTTCTCCTTCACCAATACTGGGCTGTAATTTTACTTTATTGAGTCTACAGTTCAGAGGAGCTTCAACACATAATGGTAAGCATATATTTTATTTTCATTTCTATTCCCCTCCTTTACAAAGCCATACTTTGGAAACACATCCTTCTCACGCAAATTGCTGTAGTGGGACAGAGATGTTTTGAATACCACTTCTAGTAAGCATTAGAACTGGATGCTCTTTCTCTCAGTGTTGAGTAATTTAAGGACTACCCAAATGGGAGCTCTATCACCACACCACAGAGTGGAAGTCAAGCCCCCCAAAACAAGGCTGAGGCTCATCATAATTATCTCTCCTTGGAAAAATACTTGGTCTTGCTCTGGTATTTTGTAGCAGCAGGAGACCATCTTGTGATGATATGCCCTTCCACCAGCATTATCACTTAATTCCCTTTTTTGAAGGTTTTTATAGGGATTGGGTGCAGCTGTTTTCCATCAGTCCCTTCTTATTAGAATTTCTAAGAATCCTGATTAATTTAAAGCCTGTTTCAACTGCTGCTTAAGGAGATTGAACATTTTGGCCTGCTTTCACAATAGCATTTAAAACATTGTGTGCACTATTATGAATTTCCTTTTGTTGTTTTTGTGCAAACGTATTCATAAACGTATTGCTTGTGGAGAATTTGTCTTATTCTGAGAGGCTTCATTTTTTCTCCTTTCCCATCTTTTAATTTCTTAAAATGTGTCTAATTTGTAGGATAGGACAAAAACACGGGGGAATTAATTTAAGCTCTGAGAGGACTGTTACATACCTAATGCTGGAGGTTGAGTAAAGCTAAAAGGCAGATCAGTCATAGTAACTTGAAGGACCTTCCATGGTTCTTCTCCAGCTGGTTCACTATGAGTTTTCAGGGATTTAACCTGAAGAAATTCTTAGGGAAAAGGGCTTCTTCTTCATCAAATAGTCATTTAGCTATCCTGTAAAAGATTTAAACCCCTTTTTGTTTTACTTCCCTGCTGAAGATATTTTGATTTCTCTCTTCTTGAGAATTGCCATGGTTCTATTTGTTGCTGCAGCTGAAACCAAGCCTGAGGAATTGTGATCTTGGGGCTACCATCTCCCAGGACATGAACTTGAGCAGGTCAACAGTGTTCTGAAAACCTCCTTCTGTTAGTCTCGAAGCAAAAGGAGGTGGGCACGGCACAGTGAGAGAGGTTGCCAGAGGCAGAGAGCCAGGAGGGCACAGCTGCATCGAGTCGCTGCCTCCCAGGGAAGGCTGGGGAAGGCTGTGCTGCATCTGCACTTCTGGTAGCTTTTCAAGCATACCTCTGGGCAGACCAGAGGCTTTGTGACACCCAGAACATAGCTCCAGTGTTACAGGGTTGGAAGAGCAGAGGACGGTGCCTTGAAGACCAGCAGGGCTGTGGCCGAGTGAAAATGTCAAAGAAAGATCTTAGCAAGTGCTGAAGACAAGATCTTAGAAAGCTAGTTGCCTATAAGCAGGGACATAAATACTAAAATAATGCCTGTCTGTAGGTTACAAATGTTTCTAAAATGTCTTTGTTTAAAATGGCAACTAACATTAAAAAAACCACATAAATAAATAAATAAATAAATAAATATTTTGTTGATTTCCTGCAGGTAATTATAGGGATAAGGTAAGTAATTTCCCAATGGAATATAAAGATTTGGTCCTGTTTTGGTTTAGTCCTGTTTTGGTTTCTTAACCTCATCCCTTAGATATGTTTCAGAAGATATAAATTCTCTTCTCCAGAAATCCTCCTGATTGCTGAGCGTGACATGACCTTGTTCTCCCATAAAGTCATTTGAAGCATTCCCCCCAGACCTTAGGAAGATGTGTTTTAAGCTAGTAGGTTCCTGAATTGAGTGAATTCTCCTTAAATCAAGGAGGAAGTTCTCTGTCAGATGCCTGGAAAAAAACTTTCACAAATGCATTTCAAATGTTGGGGGTTTTGTAATAAATTATATATCTGCTATTATTTACTGTGGTTTCAAGGCAATGGGAATTTACAGCAATAACAATGAAATTAGTAGCCAACTGTTAGATAAAATGAAGAAATAGCCTAATTATTCATTAGCTGACATGACAGAACCTGTATGCCTCAACCCAGTTGTCTTTTACTGTAAAAATACTATTAATTTATAAATATTATATAATATTGCATAACATCTCTACCAGTTTTATTGGGGGAAAAGGGTGAATTAAGGATAGAACAGTTTTCTTCTTAGATTATTGCAAAAGCTATACACAACCACCACAAGATCCTTGTTTTAAATACTGTTTATGGTTTCCTTAAGTGATTCATGTGTTTGGTAACATCTTGGTTTTATGCAGGGTATCTAATCAGTCTCACACAGCAAATGTGTTTCATGGAGAATACAAATTGTCTCCAAAATAGGAGTAGGACCATGGGACTTGAGGCTGTGTATCCTTTTAGGCCACATTTGGGGTTCCTAACTCTCAGTAATACAGTTTCAGCCTGACTTTTCTCCTCTAACAGGAGTCTACCTCTTTTTTAAAGTGAATGCCCCAAATGTCTCAGCATTACTACAATGCTTTAATTTTCTCATTGGATTGCTCTCCCTTTTTCCCAGTCCTGTGGAAGTTCCCCTAATAGTTCCAGAAATGTGTAATACTCAATTTAACAATACATTTCCAAACCCATCCTGTTAAAGTAGGTCAGAAATTTACTAACTCAAGCCTCATATTTATTCCCTTTTCAAAAGGGAAAATGTGACACTTGAGGATGTTAACACTTTTGTAGCTAGGAGGTTCTAGGGAAAAATCTGCAGTAGGACTTTATTTTCAACATTAAAGGAGTTCAATGAAAAAAGCCATTCCCATATGGCCAGTAGTTTAAAAAAATTCAGAGCTGCAATGTTATCACACCTATGATGTACAATATTTCCTTATCTAACCCAATTTCACCCTCAGGCAGTGATTTGATTCAGGTGTCTGATGTGACCAGTGAAACTCACTTACTTAGAAAATCCCAGTCTTGGTTTTAATGGGCAGTCTACAAAGTTGTAGTGGGAAACAGATGATTTTTGGAAGTCACAATTCAGGTTTCCTTGTGAAGCAGATACACAGGTACAATTCAGAAACTGGTGTCCATAAACATGTACCTACCCCAGACAATTACCTTGTTTTGATTTCATTTATTTAGTTATAATACCGGAAGTTCTTAATTTTTACAGCAGAGTAAAAGTCTTGAAGGGCCTGGTGCAATGGGAGAAGCCTGCAAGAGGCAAAAGAGACACAAGCATTACACTTAGATTATTTGTTCAAAGTGAAGTACAAGAAACCCTAATGGTGAGTGAAGGGCAGAGAAGGGGAGTTCACTGAGAGAGGCAGAGTTTTTGAATTATTGATATTTCACTTAACTGAGCAAATGAATGTAGCCTTTAATAAAACAGTGATGTTTCTGATAATGCCCCTCTCTGGTAATTTAGTTAAACTGTGTTAGTTAGAAGTTAATTCATCGCTGCTTGATTGCACTATTTGTAGCAGGGATGTGGTTCAGCTCCAGTCAGGTGCTGATGGAGTGAGGCAGGCAGCAAAAGGGACTGGTGGGAGCACAGCAAACACTGTGAGGTTTGTGCTGGCTGTCATTACACACTTTCTGCTCCTTACAGCCTTTGGCAGCCAAGGTTGTTAGACGATATTTATAATGCATGGTAAACTTTATTTGTCTATCTAGGTAGATTTGGATTTTCTGCTGCTAAAAACAAAGAGGGACCATAGATGCAGGGCTAAGCTACTAACAGGATGTTTATTCTCCCTCCATCTTGTTTTACTTTGCTATCAAAACATATTTTGTTTCTGCTAATCTAGAAAATTAAGCTGTAATAATCTAAGGCCATTTACCCTGAATGAAACCATTCACACGCAGCTTGAATATGCTATAACTTACATAAATTGACTTCACACCTTTAGCTGATTGATTTATTTAACTTTCCCAAGTGACCCTATGTAGGCAATCCAAAATATTTAATTAGTAAAATGAGTGCTGCCCTATGAGCTGTATCTCTTACAGCTTTGTCCCTATCCTGCACATTTTCATTACTGTGCAAATGTAAATTCTTGCAAGGGGCCCGAGGCCAGCTTTAGCTCACTGCTTGGACAGTACTTTGGACCCAGCCTTTTTCTCACTGCCATAGAATCTTTACTTGCAGCCCTGTTGCTGCAGCACTTCATCCTCCCACCCAAGCAGATTTATGGGGTCAGGGCTTCTGGTGTGGTGCACCAGGGTGTCCTCCTACATCACCCACCCACCCCCATTTTTTTTCCCTTTCTGACAAATTTTTCTGCTTCTTTATGCTGTTATGTTAATTTGGTATTTTTCCTGGAACCTTTTCCAACAAGGACTCTCCCAATTACATTTCTTATCAACATAGCTTAAAGCAAAGCCCTGATGTAGGAAATCTATGAGTGCCCCCTCTCGTCTGCTTTCCAGTAAAACAGCTCTGACATCTTTTCCATGGAGGGAGGAGAGAACACAATAATTTGGCTTAATCAGTCCATTTGCATTTCTTTACAGACTGAGATGGAATAAAACAGAGAAGTTCACAGCATGATAAATGTAGGTGCCTGCACACACTTGCAGACTGAAAGGTTGGGCTGTCCCTTTTCGGTGTGAAGGAGATTCAAAAGACACGTGTAGTATTAGTTTTTCTGCCTACTCCACATTCCTCCTTTTTTTCTCTGCAGATGAAGAAATGCTTTTGGTATTGCTTTGATCAGAAAGATCACAGATGATAAAATATTCCCTTTTTTCTCAGCCCTGCTTGAACCTTGGGATTCACTTTTCCTTGAAACAGGATCTTCAAAATGGTTACACCACAATATGAAGTCTGATTTCCCGGCTAGTCAGACCCATAAATATTAACATTCTTACAGCCCCTCTAGAATAATATAGAAAAAAAAAATAAAAATCTATCCTTCTGAAATGTCCTAGCTGATGAGAATGGAAGTGGCAAATGGAGGCCACACAAAGAACTAGCGGGAGCATGGATCCCCCTTGGTTACTTTTAGCTGGGCTGTCATCCTCCGAGCCAAGTCTGCAGAGCAGGGCTCTGTCAGGGCACTGTGCTGCAGGATGGCCCTGGACAGAGAAGGCTGTGGGGTAGGACCCACTGGGAGGTGGATTCGTGCAATCTGCACACTCCAGAGCGGCCTCTGGCTGGGAAATCGTCAGCTCCTTGCAGTTACATGAATATGGAGAATACAGAGGGCTTGAATACAAAAATACTAATCTGTGGGTTTAAATATATTCCCCCCACCCCTCCCCAAACCCTGAAATGTTTTTGTATCATTAATTGCAAGTCTGCAACACAGCCTGATTTTTGTTCTCTCTTTGCCTTGTTTTCATTCTCCTGCACAGCTTTTGGTTTGCTGGCTGGAAAGTGACCCCTGGAGACAAAGTTAATCTTATTTCAGGAACTGTGCCCACAAAACAAGGAGATGGCTGTTGAGTTCTGGATAATATTACATTAAAAAAAACTGCAATGCAGCACTGAAGTCTGTGTGAAGGCAGCACTTGTGAGAAGGGCCACACTGACGGTGACAGGGAATAGAGGCTCTGATTTACCTGGACACCATGCAAGTCCAATGCTCTGTTTTCCCACTAGCACATCTAGACTTTGTCTTTACCATCTAATCAATATGGTGCTGTGGCTGGCCTAATTAGCTCCAGTTCTTTAATTAGGCCAGCCAGGATGCTATGCTGATGTGGCCAGGCTGTGTTGGGACCTCTCTGCACACGCCTGTCAGCTTGATGGGATTTGAGAGGCCACCCTGCACTGTGAGGGTTCTTGTGGTGTTTGTTTGGTGCTCAGCCCTTGCTGAACCCTCAGACTTGGTCTGACTGAGCAGCTCATGTGCTTTGTTCATGCTGGAGTTCTCTCCTGGGGAGTGAATGATCCTGTAGCAATCGACAGGACCAAAACATATTTCAGGGCTTTGTCTTAGTAATCTCCAAATAATTGACTCCTCAGTCACAGTTTCTGTCTCCTGGGTGGATTCCACTGAGGACAGAGTTCATGTCTCGGTCTTATTATAATTGAGTTAAAAACCAGTCATCTATGAAAGGTGAGTCCACCAGAAGTGGGGTCTGATGAGTTCCAGAGGCTTGAGAAAGGATGTCTCTCCTGGGTCCACAGGATGGGCTGGCACCAGCCTCCTCCTCCTCCACCTTGCCCAAGTCACCCAGTGAGGTGATTTCATTCACCTCTGGTCTAGTCCAGTTTTTATCCAAGCCCTTCAATGCTAACGTATTATTTTTATTTTCTGTACAGCTTTGTGATATTTGCACTTTCCTAGGATACTCTTCCCAGATGAGACTGCAATTTATTGCCTCGGATCTCTGCCAAAAAGAATTACAGATGTTTCAAAGGAAATGTGCAGAAACCATGCTGCTGAAACAGAATAAATTATGCTTAAAATGAAGGAAATGTCCTAATAAGTGAGAAACGCACCAATTTCTCTGAGAGTTTTTTCCCTCCTGCCTCTACCACCTGTGTTTATTTTTGTTTTTTTACTTTACTTTGTGGTACAGCAGATGGTTCTTTCACATGAAAAAGTCTGCAGTGAGGCCAAGGTTGGAGAGGATTTTTAGAATTTCTGAAATTTTCTAACTTCAGAGTACTTTACTAAAATTTCCAGATGTGTTTCTTTGTCTGTACAACCAGAAAACATGGTTCTGGAGCAGCTCTTAGAATTACAAGCCCTCCCTGACAAACTACAGATGGAACACTTGACCCAGTCATCGAGAAGAGCCCCAAGTGTTGGCAGAAGCATCCCCACCTTGAATCAGTGGAGGGAGATGAGTTCCTGAACTCACCTATATGACACATCTCATTTTCTGTCTGCAACAGGCTGCGAGAGACTGAAATATCAATGGTTATAATGGTCCAAATGATCAATCTCTGCAAAAGCAGGGGAGATTTGCTGACAGTGTGTGAGGTAACAGCCCAAGTGCAGAGGGTGTGAACACCCACCACCATAGGCTGCATGCTGGAGTTTGAGTCAGGTAAGGAAAGAATCCTGCCTGGTGGGATAGTGCTTTTACTGTGCCAATGTCCTCCCTTGCACAGCTGGCTCAGATGTGAAAACTCCCCTCTGGGAAAATACTGGGACATTCCATATCCCCTCTGATGGGGCATAACTGGCTCATCTACAGTTATGTGAGAGGCAGCTGTCATGTCATGTCCCAAAGACCCCCAAAGTGACTCATTTCTGAGGCCTTCCACCAGAGGACTCTTGTCTGTTGCAGGCATGGACCATATGTGATACACGGTGTAGCTTTAGATGGTATAAAACTCTCTACCCTGCCCATGGGAGATACCTGGGCATTCCATAAACATTAACTTTTATAAACCTCATGAACTCCTGTGTGGCTTGTCCCACTCCTGATGGATCAAGACTTCACTTTTACCAGCAGACTTTGAAACTGCTGCAATCTCATTGCTGGGTCTGCAGGTGGTGGCATCTTTGTACTCCTACCTTCTTTTTCTTTTCCTTATACATTTTCTTCAGTGTTATTTTTTATGCTTTTATATTCATGTATTTCTACAGATAATAAGCAAAATGGCTAAATACCTCCTTTCCATTTCAACCAAATAATTCTGAACTAAACCTGCTGATCAATAAGTGTCATTTCTCTCTAATCCACCCCAAGGGATCTGTTATTAACAAGAAGCTCAGTTACCCCTGCTTCAGGGAGGGTTGTAGGACCCGCTGTGTCCAGAGAGGAGCATTGTTCATTTTTGGTCTTCCTGTAGACATATCCCAGGAGAAACTGCAAACATGAGTGATGTCTCATCTCTCTGCTTTCCAATGAGCTTTTCTCTTACTTAGCAATGCCCACTGCCTGCACATATATGTAAAACTCCAACAATGTAAAATACATGAGTGAGTTAATTTTAGATTTTTCCTTTTTTAACTCTACTTGAAAAGCCTGGCCTAAAGTCTCAGAAAACCTAGTTCAACAGAAGATACCAGATTTTTACATCTTCCTCGCCAAACCACAGCTACTAATCAAATATCTGATGGGCTCATCAAGTCGTTCTGTAGAAAAGGCATTTCCACCCATTTCAGTCAGGAAAATACTTCTTAGATTAAAGTTTATCTGAAGAGGAGGAAGGTATTTTTCTACACATTTGTACTCTTTGCTAGATTTTCCTCTTGTCTTTGATTTCTTTAATTTATCATATTCTCATACTGTCAAAGCCCAGGTTCCCTGAAGAACCGTGAGAGTCACAGTAATAACATTCATGAGATGAGGTCATCTGTCCTGTTATGGAAGAAAGCTGTAATTCCACTGGAATTTCATTGTAATTTAGCATGCATTTGTGTCTGCTTATTTGAAAGTTCTTCTGGATAATGAATTGCATCCCTTAGGCATTCCTTAATAGTTTTTATTTTTGTAATACTATATCTTCTGTGCATTACTAATACCAAAAAAGTCCATGTCAAGAAAAATGATCAAAAGTGAATGTAGTTTCCTTAGTGCAATTTAGCCCAAATTTGAATTCCTTTCTAGCTAAGTATTTTAATTGTGCAAACGAGGGACTCAAAGTAATTTTGCCATGTTAACAGAAAGGACAACTGATTTTCCCAATGTGAAAAAATGCAAATCTCCTCAGCCTTTGCTTGGTTTGCAGACTTACTATATTTTGATGCATCTTAGAACTCTGTTGTACCATGTGCATAGTCACCTCTCAGGATCTCACTGCTCTGAGTGTGGGTTGTAAATGTGTTGTTTGTTTTTTGTAGTCCATGAGTAAGCTATAGGTTGCCCATTGGGTTTTTGGTAGCATGTGATCCCTGATTGTCTGGGCTGCCTTTGGGAAGAGGTTGAGCTTTTTCTCACAGAAGTATTTGAAGCCACTGAGTGGAAATGAACCCTGAGCCTGTTCTCAATGCTCCCCATCCACGCTGTAACACTAAACAGTCTGCCCAGTTAGGGCTCTTACGCTGCTGGGATCTGCACATGCTATCCTGTGTCACTTCACACACTGCAGCTATTGTCTCCCCCTGCTCCCCTCAGCGCCACAACCATGCCCTCCCTGGCTCTGCTATCACAGCCACATGGATTGTTTTCCTTCAGACTCCAATAATAAGTCAATTAGGGCAGGATTAGCCTCTGGGAAGTGAAACCAGTTACTCTTTCTCTCCCAGAACTAGGACCTTAAATTATCTTCGTGAACATTTTGATTCTCTTCCTTTTGCTTTTTTTTCTGCAATCCAGAATTAATTTCTTAATTAGCTGTCCAGTAATCATCTATCAAA
The DNA here is from genome assembly GCF_971803275.1 of Cyanistes caeruleus. Lineage (NCBI taxonomy): Eukaryota > Metazoa > Chordata > Aves > Passeriformes > Paridae > Cyanistes > Cyanistes caeruleus. The sequence continues at coordinate 52,954,590 of NC_141704.1, read as the reverse complement.
CATTTCTCTCATTAACTTACAGACAAAAGAGTTCTCTGTGGCACGTTGTCAGGCTACAGCCAAGTTTGGTGTCTGGTGGAGCTGGAAAACAAACAAACAACCCATCCCACCTCCGAAAATACTCTGCCTGACCCTGTACTAAGTTTTCACACAGGAACAAGCTCATTTTCCTCCTTGGCTGACACCCCCATTTCACTCCTTTAGCAGTTGGGAAGAATCATGGTGGAGATCTTTTTTATGAACACCAGCATGTCAGTATTTAGAGAAAAGGACACATTTCTGGTCATGATTTTAATTTCCTAAATTAAGATCGGCAAAAAAAATATGGTTTGCCACAATGAGTTTTGGCCTTTTTCTGCGTTAAAAGGTAAGCAAATTCAAATCAGCCAGTTTGCTGTGGCTAGAATTTAAAGGATCAGCACCAGCTCCTCGACATCACATCCAAGCCTTGCTTCAGTGCCAGGAAAATCCAAACCTCCTCCTGTTTGCCAGGCTGATTTATGAGGGCAGTTGTTCCAATGGATTGCCATTTGCTCTGGAAGACCCTTAGGGTTTTGAATTTGCCCACTGCAGTTTCCCAGAGCCTCTGCTTCCTCAGGAACAGCAGCTGAGACTGGGAGTGGCAACTACAGGAAAGGCATGGAAGGAGCCGGGGAAGCACTCCAGCTGTGAGCACAGCTGTGTGAGGTCTCCCTGTATCCCCTGCTACTGCCCCAAGCCATGCAGCAGCTTCTCCAAGGTGTTTGGAATTTTTGCACTAAGTTTCATACGACATGCATGATGCAGGTTTTGCTGCAGGACCTCAGCCATGAGTAAGGAAGAAGAGAAAGCAGAGCATGACAAAAAAATCTGCTGGCAAATGAGTTTTTGAGGAGCTACTAAGAAAAAACCTTCAAAGACCCTGGAGTCTGGCTGTGGACCTCTTTTAGATGTTTCCTCAGAGGCACAGAAAACATGCATCTCATTTCCAAACAAATCACTGCAACTGTTATCTGGCTATAAGATAGACCTTGATTTATCAAAGAGAATATCAGAAAAAATTAAGTGAATGACAGCATGGATTTTTTTCAAGCAAACCTTTTGAGAAAAATCTAGCTGTTTTCAAATCTGGAAATGCAGCTTCTGCTTTTGGCTTTTCTACCTACTAGGCACAAGGAGCCTGCAGAGGTAGCTGGATGCTCTGGATGCTTTGCCTGGGACTGTGTTCTGAATTGCACCCCCATGAATCTTCATCTTCTGAACTGCAAAATGCATCCTATATTTTAAAGTTAATAAAGCAAATATCTGTTGACAGGGAATAAGAGGCCAGTGCCAGGTGGGGCCAGTAAGAGAGACAAATGTAGAGATGTGCATGCAGAAAACATCCAGGCACTCACCAAGCACCACTTAATGGATTCTGTTGACAGCCTCACCCAGAGTGCTCAGCAGCACCAGTGTTTACCACAGCTCTCCCTGCCAAAGAGCTCCCAGCCATCCAGGCTGGACTCCCTGTGCAACAGGCTCTTCTCAGCATCCTCCTCCTCACACTGGAGCTGTGATTAACAGCCCAGCCAGGCTAGGCCAGGGGCCTCTTGATATATTTGGTATTTTAGAACAAAGCCATCATTCTCCAGGGCAGTTGAATGTGCCATAATGAACCGAAATAAGGCAGAATGTAAAGGCTGGGAGATACAGGCACTCTGCTGGAAAGCAAAGTCATTAAAAATAATGAGCAGTCTTTCACTTCCTTCTTTTTATTAACTTTCTGCAGAGGACAACCTGGCACTTTATTTTTAACACAGTCTCCACTTTACTAATATCTGTCAGACAGATGGTTAATTTTTTTTTCCCACAACATGCTCCACAACATCTAGAAAAAAACATTAAAAACAAAAAGAAAAAAAAAAAAAAAGAAAGAAAACCTGAGCTCCCCCCTTTCAATTTCTTCTTCTCTATATACCTCAGATGACTTATTTCTCAATAATCTCTCTGAATTCAGAAACTCCTGCTACACTTTGTGGCCATCACATGAAAAGCAATGCAAAAAGATGCCACACCCATCATCATTTGAAGCATGTGTTTATTAACCATCAGTAACAATTAGTGAATATTTGAATTAATAAAGTTTTGCAGTATCTTCCTTAGGACAGAGGCATGTCTGTAGCCACAGACAGAGCCCTGGCTTCCTGACTGCGTTCTTGGTAAATCAGTCCTGCTCTGCAGAGCAGAGTTGAAACTGGCGACAGGATCCACCAAGCATTGCGTGTCTTGGGTTACTTTTGAAGTTGTTGCTCAGACACAACTCCACAGCCCTTAGAAAGGTCTCATCACTGGAACCCAGGCTGTGAATTGCTCTAGCAGCTCTCTCTTCTCCCATAGCCACAGAAACCTTCAGCCCTACCTTGGAACCATAAGGTCAGATCCTGACCCCATTCCTTGGACCAACATCCTTGGGCTTCTCTGCCCATGACAGCTGCCCAGGCTTGTAGCCCTTTGTAGACACTGAGGTACCAAGTACACTGAAGGTTAAACCTAGCAAAAAGAAATGCTAGAACATTCCATTGCTGTAATCAGACATGTGGCTCAAATCATTGCTCCAGATCCAAAGAGCTGTTGAGTAGGATTTAAACTTCTAATTTACACTTGCAATTTGTCTTTGTTGCAGTTTTAAACTGGGGTGTTTTTTAAAATTTATTACTGCAATTCTACCATCCTGGCCAAGGCCTCCTGGAATCCTAAAAACCAAAGCCTCTCCCCAGGCCCCCTTGGGTCAAAGATTTGTCCCTGCTTTCCCCTTTAATTTCTTCACTCACACACAGCACTTCTGTGCTTGGATCACAAAAATCTGCCATGAGGCCAGAAATGAATATTTCAGAAGGGTGTAAGATAAACTGAATGAAACATCAAAATGAATAAGCAACATATTTGCATCAGGCTTGAGAAGGGGGTGGGTGGGAAGGGAGAGGGAGCTTGCTGAAGATAGACAGCAATATCACACAGCTCTGAGCTACCTGCTGGCTACAGCATGAAGTGCTGGGAAAGCCTCAGAGGGACAGCAAAAGGAGCCATGAACAGCATTTAAGTGCTCTCCTGGTCTGCTAAAACATGTACAACCCCATGCAGAGCCTTCAACTGAATTTAGCTTCAGAGGATGACGTCCTGCAGCCAAAGGGGCCCAAATCATCCTTTAAAAACACCTTCAAAAGCTGCTGCTTGGTGATTTGGGGTCTGTGGTGTAAAGGTCTAACAAATTTGCATAGGTATTTTCCTACATGACTGTAGCAAAGCTCCTATAGTTCCTGTCAGCCACATTAGTTGAGATTTTCAGGGTTGTCATGATAACCTAGTGCTGATCCCCTGATAAGAGAACAAATATTTAAGCCTGGGCTGGTTGCAAATATTTGCACTGGAGTTGTGCTTCCCAGCTGTAAATGATAAAATGAGTGCTGCTGCTTCTGTCGAGGAAAGTCCAGTGACATTTTCATGACACCTTTCAGAGGGATATGTCTCTGAGTTTGCAATGCATACTCTAGTTTTACAGACACTTCCAGCAGCAGCAGAATAGACAAGCCCATACACCAGCAGTAGGTCTGCATTTCATATTGTATATTGAATTTTCCAACTTAAATATTTTTAGAATTTCCCATTTGCATCTGCATTTATACATGTGTAAAGATATGTCTGTCCTGGTTGGGACTGAGTCAAATTTTAAAAAATCTTGAACTTTTCATGAGCAGCATGAAACAGCAAAGCCTTTGTTTCAGTCAGTTCACTGCAGAAAGCCAGAGGAAATTCAGTTAAGAGAAAAATATTCTTGTGCTTATGTATCATCATGTATTAATCGTCTTCCTCCTGTTCCACAAATTGCTGTGGGCTGTACTGGTATACAAGGTATACACCAGCTGAGGATTTGTTTTTGAAATCCCTTTTGGGTTTGCACTCCAGCAGGGCCTGTGCCAGAGACTATCTCTGACAGCTCAGAAGAGATATGAACTGTAATTGATTGTGCCCCTGAGAGCTTTTCTTCCTGTTTGTCTCTGGGTGTGCATGAGAGAGAGAGGGAGAGGGAGAGAGAGACTGTCTTTTATCTTCTGCCAAAAGTGGCTTTAATCCAGCACTGAGCTTTACTTCTTCACTCATGTTCTGAAATGCTCAACATTATGTGTTTTCAGGGTGGGATCAGAAAAAGGCAGTTTTCAGGGAACATCTTGCTCCAGAAATTCAGAAAGAAGCCCTTTTTCTTTAGTTGAGAGGCAAAGGAGGCAGCGGCAGTGATGGCAGAGCCTAGTTTTGAAGACATGGAGGGAATGGCATTGCCACAGCATACCAGCCTTCTGCCATGCCAAAGGACTCTGTCAGCAGAGCACCACCAGATCCTGCCAGGGCAGTTAGAGAGGTCACAGCTTGTCCTTTCTCTGCCCCCTTACAGGCTCTTCCCCTGGCCAAGCCACTGTCCTGGTACATGGGATGCTGTGGTTCACACCCAGCCTGCAGCCAGTGAGGAGAAGGCTGGTAGCTCACCAGGCTCTGACAGAAAGTGGAAGGACGTGAACCACTTTCCCTGCTGCCACATCTGCCCATCTTAATGCCTGCAAATCGGAATCATAGATTTATCGGACATCCCAGGTTGGAAGGAACCTCAAGTGATCATCTGGTTCCACATTTTGTAGGAAAGGGAGATTATAGATGGTAGTAGCATCTTGACCAGTCACATATGGAAGTTCTCCAATGACAAGAGATTCTACCACATTCTGGAGAGGTTATTCCAGTAAATGATTGCTCTCACTGAAATAATTTCTTCTGTATACCAAGAAGAAACACCTCTTAGTGCAACTTGTACCTGGTGTCCCTTATCTTCCCTGTGGCTCGTTGTGAAGAGAGAGAGAGACTCCATCTTCTTTGTAGCTGACTTCTAAACACTGGGAGGTTATGGAGCTGTTCCCTCTGGAAGAAGAAAGAACATAAAAGATGGGAAATATTTGGGAACAGCCAGAGTGGAGTGAGTGATGAACAGGCTGGTAGTCCTCTGTACTGAGGTGGCAGGGAATCAGACACAGGAGAGAATGACATACTGTTTTCTTTGATCATAGCAAGGCTTTCTACTTTTCTACTTGTCAAGTATCCTTGGAGCCAAACTGGTGAGACACGGGCAAGGGCTTTTGAGGGTATGTAGAAATTGATTCATTGGGTGGTGACCAGAAAGAATAAGGATGGTGGCCAGCAGAGCTTGTTTGGTCCAGAGAAGAGATGTCTTTGGAGGGACCTTGTTCCTGTCTGCAAAAATATAATGGGGTCATAGAGAAGAAGAAACCATACTCTATTTGGAAGTGTGTAAGGCAGCAGACATAAATTGCAACACAGAAAATTCCAACTAGAAAGTAAGATAGAATTTTTTTTCCTCAATATTAAGGTAGTCAAACACTGGAAGAGAGTTTCCAGAGACTGTGAAATCTCCATTGTCGAAGATATTCAAAACTCAAATATCCAATGGGCTCCTGAGCAACCTGATCTACTTGGCCTTCTAGTTGTAAAGCCAATTAGGAATGAAGGGGTGGGACTCTTCATTTTGTGTTATTTTTCAGTCACGGCTTAATTGTTTTCCCCCCTCGTTCTTGTACAGGGCCAAGAACTAGTCCCTGTGGGGCCTGATTAAAAAAAAAATAATCATTTCTGGATGTTTTTTCTCCTACAGTTACATTTTCCTTGATTCTGCTATTGCAAAATATCATGATGTTAAATGCCCTACAGAAGCCTAAATAACTTTATAATCTTAAACCTTTATCAACCAACCTTATTTTGCCAAACCTTCTGTGTTAAAATAGCTTGAAAAATGATTCTATGTGAGCCTGATGAACTGTTTTCCATAAAGCCAGATCAAGTGGCGTGGCTGATAGCACCGAGTTGCAAAGAGAACTTTTCATCAGTAAATCTGATGTTTTGCCCAGGATTGATAGCTAACCCAGAAGCCTGCTTTCACATCACTGATTTATGCCTTTAAAATAATGGCACACACTAAGGTTTTACAGGCTTCTGGAAACATAAGCCAAAACTTCCCCAGCTGGATGCCAAAGACTGCACATTTAAATAATGTTTGCAAAGGCCATGAGAATAGCAGATGCTTAAAAACAGGGCATGTTTATTTATGTGTTGAACATGGGTTTAGGCATCTAGCTTCTTATATGAAAATTATACAAGTGTGAATAGCCCACTTCCAGACAAGCGTGGTTATGCTTGTGATCATCTGCTTAGCTCCTATGCAAAACCATGCTGAAAGTGGGTGTAGACAGCAGGAACTAATAGAGCATGGTTGTGGCAGCAGGGGAGGGCAGGATTTCCTCCACCACCAGGTTTCAAATGCAGCATCAAACAACAGCAGAGGTGTGGAATGTAGAACATGAGGAGGCACCTGCATGGGAATTTACCATGGAGCAGGTATGGGACGGAGCTTTCGTGGCATTCGAAGAAAGAGATACAGAGATACAGGGAGAGGAAGAGAGAGACAGAGGGAGAGAATAACCCTTAAAATTAGACTTAAACTGGGAAAATGATAAGTCATGCTAAGCTATTACTGCCGAGGACAGGGCTGTCCCCAAGTTCAAACCGTTGTACTTGCTGCCACTTACACTGCCATCAAAGTGTGCTTTTCCAACTGGCTGCATTCCATCTCCCAGTTTAGGAGTTGCATATTGCTACAAAAAAATCTGACTGAAACTCATATGTAGTGTTAAAAATCATGAGCTTATCACAATCAGCCTGTGTTGGTTGTGGCCAAAATCCACAGGACAGAGATTCACAGCAAATGTCTTTGCAGTGCAGAGGGTGGGAGGTGAGATTTTGGAGGTGATCTAAGTACATGCCTCAGCAGGGATGATTTTTCTGCACGGGCTCACGTGGGTGCACCATGTCTGATAGTCAAACAAGCTTGTTTGGAACTAGCTGAGCGTCTCTGCACACCCCTGTTTTATCACAAAAGCTTTGGCTCCTGAATGCATAAATAATTTTTAAGTGGTACTTCTGGCTAGAAATGGAATCTATTTAAAGACCAAGTTCGTACTTAAATCACTGAGAATTAGATGACTGAATACCTTTGAAAATCTGGTCATGTGGCTTTCAAGCCACTGAAATGCCTCTGTAAGTCTCAGCCAAAGGATTAATTTGATCTTGTCACCTATTGATAAAAATTCACAGGTACAGCTAGGAATGCATTTTCTCCACAAGCTTTTGCAGATACCTGAAAGGCAGGAGCCATTCAGTCTGTTAAACTCAGCTCCCTCATCTTGACCAAAATAAAGAGCTTGTAATTACATTGTCCCTTAAGAATGTAATTTTTATTGTTTCTAAAACAATAAGACTCTGAGAAACAACTGTTTCTAATCCTGGACAATACTTTTACTCTTCAGAGACCAGCAGTTTATAGTGTGGAATACTTTCTCCATCTCCAGTACCCAGTTTGAGGGCACAACTTCCAAGAGGCAAATTCTGCAGTTCAGACCCCATTCAGGTTCCTCTGCTTGCTCTAAGAAGCAACTATCCCAAACTGACCATAGTTAAATATAAAAAAAAAAATAACTAATAAAATATTTTGGGACTAAGTGTAATGAAGAGCGTTTCCAGCCCTCCCTAGCACCTCACTTCTTCTAGAACCTCCCTTCTTCCCCACCGTAATTGCTCCTGGTCTTTCCTCTGGAGAGCACTGTTCTTCAGTGCCTACCTTTCTTATGCCTAATGTACTGTGCTACTTTGTCATGCTTAATTCAGAAAGGAAGGAATTTATGGACCAAAAGACCTCACACAAAAAGAAATCAGAGGGAAGGAGGGAGGGAAAGGAAACAGTCTGGCAAAGGGATGGATCAGAAGCAATAAAAGCACTTTTCCTTCTCCGGCATCTAGGGATCTTGTGATTCCTAATGTGGAAGGACTGAAACTTGCTATGTAATCTTGGAGTTAATTTAAAATACAATCAAAGTACTTAAAAAGAATGAACATCTGCCAAATGAGTAAGCCATTAAAATATGCCCAAAGTATATTATCTAAGTAGACTTTAAGGCAACTGCATGGTAGAAAATATTTGGAATTGCCAAGTCTGTACATAAAACAAATCAAAATGTTGTGTTATTAGAATTGTTTTGTCACCATCTTGTGGGGCATTAGGGTAACATCTAGCTTACTCCTGATTTCAGTTTGTGGGTTCAAGGTGTGCTGAAGAAAATGGTGAGAAAGTGACTGCTCTAATATTACACAGGTGTAGTATGCTCACCATACTGCAAAATTTCAGATCACTTCAAGTGTGCTCTAGGGTTCCTGCAGCTTTATTGTGCTGCTGAGAAAACTTTCCAGTTTGCAGGTCAAATACTTCTCTCCAAGGGTTTATGCAGATTCTTATAAAATCTGACACAATAATGAGGGGAGAAAAAACAGATTGCTAATGTAAATAACTATGTCTTCTCAGAGAATGTCTCTGTTTCAGCCAGCTGATTTCAAATGGTTTCCTCAAGCCCTAATTTATTATTTCAAATTCAGAAACTGTGCCTAGTCTGAAGATGCTTAAGAAATATGCTCTCTCTCTCTCTCTCCATTGGTCCAAGCAGTTGGTGTCTGATACAAGCTTTTCTGGGTAAATGTGAACCAGATGTTTCCCAGACCTAATTTGTGAACTTTTGTGAACACTGAGGCAGAGCAGTAAAGGGCCGTCTGGGTAAGTGTTCTGCTCCAGGCACCCTTCAGTGCTGCAGCACTTTTCTTCTGGTGCTTGGCCACCAAAACACAAACCTCCCTCTCTAGGGCCACTGAACAGCACCCAGCAGAGCAAAATATATTTGTAGTGAACAAACACACCATACTGTGTGTTTCTAGGAGAGGTGCCAAGCCTGTGTGGGCTCATTATGGCAGTCCCTCTGTGCCAGCTCTGCCCATGGAAACCACCTCACAGCCAGCCTGCTACTGCTGCTGTGATAGCCAAGGAGACCGTAGCTGAGAGGTCTGGGATAGATAAATCTGGAGTCAGATTGTATTTCCCAACTATTAATAAAACTTCTCTTGAAATAAAAGTAGAGGATCTGGCGCCACTTTGTGTTATTTGAAACCATGAGTTCCCCCTCTCCCACAATCTGCCAGAATTACAGACTCTTCTGCAACTTCTTAAAAATTTGAGATGTTTTTGTCAAGGGAGCATCCTCCCCCTTCAAAATGCACCCAGGGAAGTTTAGTGTTCCAATTTAACATTGCTGTTTATGAGAGAGGGAAGGCTGATATTGACCCAGCACAACACCATACACTGGAAATATATTAGCAAGAGTTTCATCACTGCATTCATCCCTCCTTTTGCAGCAAATGGAATGCAGCAAATCTCTAGCAATGATGCTCTGTGACCAAGATGAAGAGTGTAAGCTGTATGTGAGAGGAACAAGGAGAATCTCTTTGCTGTCAACCTCAAGGCTGCTCCTGGGCCAGCAAAAGAAACAAAGCTGGGACATGGGGTGACCTCTGTCTTGCTGACTCTGACTTTAAATTATTGACACATTTCTTGGTGCTATTTTGGCCTCTCCTGTTCTCCAGATAGTGCATGGGCACATTTTAGAGCAGCACGTGCCAGAGCAAGAAGGGACCCTGCCTTGGAGTGGGGGTTTACACCTATAGACATAAGGAAATGAACTATGTTGTGCTGTGTTGTGCTACTACCTAGTGGGGCAGATGTGGCCATCCACGAAGGCAAGAGTTTAATTAATTCCTGGCAAGACCTGTTCAATATTTCTTGTCTGTATTGAGTCACATATTCTTGTTAAGAAGTACTTTTGACTGTAATGCAAGTATGCAGAGAGCTGGATGGGAAGTCATCAGATCATTTCCCAGATTTTAATGGCATGTTACCTTATGTCTTTCATTGCTCAGTGTTTTACAGTTCCCCTGTCCCAAAGCATCTGGCTATGTAAAATAGACCACAGATGTCAGATGGAGCATCTTGTTATTACAGTAATGAACTTGTGAAATTTCTTTCATGTAATAAATATTACAAGCAGTCAAGGATTCTAAACCACCCAACTCAAGATTTGAAGAAAGCGTCTTTCATATTTGATGTGTCCTTCTCTTTCCAGCAAGCTGAAAGACTGCTCCTGACCTGCTGCCTCCTGACCTTCAGCAGGGCAGAATGAGGTCTGTCCTGAGCAGAATGCAGCAAATACCCCAGAGCCAAGCTTTGGAGCTGCACACAGGACACCTGGGCTCATTGACAACACCTGCAGGAAGAACTGAGGTTGATTCTGGGGAGCCAGCTAGCAGTGCCCCTTGCTGCTGTGGAGGCATGAGCTCTGTGCTGACTGCTGAAGCCCAGGCTGGAAGAAAGCAGCTCCCTGCCTCCCACCTCACAGCCAGACCCTCACGATGACAAAGAATCAGCACATTATCACTGGAGAAAGGACAGGGTCAATGAGCTGAATGAGGATCACTTTCCAAAAGGACAACCAGGGATTTTATATATGTGAGGGAGATTCTTGGACATCCTCTGTAATTCAGCAAAGGGGATCATGCTATTTTTTAGGAGGAAGATATAGATTTGAGAATACCATCTGCAGGTAGGACAACCTGTCACCAGCATGCCAAGAGGTCGTTTTAAATGCCCACATATTTATTATCCTGATATCTTTAGCACATACTTGGCATAACACTGGTCGCATCATTTAGCTTTGCCTCGTATGGTAAAGGCATGAAGTGAAGTAGCAGCACACTATACAGTTAGATCTTTAAAGCAAAATATGCCCTCAGATTTGCATGAGATTTCTGCTTTCAAAGCCAGTGATTCTTGTGTAGCTACAGGGAATTTAACAGGCATCCTATCAAATAAGACAGAAGTTTCAAATAGCAACTCCCGATGAAAAAAATACCACAAGAGTAACTGTGTTACACCATTTATTTTCTATCACATTTTGAAAAATAACAATTTTGAAAAATTATCATGTGCTTTGTCCTGAACAAAATGCTAGAGAAGGTATATGGCCAGGAACAAACATCCAAAAAAACTCCAAAGCCTGAGGTCTCAAGCATGAGGAACTGGATCCTTATACAAGATCTGTGCACCAGTGCAGAATTACATGGGTATTATTGGGATTCAGTGAAGGGATAGAAGTATGCTATGGTGACTTGTGGAATCAGACCCAGAAGTCTTGTCTTATACTGAAGAGTGGTCATGACAATTCACATACATTTTTTTGTAATGTACCACCTTACAAAGAAGCACAAACAACTTTGCCAGCTTGGTTCTCATGCTTGGGCTGGCTTACGCCTTTTGATATAGAAAATGCCACTGGCTTGATCAAGGATGTAAGTGTGGGGGTGGGTAAAAATATTTAAGTACAAAAATACCTGGTTGCTTGAATGTGTGTTTCTCAGGCAATATCATTAAAATAAGAGACCTCACTTTTTCCAGCGAGTAAAGCAGAAAGAAAATTTTTTAAGAACTAATGTCTGCAGAAGAATTATTTTTTGGTTAGAAAAGTCAAGCACACTGGAGAGGTATGAAATAATGTTTGCAGTGTACAGAACAAAACAGAGAGAAAAAGTCGCTGAGCAGTGCAAAATTGCCCGTAGATACATTTTTTTAATTAAAATTTTATAGTTCTTACAGCTAATATATAATTTAATATGGCAGTAACAACACAACACTGGTAACAATGGTGAGGGGGTTGCTTGCATATGGGCTAGGCAAGCTTTTCAGGTAGCCAGAAGCACATTTCCTTATTAAAGTCCTCTCTCTCCCTCTGCTACAGCAGGGTGTAAGTTACTGCTGGAAACAGTGCTCCACACTTCACTTCCTTTGCTGCTTGGGAAATACTCTGAATATTGAATTTCATATGAAGCAATGCTGTCGACAGCTGGTCAGAAAAACACATTGCAGGAGGCTGAGCTTCCAGCCCAAAGAGTATCTCCCTTTTTACTGCCTGCCTATCTGCTTTCTCCAGAGACCTGTCTTAAAATAGTTTCTCAGTTACTATTTGGCAGCATGATACCAAAAATTCACTTGTCCACAGAAGAAAAAGCAATGATGACTCTAATCCTGCCATGGAAGAGCAGCTTCTAGAAGCAAAATAATGTAATTCTTCGCTGTGCACTTTCTGGTCCTGCTTTTATGGCAGCACAAAGGTTGTGTGGTTTCCCTTTGAAATAGCAACTATGAATTTATTTCTTTTGCCTTCTTTCTCAGAAGTTAGAAGTGAAAATTTAGTTAAGGAACTGGAGACACTTACTGTTCTGGCAAATATAGTAATAAACCCAAGACAGAAAACAATAATTGAAGAGCAAAAGAATTCTTAGTAAAATACCTTGTAAACACTGATAAAATGGGCTACTGGTGGCTGCCTTCTTAGCCCTGTATGATTTGCAGAGCTTCCAGGAATACAAATGCTAGCAGGGCTGCTGTTTTCTTTACTGAGGTGTAAAATAAGCGTTTATATGACAAGTTTTTCTGCATGATGTTTTAAATACAAAACACTAAAAAGAAACTTTCTGCTCTCTGATTTTACAAGCACAAATTTCTATTTGTGTTCTGTGCAGCCACATTTTTAATTATTCCATCTTCCAAAAGTAAATAAAAAAACTCATGGAGAATGATGAACTGACCATGAATGCCATTACCATGATCAATAAATGACTGCTAGAGACAGGTGAAGTGCAAAAAAGGATTTCATCCTAGAAGGCACAAATATATGCTGCTGCTATGAATCACTCTAGTCTTCTGCAAACAGAAAATTCATGAGCTCTCCTTGAATGTTTCTTGCTTCTGTAAACCAGAATGCAAAATAAGCCCATACAGTTATTTCAAAAAAAGCCTTTCAGTATTCATAAATGAGGAGTTTCACTTTCCAAAACAAAATAGTAATGATGAGCAAGACAGAAATAGCTTGTTTTATTTCAGCTCTTCAGAGAGAGTCATTCCCTACCATTTACAGCTCAGATTCCATGCTTTGTTTAATTATGTAAATAAGATTTGAAAAACATATGTGGACAAGAAAGTTTTGTTGCAGGAACAGAGATAAAACATACACACAGATTAAAGAGGGAAACATTTGTTTATTGAAAAGGAAAAGGTTCTGGATGGCAGCACGGAGTCAGACATGAGACAGATGAATGCATGCACAGCTGTTCATGTTTAAAGGCAGAATATAGACATAAATACAGTTAGATCTCTGCTCTGCTCTGCTGCTACAGTATTTTTATACAATCAACTCAAAGGAATATCTATCATAACAGAACACAAGGAGAAATTTATCAGAAACAGAGCACAGATTGCTTTTTTAAAGCCAGGATGACCAAAGCCCAGAAAAGCCTCTCAAGCTATAGTATGGCAAAATAAACTTAACTGTCCAAAAGGAAACCACCTTCTGTGGATGGCAATATTAAATGTCAGATCCAACTCCAAGTCAGATATTTTGTACTTCTGTTTGAACAAAATGCAGGTACCCCTACTATCACAGTTCTGCTCTGTCTGAAGGAAAGCCTGCATTGTGAATCAGGAAAGCCCTTTAAAAGCAGTACTTTTTTTTTTTCCTGTAATCTATAAAGCTTATTTTCAAAGCACATCAGAAAGAGAGAGGGGCCCTCCCTCCATGTTTTCATGATTAGATACTGTGAGACCATCCTGAAAAATCATAAATGCTCAGGAAATTATGGCCAAATACTATAGGAGAGCAAAAGAAGCCATACAAGAGAGACCATAAGGAAGTCTATAGGATAGAAATACTTCCCCAGAGCTTCCTGGCCTTTAGAGGACATTATTTTATATTGGTTCTGCCACGGTGACTTCCAGTCATCACTGGAAGTATCATCAATATAACAAGTATCTGTTCAAGGCATTTAAGTGCAGCCTTTAGTATTTCATGGTTAAATTTCTACAAAAGTAGAATTATGGAAGTCTATCATATCATGAAAATTAATTCTTGAAAAATGCTTTGACAGACTTTGGTGTGCAGTAGGAAATCATTTCAATTGATAAATAAAGCCAACATGGATTAACTGCCAACATGGATTAACTGCCAGCATGGATTACTTTGAAATCTCAGCTGTGATGTTTATATATAATGTTCATTTTAATGTTCCTTATTTAAATATTCAGTTATCTTCCTTCAAAGATATTTTTGTAAATAGTTTTCCTTTGTATTTTGTAAGTTAAAATATTAGAGCATATTTCTGAACCACTTATAATTCAAGTTCAGTTTTGATAGCTACAGAACATCAACTTTCATGTATCTATGTTTCTTTATAGAAACTATACAAACAACCCCACATACTCCTTCCTAATCTTATTTAAAGCTTTGCAAGATGCAGAAATATCTTCCAAGACAGTAGTATTTTATTCATATTCTGAATTTCCCAGATATCTCATGTTTTACTGCAATAAAAATGCAAAGACACAGACCCCCTTCCTGCTACATGTAACTGTCATTTCAAATAGCCAATAAAACACAGAAGTTACACTGAACATATTCCAAATGGATGGAAAGAAAACCCCAAACCTTTCCTTCATCTTGTCAAGTATCTTGGATATCACAGCCTTTCAGTTAGATAAGAAAACACATGACTGTCCATCAGAAACCTGCAGAGATATGTAATGAAATCACTCACTCACAACTCAGTCACAACTCTTCCCATGAACATAGGGATGACATTGCACAATATACGTGTTCCAGATCAAACACCTGGGCACATCCTGCTTCTCTGCAGAGGGAGAGGGGCACAATGGACCAGGATGAATTCTGCTAGAACAGAGACCTCTTAGTGCACCCACAGCCAAAATTTCCATCTCCTCTGCTACCTCCCACAGATAACCTTTGTGGAAATACAAGTAGAAGATGTCTAGAGGATGAATTCATCAAGAGAAGTTCACAGGTACTGTCACATGACACATCAAGTGACATTTTGTTAGAGAAATGTGAGAAACAAGGTTTTTCACATCGAGTCTCTTTTTGGCACTTAATATTCAGATAATCATTAAATGTGTGTGTGCACACATTTGTGCACACATGTGTGCAGTTCTGTCACCTAATATGTAATGCTGCCATGGATGGGATTGAAAAGATCTTTGAAGCCATCTAACAAAGCATTGTTACAATCCTCTTTAGCTGTTACCATTTATTTTTTTCTCTATGGAATAGTGTTAGGGCAGTTAATCATTTCATTTCCCAAGCAGGAACCCAAGCAGGAGAGCTGTGTGACCGTGACCAGCCATGGGCAGCTCAGCACATGCAGCCCCAGGAGGTGGAGCTCAGAGCACTGTCAGGGAGCACTCTGCCACTCTGGCAAGAATCTTGGCTGCCCAATGGGATGGAAATTCAGAGCAATTTCAATTAAAGGATATGGAAACATCTTACTGCAAGTACAACCCATGAGTCTCTTTTTTTTGTTTGCATGGCCTCCTAACATGTCAGCATCATCAAGTCTCCAATTTCTTCAGAGCTGATCATCAGGCTCATGTTTTTCTTAAATTACCCTCAGGATAAAAAGTTACAAAGTTGAAATTGGGATGACTGATTAAGCCCTCTTTCCTCAAAAAAAAAAAAAAAAAAGAAAGAAAAAACCTTACACAGGCGAGTCACAAAATGTCAGAACATAATGATTACACTAGGGCTGAAACGAAATCAAGGGTATAAGAAAGAAAAGATGCAAAAAACTACAATATAATATAGTGCTGTTCTATGCAGAAGTTGAACCACATGATATAGAGAAGTACATAAAATAAAATACATTTTTACCCAAAAATAATTTTTATTATCCAATAAAAACATGACGTATTGAATACTGCATTTACTGCAATTACTGCATTTTCAGAGTGACTTTGTGGCAGCAGAGCTGAACACTTTGTAGCCTTTAAATGAGCTGAAAAGAAAAAAGTCCTCTTGAGGATAGAGGTGAACTGCAGTTACCCTCCTGCCAAAGCAGCAGGCAAGGGACCATGCTATAAAAGCTTGAGTTAGCACAAAGGGAAGAAAATTATTTCAGATTTCTACATTATTTCAGTTAACAATTTACAGGGCAACCCCCCCAAAAAATATAGCTAAATCTGGGAGGATAATTGGAAAGAGCAGACATGGAGTTCTTCCCTCTGAAGCGGGATTTGCTTCTATAGAAATTATTACTGTAACTATAACCTCCAGTTATGCCAGTACAAGTCAATGTACACCACTGTAAAGAAGAAAGTAATTATTCTGTGCATAAAGAACCTGAAATGTTTTTCCAACATTTTGTACTTAGAGTACAATACCAAAAAGAATCCAAACAAAAGTATCCTGGTACCATTCACGCAAGCATATTTATTTTATAAATATTTTATAAATTACAAGATTTTAATTGCAAATGTAAACACTTCTAGGAAAATAATGTTTTATAGTCTTATTAATGTTTACAACTATTATAAGGCACATAGTGCAAAAATACATTTCTGATGCAGAGATCACAAAATAATTTCCTACATGTGTTATCTTAAAAGAAGCTGCATACACTTCTGTGGTACAGTATTGTTTTTAATTAATACATATTGCTAATTCATGGCTAACTCTCTGTGGGTAAAATATGATATAGTTGCCACTTGATCCACCAATTGTACTGGCATGCAAAATAAATATTTGGTTTACAAAATGTATGGTCAGAAAAAGCAGGTATAGTTATCTGGTAAATTAGGTACAATAATATACATTATTATGCAGATAGAAAATTTTATTCTGAATACCTGAGAGATGGCCCTAAAACACATTATCTGTATATGCACATATTTCTACATTTCTTCTGGACTGTAAAGCAGTACAAACCCACAAATCAAAGAGCTAGATAATTGTTTAAACCTAAAACTCTTTAAACTCTATTTAAACTCTTGTTTAAATAGCAGAAGCTAGAACTGTATTTACAAACACTGAAAAATCAAATTGAGTCAAAGATGGACACCAAAACCACTGTGGGGATTGATGCTGCCTCTGCCCAGATTTTTCACTAAGGTTACTGAAAATTATGATGAATCAGACTTTGAAGGGCGCACACTACAGCCTTTACTAATGTGCCATCGGCCAGGGTAAAGGAGTAAGATGGATACGGAAAGTGTTTAAGCAAATATATATTTGTGCAATTATACACAAATCCAATGGTAAACAGAATACACTGCTTTCACAGTATACTTGGATGAGAGGTGAGGATTTAAAATCAGGTTTTGAAGCATTTTGTTTCCTTATTTTCTTTTCCTGTAACCACAGCAAACCTAAGACCTGATGTTTAATGTGCTACAGAGACTACAGAGGCGAAACCACACTTCTCAGCACTACTGCTAGATTTTGAGCACCACAAAGAATATAATGAAAGGGGTAGGGAAAAATGCTTTCACTGACAGAGAAACACACAGATCAATAAAACTATCTCAAGCATTTTGGCTATGTACTTTTCTGCTGTAAGTTATTGACAGATCATCCCAACAAGTTTGCACAAAATTGGAAGTACTTGAAATGACCTCTTCATATAACAGTAAAACTTTCCTTCCTATGTTTTAGCACAATCTATCAAAAAGATCAGTAGAGTACAAATTTTACTGAATACTGCATAAAGAATTATACTGGTAAGTTACAGGTAAAGAATTACAATTATGGTAAAATTTAGAATGTTACCCATGGAAGTAATCCCAGTGCAATTTACCTGTTAGTATAGACCGTACTTTGAATAAATGCTTCTCCTTTAAAACCTGAAGGTTTCTGATTGTGATTTATGCATTTGCTTGCCCACAAACAGATAATACAACCTTGAGTAAATCCTGAAGAAAGCAGGAGTTCTTATTAGTGAACATTACAGTAATGAGCACTACAGACATAAAAAATATAAAATATACATATACAGAGCACCTACAATTTGAACCTAAATGGCAAATGTTCTTGCTTTGATGTTCTTAGTTCATCAGAGTTCTCACTGTATTTGAAGCTGGAGACCGATAACTGTGTTAGGAACACATTTTCCACAAAATCCTCCACATCTTCCAAATATTTTAGTACCATCCTGGGAATTAGACAAAGAGAAGAGTCAATCAAGAAAGCGAAATCACAGCTGCTCAAAAGGCTTCTCAAGGTTTGTACACAACAGACTTTTTGACAAATCATACCTAGAAACACTAAATCAAGAGACAGCAGTATTAGCAAAACAGGAACAGAGATCCCTTTATCACGACCACTCTACACCTTGTTCCCAGGCTTATCATCCGATGTTGTCTTAAACCATGCACACTTACTGTTCTTGCTTAACTGGTCTTTTGGTTTCCTATGCTAATAAAGCTGTGAGTAAGCACCAAAAAGGATCATCTTGAACCAAATGTGGAGGGTTGGGTGTTGTGTTTGGGTTTTTTTAAAAGCATCTTCAAGGCTTCTCATAAACCAAATCAATACAACAATAACCTCTTCACATCAGTTAAGAGAAGGGTGGGCAGGGAGTGCTGATCTGAATTAGATACTGGACAGTGTGATTAGACATTGCTGAAGAAGACTTAAGTGGGTCAGAGACTTTGAATGCTATTTCTGATTCACAAAAATCACTGTAGCTTTCACTGCAGTCAACACTTGCACCTCTTGTCCAAGCCATAAGAGCAGGTAAAGGAAAACAGCGTTGACTCACATGAGATTTGTGTATGTCAGCAGTTGCATAGTTGCCCTGAGCAATCCACCTCACTGTACTGGATAATGTCAGACCTGTGCCAGACAAGTTAATGCTGAACTGTCCCTAGGGGAAAAAAAAAAAGAAAAGAAAAAGAAAAAAAGGAAAATTCAGAGCTGAGTTCAAAACACTAACATATTTTACACTGGCATATTTGCACATGTCTCTTAGGATATGTCTAAACATTAAGTACTCAAAGGTGTGTCCAAAATATGGGCTGAATATGCTGCATTTTGCCCCATCTATGGACATTCACAACACAAAACCAAGTTATTCTGCAATAAGCACCAGCTGTGCATCAGCTGATCTGTAGCATCTGAGTGTGAAGACAAAACTAGCACCAGAAAACTGAAATTATTTTTGCCTTTCTACAAATGAAATTTTAATTTACAAGAAGTACAGACTTGCAATAGGCAAGAATGAAGCTGGTTTTCTTGAAACAGTATTTCTTTTTTAAGTTCCTGAATTTTTTGGAAATAACTTGATCAAAACATACTGCTGTCTGTAAAGACAAATCACTTCTTAGACACACCTGATTTTCAAATGTTTGCACACCATCTAAGCATCATCATCTTATAGTGTTCCATTTCTTTTTCAGTATAACAACACAATTGAACAAGAACATAAGTGGATGTTAAAATAAATAACTATATTTTTAAGTGGAATATTTTGCAACACAAGCCATTCACAACAAATATAGAAGCTATTGATTATAAAACGTGTGCCTACACAAATACAGATTCTGAAAACCAGCTTCAGTCAGTTCCTATGAGAATAGGGAATATATTAAAAGTAACAAATTGCACTACCAAACGAACTGAGATACAGAAAATTTTTAAATTGCATTCACAGAGAAGCTCAATATGCTACAAAGTACTACCTCCACAAAGAGCCTAATGATTAGTTCAGGCAGCACTACAATCAGAAAACTGCACACCTCCACATTATTCACTAAAAGCCTGGATTTCTGTATTCAGACCTAGTAATTTTTTATTGCAAATGGTAACTTCTGTGTTTTATTGCTTAATAATGTCATACATATATAAATATATATAGCTTTTATTATAATGATTCACTTAAATTCTTTTGAAAAAAATCAGTTATATTGCTCAGTATGGCATATTTATTTTGAGAGCACCTATATGTAAAGTTGCTGTGCTTACAGCAGTCATGTAACTCAGGATGATCTAATAAAAACTCATATGGATAGGGTAGGTTGTTCTTCAAGTATCCACAAAGTGGAAGACTTCCAGTTAATGAAGGAGGAAATTCATACAAGTGGTGTGGAATGATTTCCACAATTAACAGTCCCAGAGTATCTTTCACAGTGATATCATTTTGCAAAAATAAAGGAGAAATGCTATTGCAATCACAATGACAGCTCAAGAGCTGTCTGAGGTATCATACAGCATATGCAAAGCCAGATCTCAAGGACTAAAAGCACAGGAATGGAAGCCTTTTGACTGTTAACTTCAGTCAGAACTTATAGATGGAAATGTGTCAGTGCCAAGCCATGCAAGCAGAATCACCTCCCAACAGAAGCTACACAGGGCAAACAGATTTGTATCGTACTGCACCCGCAGGATTTGCAGGTTGAAGGCATCCAATGCTGTAATGAACTTCAACAGTTTTCTTGTCAGGGGCCTAAGTCTGCCAAACCTAGGCACTTCATTTGTACATAAATTGCACATAAATTGTCTCTAGCTGCCCTTGGCTGTGTCCACCCACACAGCTGATCTTAACCAGGAGAGATGGACAACAGGGATTCACAACCAAGCAAGCGTGAGCCAGTCAGTCTGAACTGCTTTATAATCAGTGGAAAGAAATTCACTTCCAGAGGACAGCTGACCTCATCCTAAATTGTCTAACAGAGTAAGATAAGCTGAAGTGTTTTCTAAGGAATCCTGTTCCTGCCAATGGGCTCCAAAGGTTGGCTAGCTCAGACTAGGCTATGTCTGCATCATCAAGGACAATGCAGACCTGTAAAGTAAAAAATGACCCAGAGAGCCCAATGTCTGTAGACAGTGCACAAATCAGGGATTTATCTGGGACTAAGTCTCCCCTAGTCCCATGGACCGAATCCTCAATAGCATTAGAGTGTATTAAGATCCTTCTTCTGAAGCTCATTTTTGGCTTTAGTTTCATCCAGAAAGGATCTTGTCCATGTCTGTCAAACCTACTCAGTGTAGAACACTAATCTAGACACAACAGTGCATATAGAAATTTTAAAGTAAACTGCTAAAAAATACTGATTTCCTCTGGTAGTCTTCAAAGACATGAAGCATCAGGAGAGGAACAGAGAAAAGAGAAGAAAAAATTATGCAGGATTATAGTAAAGTCACTAGAGAACATAGAATGAGAAAGCATTAGAGGAAACAAAGGGTACATCACATCCAGAGGGAGGAGGAGCAATACATGAAACACACAGAAAGCTGGATCCACATACATGGAGCCTACAGGGAAAGGGTGTAGAAAACAATTTCAGGGAGAAATTATGACAGGGGGATGGTGGAACAGGAGAGGAGAGAGTAAGAAAAAAAAAACTTATTAATGTTGTACACTGACCTCACAGAATAGGAGATTGGTTTAGAACCTTATACATATAAGCAAGTCACACATATTATTTTCCTCTCTTATGTAAACATTTAAAGGGAGTAAGAAATCATAAATACCTGTGGACATCTGGCTGCACTGTAGCAATCTCCAGCTGTAGCAAATGGTACTGCTCTCCCAAGTATAGTCTGAGCAAAAAGAAAATCTGTGGCTAGAAAACAGAAAATTATTCAACACAAACTGGTGCATTTGAAGTTCAGGAGGAAACAGTGAAAAGTGTGAACATGGGTATTTTATCGTTTGCTTTGGGTGGGGATTTTTGTTTATTGTTTGTTTGAAAGGGATGTTGTGTGTTTTGACTTGAGAAACAATGGTTTGAATATTGGTTATTGCACCACTAGTCCAACCTACAATTCCAGATTTCTCTCTGAGATATGAGTGGGCTAGGAGGAAGATGGATGTGCACCTGGACACTGCACCAAGTGAGATGGTTGTGGGCCAACTGCCAGCTTCAGGCAGGGGCTTAAAACACTGCAAGTTTCCCTGTCAATTTATTTAGTATTTGTCAAAGTCTGAGAAGGGACTAAGCAGAACACAGAAACAAAGACTTTCACAAGAAAAATAAGCTGTGGACTAAAATAAAATTAAATAATGGGAACAAAACCTTAGAAAATGAAGGTGGCTCACATATAAAATATGAATCTGTGAAATTCATGCCACTTAACCACTTGGGACAAATTAACAAGGCACAAGGTAAGTAGTGGTGCTTGTTTTGGTTGTTTTTTAGTTTTTTTGGGGGGGGGGGGGTGTTGTTGTTTTTGTTTGTTTTTCCCTTTGAAATTGACATTGAATTCTTAAATTAAATAAGAATTTTGTTTGCCCCAAGATGGCACAAGTGGATCTGTAAGTGGGTCAAAACAGTAATTTGGTAATTGTGAATTGTGAATACAATTTCAATGCAATGCTCAAATTGGCTAAAACTAACAAAATGCTTACTTTTAATTTGCATAGAAGCTACATCAAATCTTATTTTGCTAAAAACCGTGAAGCCAGCTGCAAGGTAATCATTTCGACAGGCACAGTCTTGCCTTCTGCTTCCATTGAAAGGACATTCATATGGATTCTGCAACCTAAAGAATAGCAAATATTTATTTTTACTTTTGATATTTTTCCTAAACATAATATCATAGTGAAAAAGAAGTGTATTGCTCTATGCCAATAGTACATGTATTAATTTATATATATTAATTTATTATTTAATAAAAATATTAAACAACATTTACTGAACAAGAAGCACAGCTTTTAATCTTGTCTCAACTGAAACACTAATGTGGATCAACTGAAGTCACAACAGAAAAAAATTATAATCATTTATTACAACTAACATAATTTCAGATTGGAAGAATCTACATTTCTGTATGTGTGCTCATATGCCTGGATTTAAAACAGAAAATCAAGCAAAAAAAAAATCCCACTCATATTTCTCACAAAAAGTAGGCATTATTTTATTCTTTTATTTTTGAAGGAATAAATGCACTTCACAAAGTTACAAAACCACTTCTGTACCTGTATCCATATACTTCAGAAAAGTTTTCTGCTTCACCTTTTACCAATGTCAAATATTCTTTGGGATTCTCTAAGTGCATGCCTGAACAATAAATCTGGGAGAGAAAATGCAACCCTTTAGCAAAATCTTTATTAGAAAAGTGTTTTTTCATAAAAAATATGGACTCATAAAAACTTATAAATATTAACAGTACCTTTATCATCCTTCCCTTAATGTTAAGTGGGTATTCACCATCCTTTCGAATCCCTTTTTTAATTTGCATATCTTTGCAGGTGGTAAGAATTTCACCTTCAAAATGAATGATTAAATCATATTAATATTTCAGGAATGGAGCTTAGTTTTAAGACTTAATTTTGCATAATTGCACTCCAAATATATTTATAGCTTTAATATAAGTAACCTGGGAAAACATTAACTGCATCAAATCACAGCTATCACTTACATTCTTTCTGGTGGCAGATCTTTCTGGCATCTGGTTTTAAACGTGGCAGGCACAAGTCACTAGATAAACCATTTTCAGTCATACACTCTACCGTCCTCTGCTTTATCCCCACTCCACAAGATGCTGAGCACTAGACATAGATAGCCATTAAGACTTAGTTTAGAAAGAAGCAAGTAATGAACATCATTATGTCAGCAAGTTATTCTTGGCATTTATTCATGTTAGAGGAAGCTATAGAAAACGAGCTTGCACATCTGTACTCACTTTGGTCCACTTCCCCACTGTCCACGTAGCTGCCTGTGAACATCCTTTGACATTACATTTATAGATGTATGGGGATGGCTCTACCGGGCACTCTCGGTACGCTACAGTCCGAAGGCCATGGACGTGCCGCCTTTGAACAGAACGGATTCCAACACAGTACGTGATCCTCTGCTGGTAACCAAACCTACAGCTTCCTGAGCACTAAAATAAAATCCCCAAGCACAGACATTATTTCTGTGAAATTTTTTGTGACATTTCTGCAGAATTGCATTACAGGTAAGTCGTCTCTGATCCTTGCTCTGACAAAAGCCTGTCGTTGGAGGCGTGCCACCTTGGGCTGGAACATCAGTGCACAGAAGTAAAGGTCTGCAACAGTTCCATGTGCAAGGAGCCACAAAGCCCCATGGTGCCCTTTTCTCAGAGGTTCCAGAGTCATTCCCCCTCAGCTGTGATATGTGCACAGACATGCACACACAGGCAGGGCAGATGAACAAGGGAAACAAAGCACTGATCAACCACTTCACTGAAATCAAGGAAAAGCTTTTTGGCTACTTCAGTGAGGTCAGCTTGCAAGAGAGTTTCCTGGAAACCAGTGAAGGAATCCTGCTGTAGGGGCAACTCTCCTCTAGGTGGAGATGGTACGGGCAGTTAAGGGAGGACTCCTAACAGCCTCAACAATAAATCATGGCTGACTTGAAAGGTCAATGTGGAGAAAGTTTAGACAGCCATGTTCAAACGCAAATATACTTCTTTTTTTCCTCCATGCATGTAACCTACTTTTACAGCAATATAACATTCTTAAATGTAAAGATATATAAAAGATGTGTGAGCAGTACAATTAGAGTACCTGTGACAGTTCTCCTGTGAGCACAACATATTTAGAGGGAGATAAGCTGCAGGTTTTGGATGATGGAGGCTTTGTGGTAGGATCACAGAAGCTTTCATCCACTTGGAGCTGGTTCTCATTCACACATTTAACTTTCCGGTGTATTTCCTTTCTTCTAGATGATGCTGAGCACTAAAAGTGAGAAAATCAATCACAGTTTAGCTAGACATTTACAGAATGAAGTTACTTACTGATTGCCACACACCAGCAAAACCCAGACAGCAATACCTTTTTACATCTGTTAACAATGTCAGACTAAATAATTCATTGAATTAGTCTTTTACTCTGTTTTCAAAGTTCATGTACTTCTAATCAGCTGAAAAAAAAACTATAGCATATAATAACAATGTCACTGTTGGGTGAGACAGAGGAGAAAATTAAAATTTCAAGCCACGATGATAGGTTGAGTGGAAAAGCCCTTCCATATGAAAAGGAAAGAAACAGAAAAGGATTTCAGTGACATATGAAAGGAGTAGGTTGGTCCTGAAAACACAACGAGGAAGAGGGAGAGGGAGAGGGAGAGGGAGAGGGAGAGGGAGAGGGAGAGGGAGAGGGAGAGGGAGAGGGAGAGGGAGAGGGAGAGGGAGAGGGAGAGGGAGAGGGAGAGGGAGAGGGAGAGGGAGAGGGAGAGGGAGAGGAGGGAGAGGGAGAGCAAACTGCCTATTAATCAAGTCAGTGCCAGTGCCAGCTTTGAGCAGCAGTAGTTTTTGAGCCTTTTTCCTGAGGATCCTCAGATGTCTCCCTATGGCAAGCTAGTGGAATGATGAGCCATCACCTCTGCCAGGACAGGATAAGAACCTTGCTTCCACCAGAACCCAGACAACTGGAGCTACAGACTAAGCAATATATACCAACAGCACTTCCCCAGATATGGGTACCTGTCCTAAGGTGACTTTCAATGGCATGGAGCAGCTCAGAATATCAGGCATATAAAGAATAATCCAGTCAAAAGGTAATGGGGACAGGCAGAAGATTTCTTTTCATGATGGAAACTTTATATCTTAACCTTAAGGCCTTCTTCTCCTTAGGATAAAAAACGCTTCACCCAGTCTACTGGCTGCAAACTGGAGCAATGCTAGATCTGGATATATTTCTGCTGTGCTGTGACTGGTGAAGTGAGGAAATGACACAGAAGCACCCAGAGCCAAGACAGCTGGGCAAAACATTACAAGTTTGGTGGAGTACATCCTGCACCAGGAGTGACATGCAGATGGATAAGCATTTGACCTATTAACACAACATGTACAGGGCTGTGTATGAATGTGGTGAGAGAAGGGAACAGAACACAGGAACTTCAAGAAAACAGCAATATACATGTGGAAGAAGTTATGAAATAGCTGGAGAATGTACTGAAACACAATATGTTTGTAGTGGAGTGTTTCAAACACCCAGCTGAAATACACCAGTGTTTGCTGGCAAAGGAAAATTCACACTCATTCCTTGAAAGTGTTTATTTGTGCTAAAAGTGCATTCCAAACCACTTCCACTTATTTCTGATTTTGACAGCTACATATGAGAACAGAACACTTGAAAGAAACATGTATTTGTCAGCTTCCCCTCAATATAGCTTAACAAAGGACTATACGTGTTTGAACTGCATTAATATAATCTAGGTTTTGCTGAACACCAGCCAATGTTTTACATATTAACAGCTGTCACTTCTGTAGCACTGTGTCCCTGAGACTTTAGTCTTCATATTTAAAGGAGCTTTCCCTAGAAAATTTAGCATGGCAGATTATTAATATGACACAAAGGCACAAAATGGCTTTTTGCTTAATGTTAAAGCCTCTTCCGAACACCATTTCAGGTATTACACATAATTTTTGTTTTTTCCCTCTTCCCCATCTTTATATGTTTGCATGTTTGCAAAAATAACAAAAGTTATTAAATTTTTAGCATGTAGAAAATAGTAGTTACACCTTCAGAAACGACAGCTCTCTCCTGAAGGCATCTGTAGATTTTCTATAACATAAAAAAGCATTTTTGGTAAGAGAATATTGCATTTTATTTTCTTATCTTGCTTCCTCTTTGGTAGGAGAATTATGATATTTATTTTGCTTCTTTTCTTTAACAAGAAAAAATGCTTCAAGTTTTTAAGATGTTTTAAATCTTCCATACAGAAATAAATACTGTCGTCCAAAGATTTTACCTCCAAGGTGTTCACTTCCACATGACATTACTTCTGCATTTCTGTTCTTAAAAAGCTGCTTTTTAAAAAGATATTTCATAATAAGGATTTATTAAACATCTATGTCTATCTTTCTATTAAAAAATATGTAGAGAAGTATGTAGAGACAGTCCTATCAATAAGTACCTGCTCAGAACTCTACCAGACCTTTTGTCTAAAACAATAGACAAACAAATCATATAGAGATTATAAAAAGAGAATATAAATAAAGCCTTTGACATTTTTTGTCACTTTTAAAGTTTTTCAAGCTTGACCTTCAACATTTGCAGCATGGTCATTTGTTATTCTGCAGCTACTAGAAATGCATCCAAAAGTAGGGGGGGGAAAAAAAAGGGGAAAAAAGAACAGAAACCCAAACTTACTATGCCATATTACATAACTCAATTAAGTCATACAAGTTAGAAACCTTACTTACATTTTGCCATTCGTGTGCCAGCCAGTGGTAGGGGAGGCAGGCGGGCAGGCGGCAGTGCCTGGCGCTGGCGGGGCGCACGTCAGGGCTGCACATCGCGTCACTCACCCGCCCCACGCCTGGCACCTGACAGGAGATGTCCCTTCGCTGAATCCCCACTCCACAGGATACAGAACACTAAAATTGATCAAAATTAGTTGTGCCACTGTGAAACGAGACAGCCCCCAGAAGGGAGTACAGCTGTCATTAGAAGTTCTTTGGATATTATTTAAAATATACTCCACAGCCCTTGTGATACCAGTACAATACCTGAAGAAATTTATGTTGAAAATGCAAAACTACAATGAAAACATTTTAAAAATACAGAAAATAATTGCATCTGAGGTACCTAACTGAGCTCTCTGCCTGCTTTAATTCATGATAGGGGCAATCACTATAGGCATATATAAAGCAAAAGTTTACATTTTTGCAAGATCAACAGTTGAAGGTCTGAGTTTATATCTTATATTTGTTAGAGACTGACAGTCTTGTCTGCTCTTTTAAAATGCAAACACTATAATAAAAGAGAAAACAATTTCAGTGTTTCAGGTTAGAAAATCTTGCAAACAGTGTAATATTCTGAGGACATTAATTTTGCAGGTAGTACTAAGAATTTTGAACCCTGAAGAGCTGAAATGCCAAATGCCTTTTTTTCCTTTTCCCTGGCCAAAGGAATTTCACTATACCACTAATGCCTACTGAGATAAACAGCCCCCTTTTAGCCCAGGCAGAAGCACAATTATGTCCCAAAGCCTACCTAAAGCTCAATCATAAAGTTCATATTGTTCTATTAAGCCTGGCCAAAAAGTGGAGAGTGTTACTGTGTCTTTACCAATGTGGGGAATTGTGTGTTGAGTGAATGAAATGTAAAATACTGCAATGTGCTCAGTTGCACACAATTTTACCACAAGATGAGAGATGTTTTATAAGACAAACCAGGAAAAAGGCCAGTATTTGTGCCCACAAGCTCTTTTTCTTGTCCTTTTCCCACAAACCTGGTTCCATTCCACTATTTAGACTAAGACAGCAAATAGTGATACTACTGAATTCATTACAGAAGGTAAGTAAACTTTAAAAATTTACAGTTAATTTACAAGGTAAGATGAGGAAACTCCTAAGTAGTTACTCTGTACAAAATTCAGATTAGCAAATAATTTGTTTTCACTGACATTTATTTTTCATTAGTCTTCAAAGAAAGAAAAAGAAAATGCAATGAAGTACTTGCTAATTTGTAAACTTCATTGTGATGCGTGTACTGACAATCATTCCCACTGAAGCAGTGTGTCATGAATATGATCTTGTATTTTCATGGAGAACATAATTATGGAAGCTTTTACATACCCCTTTCCATGTGCTGGTCTTCCAAGAAGGACATCTTCCAGCTCTACATATTTTGTATGTTCGTGGTTTTTTCAAATGTTTGCAGTTGTCTTCTTCTATTTTTGCTTGGAAGCTGTTAATACAATGCACATCACGAAACTTCAAACCTTTTCCACAGGAAACAGAACACTGAAAAGAGAATTGTTATTTCACTACTTGGCTAAAAATCTCAGAGCAATAAGAAAACCAGAAGAAGCTGTGGTCTTGCCCAAAATGGACTCAGCCATTATAGGAGTTTCTGTATTATGACAGAACATCTGCTGTACGTGTCCGAAGTTTCTCTGTAAGCTCTCTCGTACTCAGCATTACTGATCAGGTGCCAAGTATCTCTCACATCTTGTTCATTCATTGATGTCATCATTGAGAAATATCTGCACTCAGCCATCCATATCCATGCAGAAGACAGCTTGATACTATGACCTCACCAGAACATGCTCTAACAGCTGCCTGTTTCCAGCACTGCTGTTTTCATGTAGGCATGATGCTCATGACAAGCACCAAAGAAAGGAAAATGTAGAGTCACGGCTATGTGTGTTTCAAGCTAGTTGGCTACGAAGTTCTGCTTGCTTGGCAACTCCCCTCCATGAGCTTTGGGTATTTTATGGTATGTGGCAAAGAGGCAAGAGAAGAGGTATGAAGTAGACACCACCAGTTAAAGTGCAGTCCTTGAAGGCGTGGACTTGCCCCACCACCCCAGTATCCCATTTTCTCCAGAAAGTTGCTACAATATACACAGCTGGTTCTAGGACCTGCCTTCCTCCCTCCAGTGTCAAACTGAAGGGGCTGCAGGTTTGTTCTGTGAAACCCACCCTGGCAGTGTGCCCTAGCCAAGACTACAGCGTTCCCAATGGATCAGGCTCTTCTGGAGAAATGGCCATTCCTCTGCTAAATTGCTGGACTGTGTCAGACTTCAGTGAGGTTCAATTTTAATTCATCACCTCAGGGATGGCCTGTACACCTACAGAGTAGGGCTACAGGACATAGGGAGCTTTCAATCAAACATCTGAACTTCTCCCACATTTGATGGCTACTCAGCTGATTTCTCTTGAACCATAAACAATGTGAATATAAGTATTTTAGTATTTTCTTCTTAAATATTGGAATGAATCCTATTTTACTTCATCCTATAGAAAATTTAGATCAATGAAGATGATTATTTTCTGTCTGGAAAGAGAACATGCTTAATTTGTTCTAGGATTTCTTCCATCCTTTATTTAACGCTTGAAAAAGCACTTCCTATGGGAAGATAATTAATTCAGGCAGAAAAATAATAGTCCAATAAAAATTGAATTTTTAGTGGATGAAAAGAAATTTAAACATAGTTTGCTCAAAAGAAATGAAGACATTTCTTCTCCCTTTATGTTACATCATCATCATCATCTATATCATTAGCATTACATGCTAACTTTAAAAAAAAAAGCATTTTTGAATACATATGTCTTCAATTTTCAGGAAATTAAGTTCAGGTCATTCAGCTTTCAGTATAAAACCTGGTAAATATTTGCCTGAGAACAACAGTTGGATAAAAGTTTTTAAAATAGAGAACAAGCAGCTGTAATAAATTAATCTGCTAGGTAAGGAACATTTTTGTTTAACAGATTTTAAACAGAATCTCTCAGCTTACTCAGTTGTCCTCAATATCACATGGATTTCTATGTCTTTAAACATTTATATGTATAATCTTAAAGGTTTCATTGAAACTCCCACTGTGTTTAAAATTAAATCTTTGAAGAATGAAGCAATGCAGTTATCACACAATACAATGGATGGCATATTTCTCTTATGTAACTATATTTACAAAAAAGATAAGTGCACTGATTTGGCCACAGTTTGCCTTTTACATGTCTACACCAAAATCTCCATAAAAAGAATGCTTGTGTCTAAATTAAAATATTTTGCTCTCAGCAAAACCTTTTAATTTATCTCTTAAGATAATGTTCTTGTAGTTTTACAATTCATGTTTTATTAATCTGGAAAATACTTTAAGACAGGAAAATAACAAAAGATATCTGAAATTTTAATATATGCCTAATGTAGGTCAGAAAACTTGAAATGCTCAAATCATATCATTATAAAACCCTTTCAGAAAACTTAACTCTGAATTCAGAAGATTTATTTATCAAAGCAAGCACGATAATTTGTATGCATAATAACTAAAACACTGCTACTATCTGATAATAGACTCTACCTTCCCTTAAAGCCTTTTTTTCAAGAATTTCAGACAAACTATAGACATAAAGGACCCCTAAACTCTAAAGGTTCTTCCCTTTAATTCTTTAGGAATTAAAGGGAGCGAAGTGCAGCACAGTTACTTAACCTCCTCCTATGATGTGTTGGAAAAATACTACATGTCCCTCCTTCCTCAATGGCCTCCTCTGCAGAATAAAACAGGCAATAATACAGAAATTAAGAGAGGGAGTTCAGAAAAGAAAATACCAGTTTAGACATTAAAAATAACAGAGGGCTTTATGAAGTTATTTCTAATATTTGACTCAAATACTGTTTAGCTCTGATGATAAATAATAGTTGAAACCAAGGTATCTTAATGTAAAAATTCAAAAACACAGATGAAAGATACCTAAAATCTGAAGGCAGAAATTACTTTCAAATATTTTCACAATGTTGGTATTTTTAAAAAATAAAAATTATAAGGAATACAGTTTATCTTTTCAGTAACGTAACCTGTATAAGTCATCTAATTTATTTTTTCTCTGCTGTAAAAGATAATAAGTTACAAAATATTGCCAACTCATACCATATAAATACCCACACTGAAATAACTTTTTCCAGGGAGATTTTCACTCCACATTAATTTAATGTTATGTTTAAAACTTAAAAAGACATGTTTGACATGTTGGGACTATATAAAAAAAATTTAAATCCTTAAAAGAGACAGCATTTCTGCATATAGAGTTGCTATCCTATTTTTTCTCATATTCATCAAGATCTGACTCTATTTAGATGTATCCAAATCTTCTGCTGAATGGACCTTACACTGAAAAAAAGGACCATCACTCTGCAAGAAGTGATTCACTTTTATGCTCTTAGGGGTTTCAACTGAAGAGCTTTTCACCTAGGGATTTTTTGTGGGGTTTTTGTTTGCTTTTGTTGTTGTTTTTTTTTACTTATTTCATGAAAGAACACTGATGTTTAATTAATTATATTAATGTGGTTTTGCTCTGAAGGAATGAAACTCCTGATGCTTTTAAAAGCTAGAAAACAGATATTAAGCATCTGTTACAGATATTAAGCATCTTCAAACTTCTGCTTAAACGTAATTGCCAAAACTTAAAAACAAATAAAGCGCTAAACCAAGATGTGCCTCTAAGCAGCTTTGCTACAACCAAGTGCTTGGGGTACTGCATCTCTTGGAATTTCATGGAGCTGCTCCTGCCCACTTCAGAGTGGTTCCACAATGCCAGATTCTTACATCTGCTGCAGTGACCATCCCCCACTAATCCCTCACTAAGTGTGAGGATTAGAAACCTAATTAGGCAACTGATTTGAGGATTGCTATTCTTAAAGCCTTGCAAGCGTATCAGTTTCAGAAGCACCTAGATTGTCCTGAGCCACAGCCAAGGACCTTAAAAAAGTTCTCTTAAAAAGTGCTAACAGTCTAATTCTACATGCAGGCACAATCTTTTTAACAGACTGGCTGACTCAATGCTTTACAAACACATGAGGACAATTAACATCCTGAAAACAGATTTTCCCCTATTTCTAATAACAAATTAAAGAAAGAAATTGCTATAAGCGTACACTGAGTGCACAGCAGGTGAGTGAAGCATATTGCAAAACACAGCGACAGATGATATTTAGTACAACTGAAGAAAAAGAAATGCTCCAATTTTATTTAATTTTTTTTAACACATGAAGAAGCTAATACATTTGCCATGGATGTAGAAGATCCAGGATCATCAACGGAAAGTTAGAGAGGATACATTATCCTGCAAGTACAGTATTCTCCTGAAATTTGGTATATTTTGGCTTCATTCCTTAGGTAATATATAAAAAATTTCTTAAAATCTTCCTTCCAAAGTGCTTTGGCATCACATGCAGGCAGGCTCAGCTGTGTTCTTTACCACATAGTGACCCACCTTCAACAAGAGAAGACTATTCCAGTCCAATACACTTCTCATGGGAGACTCCTGACAAGCAGGTGTGTCGCCTGTCTTCCATTACACAGAACAAATAGCAACAACAAAACACTGAATCATTCAAATGCTGACTAAAAATGTTTTATCAATATCAAGTGGGGAGTGACTTTACATTTCTGTAAGGACAGTGCATAGATCCTGCTCAGTTCCTTGAATGAAAATACATCCCATGGAAGATATGAGTTGTATTTTGAAGTGCCTAAAGGCACATAAATGCAGTTCACAGGGAAATGTCTTGCACTGATCTCTATCCCCACCAGTCAGTATTCTCTTTAGAGAGCTGCACCTAAGACACCTGGCTGCCTGGCTTTCCTTCAGCTCTGTAATGTCAGTAAGAAGTGTCAGATTCTCACAGGTGCAGGAGCAAAGCCTTGTTCTGTGCTCAGGAAGCCACCCCTGTCTTTGTGCATCGAGCCCACAGTGATGCACTTACAAGGCTCTTACAAAGCTGAACTTTACCCTCCACGAGCCTCTGTTCCTACTTGAAGCTCCTAACATGTTATTACATGCTCTCACTGCTTGGTGCCCACCCTGCTGTGGGGGTGAACTTCCCAAGGCTTAACTCTCCTGGCCAGGGAAAGTACAACTGCAATAATTCTGGCTGCTTGACCGCTCTCCACTCAAACTTGAACGTGGTCCTCACAGCTCAGCTTGTCTGTAACGTGGTTTCATTTGTATGGCACTCCACACAGTTGGAGGTATATGGAGAGAGAGCAGAATATTTTCCATATATTTTCTGAAGATTAATCATGTACAAAGAAACAATCCATAGGAATGTTAAATCTCAGAAGAAATATGAACATTTCCTCAAAAAAATGCAAATTGAAAAAACCCCATCCTGTTACCATTTTACACAGAAATTCTAGCACTTGTCTCAACATTGGATAAAGTAATATTTCCCATATGTCATGTTCCTTTAAAAACATAAATCTGCAGTAAAAAGCTGGATTTCATTACTATTGTTCAAAGTCATTCCATAATACTGGTAACTAGGATTCATCTGTTTGTGTTTTCTTCATAGCAATAAAGTTCTGTAGGGATCATCCTGACAAAACTCATGCTTTCTGTGGCACAGATGGACTCCCAGACATGCATGCCATCATCAATGTCTAACAAATTAGAGCTCTTTCTGCAGCAGATATGCAAATTCTTCAAGTTCAAGTTCAAAAAAGCTTTTTGATTCTTTTGCTATTATTATTTCATTGAAAAGTTGAAGACCTTGTATTATTTGGTATATTCTGTACCAAATTTCCTTAACCTTTTCTTTAAAGGAAGTACTTTGTGTAGTTTAGCTGATAGCCTAGTGGGCTTCTAGATATTGAAAAACAGAAAACATGTAATAATTTTTTTGTATTCATATTAGATATACAGACTTAAAATATGAGTGACTAGAAGAGAATAGAAAGTAATGTTCTTCATAGTAGCTGGTGCAAGCTTTTGGATTTGTGACCAAAACTGTGTTGAAAACACATGGATATTTTATTTATTGCTGAACAGCGTCACACAGCATCAAAGACAGCGAGAAGGCTGGTGGTGCAAGAGTGGTTTTGAGGAGACACAGTCCAGACCAAATGACGGTCAGAAATAAAACTGTGGGGAAGAGGGAGAGGCATGTGGAGTGATGCCGTTTGTCTTCCCAAAAAATGATCACGCATGATGTAGCCCTGCTTTTCTGGGGATGGCTGAACACCTGCCTGTCCATGGGAAGTGTGAATGAATCCCTTGATTTGCTTTGCTTGTTGGTGCAGTTTTTGCTTTATCTATGAAAATTACTTTCATAAACCCATGAGTTTTTCCAATTTATCCTTGTAATTCTCTCCCCCATCCCACCAAGGGGGAAGGAGGAAGTGGTTGTGTGGGGTTCAGTGCCTACTGGGGTTAAGCCACAACAGCAGCACTGAAAAAGGATAAAACATATTACATATCTTAAAAGGCATTTTCTTCCTTTTTTTGCCTTTTTTTGGTCAGAAACCTCTATGACTGGTCATGAAGTTCAGTTTAAAACAGGAGTAAACATGGTAGTTGCTTGGCAAACTACATTTTGATGCTCTCTAGTTGGCCCAAAAGCCTGTTCAGACTCTTAATATTCTGGAAGTAGAGCGGGATCATGACTGCTCAAGACATTAATGAAACAATACTTTGAGCACTGCATAGTTGAGAAATACCTTGAACTTTTCATTTTAGTATTAGAACTAGATCTCCTTGTGTCTGCATCCTCTGCTTGCTGCTTCTCCCCAGGGGTTTTTGTGCTGCATGAGCACAACATGCATTTTTCAGCTAAAAGCACTAAGAGTCATTTGTTCCTTTAACTATGTTTATAACTGCTAAAAAAACCCCACAGACTCTAATTAGGTCCTACTGAATTCTTTGATTCAGTCAGTAATTCTTTGCTCAAACAAGTACAAACACTTGTGCCATGTACCCAGGAAGGACCAAGGATCAAACATTCCATTACTCCTTAGAAAGAGTGTATGTGTATGATTTACTATTTTATCTAAGTTACACCTCTGTCAGCTACAGAAGTTACATTGAAGATATTTTTAAGTTCTCTCTTTGAGCATGGCTTGATTTCAGTGTTATATCACATTCCTCTGATGTTCATAAATATCTCTATTTGATTAAATTCTCCTTCCATCTGCAGTCTGTAAGTCTGCTTTGATGCTTTGACTGTGAATTTGCAGTTATAGAAATGGAAGATGACAAGGCTAAGAAGGATTTACAGACATCACCCAATCCATGATGCTGCTCAGTTTGAATCAGCTATACATGGACCATTCCTAAGAGCAGTTTGTCAGTCTTGTCTTCAGTGACAGGGATGCTACCCCCTCACTTGCAGGAAGTTCATCTTTTGTTCTTTCCCAGGCATTAGGCAGAGAGAGGTCAAAAATGTGAATATTCTTCTTTTCAGCTCTACAGTGAGACTTCACAGTACAAGCTGCCAGTTCTATGCCACAAAAAAGGCATAATTTTTACCTGTGGCAAGTACTATCACCTGAAAAATACAGATTTAGATTATCTGTCCAAGACTGAATTCTCAATGCACTTGTTAAAGCTGCCTGATAGTCCTTTCTGAAGCCTTGCTAAACCTGGATTGTGGTTCTACTATCGCCATTTCTCACCTTAATTATGATGAAAAAATTTTACAGACTCTGAAATTCACTTTTAATCCCAGATCCTTATCCATCCAATATAAGCAATATATTGCTGTGAGCTGTCAGGGTATTTTTATGAGGTCATCTAACCTGGCCACTGTCCCCAGCCATACCTTTTCTGCCAGGATTGAGTACTGTATGTTTCATGAAAAAGCTGCTTCTTTTGGACTCCTTTTTAGATAATTTTGTTTCAACTTTCATTTTAAGGGTAACAAAAAGCTCCTGGACAGCCACTTTCCAAGTATTCTGAAGTCTATCTATTTAGCAGATGGACATAAATGAGAAGCTACATACATCTACATACAAACACAGAAAAAGCAGGAATGATGGAGGAATAAAGAGGATTAAGGACAGATTTCAGGACTGATGTGGATAACAGGAAGGGAAAACTGCTACGAGGATATATCTGGCATCTACTAGTAATGTGCTATTCCCCTTAAACATAAAGGCATCCTGATTACAACAAACTCAGAACCATCAGCACATACATTGAAGGTAAAAGGATTTCATGTCTGAAGAAGCCACATGCTAAGAAACTTTAGATGACATTTTTTTAAGTTGTCACCACATGGTCTGAATTCTTATGTCCAATGCAGCTGGCAGTATCCTTAATGCCAGAAAATGGCAATCTGCCTGGATGTCAGATAACAACCATACTCTTTGCAGCTGGTGGAAAAAATCAAAACCAGAGCCCTTGAGATTCCACTAAAAGATCATCTACAGAATGTCTTTTATTCATTCCAGTTAGATTTGTGAGTAAGTCTTAGTTTGGTCTACCTTTCTGACATCTCAAATACTATCCATTTCTCCAAGTTCAGAACAAATAAAACAGATGACCAGGTCCTTCTTTGAAAGACCCATCACATCCTTCCCCCTCAGCATGAGCACCACTACTCTGCCCATCACTGCCTAAAGCCTGACATCCTTCTTGAGGCCAGCTGCAGAGCATTTGAAAACCTGACCATGCTTGTGAGCAGAGCAATGAGTTACTATGCTCAGCCCCCCACCTACCATGATACTCAGGCTTCACTGTGCTGTGTATTCCTAGGCTGTCTACATCTCATAAATCAGCCTGAGTTTTCCAGACAGCAAACTCCTCTTTGCTTTACCTACATGACTCACATAACACAATTAGATTTTCAAAAGAGCTTTTAGCTATTACATTAACACAAGAACAACAGATTATGGAGATGTTAATGTGGGTGGAAATTTAAAAATAATAATCCTATTTTCATGAGTTCTCATTCAACAGTGGTGACGTGTATTTGCTATCTCATTTACCTCTTCCTTTATAGCTTCCATTTTCTCTCTCAATTACAGTAAAAATAGACTTGTCTAGTTATTCTTCCTGCCATAAGTGCTCTTGATTTGAGTCCTCTTTGTCTGGTTACCACCCGAGAAACAGGAATCCAAGAGGTATTTCTGCTTCCTCTCAGCAGCCATTTGGCAGGCTTAGCTACCTCATGTGCAGTCTTAAATTTGTCATTGAAGGTTCTGCATGAATCTCTGCTAGAAACTTCACCATCAGCCTTCATTCAAGCAACATTGAAACTGTCATCCATGACAGTATGTATTAAAACAATGAAAAGTATGATCAGCTTATTAATTGCTGGGAGTGAGAGAACAGATAAACTACTGTGTTCAGCCAGCATTCCTGCAGCAACTTATCTGGTATGTGTACCTTCTATCATCTTTCAGTTGAATGATATCTACAACAGACAGATGGCTGAGACAAATCACAATTAAAAATACAGAAACATTAGTAAATTGAAAAAACAAAACTAAAAAAACCAACATCCCCAAAAAACAATTCTGCCTTACCTTTCCTTCTGAAATCAGTGAGCTAGACTCTCACTAGGTCTTTTTGGAAATCTAATCTACAAGTATAAATTTGTGTCAAATTTACAAAATTGCAGTCCTGCTCTGTGCCTTTGATACCTTCTGCAAGAGGTTCATATGGGCACTTCCACTATTACAGTATTGCAGATACTCAATACTCAAATTGCTGACTTGGCCAGACTTCAGCAAGATTCATCTTTCTGTACCCCAGCCATGTAGCACTAGTAACACTTTTAAGA
The DNA here is from genome assembly GCF_971803275.1 of Cyanistes caeruleus. Classification (NCBI taxonomy): domain Eukaryota; kingdom Metazoa; phylum Chordata; class Aves; order Passeriformes; family Paridae; genus Cyanistes; species Cyanistes caeruleus. The sequence goes on along the minus strand of NC_141704.1, from coordinate 52,916,833 downwards.
AATTACATGAAAGCAGCAGCACTGGAGACAGTGAGTGAAGTGCAAGCATCAAGAAATGGAGACAGGAGATCTTAAGGAAATCCACCATGAGAAAAAGAAATTCAGGGGGTTCTCTCTGTTTCAAATAAATGGATTCAAATAAATTTCTGGAGACATTTTTCAAACAGTGGACAACAGAGGTATATCTGTGCCTATCCAGCAGCTGTGTTCAAAAACCTCCATGAAAACCAAACAGCAACCCAAAATTAATCCATTTATTGCTTTCAAAAACTGGACACAGGTTAACAAACTGTATCACAGGCAGGTTATCCTCCAGCCTCCTGTGAAGCTGGGGAAAACCAAATAAATGCACAGGGATGACATAAAGTGCACTCTCACTGAAAAGTAACTTTGGCCCCTTGGGAGGGATATTTTGTTCACAGGCTTTCACAGTGAAAGTTGGAGCACATTTTTGTTCTGTTATCCCTGGGGGATCTCTGTTATGGAAGCTACATTTCCACAAAGGGGTTGCACAGTTAAAAAGCCTTTTCTTGTAATATTTTAACTAATTAAAACTTCATTTTATTATCTTAAGGGTCTTTTCAGTTAACCAGTTACAAAAGTAAGTAGACATAAGACAGTTTTACAACAGTAGATGAATTAGTTTCAGGTGACTTTGCAAAAATCTAAATATGAGCAAAAGAAATGCTGGATCCCAGCAAGTGCAAGCTCTGATTTATCATTTTTAGTCATGTCAGCAACAGCAAAACAGTAGCTCAGAAATTAAAGGAATTACAAATACATGAACTCTGTGTGTCTTTCTGCTCTATGAAAAATATTACTTCATATCACAGATTTTTTTTTAAATTTTATTAAAATCTAAGATTTTGTATTTGATCTTTAAAAAACTGGAAATACAAAGCAATAAATGCTGGCACGATATAGTATTATCAGAATTTTTTTAAATTTCTCAGAAGCATAGAAAATACAACTTTTTCTTTGGCACTTAACTAAATATAACTTAAAGAATTAACATCCCCCCAGTTTATATTAAATATTATTTTAGCATGAAACTATGAGTATATTTTCGATGAGAAATGCAACATTTTACCTACCTTCACCAGCTGAAATCCTTTCAACCTACACCACTTTTCTGTATATATTCAATTTACTAACAATATTTCCAACATTACATTTCCTGTGCATTAATATGAGCAGGCATGTAAGCTTCTGAAGGACTGATTCAACAGGAAATGTGTTTAATCCTGCTGTCGCTGAAGTGAAAGGGCTGTAGGTAGAAGCATGCTAGAACATACACTGATAATAGAGCAGCATGTCTTAGTGGAGTCACCAGTCTCCCACAATTGCTGGTTTTCAAAGAAAGGACTAAGAACTCCAGCAATGCAGAGCTACAGAACATATTGTTCATTTCCTAACCCATTTCAGGTAATAAAAATATTTATGTATTGACCCTCACAAATGTTTGAAAATGCTAATACTTTAATATATATTTAATAACTTTTAAATCTGAGTTCCAAAATCACTATGAACCAACATTCATGAGTTCTGACTTTTCAAAGCTACCACCATACATACAGCAAGTTCAGAATGATTTTCACAAGGATCTGACCACCTAGAACCCTTCAGGTTTTCTGGAAGTTCTAATATATACACCAGCAGCTTCACATTTCTTTCATTCTCATTAAATGGCTTTATGTATTTAGGCATGGTATTACACATCACCTGCATCTTTTCCCCTTTCATCATATTCTGGTTGTTGGGGTTTTGTGTTTGTGTTTGTTTTTTTTGTGTGTGTGTGATTTTATTATTATTACTATGTATTGATATTTTTTTTTTTTTGACTATGTCCCACTCTTTCTTGTCCTCTTTCTAAATGGAAGGTCTGAAAGTTCTGCAAACCTCTTCCTGCCAAAAGTGTTTTAGGAATGTAAAAAAACATGTCTTTGAGGTTAGGAGTTGAGCATTATTTTATGATACTCATTCTTCTCTGTGTTTTGTCACTAAGTGGGAGAGGACTGAGCCACAAAATTACTGCTCCAGCAAAAGATTTAGGAGGTAGGATCTTTTAGCTTTACCATCAAAGTCTATATGCCAACTATCCATTCAGTCCAGCTGCTCAATAGCATCAACTGCTGCTTTATCAGTAACAGTATTTTTTTTTTGTGTTCAAATATAAGAGCTTTCCCCAAGAAAACAATGTCACAAAGGTATCATATGAAGTTAATTTCAACTCACAGGTTAAAGAAAACCCTCACTTTCAGCAAAAGTGGTTAGTACCTGTCCCACCCTTTATTTTTTAAGGGCTATAAACATTAACATTCCTTAATAAAGAGCACAATAAACACAAAGCCACACAACATGCATGAAAAAGAAGGGTTAAAATGCAACTGTATTTCACAGACACAAGTGACAGTCATTAAATTAAATTATTACACATACATTATAACTTATTATTTAAGCTATACAGGCAACATAGCACCAAACCGAAGAAATTTCCTCTCGATGAACATTACTCAAATATTTTCTTTTTGTATTTTGTAAACAAGTATTTTCTTTCATTTTAATCAGAATGACCTTAAATAAAATTCACTATCCCAAGTCTGTTTTATGACATTATTTGGGCAGTGACATCTGTTATCCGTTTTCTCTGATAAGGCCCCCCTCCCACTTCCAAAGTTTTAAAAAATGAATAGCAGATGCTAACATCAAGATTTCATGCATCAATGAGGTATTTTGAAGTTCAACATTAGGCAGCAGCAGAAGTAGAGGTAAAAAACTGAAGGTGGTTTTGAAAACCAAGTTCACTGATTCTGAATTCCCTTTTAATATAAAAGATTATTTTTAAAGATATAAATACTTTTTACACATTAGAAAACGTGAATGAAGGCACTTATCATACACATAGCAAGAATTTTTGCATTAAAATTAATACAAATAAATATTTTACTTATGCTAGTTTGGCCTGCTTCTGCTCCTGGAGAACTCAATGGGATGCCTGGCAGTAACAACACTGGAAGGGAACTGGGACTATTTTTAAAAAATAGATTTATATACATTAAAACTAATAGTAGATTTCTTCCACTACTGCAAAAACAGAATTACATCTAAATTATTCTGAAGCAAGTAAGTAAAAAACTGAAGCACTAGAAAGACAGCCGCTTTAAAGAGTATTACATTATGTGTCTGAGGGCCAGTAAAAAATGGCAATAACACATTTCTGAGACTTCAGGGTAACTTTGAAAATAATCCATTTTTTTATGACTATTTTCTCTGAAATCACCAGTAATTACATACAAATCCTAAGACTGAGGAAAATAAAAATAATTAAAATCCTTATTTTACAAAGATTTCAGACAAACAAAATATAATTATCTTTTGTAAGGAGCTGTTTATTCTTTCTAAAGAAACAAGAAGGGATAAGAACCAAACATATTTCAAGCTGAGACTTATCTGGTTAAAATTTTCACAATAAAATTGGGCAATTACCAATATTCATACAAGAATTGATTACCCAAATGAAATACAAAGCTTCCAAGGTAACATCAGCTGCTACCACAAACTGCCTAAGCAGAAACCTTGCCATTTGGTGCCTGGATCTTCAAGGGTTTTTTCAGGCACTGAAAAAGTACAGGGGGCCAAAAATGAAATGAAATTCCTAAGTTTATCAAAATTCTTGTTGTTGAAAAATGTGAACAAACTTTCCTCACTATGCAAAGCCTGAAGATAAGATGAAGAGCTTATTCTATCCCTCCAGTGTAATTCCTGATCAAGCTTCCTAAAATCTTTAGAAAATATATAAAAATTAAAGGTACAGAACTTTGGAATTTGAGATTTACCTCACATCCATTTTGACAACTGCAGAAACCAGGAACAGAGAATACAAGCTTTTAAGCTCTGTGAGAGTCAGCTCCAGTAGTGCCCTACAGACACTATAAAGGGCAATAGCCAACAACTGCTAAACTGCAGAAAGCACCTACCAAAATTCTGGCTTCAAATCATAAACTGAACCTTCCTTGCAAGGGACCTTTTGTACATTTACAAGATATGTTTTGTTTTAAATATGTTGTGTAAAATTAATCAATAACTATAATATTAAAACAAATGCACTTAGAAGGCATACTGCTAAAATTCCTCTACCTATATAGCAATAGCTAGCAGAAGTTAGAATCACAGAATCATGGAGGTTGGAAAAGACTTCCTAGATCAACTACTCTTGCATCACAGTTTTTGCTTAGGTTTTGACACTGGAATCCCAGTAGTAAACACAAAAGCTCACTTGGCACAGAAATTCTTCTATGAAAAACATAAATAGTTATTTGTCTGGTTCTTGCAATCTTATAGAAAAGGGGGTAAGTGCAGATGTGACAGGCATGAGGACTTCAGCAGCCAGAGAGCATCTAGTCATTAACAGTAATCTTCCCTCTGTAAGAGCATATTTTATGCCAGAAATGTGTAAAATAAGCAGGGTCATAATCTATTGCCAAACCAACAGATCACTAGTCAGCCATGGCTAAACAAAGCTGTTTGTACTAGGCTACAACAGCATTCCTGTGACTAAAGCTTTTATTGCTCCTTCCTAACAGCCATCCTTAATCAATAAATTTTGCTCTGCTTAAACAGCAACAAGGAACAACTAAGTCTCTGTGTTGGCAGTATTCAAACTAGCTAAATTATTAAAATGTGACAGTATATTCAATATGTGACCCTGCTTTTACTTCCTGAATCTGCTATGTTTATTTCTGCAGCATAAGATAGTTTGATGAAATTAAATCTTTTATGGCTTAACCACAGAGCTTGCAATCATATATATGAGTCTTCTCTCTAACAAATAGAATCCATTCTAAACTTAGTTTTTGATGGATTAAAATGGCTTCTTATGTCACTTGAGAAATAAACCAACATGAAAATCTTTAAAAAACTAAGCCATACATTTACAATACAAAATCTTTATATATATTCAGGTAATCTATTAATGTAGGGCAAATTGAATTACTCAGGGAACAAACAGGTTGTGAATAATTCTTGATCTACAAGGAAAACAAACATTGAGTTCAAAAGCAATTATGTGCTGAACCCTACTTGTCCTCTCAGTACCTGATGAATATTAATTAGTGATTCATTGTTAATTATTTGGAAAATGGCTAAATAAGATACTCTGGTGTGTGCTAAACACAAACCCTAAACTCTGCTTTGCATAGTGGAAGAAGAAGATAACTGTGGCAAACCATTAAATCAAACTTACTTTTTACAGTCTCTTTGCAATAAATTAGAATAGCTTATTTAAACATTAGTAATTGTTATAGTTGAAATCAGACTTTTTTTTTTTTTTTTAATGCTGCCATATTAATTCAAAGAGACAGATTACATCATTTTATTAATAAAAAAAACAGAGTAAGTGCTGTCCCAGACCATCTCCCAGGGATGTCAATGACAGATTTTCTGCTGATTTTGATGGAACCAGAACTAGATCCAACCTCCTTTGATTGTCATTATTCCCCTTAGAATTTAGCACAATAATCAATATTGTTGTCAAATTCACAGCTTGGGAATTATAATGTGCTCTATATTGCAGAGTTTGCTATGATTACTTCAGTATGTTAATAATCTGCTAGTGGCAATTTTAAAGAGTAATAGTGATTACAGTAGGCATTTTTACACATTAATAGACAGTGACATGTAGACAATAGCATATTATAGTTACATACATAATTATACATAGATAACTTTAATTAGTCCCTGTTTTAAAACCACTAATATAAAGTTTTATACACAAATGTACAAGTAGTAAGGAGTAAAATGTTTGATGACAGAGTATAATATACATGGATGTGAGTTATTTTATACTTAAGTATACTATAGGAAAAACGTTATGCATTAAAAAGTTTAAGGTGTTTTTGCAAATATAAATACGTAGATAATACTACAGTGTAATTTACAGCAAAAACTTTTAAATTTAAACACATATCAAACTGTAACCCTTCCAAATGGAACACCCATTAGATGTTATCAGTTATAATGATTTCTGGTAATTTTCTAAATATTCCCTATGATATTTTACAGAGCATGGTACTATTCCCACTGAAGGAAATGACTGCTTCTCATTTAATTCTATGATTGCAGGAAGAATTTCTTTATAAAACTACATGGCTATATTCCACATGCATTATTATTTCCCTGTTATCAAATAAAATAATGACATAAAATCTTTTAAAAGACAAGGGGAAATAGAGTGACAGAAGGAACAAGAAAGCAAAAAATATTATTGAATGCTATCGTACCGATTTCCACGGTCCCCGATGCCAAGAAACATCACCAGGGCAAGAATGCACATTACACTGTGCCATGTTAGGTGGCTTGTCTAGAATTTCACAGTTTTGATCACCCAACATTTGGCCAGTGGGAAGCTGACAAATCACCAGTCTTGTCTTTATTCCATCTCCACAAGTCTGAGTACACTGAAACACAAAATTTTATATGCAATAATTTTATTAACCACATACCATCAAACCAGAAGATGCAGCAATAATCAGTGTATCATAATATCTATTATGTCTATTTCCATATTCCCTGGACACTCTATTAAAAAATAAGGACTTAAAGTCTAATCTCATGTAATCCTCTCATCAAAACCTTTACCAAACTACATTTCTATGGTTTATCAAGTGATTTTCTGCAGAAAGTCTCAGTTTTACAGACACTCCATCAAGGAGAATTAATTATTAGAATAAACGTGCAAGTATTTCTCTCTCTAGTAAGAGGAAAAGATGGAAATTTGTCTTAAAAGTAGTGTTCCCTGCCAGACAGTGGCAGAAAACTCAGATACTGGGCACACTTCTACACAGTCCAATTTATACAGACTAAGTATAAAATACCTATAGGATTTTTTTATACTTATTTTTTTTACAGTTTGCCTGTAATTCTTTGATACCAATTCTCATTCCTAATGAGCTCTTAAAACCAATCTGTAATAGCTGAGACCTTTTTATTGCATTCTCAATTATTCAAAATTAGAAAAAACTGCATCATCTACGTGAAGTGTATCCCAAGTCTATGGCTATGGACAGAAAAAAATATGATATTTAGACTGACATTTAGCTAAAACTGCCCAAAACAAGGGCAAAAAAGGTAAAATAAAAAAGTCACTCAACAAATTTTTCTTCTTTTTTTGAATTCCAGTAACTGATTTTCTAAAGTAATAAAAGTGGGCAAGAATCACAAGAGGTTAGATTAGAATAAATGCAAAAATAACCAGCTTTAGCTCTTTCTGCAGTGTTTGAGCAGGACTGTGTGGTCGAAATATGACATCACACAGCACAGTGAAACTATTCTTTGTCCAATAACATGTGTCATCAAAATTTTCTAACCCAGGCACAACTTTTAGATGCATGATCCTATCTCCATACTTCCAATTTGTAACTACAACCCAGTAGCTACTACTACTTGCAGTTACTGTTGTTAGTACCTATGAAATTACATGGAATAAAGTTTCTCTATGGCTTCTTTTTTTTCTTCGATGAGCTATTGCACTGGGGTTTTTCCGCATACAATCCAGCTTTTTGCAATGGAATATAATTTTCTATGTCTCAACATACGTGTTGTACAACAACTATATGATTTGTTGATGTTGTATATCCTTAGCTTCACACAATACTTACTTCTTTTGGATGTATTTTTACACTACTCATATTTCCACTACAGTTCTGGACTTGATCCAAGAATAAAGTTTAGATAAACCGGCTGAAACTCATTCTTTTTACATTTTAAATTCTATTAAATAAGGAAAAACAAGGTGTTCAGTTCCACTCACAGCCACATAATTATGTTTCTAATTCTAAGCTTACACGGTAAACAATGCTCCCTTTTGTAAGTGAAAAGCTCTTACTTCTCCCCAGTTCCCAAAGTTCCACTGTGGGCAGGGTCCAGAATCACAGTGTCTTGATTCTGAAGGTTTTGTTGCCTCATCACAGTTACTGGCACTTCTTCCTTCCTCATCTTGACACACTACAACTCGGCGGTGAAATCCACCTGCACAAGTACTAGAGCACTACCAAAACAGGTAAACATACATTTTGCCATTACATGATCAAAGAAATGTAAAATATATTGGTTAAAACAGCTAGGTTTTAAACTTTAACTTTCAAAACTGAAATTTTTAAATAAAAATGACTACTATGTGGAAGTATTTGAAATCACATAAAAATTACACCTAGAATTTAATATATTCTGAATAACAGTAAGAACAAGAATAAAAATACTTTTTAAAATGAAGCTGCTTCTCTTTTGACCAGATCTGTACTGCAATAACATTTCTAGAAGTGCTAACACACACATTACAGAACAAGTTAATATACTCTAGAAAAATTTCTTACTGCTCCCCAAGGTCCAGTTCTCCATTGATATCCTCCCACAGACGGACGGTTCCACTGGTTTAAGTTGTCTTGTGGAGGGTGTATTGGGAGGTAACCTGTTTCTGGAAAACGGCCTGGATGGTCATGTATTTTTGGAATATGATGATGAACTGGTGGACATGGTGGCATGTTACATTCTTGCTCCTTAGGAGGTCGGCCTTCAGGATCACAGTAATTCTCGTTAATTTGCTGATGGTAGTTGACACAGATGACTTGTCTTGTTACTATTCCACTGTCACACGTTACTGTGCACTGACCAAAAGATTAACACAGTGCTTGTCACAGAACACTGATAATTAATAAACAAATATATTTATATTTACTTTCACAAGAACAAACATATACTTTTCTTTTTCAAGGCATACAATTTCAATCACAATTGCAAAAAAAACCCAAAACCACCCCAAATTCTCAATTTTTAAACAGAGACTTGGCCAATAATCTAAACACACACATTAAAAAATTCTTACAATTAATACTTACAGGGGACCAATTTCCAACTTTCCACTCTCCACATGGGCTGAAGCAGCTTGAAATTTCAGCTGGTCGTGGTAAATGAGCACACAAAGATTCATCTGCAATCTCTCCATGAGCATCTCTACAACTCACATAGCGAGCACGATCGCCCTTCCCACAGGATGCAGAGCACTGCCAGTGAACAATTCAAGGTCATCACACTTTAGGAGACTAAAACAAGATCATCCAAGCATCTAAAATACTAATATAGTTTCTGTTGGCTTGGAACTGAATTGCATGGCCTTAATTCTCGTGAATCATTTCAGTATATATAAGAAGCCAGCATTTAAACTATAACATGGCATAATTACACAGTTGCAAGTAACAACAGAAACATCAGTTACTTCCAGGACACTTCAGTTGTTACACAGGGATGCAGTATTTATATCAACTGTTAAAATAAAAATTGATATTAACAATACATTTCTCACTATGGTTTGTATTAGATTCTACTGAGCCCCTTCTGATGCTTTTATAGCTGAGAAGTTAAAGGTGGATATAATGAAGAACTGAGTAGCCTCAGTTTATGCACCCCTTACTGCTATTTAGTTAAAATAGCTGTGCAAAAATATAACTGCATAATATGCTTGGTTAAATATCTCAAGGGATTAGCAGACACATCCACATTGTATAGATAATTTTAAATTTTCACATTGCTATCAAGTAAAACTGATTTTACTATCTTTTATTATGAAAATAAAAACCCTGCATTGAAGAAAATTTATGTAGGAACTGTTTTACTAATGTTTATTTTACAAAAAAGACTCCAACAATTTAGTATTACTATTCACATAAAAGATTTAAATAATATTTTAAAATCAAAGATGTTCTCCATATTCAGAAACTGATAAATTACATTCAATACAACACTTCCTACCATACGAAAGTACTCAGAATCCCAGTTCCTAGAATTTTGGGGTTTTTCCTACTATTTTTCATGGTTGAATTTGAAGCATACAGTTTGCTGGAAGTGTCTATCTGCTCCTTAAGAAACAGTTTATTTTCTTAATAAAATATTAGAAATCCTTTTTTATCTATCCCAAGTAGTTTTCAGGCTGAAAAATATATTAATGAAAGCTTCATGGAAAAATGGGTGAACGAGTGGAGGACTGCTCTGCCAGGTGTGAGTGCAACATTACATACTGGGGTCCATGATCCATATCTCCATTGGGTCATTTTCCCCACATGAACTAGAGGAAGTGAAGTAGTCCATAATTTTGTATTTTCTGGACAAGAGGGCAATTCACATTCCTGTGGGGTTGAGAAAAAACAAAAAGCTTTTGAAATATAAATTTCAAAAGAGACAAATGTAAAACAAATGGCTAGCATTAAATAACATGTAAATACCATCTTTTACATTTTTTCTGGAATTATTCAAAGACTTTTCATTGAATTGCTTTGCTTTGTTTTAAATAGAGTGTCACAGAAAAATTATTTGATCTTAAAACTGCATTGGCAATAACTAATTCTATTGGCACTTTGATAAAAGAACAGTTTTGGCCAACTTGTTGGAGAGAAGGAGCATAGACATTACAGTGTCCTGCTTCAGAGCCACAGGCAGCACAGAAGGACCAAGCAAAGACAGTGGCTGTGCTATCCTGTGCTTTATACCTTCAGCTACTGAGTATATGAATTTACCCAGTTTCAGTCAGTAGCCAAAGGTACCACAAGTAAAAATGCAAAGGATACTCAAACCCAGTGTTTTCACATCTAAGCAGAAATAAACTACACCAATTAACTGGCTTTTATATTTAGAAGCCTAATAAAGAAGCCAGCTGGAGACTATTTATAAGCAGGATGGCAAGCAGTGTCCTTACAATATTCTACATGTTGGAGCTTCCCTCACTGCCAAATAATCACAGGCCTTTGGATTCCTTGAAGTCATATACTCTAATCTTTCAATCACATACCAACTTTCAAACATCCAGTCTTAAAATTTCCCTTCTTAATTCCCTAGACAAAATTTGATGTTTGTGAAGAAAAGCATAGAGTTCCAGTATTTTTTTCTCATTTTAGAAATTATTTCCTCGAAGTTCCCACATAGAAAGTGGAAGTAGAAAACAGTTGTATTCCTACACTTTTGAAAGAGAAGTAGAGAGGTATTTTTTAACTTACTTGAGTGTCTCTAGGACGAGTGGCAGCATTGCACTCCCTGTCATCATTCAGAATAGCCCGGTATGTCCCAGTAACACATTTGACTGCGCGCACCTGGTATCCACGTCCACATGTTACAGCACACTGTTGAAGGCAGAGGTTTGATACATTTGTAATAGGGCTATTAATAATCAAATTTAATTTTTAATTACATTTTCTACTTTAAAACTCTTTCCAGAATGAATAGGAATGACTACTGTGACAGCTTTAACAACCAGTGTCCATAGCAGACCAATGAACAGCACTTGTACAGGACAAAGGCTTTCTCTTTCCCCTTTTCTATCCCCTGCAATGAGTAGGAGGCTGGGCAGGAACACTGCCAGAACAGCTGACCTGACCTGATCAAAGGGACAATCCAAGCTCTATAATGTCATGCTCAGCAATAAAAACTTGTGAAGAGAGAGAAGAGGAGAGGAAAGGGAGGAGTAAGGAGTAGCTTCACATGAATCATGAACTGCAGCTGTTAAATAAATGTCTTTCTCTTCACTATAGAGTTTGATCAGAATGCACTCAAAGAAGCCACCTAAAACATCTGATGGCTGAAAATATGAGACAAATCCTATCACTATAAATGTCATTCAAGCACAAGTACTTGTGAAAACCTAGTTGTGAATGGCTATTACCAGGTGGTGCAGTAAAAACTGCAATGAAAAGTTCTGCTCCAGTGACAGAGATTGGTAAATTATTTTTACAAGCTATTTCAGAAAACTATTTTTTATTCATAAGAATTCTATCATGGGACTGAATTAATTTTTTATTTAACTTTTACATTTAGCTTGTAGAAATGGAAAGTCATCACCAAAAGTGATCGTAAGATTACATTATGTTAGATAACAGTGTGGTTGTCTCTAAGGTAAAAAGTAAAAGGAATGTCTAAAGTAAAAATATACTTAATTTCCAAAGGTATATTTAATCTGTATTTTAGTAACAGGTTGTGTGTAAAAAGATAAAGATCAGCTGCTATTTGGTTATGATTTCCCATTAACATCCAAGAAACACTGAATAATCTTCTGTTGGTTTGAGTAACTTGATCTTATAAAAGCCACATGAAGTTGAGTACCTTAGTTTTTTTAAATAATTCTCATTCATTTACTGACAAAAGCTTTCTTCACAAATTCACTTTTTTCTTTTTTAGCACTTTAAATCCACTCTGATTTACATTAAATGAGTGCCACATAGGAAGGTATCTTTCAACAGCACTTTCAGATAAAGAGATAGCAGATCTTTTATCACTGAAAGTAAAAACAAAATGTAACAATAAAATACTAAGTTTTTTCCCCTATTACCAGCATATACATTTCTATGATTGATTAAGTATATTGTAGATTGAAGACCAATCTATATTAATTGAAGCAACCACTTGAATATGCCCACTTACCTATAAATATTTGGTCTTTTACCAGTGTTGTTCATCTGAATAGTTTGCTACCCTCATTTTTATTCATTCTGGTGATGTAATACACTGATGTGCAAAACCATCTTTGATACTAAGGCTCAGAATCAATTACTATTTTAGGCATTTAACTTATGTATAAATGTTCCTAAATTACAAGTTAGATAGCCAATAGGACCCTGCACACATGTGAATCAATGCAACTAAAACAACTGCTTAAGATTCAACTAAAATGTACAAGTACTGTTTTGTGATTGCTCATAGCCTGAACTATAAAACAAGAAGCCAGGAATCCTTATGTACTCACTGATCCCCAAGGCCCTACTTGCCAAGATGCACATTCATGAAGTTCACACGGTGTTACTGACTCTGGTCTGTCATTTGGGTTACAGAAATCATCTCTCAGTTGCTCATCATTAAGTTGGCACCAGATTTGACGATGCTTCATTCCTTTGCCACATGTCACAGGACACTGTGAAATCATTATAAACATCAGTTTGCAGAGACATGAATCTGTATTAATGGCTTCAATTTCTTTTAGTAACTTGTTGAATTTTAAAAATCATATAAATAACAAAAATATTCCGTGAACATAAGTAGTCCAAAGAACCCTATTTTTAAATTAACTTTTAATTTCCTTTTAAGTTCTACTCAATTTCTTTGCTAATACAAAGAAATTACTATTAAGATTCTGAAGCTACAAATGATGAAAAATATGTGCAATGCAGATAATTTATTTCCAACTCAATAATAGCACATATATCACAGTTTTCACTGGAAAAATGTTTAAACTGTCCACAATTTTATTATATCCACCTAAACTGTAATAAAATTAATATAATGCTATTAAAAAGTTTGCTATATAGTTATCATTGCTTCATAAAAAAGAAAGGTATGCAAATTATTGTAATTATGGTAATTAATTAAATTACTTTTTTTTGTATTTGTATTAAATTAATAAATATTTGTATTAAAGCAATACATTTGCTTTACTTATCTTCACTACCTCATTTTAGTGTAACAAAATTAAATAGAAAAAGGAATTCTAGGAGTGTTTTACAGAAGTTCTGTAAGTTCATGCCATTTGTAGATGTGTGATGTATATCAGACAAATCATAGGACTTCAGAACATTCATAACCATGTGGCTCAAAATAAAATAAAACCCCTAAACACTTAATGCAGCTTATTTTAGTATCAATGACCAGGACCAAATGTACTTTAAGTTTTATGCAGTTTCATTACCTCACTCCAGTCAGTAACTGACCAGCTTGGACATACGAATTCATTACAACTCTGTGTCACAATTCTTGGAAGCTCCTGGCATTCTCTGTCAGGAAGATGGCGACCCAAGTTGTTCATACAAAAAGCTTCTCTGGTTCTGACACCTCTTGCACAGCTCCTGGAACACTGTGGTGTATACAGAAACAGAAAACAGAATACAATAAAACCAGGCAAAAATACATTACCAGTCTTAAAGGTAAAAGACGTTAATGATTGTGCCAGACACAAGTGTCCTCCATTTAATCCACAGAATGCTAATATGTTCATTTGAAATAAATTCAGTACTTTGTATAACAGTTCCAAGACAAAACTCTATGGAAGAACAAAACCAAAATTGCACAGAACTAAATTATTAAGACTGTAAATAAAATATACACTTTTAATTACCAGATCTCTTCTGCTGACATCCAAAGCCAAGCTGCAAACAAGCTATCAATTCTTACAAAAATATAAGGAAGTTGCTGAAGTATAAAGCTTGATATTAGCTGATTCTACATATCTGTATTTGTCAAACATTGTTTCCTTTAGTCATTAAACTAAAAAATATACAGAGGAATAAAAATTTGGTATGGATGGTCACCAGAACTATAATGGTGCAATTATAAAGTTTTAAATCTGTACCTCTGACCATTCTGTGTAGTGCCAACTTCTTAACATACAGTCACCATGGCAAGGCTCTCTGGCTGGTGGTTTCTGCTGATCAGCACAGTACTTATCATCCACTGGAGCACTGAATCCTCTTGCAGTAGAGTACTTCATACAGTGGATCTCAACAGACCGATGTCCTGGGCCACACTTTGACGTACAGTCACTTTTGCCAACACTGTGCCACCTAAAATTACAAACTGTTGTGGAAAGCTAACTATGTTCTGAAAAACATGACCATGGCAATTAAAGCATTCAGAGAATGTACCACAAATTTTTTATAATGCAAATTATAATGCAAATATAGTTATCCATTTTAGGGAACAAATAAAACTGTAAACTCTATCTCATGACTGGATTTTCAAAGCAATATAAAAGAATTTGACTCATAGGCTTAAAATAACTCTTTTAATTTAAAGGATCTTTTGTCTTAATCTCCTAGGTGACTTTGAAAAATGTAAACTATAATTCTAACTCTTCATCCTCTGAATATTTCAGTGTGGGCTATCTTGGAGTGCAAAAACACAAGTCTGTTTCAAATTAGTTCCAGTTGTGGGTACAATTCTGGTGGAAAATGTATTTAATGCAGCAGTATAAGATTTTGTGCCAGAATATATAGAATAGATTCACAATTCCAGCATGAGATTTTGTATTTTACCAGTAAAATTTAGTGAAGTACCCCAGTTCTACATGGAGTTGAAGGTGTAAATATCATGTATAAAGCCATTACACCAACTGATTTGAGGAAAACAAGGAGAGATGGGAAGGATGAGGAAGGTAGAGTGGGATGGGGGACAGAGGATAAATCAATCTGAATTGCCTTGTTTCAATGTCAATCAATAAAACCACATAAGACCACAATACCTCCATCAGTTAGGAATCTTTTTTACCTTAACTCACACTCTGTGTTACACTCCTCAAAGACACTTGGTGTAGTGGGTATAAGTTCACATCTTTGATCAGACACTACCACACGATCACTTTTACGTATACATGTCATTCTTCTTCTTCGAATACCTTGAAAAAGCATCAAAACAAGTAAATAAAGGGCTAAAACAAGACTGCCTTATGGATTCCATTCATCATTTAGGAACTGAGATGCCCCACTAACACAAATTGCTGTATACAGCAGATTCTGCACTAACATGCTCCTTTGTGCAGCTCATTACATTCCAGGTGGAGAACAACCTTCCCCAGTCACCTTTTCCACCTCCCAGCTGTCCTACAGTGGTATCATAGGATATTAACTTCCAGAGAGCTATAAAAGTGCAATAGTCCATTTACTCAGCAGGCCAACTATTCCAAACTCATCATGCATGCCCTGCTAATTAACATATTTCCTAAACCACCATGTTAACTTAGGCATTGTGATCCTTTCCCTTAAAGAAGCAGAAAATTTGATCACAGGGTACCTAGAAGATATGGAGTTGACAGCTGCTCTGCTTCTCTAGTACATGAGCATGTATACAGCCTGACTCAAAACCAGAAGAAACTAACCCTCACATATTTTCAAGCTTTTCTAGCCCCCAGTAATAGGACTATTTGTCAAAAATCTGTGTCCATACACTTTTATATATACACAATTCATAAATGCTGTGGCTTTATTTTTATACTGGAATGGCCTAGAGAGTAACAGTTTAAAATAGTTGAACATATCTTTAAACAGCTTCATGCCATGTAGCAGATAATCAAAAAAAAGACAAATAAGTATGAAAGACACCAGACAAATCAGTGATCACCTGGAAATGGTATAACAGAAGCCTAATGAATATTAATAGACACTTTATAAGCATGTATTAGATTTGACTCAACCTGTTTTTTAATAAAATGCTCCTATGTCTCCAAATGCAGGTTTGAACATAGAACTCCATAAGTACTAAAAATAACAAAAACAAAAATTAGAAGCTATTCTCTCCTTAAATGCTCTGTGAACTTAAAGTTTACTGAGGGTAACAAGTTTCTTCCTTACAAGTAATGGTGAAAAGTGAGGGAACTTAAGATGTGTCCCCTCCTAAATCTCATCAGATCCTTTGTTTTGGTGAAAAAAATTCTTCACAGTACCTTGGCATATCCGGCTGCAGTCTTGCCAGGGTCCATAAGGATCCCATGTAAACAGATCATTTCCATCTTCTATTGGGACATTGAATGAATAACGCACATCAGGGCTGTATAAATTCCCTACACACAAAACCTTGATTGAGATAAAATGATAGCTGATTTTCAGTGAATTTGAACATAAAATTCTGAACACAGTGATCATGTAGGAAATGTTCAAACTTATGAAAAAAGTAAATATGCACCTGTAAGGTTAGTTCTTCTTCAACTCTATCAGTGCTGTTAATCCGTTCTATTGTATTGTTTGAACCACTGTACTCGAAAATGGCTCCTTTTATATTGATTTCTCTTTTTGACATGCTTACAACAAAATTTCCATTCAAGATAAAATTTCCGTGGGTATCTGATAAAGCTGTAAGTGAAATAAAATATTGGACATCTATTTAGTTTAAAGGTTCTATCAACAAAACCTCACCAACACATAGCTTTATTTTAGTCAATGCAAAGTTGTATCAAACAGTTCAAATTAATGAATTCAATCCTAATCATCAGTAGCTTTCACTTGAGCAGTGGTCATGGATTTTCTAAGCCATGAATTTTCTCTGCATTATAGTAATTAATTAATATTTGTTCTGCTGAAGGGCTTACTTCAGTCTTGACTTTTAAATCTGGCTAGGTTCTGCTACTGCAGAAGGAAACAATAATTGTTGGTTTTTCTGTCCTATTCTACAGCTCATATTCTTGTATTTGCTACAGCTACTTCTAGTTAAGTGGGTTTTAAAAGTAAACTTGAAAATACAAATAAATTATTAGGCATTTATGATAGTAATTTAATACAATGACCTATTTGCAATAATATATTTTAATGACAAGTTAAACATTTTTAAAATAAGATAAAATTTGTAGAACAGGATGCTATTCAGGCATTACTACATTTGAAATGGAAGCTAATGTCAGGGGGAGAGGGTTGTTTCTGGGCAACAGGTGACAAGGAAAACATTTTGAGAATTCTGAAGCTTGTTGGCTAGGATGACAATGGAAGAGACAGAAGGTAAATATGCCTCAATATTTTTTTTCAGGCACTTCAGATACCATGTAACTACTGTGAAATAGAACAACCAGGATTTTTCATAGGATGTGCTTATGAATTCTTTGTTGTCTATAAACACCTGCAAATCTATCAGTATGTGGTGACCTTTATACTCTTTAAGTCCCAGACATAATAGATAAAGAGAAATATGAGACAACTGGAAAATTTGCTGATGGTCAGACTGCTTTGTTCATAAATAAAGTGTATGCTTCCAAGATTAAAAACAACAAATACCTGCATTATTCCTGAGTTCACTTGTGGTATTCCAATTAACACTGTGACAACAAAGTAAAGTATTGACAAAATGATGCAAGGTGCTATAATTCTTATTCTCTGATGAATGAATATCTAAGAACTAGAAACCTTAGCAACTTCTCACTGATTTAGATACTAGTTATCTGAAAACTAGTATCTACAGAGAGACTCATGCCAATGAACATAAAAAAAAATATTTTCTCCAACATCTTTATCAGACTTCTCATAATATATATCCAGAGCAGATTTCTGTCAAAAGCACAAAACTTATCCATCAATGTTGTACACAGGAGGCTTTTACCAAGGTAGTTGTCATCTTCTGGTTTCCCTGAGTAGCTGTGCTGTCGAATATCAATGTTTGTTGCTCCTTTGGGAATATTTACTACAACATTGTAACCTGCAAATTAATTATATACAAAATAGTCAAGTATTAGTAAATATGAAAATACATTTTCATTTGCAAAACCCTACAGTGCACCAGCAACAACCAATACTGAATGTCTTCACGTGTTAGAAGCGTTAGGTTCTGTGTTCAGATATGTGAATTCACTACTTTACCACTATTATGAGCTCAAACTACTCAGAAAAATCCCTGGAGAGCAGAACTGCTCTAGAAAGCAGTCAAGTATATCAAGAGGGACTCAGGAAACACTGTGACTGCTCAAAATTTAAACTTTTACAGAAATCTGGGTAAGTCACATAACATGAAGTATCATCATTCCCTGTTTATGTGATTGAGGTAGCTTTTCTCTCACCAGAGTATTTCAAGACAGCACACTAATGAATTAGTCCTAAATACTAAAATATTGCAGTGTTGCAGATACAGTTTTTAAACTAACCATGCTTGATCCACCTTCTTCTGCTTAAAATAATGAGTGAACTCCCTTCAAAATACAAATGCTTCACAAATGAGTCACCATTTCTTGTAATATATCCAAGTAATATTATGGTAGCCTTGCCAGCAGGTAACAAAATAAGGTGCATCAAGATCTTTTTTAAAAAGTCACACTGCACATAAACCTAGATTGAAAAATCCAAACATTTCTCATAGATGCTAACCATGAATTCAAAAGGTTACTTACAGCTGAGAAAAACTGAATACAGCAAATATTGGAAATGAGTAATAAATACAAACATGTAATCTGAGGTATTAATAAAAATTTTGATACTTTTTCCAGCTATTTCACTGTGTTTAACAATATTACTGTAGCTTTAGTTGATGCATCTGTGTGGATAAAAATTTAAATGGCAATAACATTTTCATTTTGTACTGGGTTTGACTGGATAGAGTTATTTTCTTCACAGTAGCTGGTAGGGGCTGTGTTTTGGATTTCTGGTGGAAATGTTGGTAATTCAGGGATGTTCTAGTTATTGCTGAGCAGAGCTTACAGAGTCAAGGCCTTTTCTGCCTCTCACCCCACTCCATCAGTGAGGAGGCTGGGGGTTCACAAGATGTTATGAGAGGACACAGGGGGACCCCAGCTGATCACAGGGAAATCCCAGACCATATGGCATCATGCTTGGCACATGAAACTGGGGAAAGAAAGAAGCAGGGGATATACAGAGTGATGGCATTTGTCTTCCCAATTCACTGTTATGCATGACAGAGCCCTGCTTTCTTGGATGGACACCTGCCTGCCCATGGGAAGTGGTGAACCAATTCTTGCTTTGCTTTATATGCACAGCTTTTGCTGTACCTATTAAACTGTCTTTATCTGAACCATCTGAATTTTCTCACTTTTATTCTTCCAGTTCTCCCTCCCATCCCACTGGGAGGTAGTGAATGAGTGACTGGCTGTGTAGTTCCAGCTGGGGTTAAGCCATGACAAATTTCATAATTCATTAACTTTAATCTAGTAAAACTATGCCATGCATTTAAATAAAGATTTAATCTAATTACAGGTCCACCACATTTACCAGCTGGGGGCAGCACTGCAATTGCAAATTGACAAGATGCATGCTCTGGATAAAATACATGGTTTGGTCAATCTCTCAACACACTGGGAAGAAAACCAAAACACAGTTAAAAAAGCCCCTCATCTCACACACTGAAGACCTTGTCGTAATAGAATGAAAGAAGACAAATATGGGAGGAAACTATAAACAAAACTGCATAGCATGTTGTCAAGGATACACAAAGAGAATAAATCACATACTAGGACACTGAGAATGACCATTGTCCAGGAAAGCCTCAGATACTAATTTGATGCAATAATAATAGCCAACATAGTAATAATGTGTACATAATTAGATTAGCATCTCCTAAAATGGAAGCCAAGTAAATTAGTATTTTGCTGCAATGAATTTTTGATTATTTCTTCACTACTGTTTACACAGTTACTGACATCATAACTGCATGAATATAAGCACACACCACAGGCTGCTATTATCAATTCCAAATTCTGCCTTAGTAAAATGGCTCATTTCAGTTTGAAAGGGAACCAAATGAAGTTAAAAGAAAAAGATCAAGTGCACATCAGCATACTTAGCTTGTGATCCTAATTCAGATTTTTTTTTTGGAAAATAGTATTTCCTCAGACAATGCCTTCAGTCATTAGCCTAGGGATGTCTTAGACCTCCCATGGACACAGGATTTTAGTGATCAGCTAAGTACAATTTCTTTGCATGGCTTTATTCCAATTTGAGCATACTCTAATAATCCCAAATGTTCAGCATACTGTGTATCGGTATCACTCAATATTATCTCTTATATGCCGTAATTCAAGAATCTGAACATAATTTAAAACATTCCACTAACTATGAAACCAAACAATAACTCAAGATTTTCCTCATCCCACATAGGGGATTTTCTCCCCCTCCAACTTCAATTTGAAACAAATAAGTCTGTGACAATGGAAAATCATTAAACAGGAGAGAGTGGCAGTCTTGACCATATTTACATAATGGCAGCTTCACATCATGGTCACTTGACTTGTGACAAATGTGTGTGTGACAAAATTCATGTGCTATCTATAAGCAATTTCTTAGGACAGACACAAAAAAAAAAGTATTTGTATAGGAAGGGTAGCTGTATAATTTTTTTGGTAATTTTCCACAGGTGTGTGCCTTCTGACAGGGGAAAAGAAAATCCAACAGGATACTTTGCATTCTTTCCTCCTCAGCAGCAATCCCTTTATTCTGTGAAGATCCTATTTGGCAGCTCTCCAGGTATCATTTTCACTTCACCTGTGGTCTCTTACAACCAGGGAAGTAGCATGAAGGAGGCTGTAGGCTGATACTAACCTGGAGACTTCTGTCCTCATGTTTTATGCTCTAACTACTTAACTGCACTGCTACACACAGAACTTCACATCACAGAAAAGACTACATATAGAAGAACTATCAGTAGCTCTATTAGAGAAGCTAAATCAAATAAATAAGAAATACCAGGGTTATTCAGAACTTTCTCATTCACTACCTGTCAATGAGGAGGAAAAACCATAAATATTGTTACCCCTGTCCTCTGGAAGGAAAAGGCTCACATTCACAGGCTGTATTTTTCACTCTAGGAGAAAAGGAACCTCATCAGCTGCTCACAACACAAACTTCTTGCTATCTCTTTAAATAAGCAAAATGAGACACTGGATTATGTCCTTCAGCTGCAAAGTTTCAGACCAGAGAATGCAAAGTACAAAAAAGGAAGCCTTCATCCTTTTGAAGTACTTTTACTCTCATGATTTCCTTTATTTTTGGCTTTGACCTTTGAGAAGATTGATCTTTTTTTCACTTGAATAGGTTAGCATGTCATAGTGTTTGCCTCTTGAGAGGGAATGTGACTGAATCAAAGATATCTTTTGTTGATAGAGGCCCTAAAGAACATACACTGAAATCCTGCTCCCTTAAATGTAAGGAATAATTTCTAAGCCATAGTGAAGTGTGCATTAAGATTAAAAAAAAGGCAAAACAAACATACCATAATGAGCGCTGTTGAAAGTACCTGCAAGTGTCTTACATGAAGAATTATCACCACCACAGATTCCACACTTGTCTCTCCTTGTCTTCGAATTCAAAACGTGATCACAGCCTGCTTGCTACAAAAAAATAATAAAAATAAAAAGGCCTTGTGTCACTCAGCCCAATGGAAAACAATGAAAATAAGTAATGTAAACTTCCCACTACCCCAAAATATTGTTGTTTACTGTATATATCTAGTCTTCCTTGGAAATTCATTAAAAAACATGAATGGGTTTGGATTCTGCAATGTAATGGCAAAACAGAATGGTGCAATCCCAATACACTCCATATGTCAAGAACTGCGTAAGAATACGTAAGAGTGCATAAAGATTTTGTATTAAAAAATCAACATAATTTATAAATTTCAATTTACATTTACATTAAAAGTCTTGTAAGTCTAAAAGCAGTAGTATATATATACATGGTCATCAATTCATTTAAAGTCTGTAATTACTGAAAAGAAGCAAAGAAATACACATAGACTGTGCTGGTTAAACTAACATATGCATGATTTTTGTTTGTGTATCTTTAATTTCAGGGGTGTTTTTAACTATGATAAACAGGACAACTCTCTGGCATCTCCTTTTTATTCAACCATATAAAAATAAGCTATATATTCTCCTCATTCTGTATTTGCTCACTTTCACTGCAATCAGCAAAATCTCAACAAGGCTTGACAAAAATCTTGAGTTGTTAAAATATAGCACCTTGCTTCTCCCAACACAATCTTGCAGCAATGCCATAGCTGCTATTAAGCAAAGAGTGCTGAATTGATTTAAGGGTCACTTCCCCCTGATTTTGCAGTAAAGTAATAATTACATAATCTCTCTACCCTTGGATTTTCTACTATTAATTTCTTCGGTAGCAGAAATACAATGTAATAATCACACAGCATGCTTCTTTCCTCCCTTTATGCTAATTTTGAATCAGTTTCTCACTGTTCACTTGAACAATATTAACTCTTTCACGTACAGGGCTCAATGAGGCAAGACTGTGTCTTCAGATTCAACTATATGTTCTTAACTTAATTGCTTCCATTTCCAGATCTTTAATTTGAAAGGTAGTAAAATTAACTTAACTGAACTCAGAACACTGTATTTGCAGTAATGTTTATTTGTATTAATATTTAATATCTACTTTACCACCTGTTAAAATTGATTTTAATAATTAATAAGTTTAGATTTAAATACCCTGCATAAGCCTTGAACACAAAGGTCATTGGTTTCTGCTCCACAGGGAGTACCATCAGCAACTCTGTCCTTCAGCTGATAGTAGGAAGTTGTTCCAGAAACTCGGCAAAAAAGTTTACAGCGATCTTTCATAGAAACTGGAAAGAAAATCCAAGAGGTTTCTTGTCTGTTTTAAAACTTTATTTAAAGTAGCATATTCATTGTGTTTATTGAAAAGATGTGTAATTACTTACTACCACTGTATTTTGGAAGCCAGCGAACAGCAGAGGTAAGACCATTGATATTAAAGTGTTTGCCATCAAATTCAGAGCACTGCTGCTCCCGAAAATCTTTTTTGCCTTTTGGACATGAATCAGTGTTACATGATCGAAATTTCATCCTGCGACCAACACAGTACTTTCCTCCATTTCTTGGCCTAAAAGAAAGGTAAATGTATAACACACTCATTTTCTAAAATTGCTGTTTTCCACAAAAAGCAGCCTCAGTCATTGATCAAAAGAGGAAAGACACACACAGCGGAAAGAGGTAAAACTCACACAGCATTCTGTCAGCTCTGTAACTAACTTACACACACGCTCAGCTTCTGCTGTGCATTGAATTATACCCAAAATAAACCCAACCCTTGTAAAACATTGTTGCTGAGGTGGTAATCTTGCTACAAATGTTTATTAATGCATTATTATTTTTACTTCTCTTACAGTTATAAATATTTTGCCTGGGTAAAACTGTTAATAATTTTAATGCTTTTATCAATTTAGCTGAGATTACAGTCATATTTTTATACAAGCAGCACCTCCCTCAGTAGTTTGAAATTATTATTTTACAGAATGACAAAGAAAGACAAATAGGAGCTGTCACAGTCTTTTCTGTAGACCTAATACTGGTTTCACTTTGGGGATCAAAAGAATAAAAAGGGAAAATTATGGAAAATACCCCATTTATTGTAAAGTCTAAAATACATTTTAACAGTTATAAACTCTGATACCACAAAATAGTTCCACATTAGTATGTTCTTGGGGAAGAAAAAAAGAATAAATCAACATCATATTGATACTATCAATCACTACAGACTGAAAGAGGCATTATCTAATGGCAATCTAGTCTACCAACTCTTACTCATCAGAGAAAATAAAATAACCTGGGCCATGAGATTGAAGTTCATTTATCCTACTAATAATATCATGCTCATATGACTTCCTAGAAAAACCCTAAAACTACTCAGCCACCAGCTGTGGTTCTGCTTCTGGACAAGGTAAAGGTGAAGTTCTCCTTGACTTCTATTACAGAGAACAAAACCACATAGAATTATTCAGTCAATGTAATTTTCTAGTTATAAAGGTAAGTTTTAAATGCCTCTGTTATAATCAGTGCTCTTTGTGGGTTTCTACTGGTGGCAATGTAGTGGAAAAGCCTTAAATCAAAGCGAGTGTTTCACTAAAGAGATTAGTAGGGAATACATATATTTATTTTTGCAGTTCTTACTGCAAAGAAAGCATCTTATGTTTAAAGAAACCTCAAGAGTTAAAGTAAACCTAGAAAAAAGACCCTGCCAAACTAAGTTTTTAGAAACATCTGCAAGAACGGATAATATTGTTGAAAGACATGAGTAATCCAAAATCCTCTGCATATTAGAGTCTGTAAACTTATCTCTTTCCAAACATGGCTGAAACACACATTTTTTATTGGTACTTCAAACTGATTTGCACAGACTACAATACCTCTATTTTATTTCAAGCCAATCCATAATTTCTTAATATCTTCCTTATGCAAATGTAAAATACATTAAAACATCATAAAAATGTTAAACACAATAAAAAAACATACTCTGGTCGATTACACAGTCTGGTGGTGCTCTTGATTCCACCTCCACAAGTTCTTGAACACGAACTGTAAGGTCCCCATGGCCCCCATTCTCCATCTACAGGACGCAGCTCCAGTTCTCTGCTCACACAAATTCCATGGCGGCAATGCTGCACAGTTGACAAACAAAATAAAATGTATAATTCAAGCAAAAGGTTACTGTATATTTTAGCCACAAAAAGAACAAAATTTAAGTGCTCACTACACTTATCTGGATCTGGATATTTTTAAAATGTTCAATTTCCTTTAAGGTAACTTACCCAGTAGTCGTGTTTTTAAAATTGCTATCTAGAATTCTTTGAGTGCTAGGAAATGTAACAGATACTGAATATTTATCTGTCTTGTCACTTTATCCAAATATCTCTAAATGATCTTGAATTCCTGATACATTTTCATGAATAAAGTTCAAAAATAGATTTACGACTGTCTTTTTTATGTACATAATATTTTAGTTTAATTTTGAATTTGTGCTGATACAAAAAATGAAAAGTTATAAGAAATCACCAAGAAAATCAAGGTGTTTTGAACATCTCAAAAGCTAACTGTTTAGTGGGATTCTTTGGAAAAAGCAAATAAGCATTTAAGACCATGATTATGTAAAACAAGATGATGCTATATATTCATTCTTGAACTCAGACTTTCACACCTATAACAAAAGGTGTAAAATATTTATTTGTATTTTATGATTTCTTTTTTACCAATAATCTAGCAAAGCTATTATGATAAAAATGGAATTAATATTTAAATGGAAAAAACCTAATAGTAAAGTAATAATAATAATTCTTAGAGCAAGATACTACATTGCAATGCCTATTCTGTTACTTTAGATTTTATTCTTGGTGAAGAACTACCTATTTCCACTAAAAATTACATAGAGGAGGAATTTTCAATTCATTTGGTGGTATTTGCATTATTGAGAAGTCAAACACTGCAAGACTGTTTTGTTGTGGTCACATCAGTTATGAGACTTCACCACACTGTAACTGCAAACTTCCACTATTTATAGAAAGTAATTATCTTTTTTTCCTCAGAAGCATCAATCTCTTGCTTCTAAATTACCTTAAACTACAGCTTCAAATTACCTTAAACTCTACAAGGATTTTGGTAAATAAAGTCTCTGGCACATAAAACAATTTAAGAACCTCTGATACACAAAAGATTAAATAATGAGACAAGTTTTAAACCTCCTTTTTTACAATTAATTTAAACATTACATAGGAGTTATTACAAATTTATTGTAGAAATTATCAAGAAACAAGCTTTACTGAACACACAAAATTGTCTACAGTCTTTCTGAATATAGCTGATTGGCACAAAACACAAATCTTATTCAGTGGTTTTATCACTGCCTAAAATAACTCTTAGATACTATTTTTCCTAATCAGTATATGCTTTTGTTATACTGATACTCATGCTCGCATGCTATCAACCATTTTATCTCCAATATAGGAATTAGTCACAGAATCAGATTCTCTTTTCAGGCTTCTGCCCAAGTTCCTAATCCAACTTGATGATAAAATTGCCTGCCTGCATAATTCCTTGTCACATCAACCCTTGCATATAGGCCATATCTTTTCACCTCTGAAAAAGAGCTTTTTCCAGGTGATTCTCAAACCCAAAACAAATGCCGAACAAAAGCTAGATCTTGGCATAGATCTGTGTAAACAATCCAGTTAATTGGCCAGATCATCACTTAACACTACAACTAATGCTTTAACTTAAAACCAAAAAGCCACCATTATTTCATTGCACATGAATTCTCACTCAAGGGCTTATTGAGAGTTTGTATTATTTTTTTTCAAGATGGCCTTTAGATACCTTTATATTCATGCCTTCTAATATCTAACATCTAATCCCTGGCAATCAAAGGCAGACTTTCTACATAGTCCATCCATAAGGTAAATGAGGAAAAAGAACTTGCATTTCCAGGAACTGTCCTCAGCATCTTAGGAAATAATTTTTTACACTACAGGCTGAAGAGTCTAAATCCTCCCTCACAAAATGAATACTGCATTCTAATATAACAGTGACCTAGAATTTATGTTCTTCTTCTGTCCAGAAAAAATATTTACAATAACTTGAAGGGGGATTTCAAGAAAAGATTTGTCAGACGCAATTTTATACCCACAACAGTACAATTTTGATCCATAAAAAATGCAAAGCATATGCTCACATCTGGGATTTTAATAGCTTATTCAACAAACTTGTCTCAGCTCTTATTCTGCTGCATTCCTACAGAAGCAACATGATGAAGTCACGGTAGAAAACTCCAGCACCAGACATGTTACAGATGTTCCTCTGTGTTCACTTGAATCGTTGCTTCACTGAGAATAGTATCATATACAGAGCTTTCACAAAATTAAATATAATTGCTAACAATTTTTTTCTACATTTTTTATCACAAATATAGCATATGCATCATGAAAAGTCAATATCACACATAATTCCAAACCTACAGATAGCAGCAAGTGGCAAGGCTGGTGTAGTCAAGATCAACAGCTGGTTTTCTGTCAAAAAACCTAGAAATGCTTCAAATTGGAATCAATAAACCTATGGATACCCAAATTTGTTTTTATTAATAATTTCCTTATAATAAGCACTTTGAGTCTTTCCTATGGATTAATCTATGATTTGATAAATTGATTTTGAGAGCTTCCAATTTATCTCTTACTGAACTTGCTAAATTTCCAGGAAAGAAACCTTGAAAGAAATTACTAACGCATTACTTGCTCAACTTTGACCGAATCAAGGAGTGGTAGATGCATGCAGAACAGGACTAGATCTCCTCTGAAATCAAGCACTTCCCACACAGCCCGCCAAGATGAGAAGTGGGACCCTAAGGTACATAAAAGGAGCTAAACCAGAGCAGTTAATAAAATGGGCATACAAGGCAGAAGAAATGGAGCTTGGGAAGACTGAAGGTGTTGCTATAGCATCTCAGGTCTCTATCTCTGTGGCAGGGATTCTCAGACAAGTCTGCATTTATCACTCAAATCACATTATCTACAAAACCCACACTGCTTGAATTTTTTCAATGTTTTCAATTTTTTTCTTGCAAAAAATCTGCATACTTTATTTCTCCCTTGAAAGTTCTAATTTTTCTGAAATTATAGGTCATGGAAAGATATTTCATAGAAATCCCAGTTTACAGAAAAAAATTATGGTTTGAGCCCACACTTCACTCTGTTCTTACAGTTCAAAAGATCTGCTGCTGCTTTCCAGATGGTGAACATATTCCCCTATCCCCAAATCTGATAAAACCCATCTGATTTTTTTTTGCTTTACTTACTTTACATACATATACACATAAAATGATTTGTTCTTTCAGATTCCATATCTTCATGTATTACATTCATGAGGTAGTCAAGCTATGCAACAATTTTTAACAGTAATCAATAATTGGGTACTACCTACAAGTGAAGAACAGCAAACATACTTTGGAATTAGATGGGTATTCATTTTACTGTTCAAAACAATTCTTTGTTGCTCTGCATCCCCATTCTCAGTTGTCCCTTTACCCCTGAGTTTTATGCCAAAAGGACTAGGATGAAATTTTAATTTACTCAGTAGCTATTCTGAGTATTTTAAGATGCTAGCTCAATATACATTACATATCTACAGTGAATAGAATTGATTAATAGAATTTGTCTCTAAAACACAAAAAGGCACGTGCTTTCTGATCCAGCTATTACTTATATTATTGAAATTCCTTCTTGCTGTTAAAGAGATTTTTCCAAACTTCAGTGACAGTTCATTTTTTTCAATGTTTAAGTAGCAAACTGCCACTATGTAGAACACTGAGATATCCCCAGGATATGTAAGAGTTTGGGTCAGAATCACATAGCTGCTTCCTACTTCTCCACTCCAATGCTCAAGGAATAATGAGAATATGGGCATGTTTCTATATTCCTCAGGAATCTAGGAAGACTCGGAGTGCAACCCTTTGGGGTGCCTCCAAAAAATAATAGTAAACCACTCACACTTTGTTGGGTATTTTTGCTGTTATTTTCATAGCAATACAGACTTTTTTTCTGAGAATGCCACTCCTTGAAGATAGGTAGTTTCAATAACTTTTCATCCTTGAAGGTGGAGTTTTTTTGACTCAGATATGCTTCACTAAATCCAACTGTTATGGCAGTCCACAGAGCAAGATCAATTAATACAACACATGACATTTGAAATCTGAGCTTAAAAAGTTGATACTAAAATAACAAATGCCTTAAAAGGATCTTTTCTGGATCTATTATAGCAATAATGTTGCAAATGCCAAATATAAATCAATTTAGCTTGCTGGAAAATATTAATTACAATTAATAGTCATTATGTCTTATGCCCATTAACATCAGCAGCAACTTGCAGTCTGAGCTTGAGAAGAGCTGTCCCTTAGTCAGGAACAGATGACAATTTGTCAGATTAATTAATTGCTGTTCTTTCTTACATCTTTCAGAGGTAATGACTGTAATTAGCTCTTTACTTCCTAGAGAAAAATGGTTCCACTGCACTAATTACATAAAATAGGTTTTTGTATTCTTATATAAAAGCAATCCTCTGATGCTGGCAAATTAGAGTCAATTTAACTGAAGATTATAAATGAAGTTTACATAAAAGATGAACTTCCTTTCTGATGACTGAGTGACTGATAAATGGGTTAAACATTGTAACACCAACGGCATGCATAGGATATAATCAAGCAAAGCTTCCACTACAGCCTTCAAGTAACTTTTCCTAATCTTGCAAGACAGAAAGAAGCCATTTGAGACAGTTTACTAACTACATTTGTTATCCATTAAGACACTATTTTGAAATTCCTCAGTAATATTGTCTAACCAAACAATCTTTTGAGATTAAAAGTTATTGGGGGAAGTTTAGAAATAATTGAGTGAAATGTAGCAGCCTATTATACAAAGAAATTAAAGTTTTTAATTATTTTTGAACATACAAAATAATTTAAAAACAAAATTAACATTGCTCCCACAGCCCCATAAGCTGCCAAAGCACAATACTATATAAAAGCAGCTCAACATAATAAACCGCCCACACTCAAGATAATGACTGTCATACCTGACTATGTAAAAAATCTCAGAAATATTTATTCTCACAATACCCTGGCAAGTAAGAAAACACTTCTGCTTTCTGGTGGTGAAGTGAGACCTGAAGAAGCCAAATACTAGACCAGTAAAGAACTTAAGCACCTAATTTCTGTTCACTTCCCAAACAACATACAAATCCAAAACTAAAAGCCTCAAATATTTACTGGAAACTGAATACAACTAATACCCACCATTACTTCTGTTTCTATCAAGGTTCTGTAAGTGCCTTGACTATATCTACTAATTAGATATTCATGACCCTTATGGCCAGCCCAAGAAAGGCTATATTGTCCAAGTTTACAGATCAGGATGGGCATTCAAAGACTTGCAAATGAGGAAGCAGTGAGTGGCACCCTTATCACCCAAAAACTCTTTACCAAATAAACCAATGTGCAGAATATAGGAAATGCAGTTTCCACCACTTCTTTTTAATCTGTCAAAGCATTCAATCCATACTTCAAGGAGCCAAGCAGTCTTACACATTGGGGTACAAATAAGAAAAGAGCTCCTATTAGCACTGAACAGACCCAAGTATCCTGAATTATGTTACAATAGGCAAGACAGAAAATGAACGCGAGCTACGTGTGCTTAAGGCACTTCCTGGAGTGGGTGAAGAGATACTGGTGCATGCTTTCACATCTTCTCTGAAACAGATACAATGCACATACAAATAATTACTGAGACCAGATACTAATTCAAAGACTACCTCTTTCCAAAAACGTATACACCTATACCTAAGTGACTTACACTTAATTTGTTCAATAAACAGCCTCAAGATGAACCAGGGGAAACACACTTTAGGGATGTCATACTTCAGATAATTCTACTTTGGACACTACCTATCAGGAAAAAACCAACTTATTATGCATGAGCTGAACATTTCAAGCAGAAGGAAAGATGTCAGCTTTCCCCTGACTTCTTTCACCTATTTTTAACCAGTATAGCATCTTCAAACTTACATAATTACTGAATAGACAAACTGTGGCGTTTTTAGGTTACAAGATTACAGAACTAAGAGAAACTGCAAGTAAAATCAGGTAAACAATTTTCACACAATCAGTATTCTATAGGCACAGTATTGCCACACAGCAATCACTGATCTTTCCTACCTACATCCAAAATTGCAAGTATTGAGAAACAAAACAAGGCTTACCATTCCTACACCACAAACTGTTCCATCAGCCAAAGGCATGTGCTGAGTACGACAACCCTTGTGAACACCTTCTGTGCTTGTGCACCATAAGCGTTTGCATTGTTTCTAAAAAGAAAACCAGATTAGTTTTGTTGCAGCTACAAGACCATTTCAGACATTAGTTGTGATTATTTTTATTTTCCACACACTGCACAGGCTTAGTGTTTTCTATTGTGCTACCGTTTTCCACAGATAAAACCCCACAAAACCAAAATAGATTTTGCTTAAGGCCAAGCAGGAATGTGGAATATCTGAAATTGATCCCATCAGATTACCAGATAACTTCTTTTTCTACTTCAGTAGAAAATTTTATTTAAAAATATGTAAGAGGTTGCGGTTAATACTACACAGCACAGTTTCCATATAATCCTCCAGAAAAAGACTCTAAGTCAATTTAACAGGAATTAAATGCACTGACTAGAAAATTAAGCCAAAAGCCTCATTTTCCAATAGTTAAAAGTCTCTTAACAGACAAATAACCTTTATGGATTACAAAATTTACAAAGCAGTCTTCAGTAACACCATCTTCAGGTGTTTGAAACCCCCTTTTCCTTTTCTTTAGTATTCTCATAAACCTTGTCTCCTCTCAAACAACACCTTACCTCACCAAAAAGCTCCACTTAATTCAGTCTGAATCTGAGCTTAAATGCTCTTCTTTAAACAGCTCCAGCAAGACATACAATACTGGTAGAGGAATTTTACAAGTTGGTCCAAAATCTAACTATATAAAATCCTGTCAGTAGTGAATAAGTCATAATGTATTGGTGCTTATATTGCAATGGCCATATCAAGTTTTCAAAATACAACCTAAGTCTCAGTACTACTCTGGTCAAGTTTTCTTTCCATATCTCAGTTTTGTATACAAAACATACACTCTGTCAGGCCTGAAAATATTTTTTGACTCTGACAAAGCAGAGGAGATACACATATGGAACAAACATTTAGAAAAAGTGTTTGAGATAGCTTATTTTTAAGATATGAGTTTCTAAAAGGTATTAAAAGAAGCAGAGATGTAAGACCTGCTAATATAAGATATGACCTATAATGAGAAAACATGTGCAGGAAGTGCTGAAATAAATCCCTTTCAGCTGTTGCAGGAAGCCTTAGTTTATGCAATTTTAGATATTTTAAAGGAATAATCACATTCACAGATATGGAAATCAAAATAAAATGCAACCTACTTTCTATTGCTATAGATTTCTCACACGTGAAGTTGCAATGCTGTCTACTGAGCTCTTCCACTTCAAGACAGTATATGCTGAAATATTACTTATTTCAGGATAAAATTATTCCCAAACCAGTAATTTTCAGTAATTTTTAGTATAGATTAAGCATGACTTTGTCTGGTTTTCACTCACCAGGTAAGGGCATACTTGTGAACCAATACCAAACGTAAGCTCACACTGCTTGTTGACATCATACATTGACCCAGGCAGCTGAGAGGAAAGATCATATGTTCCTCCACTAGGTTTGTCAAGGAGGCATTCACCATAACCAGTACTGTTGTAAAAAAGGAACAAAATGTGAATAAATCACTCAGTTCATTGTGAACCTTCTTGCTATTCACACAACATTTACACATGAATGTCTCAGTGATGTGTTTGCATGCCTACTTGCCTACATAATGACTTTAATTGAATTAATGAATAATGAAATGTACCAGGTCACTTGATTTTTATTTTTTGTATTTTGTATTTTGCATTTAGATCCACCAAACAAAATTAAGCATGTTTTTTTCTAGTTTTTTTTAAAAAGGAAAAAAAATTGTACTGCCTAAATTATACCCAACACTTAGTTTTAAAATAAAAACTTTATAAAATAAAGGGTACCTATTCTAACCTACTAAAATAATCCTAAAAGTGTTTTCAATAAACAATACCACTACATTAAAAAAAAAATCTTCTTAGCTTTGTATGTTCAGTGCAACTTTAAGGATGTCATAATTCACTGAAAATTTAAATACATGCATTTTTCTGGAGTACTGAGGCCCTGCAAGTGGTTAAACCAAGGAACAATGTAAAAACTATGTGTAAGCAATACCTTTAAAATACTTCTCAGAAATAAATTAAATTGGTAAAGGAAAAAACAAACAAACAAAAAAAACCCCACTCCAACCCACAGCATTATGTTGACACTCACTCAAGAAATTCAGTGATATATTTTTGACTGCATTTTGACCAGGTCCATGGACTAGTATGATAATTTAAAGTTGGAGCCATCACATGATACTGATGTTTAATTCCAGCTTCTTTACATTTAAAACTATCATCGTGAGGCACATTAAACCTAAAAAGCAAAACAGATAAACTCCAAAACAAATTCAGCAATAATTAACTGAAACTCTCTTTGCTGTAGGAGCAAATGCTTGAGTTCTGAGTTTGAAAATTACTTAAAATTTAATGGGACTCACTAAATACATCTATCTGACCTTTTGGCAATAGGTATCTTTAAAATGCCCTATAAAATTATCCCCTTATTCAAATGTTCCTAGTTATGTAGCGATGGATACTGATGGATGAAGAATTTTACAATTAACATAATCTTTTAGCTTACCAGAAAAAAATTCAGTGTTTTAGGAGTGTGCCACTTTAAAGGAACAACCCATCTCCTCAACTGAATAAACAAGTCATGGCTGGTCCATCCACAACATACAACCCCAATACTCACATCACAACTCTTAACACTCAGTAACAAAAACTACAGAGCACATCAGTTTCATACTTGATGCAACTAACATATCATCTTATTTTACTATCTCAGTTCAAGCACCAAGACAAATAGTGTGTGTAAGTGGACTTGCAGGCACATGAAAATGAACAAGGTAACTACTGAGCTCTGTAATGTTGTCGTTACCTACACTGAGTCATGCTCATGGTGCTAGAGTATAGCACCTTTCTGCCATCACTGATGAGGTATGCTTCATAAAATAAAATGCTGTCATCTCCTCTTATTTTTCAGTGTAAAGTATTTCTCTTTGTGTTACTCTACTGTATTCTGAAAGGATCAAACACAAGGAAGAATATTTCTGTGTTACATTAACAATTGTCTTTTCATAAAGGTAAATTCTTAACAGGGCTAGAATACACTTAGAGTTAACAGGACTATGTTGCACTACCTAAGGTATGTCCCAATGTCCCAACCAGCTCATATGACAAAAGGACAGAATTCATCTCTTTGGACAGTTTTTTCTAAAATTCAGGCTATCAACCAAGTTATAAAATTCACAATTTCTTTACCTGGCTTGATTCAAGGGACAAAATTAATGACTCTTCCAAAAGGACATATCAGACGGCACCCTCTTAGAAATGCAAAGCCCACTGCTGAAAATTGGTCATATTTATAAAGAAATAAAATAAAACATTTAAATAAAAAAAAATTACCTGCCAGGAAATAGGTACTTACACATGTCCAAGCTCATGTGCTATAGTAAAAGCAGCACTCAATCCGTTTTCTTCACTTACAGAACAACTGCGTAGTGGGTCACACATTGTACCTAGCTCTGCTAAACCTGCAAAATTGAATCCTTATATATAACCTTAAGAGAATGAATTTTCATGTTTTGCCATGCATTACAGTGAATGCTATGGCACTTAAGTCAAAAGTCATGCCTCAAGCAACAAATTTACACAAAATGAACAACCACCTGGCAGCAAAGTACATGCCAGGAGAGAATAGCAATAAGAAATGTGAAACCATTTTTTTTTGTCTGTGTAGCTTGAATTTTGTATCTATTTTCTGACTTATTGCTAACAGATTTTTCTCCTCAGACTGATATTCTCATATACAAAATCATACTGATGAAAAAAGAGTAACTCACCAAGAGTATCACACTTCTCTCTAGCTCTGCAGATATCTTCCCTTGAAAAAAAATATTTATTTCAAATCATTACAACATATAAGAGAATATTTTTAAAGTATTTCACTGTTATACTAGTTACAGCAATTGCAAATCTGATTCTCTTAATTAAAAACTTTCTGTTTTTAATGTTGCAGGCCATTCAAACAATTTGTATTCTATGAAAGAAGTAATTTAAATTCACCAGACTAAGCCCACAGTACTGCTTTTTATCTAGTGTGCAAAGATTAAAAAATTATTATGCTCTTTCTCTACAATGCAAGATAAAGTATGAAATGACGCTGAAAATCATGCAGATTGCAGTATACTTGAAACTTGAAAACTTTTCTAGTAAAAAAGAAGAGTGAAAAAGAGACTATTCCAATAGATGAATAACAGAACCCTCACTGAAGTGATCAGTGTACAGGAAGAAAACATACCAATATTTATATGCTTTTTATTTTAAGCTTTTGATAGTTCTGATTACATCAGGACTACCTGTCACTGCATCCTTCAGCTGACTCTATCCTGTACAACACTCCTCCCCTATCACATACACGTACTATAGCTAAAGATTTAATTTCCTTGCAACACTTTCAGGTCTGATCAATTTATATCATCTTCAATGGCAGCATCATCAGATGCTTATCTATCAACATAGCAATGTCAGACTAATTGCTCACATATTGATAATCAGTGTTTTGTAAGGGCAATATAGTGTTACTTATCCATGAACAATGTCAGTGGAATGCCTAAAATATTACATTATAAAAACAAAACTGAACCATTTGTCTCACCTAGCTGAGTAATTGTGGCTATTTTAGATACTGTACCTAGTGATGAGAACAGCAGTATCGTGATGAGAAGGGTGAGTATCATCCAAAGTGTTTTGTGCTTGCTGCCATACGCAAAAATTACGAAGAGTGGTAGCTGCATTAAAAGTGATAGCTGGTCCTTCCTAAGTAAGAAATGGCCAAGAACATCAAAGAAGGGCTTTAATATTAATGCACTTGCACTTACTGCATTGTCATTTGTGCTGCTAATCTGCAAAGTAATGACTTGAGCATGGTAAGAAAGTCAGCAGGACAACACATAAGAATTCCCTCTGCAGATTTGTTTGAAGAGTCAGATCTAAATTTAGCTGCAAGTCATCAGTCATAAGAACCCATTATTCTAAACAATGTATGTGAGCATTTACCATATGTTAAATAATAGAAAAATACAGTGACAATACATTTATGATAAATAAATATGAAATCCATTAATCCAAGCTTCCATATACTATCTGATTTACTTCAGTATAGGTCAACTGGACATGCTAATACAGAGAGAGGAAAACAGAGCCATTAAATACAGGCCCTGAATTTAACCTTGTATGTGACATACTGTTTCCTATTTTAAAACAAAATTACATAGTTTAAGAAAAAAATTTATATTTAAACTAAAAAATATTGAACTTTTTAATTACAATGCAAGTTCATGCATTTTGTTTCTTATATAAAAATGAAATCATTTAAGTATTTCTTTTTCTTACCTGTTCATTGTGAATTACTATTAATTTGACAATAACTATATTTATAAGATTCCCAATAGTTGCATCTTTATAGATTGCTGCAACCTGAAGAGAAAAAAAGATTAGAGTATTAAACTCACCTGGTAAACTATCCTTTTTAATGAAACAAACAAACAAAGATCCAAGCTACTCAAGGTATATCAGGCATTCAACTGTGCCTTACAGCCAAGGACATGGTGGCAAAAAAAAAAGAATTTCTCAGTTTTTTATACCCAAACAGCTTCAATACCATATTCATTTCCAAACAGACACCAAGATGAAATCCTAATGTAAAAAGTACACTTATAGAGTTTATTGATAAAATATCAAAGAAAGGAAAAAAGTAATGCTATTGTGACTGTGAGGCATAAGCTGTTTTATATGGATGATTTGTAGAATCAATACCTGAAATATTAGAGAGTTTTAAAAAGCAATTTTGAACAAGTGCATTTTCACCTTGCTTTTAATGGAAGCTGGACTCAGTTGTGAAATTACTGAAAATGCATGACACATACTATGGATGCTAGCTTTGGAGCAGGCTGCAGGCCCATGGCCTCTCAGTCCTGCCTGAGAAGCTAGCCTGGGAAATTCATAGGAGGATTTCAAAACAATCCTCAGAGACAGAAAACAACTGCCAGGTGCTGTTTGTCTATTCTCTTGTTTTCCTTGCAGGAGAGCGTCAGGGGGGTGTTGTGCCCCCTGACCAATGATGGTGATGTAGCACTTTACTAACCAATAAGAGTTTCTTTTCTGTACTTTCCACGTACCGGTCTATAAAACAGGCCTGAAGCAATAAACC
This sequence comes from Cyanistes caeruleus, assembly GCF_971803275.1. NCBI lineage: Eukaryota > Metazoa > Chordata > Aves > Passeriformes > Paridae > Cyanistes > Cyanistes caeruleus. The sequence continues at coordinate 52,879,563 of NC_141704.1, read as the reverse complement.
AGAGAATTCTCGTGTTGTGACTCCTAGAGAGTCTATGTCATTCTTTATCGCCGTTCCCAATCAGAACGACAAACATACAAAGGTATTTTTCCTCATTCATAAAATTTGTATTGATATACCCAACAGTCACTTTCATACATCCTCTTGCAGACAGTAAAAACCATGAGTCGATTCCATACACCAAAGTGAACTACCTTCAAAGTTATTTTTCATAAAAGCAGAAAATGGTTTTACATTCCAAGTAACAGCTTCAGATATCTCATCTATGTGAATTTTGGCTTAAAGCAGCAGGTGAATGACAGCCTATTGTAAACAAGAGTTGCCACCAAACACAGAAGTACTGCCTTTCCTCCCTTCAAGCTTGTGCTAAGACTGCAAGGATACAAAAGTGATCAAGGAACTGATCCATCTGCAAAATTCTTATTTTTTAATTACATTATACTGGTCAATATGCTCTCATTTCTGGTGCAGTCTCCAACACAAGTGCTGACAGGTGGAAAGAGGAAGAAGAACAGACTTATTTCAGAAGTCTTCTGACTGACTCAAATCACTTGTTGAAACCACAGCCTTACAGTATATAAATTCTATTTACCTGAGATCAAGCTAAAACTTAGAACTGACAGAACATTAGCTCCCAGCTCATGCCCCACCTTTCTCTAAACTGGAGAGAACACAGTATGTAGCAGTGTCCTTCATTCCTTTGTTGACAAACAAGCTGAAATAGAGGATTCAATAAGAGTAGGGGAGGAGACAGAGCTTCAGAACACATGTGGAGAACACATTTCAGAGCAGTACAGCTATTGTTTGCTCCTTTCCATATGGATTACTTTCTTGGTCACTAACCAGCAAGTACCTGATTACTCTTAGGTGGGAATAAGAAACATCTCTCAAATACTCACTGAAGTGCTAAATCCACCAGGCATGGACAGCTCAGAAGCCTTTACAAAAGGTATCTGAACTGTTCAAGCACAATTTAAGCAGAACTTGAGTGGAATAAATATTTTTCTAATATCAAAATTACCACAATCAAGTTCATAATGTGTCCTTTGAGATCCACTTTGATAAACTTAGAAAGGATATTTCTGGATATTTATCCTCTCCACAGTCAAAGTATATTCCTGTAGGAACTGTAGGAACAATTATCACATCCATCTCAACTCATGTAACTAACAGAGAGCAAATTCCATCAATGGTCAGTTAAGAAAGAGAAGGGATGAACTGTTCTGTAGACATGACTATCTAGAGATACGTATTTAAACATATATTTTCATACAAGACAGGAAGAGCAGCTATTTAATTTCTTCATCCCTTTTCTATGGAAGGAGACAACATGTCTAATTTTCAGATGTATGAGGTTAAGGCAGATTAATTCCAGCCCAGCTCTTTCAAGTTTTATTTCTCTTCAGCAAAGAAGAAACAGAATATGGTTTCATATGGCACTCCAAAATCATGTCAGAGAGGAATCTGAAATTAGATCTGTGAGAATCTTTGGCATATTCAAAGGATGGGAAGGCACTTGTTCCAAGGATTGATTCTAATACCATTTAAACTGATACGAGAGGCACTTACAACTAAGAATTTGTTAAAGCATAAACAATTACATGCTTATAGCATTAACACAAACTTCTTTCACTTTCTTGTTGCACTTGGCCTTGTAGTCCTTTATGAGATTCACACAGGCTCACCCCTCAAGCCTCTCAAGGTCACCCTGGATGGCATCCCTTCCCTCAAGCAACTCAACTGAATTCAGCTCAGTGAAACTTGGTGTCATCTGAAAACTTGCTGAGGGTGCACACAATTACACTGTCAGTGACACTGATGAAGATATTAAGAAGTGTTGGTTCCAATATGGACCCTTGAATGACACCACTCATTACTGGTTTCTGTTTGGACATTGAGCCATTGATGATAACTCTTTGGACTGGCCATCCAGTCAATTCCTTATCCATCTAACAGTCCATGCAACAAATCCATATCTTTTCAACTTACTGGCCAGTTTTGGAACAGAAAGCTCTGAAACTCAGGAACCAGATGCATTTCATTGGCTGTCAAGTAAAGAACATGCAGGTCATCTGAGATAGTGACACAACCAACAAAAACTAATACATGAATTTTCCAGCACTCTAAGGCTATGTATATCAGGTAGAATTGGCAAAGGGATTGAGAACTGAATGGGAGAGTTAACTAGGTTTAGCTAACACCAAGTGATGCCTGAGTGCCTAAACTGTGACTTTCAACCTTCAGTGCCAAATTAATCTTAAGTTTCCCAAATGCCTCCTCTTCCACAGTAATTTCAGCTCCTGGGTGATTGGAATTATCCAGGAAAGGAGTTGAGGCTCAAACCTTATTGTAACTAAAACTTAGCAGTTCCTGTTCATGGTAGTAGTACTTGTATTGTAGTTGATGGAAGTTCCCCCATATACATCAATAGTTCCTTGAAAAACAATCTTTTACTGCTGTGCAAGTGCTTTCTGTCAAGGTTATCGTGCTAACAAAATCTAGAAACACAGAGAAGGCAAAGAAACCAACACAAAACAGAGTCAAGTGTCCTCCTTCCTGCCTGTTGACCCAACGTCCATTTAAAATATTTGAGCAAAAGTGTATCTTCAAAACACAGAAGTAGTTACTCATACCTCAGAGGAGATGCATTGGACTAAGTACGTGAGAGAAAAGTATCAAAGTATTGCATGCTTGAAGAGAATCTGTTACAGGACTTTCCACACTGTATCTATGCACCATCTGAATTATGTACTGGTTATCTCTCTGGAGAATAGCTGAGGCCTGAAATAATACGATATGGATACCAGAGGACAGCAGTTCCTGCCAAACTCTGAAACATACCTGTTTCCATTATGAGAGAAAGTAAGTTCGTGCTAAATGTAAAATAACACTGCTCTCATTAACCCTATGTTTGAGTTGAACTATGGATCCTTTGCCTCACGAACATTTTCATGATTTCCAAACATTTAGTTATTACCAATGCTTTCAAAAGATCAAAGAGCAAGACTGGATGCTGATAACAAGATGGCCTTACCAGCAAAGTTCAGTATACATTCTCAGCACGGTTGAACACAAGTGAAGAGAAAAATCCTGAAAATCGATAACCACAAATCAAACTTGAAGATTTACCTAAGGAACTAGGCAGACTAAAATAATCCACTGAGACTTGAGATGACATAATGATGCAGGGAACTATCAAAGATCTGGAATATAAGATTCTCTTTTTTAGTTAAAAAATATAAGAGGTAAGTACTCCCTGCTCCTGCATTCTAAGGATACCTCCCTTCAATCATCTCCTATTGGAAGCATTCATGAAAAAGGATGATGAAGCAGGATAGGAATTTAATAGAATACATCATTTCTTTACAATTTCCAGATCTGCTTGCTTTACAATGATCTAAATACAGGCTTCAAAGAAGTAGGAGGTAATAGCCAAGATAAAGCAAAATTAGTTTCAAGAGATTTTTCAAATTCTTAAAACCAGTCTCCGCACCAGAGTACAGCAACTTAGAATGGAAAAAAAATATATAAATGAAACTAGCTGTACTTTAGTGGAAGGATCACAGCTTTCATTTTCATGGAATTTTGAAAGATTAAGTCAAACAGCTGTGGCTGCCGGTTGACTGGAAGGAACTTGGTCACAAAGTTCAGTTTCTTTTGACAATCCTGTTGTAACTGTCCACTAAAGTGTGACTGTGAATAGTGCAAAATACCCTGTTCAGAAAAGGTGCTCATAATCAAGCAAGTACACCTAGAGGCTGGAAGGTAAGTCAATGATACATCCAAATCTAATTGGATATATCTTGTTCAGCTCTTTTTTTCCTTCCTCTTTTCCCTCTTAAACATTGTATCACATGACCTCTTTTTCTTTCCTCATTTGTTACACACAGCCATGGTACCAAGAAAATACAAATACTCATATCCCCTGAAAGAAACACAGTATCACTTCATAGTTTGTATGTCTTCTGCAGGCCCCAAAATCTCTTATGTATCACTGTAGTGCTGAAAGCATGTAAGATATTCAGGATCTGGGAGATTTCTCCTTCACTCTTTCCAGTGTCATACCGATTCTATGAGATATATGAGCAGTTACTGCTTCAGTGAAAGAGCCATGTTAGTTCTTTTGGTGCTACTGCTATTCTGTTCTATGTATATTTCTCTACAAAACTGGCTTCCACAAGTGGATCCTAATGGCAGCAAAGAGTTCTCATGAAAACACGCACAAGTATATCTACGCCTCAGACTTACCATTTTTTTCCCCCTGTAAGTTTTATGTCATCTACTGCTCTCTGACCCAAGTCCTGTTCATTCTACTATCCCCCAAGTTAACCAAGTAGAGGATCCACATGTCACCTAATGGAGTGCTTTAGTGGGGGCAAAAGGAAAGAATATAGCAATTTTAAAGGCTTAGCTGACTTTTGTGTTGTTGCGGCTAGGGTAGAACTAATTATCTTCACAGTAGCTGGTCTGGGGCTATGTTTTAGATTTATGCTAAACTCAGGGTTGATAATATAGAGATGTTTTTGTTATTGCTGAGCAGGGCTTACACAGAGCCAAGGCCTTTCCTGCTCTTTGAACTGCCTCTCTGGGGAGGAGACTGGGGGTGCCTGGGGGGTTTGCAGGAGACACAGCCAGGACAGGTGACCCAAACTGACCACAGGGAGATTCCAGACCGTGTGACATCATGCTCAGTGGATACAGTGTGGGGAAGGAGGAGGGAACATTTGGAGTGATGGGGTTTGTCTTCCCCAGTAACCATTACATGTGATGGAGACCTGCTCTTCTGGAGACCATAGGAAGCATTGAATTAATTAAACTGTCTTTATCTCAAGCCACAAGTTTCTAGCTTTTACCCTTCTGATTCTCTCCCTGATCCTGGTGGTGGGGGAGTGAGCAAGTGGTTGTGTGGGGCTTAATTGCCAGCTGAGAACACTCTATCATGAATGCCTGTGTTCTGTCCTACCTCTAACTTGTAACAGAGATGGGTGTAAAGATATCCCTTTAATATTGCAATAACTCAGAAGATAGTAACAGTCATGATCATCACCATCTACAGCTCTTCAATGAAAATATGTACCACAGTTAGATCATATTAAATCATGTACAGCACAATGTCAATGCATCCTATCTTTCAGAATCTAAAAGAAACTACCTTAATAATCATTTCACAAGACACAGCCATAGACAGGCTTCTCTAGCTGTTAGAAACCACTCAGAGAAACACATGAGTGTTGCTTGGCAGCAGGTCTCCTTATTCTCCTTGTTCCTATTTTTATTATATGAGATGAGACCCAGGCAGTTTAAAGCAAGTCATTTGTCATAACTGAACAGTACCAAGACTTCACCTTAGGAAGGCCCCTTGAATGATTACTACTGAAGGGAAAGTCATACAGACAAGTCTAATCGTTGAATATCTAATCAACAAGAACCACTACCTAGACAAAAATAGTAGTAAATAGTACTAACAGCAGTGAAGTATAAAGACTATGTGCCTGTCTACATACTGCAAAATGGAATCACTTAGGGAGGAAAAGACCCCTAAAATCATTGAGTTCAACCAAACGCTGCCAAGTCCACTATGAAAATCAACCCCTAAGCACCACATCTGCACATCTTTTGCTTACCTCCAGGGATGGTGGCTTCTCTGCTACCCAGGGCAGCCTGTTACAATGCTTCACAACCCTCACCATGACGTAATTTTTTCTAAACCTTCCTGGTGCAGCTTGAAACAATTTTCTCTGGTCCTTCATTTGTTACTTGGGAGACAAAACTTACCCCAAACTCACTACAATCTCCTGACAGGTAGATGCACACAGTGGTAAGGTTCTCCCAACCATCCTTTTTTCCAGGTTAAATACTCCCAGCTCCCACAAGCCATATGACTTGTGCTACAGACCCTTCATCAGACTTGTTGCCTTTCTCTGGCCATGCTCCAGGACCTCAGTCTTGGAGTTAAGGGCCCAGAACTGGACACAGCACTCAAGGCGTGACCTCACCAGTGCTGAGTACAAGAGAACAACCCCTGCCCTGGTTGACCACACTATTTCTCATACAAGACAGGATGCCACTGGCCTTCTTGGGCACACTAATACTTCTGTATTAGTTGGTAGGCCTCAAGATGTAGTGAGGTATCATCATGACATTTAATATACAGGCACCCTGGAGCTGCAATACAAGGAGAGTCACAATTAAAACAGTAGGCTTTTATACTCCTACAGATACCCATATGTCAAGATAAGTAAGAAGGCCAGCCCAGAGAATTTCTATGAAAGATACTTTGAAAATAATTGTTTCCAGCTATATATATTCATTGGTGCATAAACAAATAAGCACTTTCATTTTAACCACACCAAATACACAACATCATGGGGTTTTATATACAGAAGAAACATAATAAGGTATTTTCTTGGCTTATACCAAGAAAAATATGCCTTGTGCTGGCTTTCTAGATTTTACTGGATGAGAGATAAAAAGCGCTGAACATTCTTGTAGCTTTAATACTAATACAATGATCTGAATGAGAATGGGGAAAAATAGACCACTGAGATTCTAAGGAACAGATACAAGGAACAATATATTCACCTCTAATTTTTGAATGTAACTATATTCATTGCCTTTCAGATGGTAGTCATAGAAATTAAATTATTAACCTACAAACTATTTAGATCTACTGCTTATTTTTAAATGATGGCTATAGGCAAAATCAGTAATGCCAAATATTTTTAAAGGCCAGAATGCATCTATGTTTTCCCAGAATGTTCTGGAAAGATGAACTGCTAATTATTGTATAGTATGAACTTCAAAGAAAGTATTAAAACAGTCTTTAAATTCACTCCATATATATTAAGATAAAGTAATTTGTCTGGTTTTAAAGATAGGGTACATTGGTACATAGTCCTTCCATACAGAAAATACTTCATGATCAATGCTGATGATGACAATGGAAAATAAAAGTATAAACAAGATTCTAACTAGAAAAATCTTTGCTTTTGAGAGCTACTACTCACTACCTTCCATTTCATACATCAGTAAAAGATGGTAGGTGTAAAACTTCACTCAAGTTTTTTTGTCTTAATGAAAATCAAAAGCACCAGCTTTTAACACCAGATTACAATAGTACTGTGTTATCATGATATAACACCACTTTATGGTTTCACAACCTCACTGCCAGTTAAATGATCTAAATTGATGTTGTGTCAATCCTCTCCTTGAATGCATGGCTGCCACCCTCCCATGCTCCACTTTAGCACTCACATGAGTAGGCAGCCAGCCAAGTTCACAGTCTGAGCTGGCCACCATTGCCCTACCACAGGTGTTTTACATGTCATGATTTCTTATCAGAAAGACAAGATTACAAAGTTTTTGCTGCAAGCAGACTAAGAGCAGACCAAGTAGATTTTTTACTACCAAACAAACTATACAAGCAGTACAGCACTTAAAGAGATGTCAATCACGTTCTTGATTCAGAAAATGAGGACAGTAACTCAAAATGTTAAATGGAACCAAATTTCAGGTGGTTTTGAATTTTATAGCAAACTCCAGCGTCTTAATGAATTAATTCAGTTGCTAAGATCATGCCTTCATGCTTGGGGCTTTGAACTTTCAAAACACAGTCTAACATAAAGTCCTCCAGTTACTAAATCTGTTAAGACAGTGCCTACTGCCTGTTCTGCCAATACAATGCTTGGAGGAACAAGAAGAAACAGGGCAGGTTAAGCAATTACAGTATACTTATTGTTTTATTTGTCATTTCACATTAAATAATGCCACTCTTTGTGTTGAAATACAATAAAGCTTTTCAAAAAATCCTATGGTAAAGGTATTCTTTCTATCTTGAAGTACATATTTCATTCAGAATGAGTAAGTATTTCCAATATATAATGTAAGTAATGTGAATACTCATATTGCCAACATTTATGCAGTTTTAAAGAAAAGAGAAAATGCATTCCAGTTCCAGTTCAATGGGATTACTTGCATGCTGAGAGCTAAGCCTTTTCAGGTTGAATTGGATGAGTGACAAGACACTTAAAACCCTAAAAATATTTAGCAGTATATTTCAGTTCTTATTTTCCACTCATAAAACAGCAGTAAGTTTACTTTGGTGGCTTTGTTGATGCTAAAAAAAGCCTCAAAGAAAATAAAAGAAAAATGGGCCAGGATTTCAAAGGTTCTTCTGGGAGATAGATGTCTAAGTTTCATTAAAATTTAATGTGATTTATATGCTTAAAGTTTTTTTGGTTTCTTTAAAATCCAAGCCAGAACTGAATAACCTTAAAAGTTTCAGAATTATTACAAGAGTAAAGTATGATGCTTGATTCACTCTAAAGTGCCAGCAACCTGACAATTTCCCATAACAGAAGTTGCTTGACCAGACACAAGTACCAGTAAAAGTTAATAATCAAAATTATCTGTATAATGGCAGAAAGGATAAAATTTAATGGTTTCATTTTTTTCCTTTACAGGCAATCAAATAAGGCTAAAAATGGTTCTAAGAGGCTGTGGGTCAAGAAATTACCCACCAGCATACTGATAAATTCTAATGCAGATTACATAGCAAAAAAATGGTAGTCATTTGTTTTTCTATTCTTCACTTTTGTTTTACTAGTTTACTGAAAAATAACTGTTATGGAGAAGAAGTGACTGAAGACTATATATTCATACACATTATTTGTTTGAAAAGTCATATATATGTCAGGAGGGGGTTGGATCAGATGACTTCCAATTGTTCTGTGATTCAAAGCCATTGCTGAAACTCTTCAAGGAGAAGGGATATGAGCTGGGATATGTATTCTGAGGGGGAAATAGGAGTGGAGGAAGGAAGAGTGCATGGAATTAACTGAACTGTAAAGAAAATCTTTGAAAAATAAGATCTGAATTTATATTTTTTACATCTGCATTTATAAAAGCTCAAAATTACTAGAAATAATATATTACAAATTTTTTGTTTCAAGATAACCTTCTGCAAAGATATATGTGGAACTGAGCTGCCAACAGATGCAAGCAATAGATCTTGCCACCTACACCACCTACAATGGTATTCAGAGATATTAAACTCACATTAAAGATGTAGTGGCTTATTGAATGCTATCACCCAAAACCAGTAATTAGTGTAAACCCTAGTTTTACAGTACAGATAGGAAAGCACAAGAAAGAAATGACAAGTTTTTTAGAAAAGAACTGTTATTCATTCACTAATACAGTGAACATACAGTGTATGTTAAATACTAGATCTTAAAAACAGCTCATATATAGATTCTCTCTAATGGCAATTATACAATGCTTATCTTATTTACCTAGAAGTCTAATTGTGTAAGTAAAAAGACAAATATTTCATTGTAAGGAATAGTACTTGACGCTACAACATCTATAGATGCAAGAATAATGTCTTAAAATATACCATCAGGAATTACATTACCTATAAACACAACAAGACCTGATGAAAAAGATAAAATAAATGTTCCATTTCATCTTATTGCAAAGTTCTTTGAAAAACAGCTTCTATTTTAAAATAATGTCTTTACTACTTAATTTTGTTTCTTAGTACACATCTTTAATAAAGGAAGTAACTATAATAAAATAGTATCTTAGGGATCAATTGTTTCAAGTCTGTACTATAAGAGAAAAAACAACTTTCAGTATGGATTTATTCTGATAATACATGAACTTTCATACTTTCACACCACTATAAGTAGAAAATTTCAGAAGACTTACAAAAATATATGCTAATCTCCCTTAACATTATTTTTATTACAAAATAATTAAAGGAAACTCCATGTTCTAAATTCTCATGTTCTAAATTTAGGTGCCTACCATCTGTGTAATAGATGGCAGCACCTCTACAGTCATCAGCTGGAGATGTGGATATTAGAGTGAGCAGAATTCAGCTCAGTTGTCTAACTGAGTGCAGTCCCTGCACACACTATAGGTTATCCTATGGCAGATACAACACATGATTTACAGGATCCACACAGCTTGGTGAAGCAGCAGCTGAGGCCACCCCAGATGTCCTACAACATCTTAAATGGCATGGAGCACTTCTATGAAGCAAATTAATCAGTGTGAAAACTAGAGTGCTATTCTGTTCATCCAAAATCAGATGTCTGTAACTGGTCAAGTTAATAGCCACATAAAAAGCAGATGTCTCTATAGATACTTATATGATAGGTCCTTTAATTTGCTAGCCCCCAAGTTAGATGCAGTTTCATATAAATTAATCTTGAGTACATGTAAGGTTTGAAATCTAGAAATAATTACAAGGCAGAATATGTTAGCATGCCTTTTCCTAACAGATGGTTCAACTGATGTCATGGTAAAACTTTTGATTTTAGAGCTTACTGTACTATATTCTGAATCAATACAAGTAGTAACTTTTGGTTCACAAATTTACCACATAAAGATTATAAATAAATGATGCCAACTCAAAGACTGACCCATATTAATCTGAAGTTTCTTGAAAAATTGAAAAACAAGGATTACTATAACCATGTTTTTTTGGTTTTTTTTCATAATGCCATTTTAACATCTGTCTGCTGTAATTAATCTGAATTTTTTGGTCCCTGAAGCTTAAGAATTCTTCTAAAGCAATAGAAATTCAGGAAATGGGTCCCATCATTTCATTGACACACCCTTCACTGCATTAAACTGAAAGGATCCATATTCTTAAATTTTGACCCAATTTTTTATGTATGTTTATGTAATCTCTTCTTATACAGATTTTGATCAAACCAGAAGACAGGAAAGTTGCAGAAAAGAAAACAACTGAACAGAAATAATTAAAATTCCTAATACTTAAGAACTTACTTACTATGGACATCAATATTAGTACATAGTGCTGTAAATTCTGCCCATGGTGACGAACCATTTTGGTGTCTGCTGTGACCATCACTTCTACATATCTTGGATAGGAAAGAAAACGTTTTTTCCTGGAATGTGGATTGCCACCATCCTCTATAGAGAGGTTATTTAAAGCATACTCTAAATTGAGAGACTTCTGTAAAATGCTGCTCTCTTCATTTAAACTGCTGAAGGTTGGATGTAATAAAGTGCTCTTCTTCAACTCTTTCTCTGTAAAGTAAAAAAAAAAGATTTACTGTTGAATGCAGTTGCTAAGTAGTAAAAAGGCAAAAGGCTGCCCAAAATATAAAAACTTATATGTATTATCTTATTTCCAAGTGAAACTGTGCAAGAATTAAAAAGACTGTAATAGGAACATCAAATGAGATGTCTTGCATATTTTTAAACAGCTCTATCATAAATGGATTATTTGTTACAAATTGGTTAAGAGACAGCAATATAACAGAGTCCCTAGAATGCAGTATAATCCAAACAGGAAGGCTGAAAGGAGATAAACCCTACAGCTTAGTCAGTACAGCAAAGGACACAAGTTAGCTAAACAAAACACATTTTTACATGCAAAATTTTGGCACCAGCAGAACAAATAAAAACAAACTAGGTCCAACTCCTGAATTCAAGTCCCTACTGACTTTCAAATTTACATAACATTATATTTAAATAAATATGGAATTTAACTTCAGAAGCAAGTACACATCAGAAACCTTAAGTGACCTCTTCAACAGTTTTGTAAATATTCATTATGTAGAATCAGGCTCTAAAGGAAATACACAATCTACTCAGATATGTCCAAACTAAGTACTCTAGTACTTCCAATCACACTGTACAGTCCAGCCACCAGAGGCTTCTGATGCCTGATACAGAAAAACCAATGCCTTTACCAGAGCCATCTTAGCTCACATAAAAAATAATGGAGAAGCATATCTGAATTCTCACTACCCTCTAGAACTTAAGCAGCTAACTGGGCACTCCAGCTCCTTCAGAAGACACATCCACTGTCTTTCTGGAAATTAGATTTCTCTCTTAAAAAGTAGCAGCCAAAGGATATGTCCCTGAATCATTTTATTCTGATGACTTAGTGACTACAGCACTGACCCAAGAATTCGCAGATCACACTTCTGTCACCCTCAGCTTGGGAGGATTTAAATCTATGCATTCCATTATTCAAGGGAAGAGCCCTTATGTGTAAACTTTAAGCTACTTTTGAGAGATCCACAGTCAGTTTTCCTTAAAGTTAGGGTACAGTATGGCCAGAAAGAGAATCAGTAGAGACAACAGCAAGCACTTTACTAAGTAATTGTTTAAAAATTAATCACAAAATAAAGCTATACAAATTGTGAAACCATTAGCACTAACAATAATGAGGGGAGAGAGCAGGGACTGGCTCTGAAAATGAACTAGTTCAAGAGTATCCACATACACTTTATGTGTTCAGATTGATTGAGTTGGATGCACTGAAGAAAACTGGCTGAAGCAATTTCATGTACACAATCTTTGCTAGATTTACTAGACACAGAAGGTGTCTGAGATTCCAGAGTACTGGCAAAATGAGAAATAACACATATTTAATGCATGATTTAAATTTATGGACCGAACAAATCAAGAAAAAAATCAAATTAATTCAGATTACAAACAGCAGAAATCAACAAGTGGGTAAGTAATAGCTATCCAATTTACCCAAACATATTCTGGCAAATTCTGATAAACTCCCACCTATTAAGGAGACAGAACTTATGGACTGAGGAAATGCAGTAAATAGCCTATCCTGACCTGAGTAAGGCATGTATCAGGGTTACAAAACTTTTTTTCATTGGCAAATTTCTTTTAGAAGAAAACAGTACAAAATGAAGAAAAGATTTGGTAGACAATTTTAGAATTATCATGGCCCAATATCAAACTAAAAATATCTATTGAATGCTATGTTCCTCTATATCCTCTGTTAAGGTTCCCTTACTAGAGAAACCCTCATGATTCAAAGTAGTGATAGTTTTACCTCTGCAAAGAAAGGATATGAATAACCAAGCAAGACTAGCATTAAAGGAGATACATCTCTTCTTTATAAGGACAGAAACGTAAAAACACAAAGCTTTTCTTCATAAACATTTCTGCAATTTCACTCCCCCAAAAAAGACAGTAAGCCCTAGTTCACAATCTTTTGTAATTGTTTCAAAAAAATGAAAAGGGAGAAAATGACTATGTTCTTGCATGCTTGAAGCCTTTCTGCCACACTAACTTTAGATTAAAGAAAAAAACTCAGAAAACTATCTGCAAGACCTCTAATTTGGTTCAGTATATATTATTTATCATTTGAAAAAAGGCATGGGAATAAGAACATTTGCCTAATGTAATGGTTATTTTCTGGTCTTAGTATCTATGGAAAAGCAGAATTCTCAAAATAATGTTTTCAAGTATAAAATATGTTGCAAGAATTTTCCAAAATGAATATCACTAGTCACCAAAGTTTTTTTTTTCTTTTTTTATCTTTATATTTTTAACGATCTGCATAGATATTCCTCAAGATTATTTTAATAGTCATAAGGACAAACATTTACAATCATGGATAAGATCAGATTATAATAAATTAATGGGTAATATTAAATACTTCCATTATTAAAAAAGACAGATGTCATGTATTATTTTCTAGACTTGCAGTAAGTTCATTGTCTTTTGTGAATATACACAACAACTCCTGTGGATCTACTGTTTATACATGGGACAATGTTGGTGTAAAAGCAAACCCACATCAAAGTTCTTGCAATATAATGTGGTTTTTTTTATATGCACATTCTGTCCTACTTTTGAATTTGTCACTGTCACAAAACAAAAGGAACAGCTGACAAACCTAAGTGAAAGAAATGTGTAGGTTCTAATGGCACACTCTGGAGAAAAATTATTTATGAAACAAAATCTTGCTTTTATTTTTTTAAAATATCTGACATTTGAAAAAGGCACAGTGAAATTAATATGACTATACCTGAAACTTCACAAGGTTTATGAGATTTCTGATACTCTTTTTTAAGTTCATCATGCCTGTATATAAGATGTGGTTTGTTATGTTCATCTTCATGTTCACCACCATCCGCTCTCATCAGAGGTTCTAAAATGTATTCACCATCATGAGCCTTGAAGGTGCCCATCTGAAAATAAGAGAAGTAATTGAAATATTTTCCACTGAAAATACTGATGTAAAGATAATTCTCATTGAAATAAAAGCTATTTATGATATTTTGAGGTTAACGATCATACACATGCACACAAGATGGGGGAAACTCCAGTGAAACCTGGAAGGTAAGGCAACAGAATTTTGCTTTCAGGGACTTGCCCCACCAGAATAACTCAGTAACTTGAATACTGACAATGTATCAAAGATAATTGCTATAAGAGCTATGAAACAAAGGAGATCACAAAAATATAGAGAAACTAGGTATAAGCAAGCAGGACCAGTTGGGACCTCTGCAAAGGAGAGAAGAAGCCATCAAGAACTTCAGAATTTGACTGCTGTCCATATTCTGGACTGATTTGTTGCCTTCTGTCCTTAACATAATTTATATAATATTTTTCTTCAAAAATTGCATTTTTCCCATAGATTAGAAACAGTGTTAACATAATACCCTTTTTGAAGATTTTTTATTGGAACACCAGAAATTCAAAGTTGATACCATTAAAATGCTTTTCTCCTTGATTCCCCCAAAACACCCCATGTCCCCACCACAGACACACATGGGTAACTACATAATGGGAACCACAGTAACTTGATTACTAACAAAAGCACTGGCACATACACAAAGAACAAAAATTAAGCTCCTTTCCCCCAGCTCCCTGCCCCATAATCCTTTCAATTATGAAATCCAAAAGCAGACTCCTCTTTCTCACTGCACTTCTAACTGAATTCATAATTTCCTATGGCTTAAATACTCCACCTCAGGAGACTGTGAGGAGGAAAAAACATGCAAGAATTTCATCAAATTATTTTCAAACTTCTTAGCAACTTCCTTGCTTCATGCAAGTAAGCACATCAAGTGAGTAGGTACACTGCATCCTGATAAATGTTTTACCAGTAGGGCATAAAATTGACCAATAAGACAATAGCAATAATCTACATAATATGGTTTAAGAGATTAAATATTCATGTCAGCCTTGAAACTCAGAGTTATAAAGAGACTGGCAGAGCAGGATAAATGAGAACAGAAGCAAGTATAGGGCTTTTTCAAACAACATACTAAGTCTATCAAAAACTGCTGCAGACTACTTTCATGTCCAGGGTATTGTACTGGAATTATAATCTCCCCTTGAATTTGGGATCCTTCTAAGCAGTTATATCAGGTGTTGATCCATAACAGTCTGTTAATCTGACACAGGCCTGATGCCCATCTGCAACCTGGCCTGATACATAACATTATTAGAGCTATTGTCAACACATTGTGGATGAATCCTCTGCACCAATTTTGCTGCAGAATGAATAAAGGCACAGCTAAATAGTATTTTCATTTCAAGACTGTTTAAATCTAACTCACAGAAGCACTTTTCTCCCTCAGTTTCATTTAAATTCTTTGCAAGTAGTCTTCATGCTAGATCCTTTATACATTCAATTTAGCCTTCTCACATCCAGTGTTTCCAGGGCATGTAATTTGTAGAGGACAGCAGATCAAGCATACCAAGAACAGCCTGGAAAGGGCTTCAGGAAAACAGACATGCCACAGCTTGTCAGTTAGTATTAAATGTCTAACTTAAATGTCTAATAGTCTTTTGGGTAAATGACAGGGACAGACAACAGCCTGTCACTCAGGGACAAAGCATCAATTCTTGTTAAGATTCATGTTTTATTATATATATATTATTAAAGTCCCAGTTAAAAAAAAAATCATAAATCTGGCCACATACTATTTGTCAGCACTAACATGCTAATTAATTCTTTTCTCCTGATATACCAAACCCCCTATTTCCATATAATAGATATTTAAAGTAAGTTCTTCTAGATTTAAGCAAGAACTTTACTGTTCCTGCTTTATTTCCCACACACATTTTACTTCCCTCCTATTCTTTCAAACAGGTGGAGTAGATAATCTGAGTGTTTCTTCAAGGGCTTTTCTAGCAAACAGACTTTCAGATTTTACAAAGGAATGGTTTCAGTTACAACACCCCTTCTAAGAACAATACCCCAGAACTAATAAGGAAAGAGTTCATACTACATTCTAAACTAAACTTCCAGAATATCAGACTTCCACTGGAGAATATTAACTGCAAGAACAAAGCTATATTCTTTTTCTATTATTTCAATCTTAAAAAAAAAAAAAAAAAGCCTCCAAAAACCAAATCCTCCAAAAAATAAAAACCCTCAGACATGAAGATGTATGTTTTTGACTGAGTCTCCTTACTTCAAAACTTCACAATAACAGACTGCAAATTTACAGGCCAAAAAAGTTAGGACAGACAGCTGGAAGGGAAGAATCCTACATTATGATTCATGGCCTCAGAATCATTCTTAGCTTTTTTAAATAAAAAGATTAACACAAGATGGTACAATCATGTCCTTAAGAGTTGAGAGTCCACATTTACAGATACCTGGAACAACCATTTTAGAAAAATGGAGTCAAGCTGTCGAACTTCCTTTTACTCACCCTTTGGCCCACTGATTCTCACACAGTATCCCAGGACCAATGGCCTGTTTAGATATGGAAGAAATAGCTGAGCAAAAATCTATAATGCAAAAAGCTTTCATTCTTTCTACAATGAATTCTCTCTTCTGCAACAATGTAAAGAAGCAATTACTACCACTGAGCACTTATGAAGGCCTCCTACCAGTAGTCTATGACAAATTTTTGCACATCTGTCTCAGCTGAACTCACCATGTTGTATGTGAGAAAGAGCAAAATTTAGGAAATGCAAGCAGTGCTCTATCTTAGGAAAGGTATTTGATATTTGTCATTCAAAGCCAAAGAAGATGTTGAATCTGTAGCCACCCATTCCAATCCTCTAAATCCACCATGAAAACACATGGTTTTCTCCTCATTTTCCTAACACATCTACAAAAATTCAGTCACCAGTAACACTCTCTGTTTACAGTTCTCCAGTCAGGAAAGTGATACTTCATGTGGTGACAGATTCTGCTGATATAAGTGGAGCAATTGCAGCATCTTGGACACACAAGGAAAAGAGCTGTGAGATCCAAATGAAGAATACTTTTGGTAAAATGAAATAAAGTCACTTAGATGTACAGAGGCAGGCTGCTAAAACAGGAGCCTAAGCATTTGCAGGAAATTAAATCAGAAATGGACTGGATTTATTTACCATCTACAGATGCCTCTCAAATCACCTAACAAGAAATCTGCCTGAAACATTCTATTTCTGTTCTTCAAATAAAGAGATAAATGTACATTTAAAAGATCTCTTCAGAGTACAAAATTGTAAACAGTCTCTTGTACATCATAAATAAGTGGTCCAAAGGAGTGTTACCCAGAACTATGCATATGCATAGATTTGAGAAAATTTATGAGAAAAACCACATGAGATTGATAATTTATTTTTTTGATTTAAAATATTATGGATTATTTAGACTCTTTAGATTAAATCAAGGTTCAGGGGATCAACACAGCTACTCACTATATGGTATGACTTAGTGGTTAAAAGTGTCTTAAAACTGTATAGTCTTTACCAGGATTAACTCTACTGCAAGAGTTATACAAGTAAATATTGCAAAATTATGGTTAAAGAATGTAACATGCCCATATAAAATTAAATCTTTGTCTATAAAGTTTGCAGAACACATGGAAAACATAAGGGATATATAGCAGATTTCAGAAATGAGGAATTAATATGTTTGACAGCACAATTGGAACCGTTTCATAAAAACTCTAAAAGAACTGAAGCTCTGGAAAACTTGACTCTAAACTGACAGACTTCCTCCCAGGTAAGCTCCACTCCTGCGCTCAAATACTTCTCATGCTCTTAAAGAATGGCTTCTTAACTCACTTAAAAATCTGCAAGTAGTTTACAGCATGAGCACTTTAACAGTTAATTACAAAATCCCTTTCTTTTATATTTTTCTCTTCGCCTTTACTATCCCTCCCCTTCTGTTTATTCAAAGCTCATGAATCATGTAGGAATCCCACCCCCTTTTTCTTCTTTTTCTTCAATATTTTATGATGAAAGATTTAAGAACCATTGCTTAATTAAAGAAAAAAGTATTACAGTGACCATAGTACACTGCCAACATCTGGACAAAGTATTCCTATTAGAAGAAAATTCAGCTAGAAACACAATAAGAGATAGCAAGCAGTTCAAGCTGATGCGTTAAGATCAGAGCAAATAAAACAGAAATAAGAAAATAGTAAGAAAATCATAAATAATAACATGAGCTAAGCACCAGGGAAGAAATATCTAGCAACAAATGTTTTCTGGTAAAATATATTTTTAAAAGTGATTGAAGGCAACATTACTTTTGAATTTCTTAGAGAATAAAATGTTTTAAGTTTTTTATAGGGATCTAACTACATCTTACAAATTCCGTGATGTTAAGATTGCATGGGCTGACTATAATCACACCATTAAAAGAACTGATGGGGCATTCACCTATGGTTGGAAGTGTCCTGGTCTGAAAAGACACCTAAGAATTGGTTAGATAAAATTTCTAAATTCCAGATTGAAATTTAAATTTCATGTAAATGCTTAAAAGGATTTTACCTATTTGTATGTTTAGACCACACTTTACCAATAACCAGGAGTTTCTAAATAAAATTTGTTGCAAAAACAGAAGGGCTAAATAGCAGAAAACTTGTGAGAATATTAAAAAAAAAATAATCTTAGAGCCACCTGGAAAGAGCACTGGTTCACGGAAGTTAACAAGATTCATTGGAGTAGAAGGAAGAAAGAGGAGTCTTTTATTTATTTATTTTTACCTTATATACAATTCAAAGTGAACAAGCTAGACAAGTCAACTAAAAATAGACAAAACAACTTTTTTAATAGATGTATACATGGAGATTCCATTAAGATTCCATTACAGAAAAGCAGTTATCTTACAATATCTGTTGAAACTGGCAAAACAAAATGTATATAAACATAAATGCATTTTCTTGTTTGTTTGGGGATTACTTTGGGAGGGAGTGAGTTGTTGGCTTTTATTTTTGAGTTTTAGGGGATTTAGTTTTAACACCTAAACTATGATCAAGCGAAGTATTCTGACAGAACACAGACCTAGGGGATCTGTACACTTTATCTTGGAGGAAACTCCATCCTATCACCTTGCCTGTCTCAGAAAATGTCAAGCAAATTTACATTTGCAACTTATCTCTGTTTAAAGAGAACCTCCTAGTTTTGATGTTTTTAAGTAGATGCAGAACCACCTTTTTCTCTCACTGGGAGATGAATAGCTCTATACATTCCTTTTGACCTCACAGGCACCATCACAGGCAATTATCACTCAAGAGCACACAAGCTATGGTTAGATTTTCTCCTTAGTCAGCCACATAGTAAGCTATCTTGAGTACTTCTGTCAATATGTGCATTCCCAGAAGGTATTAACTGTTCTCAGTGTCTGGTTTTGCTACCTTAATCTTGCCATTTTCTGCATGAGGCTATGTCTGAAATGGAATGACAATTGAGACTATTGCAGATACACAATCTCGTATGGAAAGCCTATCTATTCCCAAAGAGTACAAAGTTTCCTGAGATCCATGACAGCTAAGTGTTCACTGCCACCTGGGATTGGAAGCATTAAGTTCAGACAAAAGAAGAAAACACACACACACAACCACCCTCCCCCCCACACTTATTTGCACACCAGTAATTTAGCTTAGTGACAGCAAAGGGCCATATGTTGTGTACTCTGCCCTCCCCTACATAAAAACTTTCTGTATACGTCCTCAAAGTTTAATGAACATGTGTGTGTGCATATATATCCACAGATAAAAGCAAATCAAAGTTCCTTTGGCTGCCCAGAGCATACCATCAAATTCACCTGGGTCACACAGATCCGAACAATAAATGCAGCAGTTGACAACAAGCTGCAGCCATCAAAACAATTTATTTGGCAAACATATGGGCAAAGAATGTGCCCAAGTATCCACCAAGGAAAGGCCACTAGACACACGGCATGGGCAGAAAGCAGGACATCAGTGGCTGAGCACCCTTGACATAAAACGTCACATAGGCACCCAATCGATTATCCAGAGGACAATTCCTGCAGAATTTTGCTGGTGAACAGGTAGACACATACTTAGGTCCTACTGATTTTGACAAAACATTTTATGTCACAGACCTTCAGCTGCACAATCCACAACTCTACATATCTTCTCAGTTTACAACTGCAATCACCGCCTGTATTTGCTGATCTGTGCTGGCCCATGTGTGAAGGTATGGCACCTGTGGAAATATTTCCAGGAAAAGTTGAGATGCAAAGAGCCTGAGGAAAACATACTGGAGAAGTTCCCAGGTTTTTAAAACAGCTGTAGGGGGAACTTAAATTGTCTTTTTGCTAAATTTGTCTAAATTGCTTTGCAGATCCAGAGCCAGAGTCTCACCTTATATATGTGTATGACAGGAGAAACCAGAACTACTAAGTGGAAGTCTTAACATCGCCCAGCCAATAGCAGTAATATTTTGCTTGCTCAAGCAAGAATTAATTGTCTTGGCTTGATATTTTAATAGGATTGTTGTCCTAGCTTATGATGGACTCAGTATATTAAGATAAAAAAACTATGAAATCCAATATGTGCCTCATGGATGCTCATAGCATTATAAATGTGACCGTAATTCTGAAACTATCCTGCCTTCCAGATTTAGGAAGCAACATTTTTTAAGTGATAGCTTAGAAGTTAAAGCATTAAATTACATCAAGGTAAGCATATTTTTCAGTTACAAGTGTTGAAGTTTCTTGGAAAAAACAAGGTTGTTTCACTCATTGAGGTTGTTGGTACTAAGGACCACAAAACCAGGGAGCAGATATCTGAAGTTTGTCACCTGCACTAGATCTCCACAAGAAACTAGATGCTAGCTATGCTAGCAGCAGTTTCTAGCAAATTGTTGGGCTTTGGATTGTTAAGGTTTTTAACCAAACAAAACAATTAAAAATCACAGTTTTTTAAGACAAATTCCAGGACTGCTTACTTTTCCTTAAAAGGAGCCACTTTACCCATTCTTAGCAGCAGACAGAGCTGTTTTCAAAACCTCCCAGAAATGTGATTCACTGACCTGTATCAATAAAAAACAAACACAACCTCCTGTACTGAGGATTGTGAAGATCCACACTTAGGCTCATACTCCTGCCGTTCTCCAGACAAGAGTAAGTCTGATGTGCAGTAAGGGAGAATTACCAAAGGGCTTCCTTGAGTTGCTGAAGAAAAAACTTGCCACAGTCCAAAGCTACATTAGAACAAAGTGGTCCTGCCTTCCTGGACTGCAGGAAGCTGACAGGTGGCAAATCCATGCAAGAAGAGATTCATGTGTACTTTTCCACTCCTAACTTCTGCCAGTCAGTGAGCATGTGAAATTGGTCTACACATGAGACACCAGACACCCAGAAGAATGTATTTTTTCCTTCTTTCTTTCCTTTTCCTCTTTCACAGCAGTCACATAAAACACTAGCTCACAAAAACTTATTTTAACTATCCTCAGCATCAGCCAAAATCCTCCTAACCCCTGAGAAAAAATACCAGGCTTTTCAAAAGACTAAACAAACTGTTCCTATAGCATTCACTCATGGATCATGAAAAAGAAACAAAAAAAAAACCCAACCAAAAAAAGCTCCTTTCTTTAGATGGGTCCTGCTAGTAGTTGAAGGTGCATTCTAGGTAAAATAACAGACCTATCATCATTTATAAGACACTTCATTCACTGGTATTACCTTGCATTTGTCATTAAGCTCGTAAGTCACATGTTCTCGAAAGTTAAATTATTTTCAACTATTTGGGGTTTTACCTCTTTGATTTTGCTCTCTGCATAACATTTGTAAGGTCTCTTTAGACTACATGCATCCAGGGATATCCTCATCAGGTCCCATTCCCTATGTTTGTAGGAAGCTGCAACTGATTTAGGTAGTAAAAGTGAAAAAGATAGAACTTAAGAAAAAGAAGTGAAATGAAGCATAAAATCTCAAAAATTACTCTAAAGATGCAAGAAATATCCCTGTATGTGATCAGATGTTCAGCCAGGCACCCAGGCCATCACTCCAAATGACCTTCTGCCTTTGATGGATCCTAAAGTTCCCTAATTATACACTCCTTCCTTGCAATTACCACAGACTCCCTGCTGACCTTCTAACCTCCCTGTGCCATTTGCACCCCTGAACCCAGGGCATGCTCTGAAATGTAATACAACAAAACTGCATACAGGGTTTCAGGAGCCATTAAGCAATGCTCCATGGGTACTCTGGGTTGTAGGTGCTCTTAGCATATGCATGAAAAGTTCATCGATCCTACAAAAAGAAAGGATTTTATTTAAAATAAATATAATGCAAGGCTACCAAGTCACTAGCCTGGTTTCCACTTGCTTGCTCCCAATAAATAGTATCTTACCTCAGCAGCAGCCAGATGTTAAATGTTTGGATGTACTCATGAAGCATGGCACTGTTCATTTAAAGAGCAATAGCAGAATAATGTATTTTTGCAGATACATTTGTTGAATGCACAAACCCATGAAATTTTAAAAACTTTGAAGATAAATATATTTACTATTTTTCGAGGGTAGTCCCATCTAGGAATAGGGAATACATTCAGGGAGAACAAGATCTCACAGGACAATTCCACCTGGTCTGTAGTTCCTTCTTTTCACATTCATTCTTCTCTAAACTCCAAAAAAAGTTTTCTCCTTTGGCAGTCACACAAAACAGAAAGCATTTGCTTTGAATCCATGAGGATGAGGAAGAACATTAGCTTGAAGGTTCTAAGTCAGGTTGGAGGACACTCTGTGCAGCTACAGGCAACCAGGTGGCTCTGACCACCACACAATCCCTCCCTGGAAAACTACAGGCATATTCCACAGAAGTGCAGTAGCATCCATGGATGCCCTGCTTCCTCTTTTGAAAACCTCCACCACTGAGGGGAAAGCAGACAATACTGGCTATGCTACATACCTTCCAAGGCTGTATCTGCCCGGGCAGAAAGTGAAATGAGAGGTGAGAGAACATCTTGAGAGCAGCGAGACAGAAAGATCTTCACTTGTGGCTCAGACTGGGCACTCTGTGTGCCAGACAATGACTGAGGACATGAAGCACAGCCGGAAGCTGCAGTGAAAAGTTCACAAAGCTCATCTAGAAGAGGCAAAGGCCTAATTTAAAGGCACTCAGGGATTTCTGACCATATACATACATGATGACACTGTAATGTATCAGTAAGGAGAAGGGGGGAGAGAAATAAGAAGTGAGATGTTCAGCTTATGGCAGGCAAGATGGTCTTGTGAGGAAGAATTTGAAAGCTGATAAATAAGGTAGCTGAGGCAACTTTTAACAGCAGTAAGTACATGTTATGCAGAAAAGTTATTTTCAATGCACATAGTCCCTTCAAGTAATGCAAAGCAACAGTTTACAGAAATAGAATTCAAACAGGCAGCAAAGGTTATGAAAGTAGAAATTCTTAGAACTTCTCGTATCTACTCTGTATAAAGTGTGCCACTATTCTCAATGACATGGCATTTGAGAATCTATTAAAACAAAAAAAATGGAAGAAATAAACCAAAACCAACCATATTTTTGATACCTCATCTTTCCCTCTCTTAGTAAGCATATTACTCTCTGTCTTAGTAAACTATCAAGGTATTTGGTATAGTTTTGAATTGGGTTTTGGATAATGTAGTCAACAACCAATGGCAGTTGTTTGTAAAGCAAGATATACAGACAAAACTTAGGATGAATACAGAATTACTGTTTTCAAATGCTTGCTTCTCCACTAATTTCCAAGGACTATCCATCCATACACCTCAACCCAATGACATAATGGTATATAACCAAATATCCAAAAATCACAAGAGGTGGTCTCTCAAATAGCAGTTATTTCTGGTTCTCTTCTCTATCCTGTGTATTACCTTCTTTTAATACACATTAAACAATTCTAAATACATCCTAAACATAACAAATTGCATGCTATCTTGTGTAGGCTACTAGAAAGAGCCTAGTATATGAAGCTATATTTTCTTGAGGTCCCAAAAATAAGAGTCTTGCAACTTTAGTTTCCTGAGTGACTGCAAAAAAAATGGAACAACCCCAACTTAAATTCACAGTAATATTTACAATGCTGTATTTCTACTGTGCATGTCACACAACTTGTCCTTGGCACTTCACTAAGTAGTGACGTGGTAAAGCACAAGGTACCTGTCTTCATGTTTCTAGGCACAAAACTATACAATTTAGCAACACAGTACAACTGTTTTCAAAGACAGTTGTGTGATACTATTTCTCCATTATCACTTTGGAAGACATAATAAATGATATCAAGGGATAAGTACAGAATGTGTATCGTTGCAGTTTTGATTTGTCTACTCAATTCAATTCTTAAGAAGTGTTTCAGACACACTTCCACTGAAGTTAGGAAATGTCCTGTTCCCTTTTAGCAGAAATGTGTTTAGAGAGCACTGCTGCACACTTATTAGAATATATAACATATCTTTACACTATTGTTGAAAGCTGAGGAAGAAACTGATCAACACCTTCTCTCACTATCTCAACTACCATTACTCCTCACTCACAACCACAATATCTGTTAAGCTACAAACACATAACTGATGGCAACTGACAGCATCATTCTATCAAGTCAATAGCTTACTGTATTTCTAGGGCATGCTTTTTGCTCTGTTATAATGCTCTTGGTGTCAGGAGTTACATCAACCAACTATATTACTGGCCAGCAACAGATCCTTTGAAAGCGGCGTTTGTATGTCCCACCAGAGAAGTATCATCATGACTGCACACTGCTGATGCCAAGACATTTCACGACCAACTACTTGGAACTATGCCCAAGAATTTCCAGCTTAGCTCTCCAGCAAAGGCATCCCACTACATTTCTTTCAGGGAGGAGAATATGAATGGAGACAGGAAGCAGTGACCAACATGCTTACCAAACCACCACAGATGCTGAAGACAGCCATGTGCGTCTCCTGGGCATTGACATGCCCTCGATAGAAACAGTGGCGCAAATCAGGGGATGACTGCTCCTGCGGGGCCCCGACGTGCACCACCGTGTACTGAGCGGCAACGAAGCCTGCATCAGCACTCAGGTTGAGCTGGAAGACCTGCCCGTATGCTCTGAGCTGGTAATGCGTTCGGAAAGCAGCGGGCTCCAGCGGTGCCTCCAAGCTCCTTTTCCTCCTTCTGAAGTGATGCGTGTGCGGGAAAACTTCTCCAAACTCATTCACTCGGACAGGTGTAATGATTTCATATGAGGAGAGCTCCTTCATCAAGGTCTCTGTAACAGAAGGCAGGAGGCTCAGCCTGACGCGGCAGCAACCCCTCTCTGGCACCCGCACGGCTCCTGGCACGGCACTGGCGGCGCCAGCCCGGGCTCCGGTGACAGCCGGGGGGCGAGGGGCTGCGGCCAGCACGCCCGGCGAGACCCCGCGCCGCCCGCCCGGCCCCGCCGCTCGCCGGCCCCCTCCTCCTGCCCGCCAGGGAGCGGCGGCTGCCCCGGAGGGCACGGCGTCCGCCGCAGGGCCAGGACCCCCGCCGCAGGGCCAGGACCCCCGGGCCGGTCGCCGCCTTTGTTGCCGCTCGCTTACCTTGTCCGGGGTGGAAGCGGACTCCCCACGCCGCGGTGACGAGCAGGGAGAGGGGGCACAGCAGAGCCGCCAGCCGCCTCGCCCCCCGCATGGCTCGCTCCGCGGCCGCCGTGCCCGCCGCGCCCCCGGGCCGCCGCCGCCGCCTCAGCGCCCGCCGCCCGCCCGGGCCGGCCCCGCACCGCGCCGCTCCTCCATGCGCCCGCGCCCCTCCTCGTGTCCCGCCGCCCCCGCGGCCCCGCACCGCCCGCGGGAAGCCGGGCTCCCTCTCCTCCCGCCCCTCGCCTCCGCTCCCCCAGCTCGCTCAACGCCGCCGGGGTGGGCGAGGGCGGCCCTTCCCTTCCCGGCCCTGCCTCCGCCTCCCGTGCCGCTGCCCCCGCGGCCGGCGGGGCGGCGCGGAGATGCCCGCTGCCCTCAGGCGGGGCCGTCCCGCAGCTCGGAGCGGGCCCGGGCCCGGCCCGCCCCTGGGCCACCAGCCGCCCGAAGGCGGAGGGCAGCCCCCCCTCCGCGGCGTGGGCAGGGCCGGCCCCGGGGGGCTCGGCCCCGTCCCGCCGCACCCCGCCCCGGTGAAGGCGGTGTTACCGCACGCGAGAGGTGTCGCTCCAGCCGAGCTACGGGCTTCTGAAAAGCCTGGCAACGCCGCCTTCCCACCGAGAACGGCAGAGGCCGTGCCGTGAAATCGGGCGGTGTCAGTGTCCCACAGATTCAGTATCACCCAACCGCAGCGCCCCCGATCACCTGCCCCTGCACCGCAGCGCTGGCGGGGAGCCGTCTCCCCGCGCAGCTTCGAAGGAAGGGGATAGCCAGGCAGAGCCTGACACCAAGGTGTCGACAGACAGGAATTGTCCCAGCTCCAGGTCCCCTGCTTAGGCTGTTCTGTCTGGACAAAGTCTTCATAAAGTTGCTCGTCCCAGCATTCTGGGAGCCCGGCAACCCTCGTACGGAGTGCGTGGATTATCTGTTTTACTGGAATATTTTTTTCCTGAAATGAGGGAATGGGTTAATCAGGCCTTGAGTGAAGCTGCGTAGTACTGAAACAGCCTTCACTGCTAGAATAAAATCATGCATCCCTTGCCCAGAGTCCAGAATTGTAGAAGGAATACTTGGGTTGTTCCAATGTGTATTAATGTCCATCATAATCTTGATAATATTGAGCCTTGTTAGGAATACCATATTTCTTCTTAAATAGTCAGAAGACTTCCATCTCTCAGATATTGAACTGTTTTCTTTATGTGCGGTCACAGATAAGCACAGTTATAAGAAAGAAAAAAAAAATCTGAAATCTGAAGAGTTCTGCAAAGTGAAAGCAAAGAAAAAGCTTATGTCTCCAAACACCATGAATATCAAAGAAATCAAACAAGAAGCAAGAATTTCAAACTATTTATTTTAAACTGCATACACCAGAGAAGACTGATCATGATAGGTAAACAGAGCTCCAGTTCTGACAACTGGGTGTGAGAAAGGAGGTGGGAGGAGAGAGGTCCATTCTGCCCACCACAGAAGCACGAAGATACAAGATTCTTTCAGTACCCTAAATGTGATGTTGCACAACAGATATGGGCAAAGTAGAGTAGAGCAAAAGTAAAGTTTAAGGATGAGTACTTTGATTTTACTGGCATAAAATGTACAAACAATAGCAAGACATTAAATTGAGAGGAGCAATTGTTGTACATGCCTCAGCTTTCTCCAGCAAATTAGAATTTTCCCATTTTTTGGATCTTACTTGTTGAAGCAGTTATCAGAGTGCAGCAAGTTATCTCCTTCCCTTTCAACTTAAATGGTTGTTAGTGATGAAGCAAATGGGCACTACCTCATAAAATAGAAGAAAATACCCACTGATTCTGATATGATATTCTGATATTATTGTTTATAATTTTGCAAAATTACTTTTTGTAAAAATAAACAGAAAGACTAAGCACCTGGAAAGTCAAAGGTTCAGTGATCCCAATTCAAGCACAAAGCTTTCTTGTAGACTTCTTCAAAGCAAATATGACTCAATTTTTGTAACAATGTGTATATTTTTAGTATTTTAGGAAAGACATTTGCTTCAAATGCAAATATTTTAAAAGCAATAAAATTACTTCTCTTAAATTTCATTTTAATGTGTTTAAATTTCCTTGTATTCATTGTGAGAATGGAACCACAGCTCTTCTACGGTAATCATTGAAGGTCTATCTCTCCCTGAAGATTGACAGTTTAGAACAATTTAAAATTGACAATCTTAGTTTAGGTTGACACATGTTCCAGTAACTCCTGTCAGTGCCATGAACAAAAACCAGTGCTAGCTAGGGCACATTTTCCCCAAATTTTCAACTGAAACGAAAAGTAAATTTCCAAACAATCCAACGATTCAGGCAATGTGAAGCCTGACAGTTGAATGCCTTTTTATACTTAGCAGCCATTATTCCTTCAAAAACTACTGAAGCTCTACAGGTATTAGGCACAAGTCTGATTTTCAAAAGCAAGATGGGTTAGCTGTGCAGGAGCAAAGGACAATAGGGCAGGGGATTAAGGCATTTCTAGTAGTGTTCATATTACCTGAATGGCTTTGGGCAATAAGCTGCGGTCATTCATTTGACCTCTACCCATATGGCATCAGTTTGAATCTTGTGAGGAGAAAATATAGCCCTGTATATCAAAGCAAGAGGTACATTTCTATTACAAAGAAATACAAGTGCATCAGAAAATTCAGAAATCATGGAAATAGCATTTTTTTTTTTTTTTGCTACAACTGTTAGAGGTAGAGGGGTAGAGATGGGCATAAAGATGAAATGAAGAATTATGGAAATTATTGAAAGAAGCAGAACTGCAAAAAAACCATGAAATATTAAAAACTATTTTTTTTAAAAAAAGGGGGGGGTTAAGTACAGAAACAAGGACACAGAGAGGTTGTGCAGTCTCCACAACTCAAAACTCATCTAGTCAGGAAGCCCTGAGCAACCTGAATTAACTTTTAAATTAGTTCTGCTTTGAGAGGGAGGTTGGCCTAGGTGACCTCCAGAGCATTCTTTCAGCCCAGATTATTCTATGATTTTATGAAACAAAAAATTTAAAAAAAGGTTATTGGAGAAAGCTGAAAATACTGAAGTGGAGAGGAAAAAGGAAAGGAAAATACCTATTAAAAGAACAGAGGTGTAGGGGAAAAATCAGGAGAAAATAGTCTTCAGGTATAAAGAAAGAAGAAAGATAGACACAACTGAGAATATTTAGTAAGATTTTTCCAGGTGAGAAATGATATACTGATAAAGCTCCAGCTCAGGCAGTGGAACTATGCTGGCTTGCATCTGCCAATGCAGTCCTCAGAGATGTAATGTATTCTGACTTCATTAAATCTGCATTGACATTAAAGCTTGCTATTGAATAGTTGCCTTTAAAATGCCTCCTACATTAGTGAAATAAATCCATCTATTTACAGTATTTATTCTTTTCACTAATCTCTTTCAGTTGATATGTTTGGAGTGAAGAATGTTGCAACAGCTGCTTTGCAAGTCAATGAAATAGAAAGTCTGTGCTTGCTGAAATCACTTGTCCTCCTTGGGGTTTCTCTAGGATTTCATGGACAAAATGAATTGCAATTAGGTCATGATTACTCAAATATTTGTATTGTGAACTTAAAATGCTGTGGTAGATAAGGCTTACCAGATAAAACAGTAGGATTTTTGCAAATGCATACTGAAAAAGTAATACATTTCTTCCTTGGAACCACAGATTAGCTATTAAATCCTTTTATATTATTTTGGCTCCATTTTTTCTTATTTAAGTGGCCTTTTATAAGTGGTTTTGGCTGAAAATCACAAAGTGGAAATTAGAGTTATAAATGTCAGTCATTCGGAAAAGGCAAAGACAACATTTCACAAGTAATATTGTTACAAAAAAGATGGCTTATGAACAAATTTTATTTTAAAAAGGAGACAGTATGAAATGTATACTTTCTTTATTATTGTATCTTGGCATTTTTCTGTCTTGTGGAATACAATTTAAATCAGACTTTCAGGCTCTTATTTACTGCTCTTGACTGGACACTAAGCACATTGCAGTTTTGTCCAGTTTGCAATCACTCCTCTTATTCATCCACTTGTCTCACATTTAACCTGAGATATTAATACCATATATATGTGTGTGTGTATATATATATATTCAAACACACACCATGGAGTCACCTGACTTCCAGCACAGGGACAAGGTGGCCCAAGTCCCTGTTGCCCAGGGCTGCTGCTGTCAGGAGCAGGCTGGCCTTGTCCAGACTCTGAGCCTTGCAGCAAGCCTGGCTGGCTGCCTGTCCCACAGCCCTTCCCATCTGTGCCCCACCATGCCTCCTGCACAATTCCATCTGCAGTGAGCAGCGGGAGCTGCGCTTGTTGGAGGGAGGTTTCTGGCTGGGTCAGTCAGTATTTTCTGTGTGTTGGCAGCTGGGCTGTTCCTGCATGACCAGACATGTGATTTTGATACATACTGCTGTGGAAAAAAAGTTACTTTTTTTCCCCCACAGTATCTATACATTTCTGCTACTGTCTGCATTCACACTATAGTAGTTTATCAACAGCGGTGACTTACTGTAAGGTTAATGTCTGTAAATTTACTTTTTCCTTAATTAAAAGAGGAGGTTCATAACTTTTATATTATTAACATGAAGTTGTCAAGTTTTATCCTGTGAAATATAGGTTTACATAGGCAGTGAAATGTACTGAATACCATTCCATGAAATTTAAACTTGCTTCACTTAGTTTTATAGGGATCCTGAATAATTTTTATATTAATAATTTTGTAGCATTGTCTATTAAATACTATCTTACTGGTAAAAAATATTCTTTGCAAACAGATATACACCAGGAAGTCATAACTACTAATTTAAGAAGCTTATGATTGATTAATATTGTTTATTTGTGTTACAAGTGAGGACAAGGACTTTGATATCATCACAAATTCCCTGAGAAGGAAAGCCAAGAGGTATGTGCCAGCTACAAAGAATTATACCCAGCATTGTGCAAGCAAGTAGCAAGGATATACTGGGACTCAGTGATCCAGGGCAAAGCAGACTGATTTGTGCTTTCTACTAACCCTGCTCCAAGAACAACTGCTGAACTGGATGGGAGAATTTCAAGGAGAAGCATATGTTGGTCACCACAGACTCCTAGAGAAGCATGCACAAGAAAAAAAACAACCCTCTAACCTGACATGTACTAGTGATTCCATACGAGTAATTCAGAAAAATAAGAATTACTGCAGTGTGAAGACAAAGACATGTGCACTAACTGCCAAAAAACATGCTTTTTTTTTTTTTTTGCTTTTTTTTTTTTTTAAGTCACAAGCACACTGCAGCTGTTACTCTGGCTGGAGAGAAAGTAAAGAGACATAGGGTCCAATTCATCTCTCATATCAACGCTATTAGTTATGCCAAGGATGGTTTGGCTCATATAGCACTCTCCTAGCTACCAGCCTTTTTCAGTCCCACTCTGGTTAGTACCTAAAATTAGTCTACAAGAGAATATAAATTTAACATTCCAAGACACTAGCAACAGTCATAAAATTGAGCATCAAATTATTAATAGCAAGTGAAATGATTCCTGATTGTGCTAACTCAAACCTGTGTTTCCCCAGTGGTACACTGTGCCATTTAGAAATACTGGCTTTAGCAGGAATTAGACTCCTCAAAACGAAATATTTGCATTAAAATATATGTTCATGTGGTGAACTGCACAAAGGCTGGGAAGATCCAGAGGCATCTGAACTCCAAACACTGCTAGGTGTGGTTCTATAGCATGATGGAAAGGATTACTCAGAGCACAACATGAGACATCCTCATATGTCAGTGCTGTGTTTCAAAAGATGTGAGCTTGTTTCACATTAATTTCACTGTTCTGACATTATAGTTGTGTGACACAAATGTGGGAACATCACAAATTCATGGATCATTGCAGTATCTTCTTGGACTGAATATTGTTGTTCATTGTTAGAATGATATTTCATGTGTTAGAACTCATGACTCTGACTATGATATTGCTGAAGACAAAAGGAGGCAAAAATCATGTCCTAACAGGCTTTCCTGGAGAGAGTATATGCTTCATGTGTTGTAACAAACTTCCAGGAAAAGAGTTGTCAGCTCTCTGCCAGCTGATAGTCACTGAATTAGCATAGCAGAAACTACCATCTTCATTCCAGGTTTTTCTCAGATATGCGATATTTTTATCTTCCTTCAGACACTATTTTTTCCAGCTGGGAGACTCACAAGAAAAATACTGAACTGATCACCAAGACAATGGATGGAAGAGGGCAAAACAATGGCAAAACAATACAAAGCTGTGTGTAAAGGGCTACACTGTAGCTCCATCTTTAGCAATTCTGAAAGATTATCTACTGATAGCCAAATTGAAAATGGTGACACTGCAGAAAGTAGTGATGCCCTATCTACACAAGGAGATTACAGAGAAATTGTTATTCTGACAGATAAATACAAGTTCAGGAGATGATTTCATCTGAATTTAGTTTTAGATTTACAAAACTAAAGTTGAGAGTTGTTTTAAGTTTATTTAAATAGAAAGTATGTAAGAGAGTTGCTTTATTCCATCCAGAAGTTAGAAAATTCATTCAGGAGAAAATCCACATTTAATTCTATTTCTTCCAAAGGAAATTTGATCTTGTGTTTCCATTAACTGTTTGATATACTGGGCATGCTTGTTACTCATTTTCTTGATGATGTTCCTCATACATGAAAAACTCAACATTTCACTATCAGAAAATGTGTACAACAGATTTATACTGTATAGGAGTTAGATCTGCTTTCTGTTGCATGGTTTCATATCTCATTAAGACACCAGAAAGAAATGAATGCAAGGATCCCACATCATCCTTCTTGAGGTCTCTGAGTCAGAATTATTGGGTGAAACTTCTTTTTCACAAGCTTGAAAGAAATGTCATTAAGCTGAAAGTTTTCCAGTTCTTTTATATCCTCTAGTCAAACATTTTGAGGATGAAAATATTTAGATTAAGTTTGAACACAGGAACTAAAAAAAAAATTGGTTCAGCCAGTAAACAAAAAGGTAATAACTTTGTATAGTGCCAAGCCAAACCTAAAATACACTTCTTGAGTACTTACTGTCTTGAACAGATTTGAAGCTGTTTGATTTGGTAGCGCTGAATGGGCAGGTCACCAAATCATTTACAAGTTGTGGGAATTCGGTATAGCAGCACAAGGATACTTTCCTCAGTTTAAATACTTTTCCTCCTTTGAAAACTGATTTAATAAGCTTGCAGTGCTTTCCTGAGATGCCATTGTTTCCCGTTATGTTACCCATAAAGCAACTTCCAGCCAGTGAGAGGTACAATACTGAGGCATTTGTCTAAAAACAGTATTGAGAACATGTGTGTTTTCTGTAACCTAGGACAGGAAGTTTACTGTTGCTAGGAAAATTAAATAACTATTATTAACAACCCTAAGACTGTCCTGCCAAGCAAAGGGTGTTGTGTTGTAGTCCTGTTAGCTAAACACTGAAGTAAAATCATCTGGTCACTTGATTTCAGACCCTGGATAGTCATGAGATGGACAATATTTAAATAACAGTAATTTAAACAAAAATACTTTGAGTCAACAAGACAGTTTCATTCCCTCTTTTTTTATTCCCAAGACTAATTCCCTCTTATTTTAAGTGTTTTCATTTCTAAAACCAGAGAAGTATTAAACTTCTGTACTCAATAACTCATTTACTGATAAAGGATGAGAAACCCTTAATTCCACTGTAATTTTAACATGTCTCCCACACATGCATAAAGATAAGCTCTCTCATTACACTTTGAGGAAATAATGAGAACTTTTATTTGGTACTTAATAAAATTGAAAGACTGTTCCCTAGGCACAGAATTACCCAGAGCCCTCAATTGTACTTTAATGGTTGTCAGACCTCAGAGTCTGGGAATATGTGTACTTTGCTCACATGCACATTTTCTCCTGAAAAGTGCTTCTATAAAGCAAGAAACCGTAGAGACTTGTATATAGTGAGTTATGTAGAAATTAGCCATTCTTTAAAACTGGCAAAGTCAAATCAGGGCTCACAGGAAGAAATTACACATGGCTCTGTCATGTTTGCATTCCTTTGAAACTGTTCAGACAAAAATAGTACTTATGGTAATTTCTGAATGGCTGCCTCTTTCTGTTCCTACATGGCATGGACAATCTGCATCCTAATTCATACATAATGAGGTGCTGTTACAGACACTATGCCATCTTCCATGGTTTGGCATCTATATTGGTAACTAACCCTATACAAACCAAGCACAAATTGAGTAAAAAAAAGTAAAAGATCTAAAGTAAATTTAGTATTTACTTTATTAATTTTTATATTAATTTTATTAATAGTATTAATTTTAGTATCTGGATGTAGTAAGAAACCAAACTGAATTATAGGTAAGAAAAGCATAAATCTTAAAACCAGTCACCAGGTTCCAAGTTTTTTTAAATTCATAATTACAGAATTTTTAACTAATTAATATTAGCAGAATATTCCAGGGGAAATGCCTAGATTAAAACACAGGCTACAGAAACTGTTACAAGTCACCAGAATGTCAAAACATCAGCTGGATTCTATCTCTATTCCATACAGCAGGTGGTAGAAGGAAATAATCTGATACAATGATCCCAACTTAGCAGGTGGTGGCATCAGTCAGGCTTTTCATAAAAAGCACATTGTCCTCATCAGAAAGTTAAACAGAGAAAAATACAATTCCAATTTTCTTTTAGTAAGCCATTTCAGAAATAACTTAACTATTTATGGTGGCTCAAAATATATACAGGCAATCTTTAAATTCATAAAGTTGTCACTATACATATCAATGTTGTTTAGCTACTTTCTTTAGGGTTTTTTTCTGATATTCAAACTATTCTTTTCTCTTTAAAATTAATATAAAGGCTGCCTAATGACCATTGTCCTGTGATCTTTTTCTCATTAGACTTACTGGATCTGTGTGTACACACTATCTGTGCCTGCAAATTTCTCTGCTCTCAGATTGCCATGAAGGACCATGCTGGTAAATCTCCTCTTCCTACATGCATTGCAACAAGGCAATTTTATTTTAAAATCTCCAATCATATTTCAGCAATGAAGTAAAGTCAACTGCTCTGTAATCCCCATTTTCTAAACAATCTTAACTTATACTATTTTATGGTTTATATTTATATTTATTTAGATTTTTTCTCCTTTCTTGCTGTTCATGTACTTATATATTCAGAAAACATACAAATAAACATATTTTAAAAATACAATAGATACACCTTTCTTTATATATAATACGTTTTCCAAAATATGTAACTTTGTTTTCAATAATGAATTTCCTTTAAATTTCTGTTTCTAAAGGATTTTGCTGGTAAATTTACCCTTACTGGTTTTTTTAGCAAGTACACACACACATTGTTCTAATAGTTGACTCAAGGCTGTACACTATGTTTAGTATTTGATTTTGTTTCACTCATAAATCATGGCTCTTAGTTACAGTCATTCTGATTTTTGAAACATTTTCTCAAAAGCATACTATAGAGAACTATGTTCTTTGTTTGCTAAAAGATCATTTTTTATAATATATGGAAGCATTTTCTAGAGATTTTAGCACTCTGCTTGGACACAGATCACTTAGATTAGCGAATGCCCTGACAACATGCTCTTGTCTTCACTCAGTAATGAATTATATAATATTTCAGGTGCAGTAAAAGATTCAGGAATATGAGCAATAATAATATAAATAAATAAATATAATAATAAATAAATTGTATTTCTTGTATAATACTACTATAATTACTGAATCTTATTCCAATTTGGAAAATAATTATCTCCTTCCACATTTAGAGAACCTCCAGGACTAAACCTTTCTGTGAATCCCACCATACCTGCCTACTGAGCTCAGCAACCTTTGTATGATATCATTTTCATTTACAGACAGATATCTGATACCTTGCAGAGGAGCACTCAAATATAATTATCTGTAACCTTATTACAGTGTCTTTAGAGGTGGAAACTATTAGCTGCCAAGACTGACTGTGATAGACTGTAAGACAATCAGAAATCTACCTCTCTTGGGTTATTCCTTCTAGTAAGCAATAAAATGGCTCTCTAACCATGGGAAAAAATCTACAGGGCAGCAGATACATCCTTGAACTATAAAATCTGTATATATTGGAAGATCTCTTATGGTATAGTAATTATCAGTAAAACTTTTTGTCATACACATAGCAGTATAGTATTTTGGATCATTTTGCTTTGGTTTTGTTTATCTTGTTCCCTGTAGTTTTCCACTTTCTATTATAAAATCTTCCAGTTTCTGAAAATGCCTCTGCCTATACACTGGCAAGCTGCAATCACCACTTTTTATACAGCCATTTGCATACCCGTATATATATACATGTATACATCTGTGTATATCCATTTTATAATATCATAATGTTTTCAGAGTTGTGTTGCACATCAAAATATAAAAGAAAAAAATATTAATAAAATTAATTATGTGAAATTTCTTTTTAAACTAAAGTATTTTCTAGGTATCATTATTGTGTTTAAATACTCTGAACCTCAGTTATTGTACTTGGATGTTATAAAAATGAAGGCTGCAGAAGAAAGCTTCAATTTTGAATGAAACAGAAAGGTCCTAACCTTAGAGAACTGGAAAGTGGTGTACTTTTACAAGCAGTCTAAAAGTAAATTAGACCAAATGTCATGTATCTAGCATGGGTTCTTGCCAACAAAATAGCCTGGCAGGAGATTAGAGGGATCATCAGTTACCACAGTGACCTGACAGAAGGCTGGTAAGGTGGATTGGCATCAGGGGGGATGTGAAAATCAGTCACAGAGCCACTGACCATCCATGTCAGAGACAAGAGGGCAAGAGGCCAGGCAGGATGACAGCATACTGCCCTGGCCATTATGAGAAGGCAGAGCAGGCTGAATGCAGTGAATATTTCTTTCCAAATTCTCAGATACTTGAAATCAATGTCTGCTCTTTTTTCTCATTTGGAACTTCCTGGATTTGCTGCAGGGAAATATGCAAAAAGGTAAGTCTCTTGTGGTGAAATCCTTCGTGCAAGCATCAAAGAAAATACTCTGAGTTATTTTTGCCCTGAAAAACTTCTGCTGGCACTTTGAAAGTTCTCTCTTTAGATATCAAGATTGAGGAGTGACATGCAACTCTCTCTGCTGGGAGCAGTTTATTCCAACAGTTATGCCAAACTTTGCTGTCCTCTCAAATGTCCTCCTGTATACACAAAAATGGAGGGGGAAAACAGTCATGCTGGGGGATCTCCAGTCTGGTGCCACCAAAAAGAGCAGCAGCTAGAAGGATTACAGTATGGCATGTTCCTCTCAGTGCACAGAAAGGCGTGACAGACAGTAAGCTGTAGTGCCAACTAAAAGCAGTGACAGTGAGCAACAGCCCTGAGATCCTGCCAGAAGGGGATATGTTGTTTAATCAAGTCAGTTTTAGGCTGGTGCATAGCATCATGACTCACAGCACTGCTAAAGAACATGCTTACTGTTCCCTCAGATACTCTACAGCACTTCCAGAGCAATGACAGCAGATTTGTCTCAGGAGCTAGGAAGAAATATCGATGAGATGATCTTCATGTAGGGTGAATAAGTACATTCTCCTGCATCAATGCTAGGTTTTTTAAATGCTAGATTTTCAATCAATCAAGAGAGCTTTACCATATAAAATAGACATTAAACAGCTGCTTTATTAATAGGTGTTTTTACCTAGCCTTTGTAGAGCAGGGAGAGGCATTATCTTAGTTGTTACACCTTTGGTAGTGGCTCTTCTATATCAAAATCTGACCTGCAAGTCAAGACCACTCCTTTTGGGATGTGCAAAAAAAGCACTCTGATAGGACGGGATGAAAGACAAAACTTGGAAATTAAACATTTTATCAAAACCTGCCATCCACTAACCAACACAAAAGCAAGACAAATTAAATGTGAAGTGTCAAGTGACAGTGGGCAGTGGGGGTGAACTGCAAGGAGTCCCCACCTCATTTCAGGTGGTCTGTTGGAGTCTCAAGCACTCTGTTCCTCTCTCAGTAGCCCAGGCTCTGCTCACTTTTTGTCTCCTCTAAAGGTTACAAGCACCATATTGGACAGACATATCCCATTTCACTCTCTGCTTGCTCTCTCACAGAGCGAGCAGCAGCTATAAATAGGTGTTACTGTAAGCCTCACCCCTTGCTCTGTGCTTTGGGTAGTGGGACAGATCCACACCAGAAAACACACAAAAAGAAATTTTATGGGCTTTGTGCTGCTCTTGTGCCAGGTCCAACAGTTGTTAGTTCTACAATTAACATCAGGGACTATGGGATTGAATTAAGTGGGGAAAAAATCCTAAAAACACTCACATGTTTTTCAGAGTGCTAATGTGTTTTTGCTTAAACAGAATTAGTATCTAATTTACCAGTATACATAAGTAAGTATAGTTTCATTGGAGCAGTAATTTTTGATCATTGATTGAAAATTAACTCTATTCTTACTGACTGAAAATCACTGAAATATCAGCTAAGTATTTGAGCACAAAATTCACCAAGTGCACCAGAGTGCATGAGGGGCTCAGGCTTCCAAATTCCCAGATACTCCCAGTTCAGCTGATCACATCGTCTGAGATGGTGTTTACCTTGAAACCTACCAATCTCAGCAGGATTTGGGGATGGAGAATTTTTCTGTGAAAGCCTTGCAACTTAAAGTGGAAACTTCTGTGATGGTGCTCATCCATGTTAAAGTCATGTAAGAGCTTAAACTACTTTTTCAGATCTAATTAAACTTTTTGAGAGAACCACCACTATAGCTATTTATTAAAAACAGTGTACAGATGTTGCACAGGGCTTGTACAAACCTGTGCCTATGAACAAATGAAAAGCTTTTAAGATCACAGAGGAGTGTTTGAAGTTAAAAATTAGCCATGATTATGTACACAATAATCTGTCACTTCTTTTATGCTTCTGTAAAATAAAACACTGTCAAGAAGAAAGTGTCCTGAAGAAACACCAAAACATTACTTTACACTTGCTTAAAATGTACTTCCAAAGCTGCTAAAACTTGATTATTGAAGCATATCTCTTATTTTAAAATATCTATTTGTTGTCATTTTGTATTGACCCAAAAAAGCATGTATACGACACAGAACTGCTTGCAGGGAAAAAAAAGCTTTTTCCAACTTATTTTGCACTGTTAGTAAACCAAATGTTAGGACTTATTTAATATCCTTTTAGGAAAAGTAAGGATGGTGTGCTTGATATTTAATCAGCTCAGAAGCTGCATAGAAATAAAGCAAATTCCATTTGGCAAAAGCCTGTAAAGCACCTAGATTGCATATTATGGAAGTCTAGTGCAGTCTGAATTTTCAGAAGTTTCTAGTTTGCCAAAATCTAGGAGAATGCACAGGCCAATCCACTATGATATATCAAATTTCTTTATTCCAAGAAAGTTTCTTTTAGGTGAGCAGCACTTTGTCAGCAGGTGCAAAACAACTCATTCCTTGCATAATCAAGGTAGCAGAGATGGCTACAATGTTTTATTTGAAATTTTTAAAATATAATCAGCCCAAAGTCTGGTAAAGTTAAGAATAATGACAACAGGATCCTGCAAAGGTACCTTGTACAGTCTCAATACTAAGTAAGGATACAAGGTCTACCTACCACAGCTATGTACATTACCAGAAAGTAAGTAAATATATATTTGATACTTTGGAACTTTAGACTGACAGAAGCTCTAGGGGAAAAGACAAAAAAACGACATGGTTGTCTGTATTTTTTTCTTAAACTTGTGCTAGCTGGCTCTTTTCCACCTCTTAAGAAAGGGCATAAAAGTCAGACCTGTCTCTTTTTTTATCTTCACAAACCGAAAGACTGATTTGATCTGTCAAGAACAAGACACTTAAAAGATTCATATATCAGTCTGACTGCTGGGACTGACCTTGCTCTGCTAAAGCCTCACCAAAGCAAAAGAGTAGATGTAGGATATATGAAAAAAAAGCCCAGGCTAGGTAATTACTAATGTTATTAAACTTACATTGTTTTAGCTTGTGATGTAGAAACTGCTTTTGAATACAAGCCAAAAAGCCACGAAAAACTCCTGTTCTCTCATGTAAGGAGAGGAAATATACTTCTTTATAAAAAGATAACTGAATTTGGATCTTAAACTATCTTTAACAAAGCAACAATTCAGGATGGCAGTTACTGCACATGTGTACTAGAAGCCAAGTGCCATATATTCCTGTTCAGTTTCTTTAACAGCTGAAAGAATTTTTTAAAAAAGGTTCTGATAACAGCTGAATGACATTCCTTCAAACTTCCTTGTTAAGGTAGATAAGGTTTGCAGTCCAAGATAGCCAGGAAGAGCTACTGCAAACAAAGATGTAAGGTATAAAGTAGTATTTAAACTATAACTGTAGCATCCCCTGAGAGTAAATAAATTACCCAGTTACAACAGTAATCACTGCATATTTATATATCAAGTTCCATGTAGATTCAATGAAATATTAATCATCACAACCTTCCTGATGAACAGGTGCCATTATCCTTATTTCAGAGATCAGAACACTGCAACACTTCATGATTTAAATGGCTTGCTTTGCTTCACTCAAGAAACCTGTAGCAGAGCCATGAAATGTGTCTAGATATGAGGACTTCGCATTTTAAACTGTCAGTTCAAAATCTTACACTGTAAATGCAACATGCTTTTGCATTTGATCTTTGTCCAGAGCATCAAACTTAATTTAAACTCCCATTTTGAAGCCTTACCATTTGCATGCTATGTGGCCTGCAGGAAAACACTGTTCACATAGTTGGAGACTTTGTTTGAACATAAGAGGAACATACCTTTCCCACAAATGTCCTTAGCTAAATCATCAACACCTTGTTATTATATCACTTACCACAGTGTGCATGGATCTCAGAAATGGTGTTAAAGTGAAGAGGGAGTGAGGTATGTGGCTTTACATTCTTTAGAGAGATATATTAGCTTGTACTTCCAGCCCGAGGAAGACCACTTTCACACTCCTCTTTGAATGCACTGTGGGTTATGTGGGGCTTGCACTATGAGGAGGAATGTGCTACAGTGAGATCCAAACCCCTGATTTTTATGGTTTTAATTCTGTGTTCCAGTGTAACGGGTACAAAGTTAGTTACTTTTTCCAAATGTGGAAAATAAAAATTGTAGCAAGACATTTTTTTAAAATTCTGAAGTGTTTCTAT
Organism: Cyanistes caeruleus; assembly: GCF_971803275.1. Classification (NCBI taxonomy): domain Eukaryota; kingdom Metazoa; phylum Chordata; class Aves; order Passeriformes; family Paridae; genus Cyanistes; species Cyanistes caeruleus. The sequence goes on along the minus strand of NC_141704.1, from coordinate 52,838,807 downwards.
TGAAAATACCCAAGACTAGTCAAATTATCATGCTCTCTAGACACGCAGAGGGATCATAGTGTGCTGCTTTCTTTTTCTTTCCTGAATAACAATGTGTTCCAGTTTGCCTAGAAATAGGCATATGTAAAAGAAATATTCATCAGTTATCAGACCATGGGATGTTGTGCTTTATTTAGTGACTTTCAGAACAAATATAAGTTTCCAGTCCCAAAGTATCATTGTCTGAATTCTGTTATCATGAAATCATAGAATGGCTTGGTTTGGAAGGGACCTCAAAGCTCCCCCAGTTCCAATCCCCCTGCCATGGGTAGGAACACCTTTCAGTGGACCAGGTTGCTCAGAGCTCCATCCAGCCTGGCCTTGAACACCTCCAGGTATGGGGCATCCACAACTTCTCTGTACAATCTGTGCCTCACCACCCTCACAGAAAAGAATTTTCCCCTAATAAGTAATCTTAACCTACTATCTTTCAGTTTGAAGCCATTGGCCACTTGTCCTGTCACAAGTTGCTCTTGTAAATAGTCTCCCTTCCTTTTTCTTGCAGGCTCCCTTCAGGTGCTGGAAGGCTGCAATTAGGTAACCCCAAAGCCTTCTCTTCTCTGAGTAGCTGTTACTTTTTCTGAGTAGCTGCTTCATTAGGAAAGGGCAAACCTTAAGAGACTGAAAAGCTGAGAACTGAAATGCTGGAGAATATAACACTGGGAAAGTACTTGGAACTCTGGTAGAATTTCCACATTTTTCTAATGGCAATAGTGTAAACATACTTGCCTATATAAGCATGACATACTTTGTCACATCTTTTCTACACCATTTTTTAAAGTGATTGAAAGGGAGACAATGGCATATGTTCATTTTTCCCCTCCTTATCATGAAGCATCCATATAAGAGAGAAAATACTGCCCACATTGTGGCAACAGAAAAGATGAAATGGAATAGCCAAAGAATGCTATATTGAATGGAAGGTAATGATCCCACTCCAACAGCACTTACAGATACCTTGTCCTGGCAATGTTTGCAGAAGGAACCAGTAACAGCAAATAAGCTCAGAAAGTTGCCATACTGAAGATGTTCCTATGCTTTTAATTCACTCCCAATTTTTATGAAAAAAAGAGTAATTCTGGAAATTGTGTCAGAAGCTGATATTGATAGATTTGCACATCATTGAATAAACAGACAAAACCATTTCCTAAATTTTTTCTACATGCAGATGCTGACAACTGATGAGCCAATCTTCACAGGTGATTTTAGAGAACCTGCTTACTACATCCCATTAAAACAGCCCAACTAGAAAAAGTTTTATGCATGACTACATACATACATACATACATACATACATACATACATACAATCACAGGTGAAACCAGACCAGGTCTAGAGACAATAACCTTCTTCCATAGGCCCTTCTTAGCAAGATTCTGAAGAATGGCTGATGGGATTACACAGTATCATAAACAGAAAGGCAGAAATGAGTGTCAGAGAATTTCATCAATTTACATGTCTTTCTCCCTAGTCTGATTTGGGTTTCCTCTAAAAGGAACTGGCAGAAGTGAAGGGTTGCCTAGCTGTAACTCTAAGTAGAAGACAGGTCTAGTTCTGCATACTATTTGTATGAATTTTAAGATTTTTCCTAGATGTGCTCTTTGGAAGAATTCAAACTCTCCAGTATCTTCTCCTGGGTAGAAATTACTTCAATATCAACACTGAGCAAAGTCCTGAACTGCCTCTTGGATCCCTACACTGCAGTGGATGCATGGATGGCTGATGCCATCGGACAATTACTCACTGTCAGTAACTGATGCTTCACCCCTTCCTTCAGGAACAGAGATTTGCTGTTAGATATTTACAACACAGAAATATAAGATGCCTGCCTGCTACAACTCTCTCTTCAAGCTTAGCAGGACCCCTGAGAGGCCTTTGACACTGCCTCTTGCAGGTATCTCTGAGGAAGCTGCACACAATGCTGTTTCTAGGCTCAACAAAACAGCCCTGCTGCTCTCTGGGGGTCCTCTTGCTTAAGATGACAACATTTGTCAGCCACTGAACTTCCTTCTTCCCCATAAAATGAAAGGAAGGGGAAATCCCGACATCCTGCGACTGAACAAAAATAGTGAACTAATTCCAACATGCTCATGAGCACCAAAAGGCTCCTTGTCTGCCTGCCCCACTGTTCTTGTTATCCCCTTTTACGAGATGAAACTATGGGCCCTCTGTGGGCCCTACTGTTTTGAATGAAATTTGTCTACAAGCATAACGCTTTATTGTTATGCACAAAAAATTTCACCATGGCCATACAGAACAAGAACCCGTAACACTGCATGCCCTTTCTGGCTGCCAGTTGCTGGCAGAACAAAACTATTTGCAGTCTTTTCCACAGCTGCAAAGTAGCCTTTGTGTATTCATTTCTCCAGGATGTAATGCTACTCAAAATGCAGAATTCATTTTTAATTTAAATGATTGATCTTTTGAACCATTAATCTGACTGCTGGAATATCCCATCAGTTACCTAAGCGATAAGACAGTATATCCACCATTTCAGGAGCTAATTTTCAGATTGTTTCAATTTATTCTGCACATGCACTGCAAAAGCATGCATGACATTTAAGTGATTTCAAGTGGCATTAAATTTTTTGGCCATAACCTACGGAACTGTGTGCAAGCCAGAGAGGTTGTGATTTATTGGGAGAAAATTTGGGCCAGAAATATTTATTGAAGGCTGGAACATTTCAGTTTGAGAGTGAGATTCCTTGCCTTCCTATTATCCCAAAACTGCAACATTTGGGAATTTAAAGTTCCTGATGTAATGTTCAACACAATGTGGCTTACAAATATCCCATGTGAAAAAACTCCCCTAACATCAGCCTCTTTACTTTCAGATGGATTAATGACATCCAGAAGGATCAATCAATTACCCAACATAATATTAAATATTCATTACTTGTGAACAAAACCTTAGAGACAGAAAATGTTTGAAGAAAAAAATCAGCTAAGGCTTTTCAGCCAATCAGAAAGCGAATAGAAATGAGGGAATGTGTTTGGCATATGGAATTTTCATTCCAACAGAAAATGGTTAAAAAGGCAATGATAAGATTAAGGTGGTTTGACATTAAGATTTTACCAGCTCATATAATTTAAGTAGAAAGAGCCTATGAAAGCTATTTCAATCATGTGCCAATAAGCTTCAAGTCATACATACCACACGTATCTTTTTATTCCTTTGCATTTAAGTACTGCCATTAGTAATAGCTGCATATTGCCCTATGTATAATGTGTGCTGCTGAAACTTTAGCTTGGGGAGGACTCACTGAGTTGAATTCCTGCCAAAACAGAGAAAAGCTTTATAAAGTAGCAAGAAATAGAAAATACAGCTTTGTCTTGTACAGGTACAGGAACCCCTTGCATTTGCAAGGGACTCGGCTATTATGCCTTGATATATTTCCATGTAAGCTCAGCAACAACAATATGCCGTGGGTACTTTCTTGGACTTTCTTGGACTGAATGGTGATTTTATCGCCTCCTTCAGGTTGTTTTTTAGCCACCTATTTTGATAAACACCAGTATCTCAAAAGTTTACAGAATACTTACTGTCTCTTCTCACTCAGATTGGAAGTTTGTTTGAAATTTCAGATTAACCAAAAGGACAGAGAGTTTATAATATTTTTATCACTCTACTTGTAAAACAAAAGTCATCCATTGCTATTTAATAATGTATTTACAGAAACTGCTCCTTCATCCTCATAATGCATCCCTGGCCTCTGCTTGTGCAGTCCAGTCACCTGTGACAATTGATTTTTAAATCTCTTCACTCTAAAAGACTGTCCAGAAATTTCTCAGTTCTTCCAAAAGCAGGCCCCACACAGATGTAAAGGGGCTGAAAGGATGAAATTAGACTTCCAAAGGCTTTTTCTACTGGGTCAATTCAGCAGTTATTGATTTCACTGACCTTTTCAAGAATTTAATAAACTTTACTTCTCCTTCCTAACCCACAATATAATGTGGCATTAAAGTAGCTTTCCTTGAAGAAATATTTCAAATACACTAAACTGACACTAAAAACAAGCAAAAATATCATAAACATGGGTTGAGGTTAAAGCTAAAACCTTGTACAGAGGTTCAAGTACATAACAGTTGCTGTTATCAAGAAGGTCCTCCTTTTTATTTGATACTTCTAAATTAAGGATTAATAATCTGAGTAAAAAATATATCTTAAAGTTGAAATTATACTATGTTTTGGTACTGACATTTGGCATAGTATCATAGCTCAATCCCAGAAGTGCAAAATACAATTCCAACGGTCTAGGGTAATCTAAAACTCACTTTAAGAGGTTCAGCTCAAATGAGGAGTCATCGACCTTGTGAGCATGAACCAGGGGCATGAGGGTGCCTGGGGATGGGTGGATGTGGGGGCCTTTACTCTTGCCATTGACACACAACATGTTTGGCAGAGATGCTGATTTCCAGGTAGCATTGCAGGGTTGAGAACTGGGCTGACATCCCATGCTGCAGGAAGCTGAGGACCTTGTAAGCAAGACAAAACCAGAAAAAATATAACCGAACCCCCTTCGGAAGTCTGCAATGACAGAAGTGTTGAGCAATGCCAGGCTCAGTTTGGGCTAGTGAAATCAATTTCAGCTGAAGCTGAACTGCTTATTGCACCTAGGAGCACACATTTAAATCTATCCTGCTCTGTCTAAAGGTGTCTCTCCTGTGAGGGCCATGCACCCCTTTTGTTGTGTGGCGGTCTTTTTAAATCGCTGAATTATAAGTATGCTTAAATGCTTGAAGGATTTTAGTCCATGATAGTATCTCACTTTTAAAGATGTTGGCCTTAGGCACAACTGTTCAGCTGTACACAGTTTGCAAACACATAAGTGGGTAACAAAAATAATATGTACAAAATAAATATGTAAGAACCTTTTCTGCAAAGCTTCTATGAGCACTAGTTTTTCTAATAGGTTAAAGATAATATTATGGGCAAGCTGAGAGTTCAGAATATCAATAGTTGACATATAGCATCCAAAACATACAGTAAAACTTTACTGTGCTAAAGTTTTAATATGTGTATTGGATGCTATATGAGAATCATTTAAATTCTGATGGTAAAACTGTGAGGGGAAAAGCACTTTTGTTTCACCTGTTTGCCTTTTCCATATTCCTTGTAATTGCAACATTTAGGTACAGGAGATGTGCACAGCTATGATAATGACATGGTGCAAACCTGTGAAAACAAATAAACTAATATTAATGAAAAACTCTTTCAGCACGCTCTGTGGAGCCTTAATAGTGGCAGCAAAAGCTCCTAAACAAGGGTAAACTTTCTTGTCTGATTACTACAATGCTTGGTTACAAGGAGATGAGTTAAGGGGTCTTTTGTCATGTTAGCCTTCATAACATCTACCTCTCCAAGGTTGAGTAAAACTTTTCAGATTTTCCAAAGACAGTTTTGATGCCTTAATTGCTATCTTTTTCTTTTTTTTTTTTTTCTGGGCTAATTAACATCAGTTTGTAAAAATCTCCTGCAAGACATTGTAAAACATCAGTTGTTAAAGAGATTGTGGGCCTTGCTCTTGACAAATGTGAAGTGACATTCTGCCTGTGTCTTTTGTAAGATCATATAAAGGAGCTGGTTTATCTACCAGAAAAAGAAAAAAAATCCCACCAGGAACCAGTGAAAAAGACAATACTCATCATACTGAGTTGCAGGGCTAAGTAAATGGTTCACACGTCTTGCTCACATGAGATGAAAGGGAATTAATCTAAATTCATTTTACATTTGATCACAGACAAGGAATTCTTCAGATCAAAGTGTGCCATAATAATGAAGACTAACTAAATGCAACTAGATCCAAAAACATCTGTCAGGGGCTTGATGTCTAAAAATGGAAATCCTTTATATTAATGTATTATTACATAACCACATGAGAACCGAAAGACTCGTGAAGTCTTATTTTGTTTTTGTGTATTGTGGTTAAGAAAATTCAACTAACAAACCTCCCCAAATGCGTCTAACACATTGAGAGAACAGAGAGTTAGATATAATGATGAGTTTTCAACCTCTGTTCTCTTTGTGTCTGATCAGGCAGAACTTTTAAAAAGGCTAACGGCAGAAATGCTGATGACCTAAATAAAATATATCAGCAGCATAGGAAATGAGTTTGATGGTTGTAATCCAATTTTCAGTGGAGAAGGGTGCACATCACACATCACAAAAACCTTCTCAACAATTAGCACTAATTGGCAACTTTTTTGGCAGTCTCTTTACAGAGGCCAAAAACTGAATGAACATGGAGATTAAACTGTCCTTTTGTTCCTAGAAGTGCTCTGTTTGAACAGCAGCTGAAACTTATTGGTACAGCAATGTGGAAAAAAAATGTGGCATTTCTGACTGTGCTGTGCCCGTTCTGGAGATGATCAGAATTCGTTCTTCATGGCTGTCAAATCAGCTTGTATATGCTAATAGTGTTACAGCAGAAAAGTGGAAAAAAAAAATTAACCTTCTAGGTGGAAATGCTTAAAATGTGTATAATATTTAAATTTCTAGTGAAAAAAAAGCGTGAAAAACTAAGCTGTGCAGAAGTGAACAAAATTGGGCTTGTCTCTTTTGATATGAGAGGCATGTGTGTGCTGAAGTGTTGTTTCATTCCATCACTCCTCTGCATTCACTCATTCACTAATGCAATGCTTTAGTGCAGTAAAGCTGTCTGGATGCTCAGAAAAATTGATGCCTTTTCCAAACTTTATTTAACTTACCAAATTGCAGTCTGAGCTTGATCACACAGCTGGACACACACTGTTCCACAGAGAAGAAGGCATGTTTTGCTGCAGCCAGCCTTGCTCCTGAAAAGCTTTTGGAAGTTGTCAGGCTAAAGAGCAGCTCTTGGCTCAGCAGTAGTTGGGACTTGTACTGGCATAGAAGTGCCCTTTATGTTTCTGGTTGAGTGAAGCTACAGTGCAACAGACACTTTGATCCATTACCCTGCAATCCAGTTTGCAAAGAAAATCAGGGGACAGAGCAAAGTCCCTTTTCTGATAGGTTACCAAATCTGACTCTTGGCTGTAGCTATCTTTACTGTTGCCATTTCCAAGAAACTGCCCTTCTTGTCCACAGCTTCCACTAATCTCTGCAGTTTCTAAGAAATGCATGCAGCTCTGCTTTTGTGACATCAGTTTCAGTTCTGCTAGTATTATTTTGATTTATTCCATAGTCTCCTTTTATTCATGACCTAAAAGAATTTAGATGGTTTGTTGGTGTAAGATAATAGTGCTGATTTCTGGAAACAGGTCTTAGAACTCCCTGAGAACAGCTCATTTTCATGGTGCTTAGTGAACTTCACAGCTGTCATGCCATTCAGTTTTGACAGCTCAGTCTTTCATTCCTCTGACAGATTTAGATTATCTTCTGTTCTCGTCTGAAATTATTCAGCTCTAACAACATATGCAAAGGTGGCAAACACTATCTATGCTTCTACTGCAAGACTTTATTGTCATCAAAAGATACAGAAAAGGTGAGCCAAGAGTATATCACCAGAATTCCTATTTCTTGCTGTCAGTGTTATCATTGTATTTTTGTGGAAGAAAAAACACTTCTGAAAGAGATTTTAAAGCATGGGAGATGACGGTATGGCAGAAGCAATTGATTGTGTCTTGCAAGTCAGATGTACAGCTCTTCTTGAGGTATTCACTTCTCTCAGTGGTTTGATACTCATTTACACACTATGGAGAAATATAAGTAAATATCATTATAGGCCAGAGTCAATGAGATGAGTGCTATTGATAGCACAAGATTATGTATTATTAATGTTTGCCTGTGTCTGAAGGGTTTGATTATGAACCAAAATCTGTGTGAGGGATAGGATAACAGCAGGCTATAACTTGAAAGACAGCAGCTCTCACCGAACAAGACACAGATCTTTTACATGAAGCAAAATGCAACAACCTTTGATCTACCCTGACAACTTTCCTTTTTACTCTTTTATGTTCTGATGTGTCTCTTAATTATTCTGTTTCAAGGCCTTATTTTTTAATCAGAGGTAGTCTTCTTTATTTGTATTTTATACCAAGTCTTTCAAAGAAAAGTGAAAAAGGGCGTACAGCTGACTACAATGAAATGGCAAAATGTGCTACACACAGTAACAAAAGTTTCCATACATTCAACTCTAGTTTGTGTTCAAATACTGATCTGATTCTGCTCAAAGCTGTTGGCATTCAGCACCCCCTTGCTTCATATTTACTATAGGTAATGTAAGTCAGTGCCAACCAGTTCTTCACCCTGAGCACATCTGCTACAGCGAAACAGAGCCAAACTATTAGCAAAGAATGGCATTGCAGATAAGATGCTTGAAACAGTTTCCAAACTTCAAACTCCAAGTATGACTGAAATGCAAGTTATTGAAAGAGGGTGGTTGCATTCCTTAGGGGCTGATTGAGCGAGTTTTTTTTTAAATATATGTTGTTTCAATTAAACACAAATTGTTAACTAAATTCTTTATTGTTCCATGGACGAGTATTACATATACTCAAACTCCAGGCAAGTATGAAAAAATACTTCCACGAACATAGCTTTGCATGCTAACAACAGTTTCCAGAATTCTGGAGGTTTGGGTCATTCCATTTGACAGACTTTACAGTGTATTTTTAATGCCTTCAGATGGTAAAATATCCCATTTATTATTAAAAAATGAGATGAGCTGTTATTTAAAGCAGAATATTTTCTCAAATCAAAATGATCTGGCTTATTAAATTGCCAGATCAGTTAAAAATGTAAGGGCGGAAGAAAAGGATGAATTCCTTTCCCTTTCTTTCAATAATTTTAATTCAAATCACACTAAGACCCACTCTGAACTCTCTGACAGTTAATTAATTCTCCTTATATAATGCACCCATAAGAGAACACAAGGATGAAAAATTCTGTTTTCATGAATTCACCAGGGATTTTGTCTTTTCAGCACGGGCAGGACTTGACCTAAAATATTTACTGGTACAGAGATGATTACATTTTTTTCAGGGAAGTTACACTGAGGAATTATGGCTTTGCACATGCTCCATGTGCATTTGGTTGCCACAATACACAAGCTCCCCACTCCTAGAGGGGTGATCAAGGCCAGCTGTGGAGAGGAGGGTGAGTAGACCCAAGGATGCAGCTCTGACAAGATCACAAAACAAAATAGTCTTCTTTCAGAAATCTCTGTGCCCAACAGTGCCCAAGGAAACAAATCCAAAACAATTGCTGTTTTCACTCAGTGTCTTCAAAACCTGAAGGCAGAAATGTCCTGGTGAATTAAAAGGGATCAGACTGCGTTTTGACACAAAATTAACAAGATCCATCCTGAGGATCACTCTGGAACACACCTGTGACTTATAGCCACCTTCCAGATCAACAGCTTGAGGGAGATTTTGTTTGGCTGGAAATCTCCAGTGTCTACCTCTTGGTGGTCTTCAGGAGAAGCTTTATTGAGACCATCTTGTTGGAGGGCTGACTGAAGAACAATGCCAAGTCTCACAGTTGTTTTCTACTATTCCAACTATCTTCCTTCCAGCTTAACTCTGAGAAATTCCTTCTCCAGTCCTCTTCTCTCTCTCTCCTTCATCTCTTTTATTTCATCCTCAACTACTGGTTCTGCCTCACAGTTTGTTCCCAGACTCCCTTATTCCAGCACACAAGAATCTAAACACTTCCTTCTACCATTCAGGTCCAAAAAAATCCCTATTTCCAATTAATAATCTGTTAATGTATCTATAAATAGGTGATTAGTGGCATTTTTGCCTCCACATTTCTTTGATTTGGCATTTTAAAAACAGTAGCCACGTGACTAAGATGCCAGAATACACAATGTTGCAATTACCAGTGAGCATCCATGGAAAATTTGGTGGTTATTGCCAGCAAAACACAACATTAGTTCCTTATCCTGTAGTATTGCTTTTCCAAAGATATAAAAATAATAACTTTTTCAAATACTGAAATAACATAACATCAGGAAATAATCAGGAAGTGCATTATAAGTGTCACATCTCTGCCTAATATTCAATTTATATTTTCTGCAATAGCAAGCATGCTTTCAAATAAGTAATAGTAACAGTAACAGAGTCCAAATAAATCAAGGAAATTCTGTACAATGTACCGAACTTGATTTTCATTCTGGGCTCCAAGCTTCTAGCTAGCTCCTATGCTTTTTCAGTTCATGAAGGTTTTACCCTCAATATGTTTCACATTACCATCTAAGCTTGCATTGAAAGTAAAAAATGAGAACTAATTCATAGTGAACTCAGAGACACCACACAATATAAACATCAGAATCAACTTTTATTCGACTGAATAAAAGCACTCTGTAGAGTCAGATGGCAAGTCAGATAGAAGAGAATTTCAATTTCCTGAAATTGTTTAGGCTGACTCTCTATTTCATGGGATAAAATCTCAACTGGCATCTGTTAGTCACAAAAATAAAAATTGTGCTCTTCTGTTGGTGACTTGGGCCAAGGTAAGGAGCATTTTGGGTCATGCACTCATAGTTCTTTCTGGTCTCCATAAGCCTCCACTGTATCTTAATTAATTGTCCTTTTTTTTTGTTTTTCCCCAGCATGATCCATAATTGTTAAATACATCATACTGGTTTTGGCCACTCTACCATCCTGAACCTCCCTACCTACAGAGTGTCAGGGTTAGCCACAAGACTGGGAGTCTTTGAGTGACTTGAAGAGAGGGAACATGGAAGCCTGGAGTTTTAAGTTCTTTCTTTTCCTAATGCAGAAGAAAAATAAAAGATGATCACTTTGAAAAGTGCCTCCAGATCTCCGTCAGCATTTTTACATTCTTGTGGTTCATTATTCTGCAGGTGATACCCTGATGTTCTACAGCAATCTGTATTTCTTTCATCAGCTTGGAAGCTACTCCACAATCCCTCTAGGAAGAAGAAGAGGAAGAAGAAAATCCACTTTCACTTATATGTCCACCACAAACACAAGGTCCTTCTAGTTGTGGGGAGAAGAGGGGTCATATCATGCTTTGGATCTCTATTATGGCAACTGAGGAGAACAAAGGAAAGTCCATAGAGTTCTCCTTGGGTAGGATCCTCTCCTGTGTGTGAATATAAGTGTTTCAAGTCCAGCTTCTTCTGGCACACCTTTAGTCAGGCTCTAAATCCCCATTATCTCATATCTTAGGAGGATACACTGGGGTACATTTTGGCTTTATCTTGGCATCTCTCTACCCCCTCTAAGAAAGGTCTTTTCTAGACTTTTCTTAAGTCTTTTAAATCCTGGCAACCACATTTTTTCTTGGCCTTTTTCTTTTTCTTGCCAGTGTTGACAACTTGCCTCTAGCCAAGCAGCTCCCACCATGAGCGATGGTATTTTCCTTAGTCTGCAGGTCAGTCTCTGATCTCAGTCATGATTCTGCGAAGTCAAAAAACCCCCACTAGTTTAATGAAGGTTAAAGTCCACCCCATCATCTTCTTATACTGTTCTTCCAGAGCTTATATTTAGCTATTCTGACTCCACTTCTTCAAAGTGAGACTTCTCTCAACTTCCAAGAGAGTTGTCTACCAATACATTGGAGGCATGGCCTCTTCATTTATATTTGAAGGAAAGAGAGAAACATTTATTCATATAATTTGACCATATTTTAGCTTTGATGGAATTTAAAACTGAATATTTTTTAAAAGTTTGTAAAGCAGTAAGATCTGTGTATCAGAATAAACAGCATTCAGAAAAAAATCAGACAGAATTTAGTCTGTTCAGTATTTACCTACCCAGGTATTTTTTTTTACAGAACATTTATGGAGATACTGTTGTGTTCTATGGCATGAGCACCTCAAAAATAGATCTGACATAATAACTCCTGTTGCAGAAATATTTGACAGTCTCAAATGCTTGCTTGTGACACTGAAAATTTTGCTGAGTCAAGTTGATTCAATCACTGGGAGTGTTCAGAAATAATTTTTAACATTGTGTTATAATTTATATTATAGCAATTATGGCATTGTATTTTAATTTATACTTTTGCCCTGAAAATCTGACTTCGTACACCTTCAGCCTGTATTCAAGTTTGCAGCCTGCCTTTATCTGCTGTTTCTTCCAGACAGTAATTCAGAGAATGCAATTGTCTGACTGTGCTATAGCCAACTCATTAATAGATTTCATGCCTACAGGAACCTGAATTTACTCAGGTATGATGAGAAAAAAGACTGAAGAGATGTAAAAACATGGTAAGGACAAGAAACTCCTTAATTTATGTAAAAATCACTTTTTCAAAAAGTCCTTTTGCAGTACAACAAAGCTGTTGCTTTTATTTTTAATAATTTTATATTATAAATAAATATTTATATTATAATTTGTGTTAATATTAAGAAATATTAAATTCATAATAACTGTAGAGATTAAAATAGATGATTCCAGTCATAGATGAAATTAATTCTGATACAAAGTATCTTGTTCTCTAGATGATAATAGAATAAATAAAAAATCTATCCATGCCCATAGCTAGATTTGTCTACCAACCTCATTTAAAGTCTAAATACTTTGTCCTTCAGAGAAGGATTTATACACCGTGCTGCCCTTAATTTTTTAAATACTTCCTAAATATAAGAATAGGTTTTTATCAATTTACTAATGGTCTCCTCTATTACTTTCCTTTTTTTTTTTTTTTTTCATAGATACATTTTAAGATGAAAGACCCCTCACTTGGAGATCTTACAGTTAATGGATGTGATTTATCACTTTACTGCAAAGTCAGATCATCCCTCCAAGCAGGGTCTGGAGAACAGCTGATTTCATGTTCTCTTACAGTAATAGAATCTGACATATACTGAATAGGACTTTTAATAGTCACATGGGAGGTATTTCAGGTGCTTACCATTGGCAAAATAATAAAGCCCACTGGTGAAATCTGCAACCCTACTGGAAAACCCCACTTTTGATAAATGGAATCAAAAAGCCTGCTATGCTTGTTGCCTTTTTTGCCTTTTTTGGCTCCTTTCTTTTTAAAATCTCGCCTTGTTGCCCGATAAAGTTGCTCTGAGGGCTTGCCTTCCAGCTGATGGTGTTCTTTACAGCTCCAGCTGCAGTTTTGTGGCAGTGTTTCAACATTGTAGGGGATAAAAAGAGTCCTCTGATTCAAGCATGTGGAAAGGACATACACAATGTAAACCCACAACGTATCTACTGCACACCAAAGGGGGTTGCCACATGATAGCAGCAGTCTGCCAAATCCTCTGAACTTTTGGCATCTAATAATAGGGACACCGCAATAAAAGAAAACCAAGGAAGGAAATTATTAGGGAGCTGGGAAAAGTGACTTATGTCACTTTTTTCGGGGCAATCTCTTTATCCCACTTCATTAATGCAATGATGATTGGATTGATAGAGGCTTAGCTCAGAGTACATCTGTCGGACAATAGCTGCTCTTTATTTATCTCAGTTCTGTGTATCAAAGAGTATAAAGAGAAGTTAACACTCTTTCTACACTCCAGCCTCTCACCCCAGTCCCAGAGCCTGGAATTTTCTTTCCCACTGTTTTGCTTCAATTAGAAAGGATATGCTCAAGTGTTGCCTTTGTTCCCACTTCACAGGGATGCTCTCTAGGACGTGCAGTAACCTCCAGCAAGAAAGATAAATTGAGCATAGTAACCCTCAGGGCACTATTGATCCCAAAAGGAAAATATGGGAAAAGCACACATGAAAATCTTTTATGAGTAGTATTTTTAAAAAATGTGAAGAAAAAAAGCTTATATTCAACTATGAGTATATATAACTAGCAGAGTGAGAATTGATTCATAAATGTTTATCTACTAACTGCATATTAGATTGTTTTCCTAGTATAACTAACAGAAATTGTCAGACTTGGGTTTATTTTTTTAAATTTTATAATTTTTTTCAAAAAAAATATACCTCTTAGGACAATGAAAGTAACACCACAAAGTAAGGTTTGAACAAACCTCATGTCTTTATGACACTAATCCCAAAATAGCACAGAAAATTGTTATTACTGGCACTGACTCAACTGACCTTGCTGAATTCTGCTTTTAGTTTATATGGCTGCATATCCCATGAATTCCAGGGGAGTCATCTGACTTTTCTGACTTTTTTAAATTTGAAAATTGTTACATGGAAAGCTGCTGATGTTAATGGAATCAGCTCAGACTTATTTAAGTGCTGGCAGAGTGTGCTCTTATAAATAAAAGGTTTTCATCATGCTGCATGAAATTGATCTCTGAATACCTCAGAACACATGCTTTGATCTCCTTTATTCATTTGTATTTTTATTTTTCATGTCTTCTCTCTGAAAAGCCTTTCAAAACATTTACACATTATTTCTTATGTCCTGCTCTCCCTTTAGCTCATTCTCTTTGTTCCTTTCTTTTCCATGTTGCTCCACTCCTGAACATTAGTGTTAATTTCTTTCTCCATACTCTCTTTCTCCAGTTCTATCTTGTTGTTTTTTCACTTTTTAAGAAATCTTCTTCCACATTGCTAGGTGAAATTATTTTCCCAGAGCTCTTCTTTTGTCAAAATGACTGTTTCTGCATCAGCAGAAATCGTCACGAGCAAGCATTTCCTGCTGGACCAGAATTACCATTCCACAGCATTTTATTTTCTGAGAGTGAAGCTTTAGGAAAGAAAGGACAATGTCTGTCGTTGAGAGGAAGGTATACTATCTATAAAACCAACCTACCACACTAACCAATCTCCCTGCATGTTCTCACACACTAATTCTACCAGGACTGGCCTAGACCAGTTAATTCTATAATGGAGACAAACAGCAGAAGTGTTTGAACTTCAGAGACTTCACTCTCTTAATTGTCTAGAAATATTTTGAGTTATGCCTTATGCTCTCTCCTAGATGAGAGACAGTCAGATGGAATCAATTTATATGATTTATCCATTTATGAATGGTGTCAAAGAAAACTGATTAAATGTAGTATTCCACTGGTTCTCCATTAGGAAAAATGTAGATAGCAATAGGCATATCACCAGGCAGTTGTGAAATATTTATAAATCACCAGAGAGGATAGAAAATAAAACTATTTTGACAAGTACTTGGGAGAAATTAAATTCATTCCAGGACTGGAGATTGGAAACTGACTCAGGTTAATGGAAAAAATTATCCACTAACAGCTGTACAAAACCACCAGAAAGGGGCTCAATATATATGTTATCTTATGGCACATGAACAAGACCTTAGAAAAGTAGAGATTTGTAAATATTTTGCCACAAACAAAGCTCTGCCAAAATGAAAATAATTACTCAATTATTTTGGTTACCCATCAGTGCTGGTTGTGCATTTTAAGAGAGTTGGACATGGATTACCTATGGCAAGAGAAAGCTCATTTCAGCCAAGTAATTCTCTTACATTTCCAGTAATTGCATCCTGGAAATCAAAAATCTATTTGCAGCAACCATTCTCCAATGATGTACTTGGTGTTAAGTCAACTTTCTGACTTCAGAAAACCAAAGGGACACAAATTTTACTGATGAACTTCTACAGTTCCCAGAGGTTCAGAATGTAAAATTTTCAGCACAAGGATTGTTATCTGGAGCATTGTGATCTTTCCTGGTACCCTTAAACAATACTACAAGTGTCTTTGCGGTGCATCATATTCAAAAACATTATTTCCATTAAAGTCTGTGGCCATGGGTTATTATTTATATTTTTTGAGAAGTAAGAACCCTGCTGGAATCAGTGTTTCCCCTCCACCCTCCAGCCATGGTAGGCACCACAAACTCACATGATAAAGCATTCATTTTTTGCCAATACAGTCCTATTTGAAAAGAAAAAGCAAAGAATAGAAAGACTCTAACATAATTTTTACCAATAGCAGCAGAGAGATTTAAAGTAGGAATCTTCACCAAAAGGTGTTTTTTAAGAGGCCAATGCTAAGTAGGACCTTGTCAACTTGGAGTTCCTCCATAGGGAATATAGGCTGTAGATAAATAAGTACTGTCACAAGGCAACTCATCTGATCTATTCTAACTGTCTGTGTAATGAGAAAATGAATCTGTACCTATAAAGAGTGTCCAGTTCAGATTAGCATCCTGACAGTGACTCACTCAGATTTAAAAGTCAATCTTTTGATCTCTGTTTGGACCGATTACTCTTGTCACTGGTCACTTGACAAGGCTGTACAGCACATCTAAATCAGAACCACAAACTGAAAACAAATTTCTGATGTGTCATGCCCAAGGCTCAACTGTGAGGGCAAACTCCAAATGGTAATTTCTAAAGATAAATTATATTCCCTGGGCTAGAAAATGTGAATATCTAAATAGGCAAGGATCAGGAATTGCTTCCTGATTTATATCTTTCTGTTTGAGAAAGCTCTTTTCCTTTTGTCAGGCTGGCATGTGCATTTCTTCTTTTGTGCCAAGCAAGGATTTTCAGAGTTCAGAACATAAATGAAAGGTCACAGAAGTATAGTTTGCTTGCAGTAAATCTTCAAAGGAAAGAGGCTGCTAATCACCACAGATGAAGTCTAGCATAGCAGAAAAGCTTGAAACAGCTTCTTCAGAGAATGTTTTAACAATCAGACCCTTCTGGGGAGGGGGAAGGAAAGTAAGCACACAATTGCAACCTTTATCTAATAATCACTACCAGCAGCTGCAATACCACTTTTTCTCACAGGCATGATATATCAAGAGTTAAAGGCAGTATCAGAGGAAAAGAACATTAATATTACTCAAAACTGAGCTGGTTCTTTGATTTCCAATATTTTTCACTTGTTGAAATAATAAATTGTTATTTTTTTATCCTTCCTTTTAAGATAGAGATTTTGGGGGGTAGTTCTTTAGATTTGGGTTGGGGTTTTTGCGAGGGGTGGGGCTTGTGGTTTTTTGGTTGGTTGGTTGGCTTGGTTTGGTTTGTTTCATATCTGGAACATTTACAAAAAGACTTAAACATAGAGATATCTCAAAAGGCTTGAAGGCCAGGCAACCTCCCACTCCCAATTGTTTGGGAAGCAGGATGCAAGACATACATCAAAGCTTCTGTGGATGAATGTGGTAACTGTTACCCTGCACTCTACACGCTAAGAGAGACCTAGATCCAAAAAGGAATTTGGGCACTGAACTATGTGAAAACTTCTCAGCTGCTAATTTTGCCATGATAGGATTCAGCATCTGTTTCCCAGAGTGCAACTCAGGGTGGTGAGTCTGACCCTTGGTCCTCAGAGACAATGCAGAGCAACATCAACACCTGCAAAATGGTGCCTGTCTCTATCCCACTACTGCCTGTCTTCCTGGCCCTTGGCCCTGGCTGCACAATGGACACTCCAGAGACACCACTCTGGTGCTTCTGATGCTTAAAGTACAGAAGGGGAGAGAGCATTTTTATGAGAATTTAAAAAAAAATAAAGCCACAAGGAGGAGGTTCATGGACTTTTATATGGCATCTAGATGCAGAATCTTAAAAATGATGGGTTACAGCCTTTCAAGGAGGATATTTAAAAAATTAGTTTCATTTCTGCTGAAAAACAGAAAAAAATATTTGGGATTTAACGATTTTTCTGCTATTGTATATTGTTTTACCGTATTAATATTTTATTTTAATGCTGATTAGTAAATGTTATCGCAATAAAGTAATATATAGCTTGAAACATAGTAAAAGTAAATTATGATGTTTTACTGTTGGCAACAGCTGACTTCTTCCGGAATGGATAACTGAGAAGAAGTTGTAAATACCAACTGGTTATTTTTTTTACTGGTTAGAAAGAAACTAATTATTTTTTATAACAACAATGAAAGCTGAAAGCCTATATGGAAGGCAGGAAAAGGAAGTAGAACTCCTTTCTTCTTAGATATTTAGATCTGCAGTCAATAACAACAGCTAATTTTTGTTTTCTGGATGAATCAAAGCCAACCAAAGACAATTCACTCTGCTCAGACTAGACTGAAATAAGAAAAGGTCATAGAAGAATAACAAAGATCTTCAAAGTTGTTGAGCAACTTTCCTATGGGAAACAACTAGACAGACAAAAACTTTCAGACTGGATATGACCAAAGAATGATATGGATATGGACTACAAAACTTTAAGAGGCCTGGATAAGGTGAATAGGGAATGACTGTTTGTTGCTTTTTCTCATACAGAACTATGAAGCCTCAAATGAGAGAGAGAGGCCCGCAGCAAACAAGGAGTTCATTCTTCCCACTGCTCACAGCTCTGTGGAGCTGGAAAACTTGGTGCCCCAAGATGCTGCTGCTGATAAAAGTCTCCAACCTCTCCAGGGAAAGTGAACAGAGAAAACATATCTCAATTGAGGCAAATGAAGAAAAAGGTGTCCTTGAAAAGAGACACCCTGATCCACAAACTGGTGGCAAGCAGGAAAATATTCTGGGGAGTTACACTGCATTCCTAGCCTGTTTCTAATATCCTTGCTACTGTTGGAGGTAGGCTATGGGGCTAGATGAACCTGGGGTCTAATTTGTCATGGTTTCAATGTTTTTGTGAATGAAAGCTATACATAGTTCTTGGCAATAGGAACAGAATCTACAGCTCCTTTACTGTCCTATCAATGTTCTAGATGCCAAGTGTGGAGCCTTGGTCACTCTTCCTGGCCTTAAATGTATGCTGAATTATTGTCCTGACCTCTTCAGTAAGCAAAGATGATTGATGAGTGATTATCTTTAACCACCCAATGCCTCATATGGAAAAGGCAGATTTTAAAAAGTATTTTGCTCATGTCAGATCTTTTTCAGTGTCTTTCTAACCAGAGTGCAAGACAAATGCAAAATTCTAGATGACATTTTTCCTAAATTGGAGAGAACTTTTAGGGGTGTTTCAGAAACTGATTTAATAGAACCAATAGATCTTCTAAGGTTTAATATGCCAAAGTCACAATGTACTAAAAAGTGAGTTTGCAAGCAGCAGGAAATGTAGTTCCCTTAAGATCATTTGATATAATTTCATCGTGAATATTTGCAGTCACTAACATAATCAGTCACAGCACAGAAAACATAGATGTTCTAATTTTGCTTATTACCATAATGACTGAAAACATTCTTCCATTGATTTTGGCATCTTGAGTCTTGAATATGCTGGCCATGGAAAAATGCATTAATGGTGGTCATTTAAGAAAATTTTCATAAGGTTTCTGATACAATTATGAAATATTTTTATCAAAAAAATCTGCATGACCAGTTTCTGGTACACTGATTTCTCTTCTGATATAATTTTCCCATAATATTTTACTAAAATTAAAAATCCAAAGAAAAGTTTAAAAAAGCAATAAATCCTTGAGACTTTAGAGTGAGAGCTGCAGAAAAAAATAAATTTGAAAGTTGCTACATATAGAAAAAAACTAACTCCAGCAAATTCACCCAAAGTCGTTCTGTCTTCACCTCACCTGGGAAGAGCAATGGTCACCAGTTTTCAGTGGTTATGGCAGCATGGCTACATGGGCAGCACCTTTCACCATTTTGCTACAAGCTGGGTATTTCTCACCTAAACTACATGGCAGCATATCTCATGCAGCATTCCTGCCATAGCATGAAGAATGGGAAGAAGATAGAGCACACTGCCATGTGGAAGGCCTGGAAAACAAAAAGCAATCACAGGTACGATTCAGGCAAACACCTGCAGCAGGAGTTAAGGGCACTCTTTGGTATCACAGGCTGATCATGTTCCCAGGTGCTTGCCCTTCTCCTCTACGTAGCAAAATAAAGATTTTGCAAATTAGAGGTGCTGATTAGGGACAACCTCATAGTCTCTCAAAAGACATTACACAAATAATCTGTAGGGTTTAAGCTATAGGAATATATAAATATTCTTAAAATTTATTGTCCTCTTTCATACGTTTTGGTGAGGAAGGCCACTGTGTGCTTCCAGAGTAGATAAAAAACTGTTTTCTGAAAGCATGAAACTCTCTCATTTCAGCATTCTTAATCTGCTTACATTTACAGACCAAGGATTTGAGGACAATTAAAAGAAAAAATAATGATACAAAAACAATGTAAGGAAAGAGACACAGAGGATTATTAATCAACTTTCTGAAATTTGTGAGAGAGGAAATTCATTCAAAGGGAGGGTTTTGGAGATGAAAAAAATGTTCAAAGTCTGCAGTGACTTCAAGATTACTGTCATGAGAGCAAATCAAGACAAGCTAAGAGCAATCCTCTCAATCAGAGATAAAGATCAAGCATAACTTTCTTCCCCAGTGCAGACATCAGTTGTAATGGAGGAGACCATACAGCATCTGAGCTACAAAAATGGGTAGGTTTTGTGAGGTTTTATAGATACAAAAAATACATTAATCTTGACATCATGAAGGTAAGCTGACTGAAATTCTCTCTACTTCTGCAGAATTAGAATGCATTTCCCCAGCTTCAGATTTAGAAATCCTTTTTCTCTGCAGCTGCCTGCAATATTTGCTCATGATCTCTGCTACCTCATAGTTTTGGAAATCTTTCCAAGATTTCCATGGTTTTAAAATAATTCTATTTTTATTTTCTATTCTATTTCTGCTGGAGTACTTTATGCTTGCAAATCTTTCAGCTGTTCTTTGCACCCCTAATTAAATCCAAAACTGCTACAAGAAATTGCCTCACAAGCAGGTCACGTTCTGCACAAACATCGCAGCTCCGTGGGTGGTTGTTTGAAGTACATACTTGCTATATCTTGCAATCTAGAAATCTCATTCCATGTCCTCAGCAGCACTGTAATATCCCTCTATCTATCTATCTATCATTTCAGCAGTATCAGTCTTTCGCTATGTATTCTTACTATACATTTTTACTGCCATTTCTGGTTTGAGTATCTTCTCTAGGAACCTTTGTACTTTACAGTGCAAAATCTCAGATGAATATGTAATCTTTCAAAGCCAGATACTAGAAATCAAATTCTTGATTATCAAATTCTTGATAAAAGGGCATAATCAACTTTGCTGTACTCAAGTTCTCAGACTACTGAGTTAATACAAATTTCCCTGATGGGTGCTGGGATGACTTCCTAACAGTTTCTCAAACATGTTGCCTGGATAATGGTGATACTAAAGCCAAAGCTGAAGGCTGACTTTAGCTACAAAGCTGGACCTTTTATCAACTACCTACTGCAGCACTGGCAGGAAGACTGGGTCAAAAGAGCTCCTGTTGAAGTGAGGCTTTGTTTTGGGCTTAGCCAGGCTGAAGTGTGCTGATGCTTTGGCAGGATGCCCTGATGCCCTGATAATGGATTGTCAGGCACTGGAAGCCCAATGTTTAAAAATAATTATTCCAATAATGCAACACCATGGCCATTGTCATAAAATTAAGAAGGGTTTTGTGCTAGTAAAAAAGTTGTAATATGTGATTTCTATTATCTTGCTTTAAGTTTACATGAGAATAGAACTTACTAGCCTTTAACCTACGCCTACTCCCTCCACAAAGGAATGGGTTTGCATTAAGTAAATGCCAAAGAAAACTGACTTCTAACATCTTTCTGAACAGATAATGATTTATTTTTTATTCCTAAGTTTACTCTCTACATTTTCTTTTGCTTCCTTTTGTCTCTTTTTAATCCTCTCAGATTATAAACCAGTCCATTCCCATCATTGCAGCTATCCAAGTCATCAAACCAGTGACCTGCCCTTAGTCTGGTAGTTCCCATCCCCTTGCTTCATTTCCCACACTGTCCATAATATATTTTGTTTGAAATTAAATAGTCCCTGAGTGAAATTCATAAGCAATCTTTTTAGCAGGTATCCTCTCTTCCAGAGGAATACCTTGTCATCTAACTGTGCTCACTCTTGTTGCCATGTAGTACGTCAATGAGTTGTGAATTCTTTATCAGCAGAGTGGCACTGTTTCACAAATAAATAGAGGATAAATCCACCCCACAGCAATCAGGAGAGGGGAATTCTGGATCATAATGCTCTCAAGCTGAGGACAAATACATCAAGTCAGTTCTTTGTCTTCTGCAAGTATGTTAAGGAAAGAAATGGCTGATCCATGAGTTTTAAAGAAGCCATGTAAGAATCATGACCGAAGAAGTTACACAGAACGTAGACAACAAATTCCAGCTCAGCACATGTCACCCTACAGCCCCAAATCAGGTACCAAAGTACCAAAGGACATGGATCTTCTAAATACCTCTAGTTTTGCATCCCAGGGGCTTCATTTTGAGGTACTTGATTGTCCTCAGGCAGGCATATGGTGCTCCAAAGGCTCACTCAGGTACAACTTCTCTATGTTGTATAGTCCCACACTGCTCATTATCATTTGTAATAATCTTAATAATTAAAAATTGAAAATAGTATCAATGTTTTATCAGATTAATTAATGGCTATCCATCACATAAGAAATACTTTACATTAACAAAGTAAGTTGTCAAACACCAGCCAGTCTTCACTTCTGAGTCACCTCCATTAAGATGCACACTTTTTGAATCAGGGACTTGTTCAGTCAGCCATTATTTCCTTCTCCTTCACAAAGTTGTAGTGTTATCTGCTGATCTAGCTGCACACAAACCAGAGAACTGACAACATGTTCATTGACCATCAGGCTGGTATTGCGTATTTTGTCTGCCTTTTCTCTCCTTTTTCTTTCTTTTCACTGGCAGTTACTGTTAGCTTTCCTGTGCAAAATTATCACCTTAGGCAAATCAGGGAGTCTGTGGCTTCAGCAGTTCTTAATGATAAACAGACTGAAGTTTCATGTTGATTCTATATCCCATCTTGTCCTGACTGTTCAGAGAACAGGGTTTTTTGTTTTTGTTTTTGTTTTTGTTTTTTGTTTTGTTTTGGTTTTTTTAGCTTTGTTGTTTGTTTGCTTGGAGGCTTACCTCCAAAACACAGAAAAAAATGCCAGACACTAAAAGATATTCAGGAGAGCTGCCAAAGGTCACAGCCGTAATGCTCAGGAACATGCATCTGCTAAGTCCCAGTGAAAATCCTGCTGTTCATCCTTTGTGTTTCTCACAGAAAGGGATGGGTCTCAAAGCCTCCACCAGGGCAACCTGACACCCTGCTGCAGTCTGGGTGCTGCACCCTTATGTCTGCCTTACAGTGATTCAACCATTTGAAATTATTCCTTTCTGGATATTTCAGAAAATCGTTTTGAAAGAAAGGTGCCATAGCCCCCAGAAACAAGATACCAGTGCTATTGCTGATTTAAATGCAAACCATTGTGTTGTCAATGCCTATAATTACCTGCTTTATTACTTTGAGTTTTGGCCTTCCCTTTCTGTTTGTAGGAATATCTTTGATCTGAGTTAATACCTTCATTTGGAGATTTAGACAGCTGTAGTATACATACAAGGGATGGCATTGTTTCCATAATGATGGAAGTTTCCTCACCTGCTGTTTCATTTTATCTGTAATTTAGTTAAATCAGGAGTTCTTATTCTCTTGATCACCTTCTGCTTGACAAAGACACAGTTTGGATCAAAAGGGCAAGGGCAGTGTGTTTTTACCTTCAGAACTCTGCATTTAGCTCCCATTGCTTCTGTCACTTTCATTCAATTCTCTCTCACAATTTAAAGTACATCTAAATAGATATTGCAGGTGGTTATAAAATTACGGAACAATGGAATCACACAGAAATTTCAGCATATTTTATGGATTTTGTGCTCAAATTGGCAGCAAATGAAATTACCAGCTTACAACTGCATGTTTCTTTGTCTGACATACTTATTATATACATTCAGAAAAATTAAACTGTGACCTAAGGGCCACATCATAACAGTCAGCTCCATCACCTTTTGTGAACAAATGTAATACTTAACACTTACATCGTGGTTAGATCAGGTTCTCAGAGTATTTTTGAATAACAAATGCTTGCTCAATCAAAATGAATTACTCCTTTGGGAATACTGCTGAAAAGAGATCATATACTCAAAAGAGTTGCACTGTTTAGATGCCTCAGGATGTTTTATTCATAAGTTAAGATACTGTGACTAACATTTCTTATTCAGAAAATCTCAAGATCAAGCATTAAGAGTTAGAATAATGCCACCAAATGCCACTGTGACAATATGTTAGGAAATAACTTGAGTAATACTCTGTTCCCATGAATCTGTAGTCTCACCCAAGGGATAGAACAGCCACCGACATCAGACAGGCAGCTGTGGAAAGCATCCTTTGACATTTAGCATTCCGTGCACAGCTCCAGGCTCCATTGCAAGAGTTAAAACCCTGCTCTGAAGAGATGTTTTAATCTCCTTATGAGCATTTCATTATATTAGAGTACCATACATGACTCACAAACAGTAAATATTTTTTCTCAAACACTCTAGAAAATGAAAGAATCATTTATCTCCAAAAGGGGGGGGAGGAGGGGGGAACAGAAATTAAAGGAAATGTTCCCCATTTAATTTTGGTGAAAAATCTGATCATTACCATTGCATTTTCAAAAAAAGGAAATTCAGTGTATTGTTACTTTAAATTTCAGTTCATGGCTCACACTTTGCAGAAGATAGGGTCTCTTTCTTTCCTTAAAGCTCTTCTTAAAAGTGAGGACACATTTGTAAAAAATCTGTGGGTAAATGCCTTGACAAATTTCCTACACAGGAATTTTATACTGGAGGCAAGGACAGAATCTAGTCCCACAGAACTCAGCTGCTGCAATTCCACATTTTACAATTCCGTATTCAACTGTCTGAAACAAAAGACCATTTTTCCTTTCTCTATGGATCCCTCCATCATAAGAACGGATCACAACACAAAGCCTCTTTCACTACACAATTCTTAAGTCTTCCTCAGAACTCTATCCATCCTTCACATTTCCTGTGGGAAAATAATTAATAAAGGGCTGAATAATAACATAAACACAGAAGAAGATTGAATTGAGGGGATCTCAGTTTCAGTATCTTTCTTCTTGCTACCATCATATTCTTTTATGCCCTTTCTAGCCTGCAATTTCTGAGGGGTTTAAGAAAAGCAGGCATAGACCCCAAAAATTCTTTACCACAGAATTGCAAATTATGTCCACACATAATCTCCCTACGTACATAGGAGGAATAAGAGCAGGCTGAAGGCAGGGAAAGCCACGCCTGGACTGCCCACATTATTTACTGTGGACTCTATTGTAGCTTGGCTGAGAACACTAAAACTGCTTAGAAAAAGCCAGCCTCAGGGTATCTGCTAGTGGATGGGGCTGTAAATGTGCTTGGATCAGAATATCCTGACCCTCATGAACTGAGTAAAAGAAAGCTTGGCTCTACTCTAAAGCATCTAGAACATCCAATCCTTCTTTTCTTTTGGGAGGTCTCTGCAGTCAGCTTCATGTACAGCTTTCTGGCAGGCTTGATTTTCATAAGCAGTTCTGAAATATCAGGAATGCCTCAGCTTTTAGAGGGAAATATTCATTATTTTGTCTATTGCCATTCCTACTATTTTGCCCTAGAAAACCACCATTTATCCATTTAATTTTATCATATCTAAACCCTCATAAAATAGTCCTTTGCACATTTCCCACTAAAATATACCAGAATAATCTAGTAAATCTGGTACATCTATTAAATTCTGTTTATTTGTGTATACCAAGAGATACAAAAGAAACTTCTGTGGAATAAAGTTGTATGATGTAGTAATTATGAACCCTGAAAAGAAGCTTATTCATTTCAGGAGTCTATTAATATAGATTTGTTTTTATTTCAACTTTGAAAGACTCTGTTTTTATACATAATTAAAACATTAAAAGGAAAAAAAAACTGCAGTAAATTATGCCCACATTCTGATTCTTATTAGTACTGTTGTGCAAATTGTTACACTCCAGTAGAATGATGTCTGTAGCTGAGATAAGCAGCTCCACATGAATGTAGGTATCCAACACAGAGATCTTGCCACAAAGAGCTAACAAAGAACCCTGGAAAAGTCCTTCTGCCCCAGATGTTCTGGGTAACCAGAGACAGGTCAGAGATATCCTCTGAAGGGTGCATATACATGTGTGCCTGTATGTACAGCCTCTCCTGGAATCTGATTTGTATGAATTGTATCAATCTGATGTTCTAGGAATAAGGAATGCGTATCGATTTATTTTATAGCAAGCATGTGTCAACGTGCTCTTTAAAACACACAACATCAGGAATGTGACACTATTTTCACAGTTTCTCCTCCATATATATGTCTCTGGAAAGCAGCAGTTCTTTTGACTCAACACCTTGTTTCAGTGCATTCTGTGCCTACACCAGTCACTCTGATAACCTTTGTGGTTAGACTCTGTGGCATGTGCCCTTCCCACACACATACTTTTTGTGAATTTGTCTGTCTGGATCTGATTTTACCTTAACATTCCTTCACAGCCACATGATGGTCTTTCAAGAAGAACCTCGGCACAATATGCTATTTTATTCTTAACTCAATTGTTAAAAATATAACAGGCTGGAAATCTCCTAATGCCTAAAAGCAATTTAAATCCTAGAATCAAATTTCTTGTGATGTTCTTACCTTGGAGGGACAATTATGCTGATAACAAACTGAATTATGAATTGCTCTACCTGCAAAAATTTCTGTCTGAAAACAGGGGTGTTAGAAGGCACAGAAAATTGTTCATATATTACAATGAAGAACATAAAAGAGGCTAGTAAACACCAGTGACAGCTGAAGTTCCAACAGTAGAAATGCTAATTAGTTCTTTTAAAGTATCATTTCTCAGAACTGTAACATTGGAAGAAAATGATGGTAAAAAGCAAACACTGCATGTGACAAAGCAAAGACCTTTGATACAGTATTTTTACAATTATTTCCTGATGTTAGATTAAGAGATCACAGCATAAAACATAAGTTGTACCACATAGTAAGGGATTTACCTTCTACATCTGCATTGCTTTAGTATGTGGAGCAGGAGGAAGAAGTTTCAAGGATGAAGTTTTCTCATTCACCTGATTCTCATTTTTCAATTCATTAAACTTTTTTAGATTCTGAACAGAGCACCATTTTTTTACTGTATTTTAGGAATAGCACTTCATCTGTTTGCTCAACTAAGCCTCAAAAGCACTAAAGACAAACCTGTCCTTTGAAGATAACAAATCACTTCACAGTTCCTGAACAGATTCAGCATCAAAAAGGTCCTCAGAGGAAAAAGTATCAGCTGTAGGCCAGCTGCTTTGCCAAAGACAATATACCAGTCTTATGCAAACTTACTTTTCTTCTGTTTGCTAAGGTCCTTGTTGCGTAAATTCAAGTCAAACAAGCTCTTGGTGCAACTGGGTCTCTTCTTGCTCTGATGCTCTTGAGCCCATATTGGAGCACTCTAAAGCATTGAAGGGCTGAGCTCAATCAAAAAATGAGGCAGTGACTTTATGAACCTATGTTTCTACAGTCAAACTGGACCTCTGTCCTGCAGTTTTACTTTACAGAGCTCTTTCTCTACCAGAAAGATGGGAAACAAATGGCAGTACAGCTATGCAAAGCTGAATGACAGTCCCCAGGGCAGGGACAGGCAGGAATGAGCACTGAAGGACCATGGCAGGTCCTATGAATGGGATGGTTAATATTAAAAGGTCATAGTTCTGGCTTACTGGAGCACAGGTTATTTGCTGCATAGGATGGTTCTTAGCATCAGAGAGAAGAATGGCTTCAAATAAAAGGCGAAACTAAGAAGTCAGGATAAAATAAAAGAGTAAAATAAAAATGCATGGTGTGGAGAGAAGGGGGAAGGTTGATATGATTTCCTATTTACTGATTAAAAAATACTAAAAAGCTGATATAAATTAATAGCAGAATATACCCTTTGGCTTCTTTTGAAAACAAGGATCATAAAAAAAAAATCTTAGAGCCAGTATGAATACTGTAATAATACTGAGTCTGCACTTGCTGTGAGATAGACCCAAATCATGCTTTTTCTCCATTAGATTGTCTTTTATTTTAAACTGTCCTTTAATCACCTTGTTCCTTGACAGCCCACACCCCAGTGTACTATATATTCCCTGAAGTATCTCAGCTGGCTCCTGCCAGTCAAGCTGACAAGGATCTCCACCCAGCTTTTAACAGAACTGCTATTTCAGAAACTGATTTGTTTCCTTCCTTCAAGCAAATGCAACAGTGGGTGAGTACAAGTCACACTCTGAATGGATACACTGAAAATATGCTGAAAAATATTGAGTGAAATGGGGCAATGACAATTTACAGAGATACAGTTTCTTATCTTTTACTGACTTTCTCTTCCTGTATTATTAATTTCCCTGTATCATTCTTTTTACGAGCACTGTTTCCTTTTCAGATCATCTCTCTCTCCATTCCTGCCTTTCTCAACCACTCCACAGAGTATCAATCTTATCAATAACTCCTTCTCATACAGCAGTCATCCCATCCTCCAAAATCATCTCTCCTTCACACTTCTCTTAAAATAGTTGTTGAAAGCATCCAGCCCAACGGTTTCTTTTTATCTGGAAAATTTAATTTTGCATCCCAAGATGTACGTCCCTAGCTTTGCTTTGAGAATCTCTCGGACTATGGGAGAGGTAGAAGACTCTCAATCTCTAAGCAATAGATATAATTAGATGGAGTATATTGTTTTTTCCTCTTGGGAAAAACAAATAGAGAAGAGTTCATCCACAGTAACATTATATCATAAATCATTCTGGGACAATAAGCAACTGATGGGCTGCTTGAGGCATTACTAAAATGTCTGAGTGTGCGTTTATGTGAAAATGTAGTGAAACAGAAAACTACTCTTTGCCTTGGACATGCTGGTAGGAGATAAGTACTATCTGTATCAGGTGTCTAGCAAAGATTCGGGGCTTATGGACAGGGTGAGATGGTGAACTCTACCCTGTAGTTTTTCAGGATTAAGTAACACAGTTTAATAATTTGTCAATCATTTAGCTAAAAAGCATTACTTGCAAGGTGTAAAAGAAAGTGGCTTTACAGAAGAAAAGTGTTGGGATTAATTATATAGCAGGGTTGCAGCATGTATCATAAATTATGCATGTTGAAACTTGAGTTTTATGAAGGAGAAAATCTTTTGTCTGTCAGGCAACCATGCCATGGCCAGAGCCTGTTCCACTGCCAGAGATAGGGCGGCACAGGGGGCGCTGGGCCAGGCCCAGCCCCAGGCAGAACTCCATGGGCAGGAAAGGGGGAATCTGGCACAGGGAGTGTCAGGACTAATCAGGGTTGCAGGCCTTCAGGACCCAGGGAAGTTCAGTGCTGAATCTGAAGCGCATTCTGACTCCTAGAAGAAAGACTTCATGTCTCCTTCCAGAAACTTCTTTCCTGCAGAAAAAAAACCCCATGCCTTTTTTGCTGCCTTTGTGGGATAGCTGTCATCCGAGCTACGTAGCCTAGGGAAGATGCTAGATGACCTGACCAAACTGCCTGGCTTAACACAGCATCTGATGTATCCACTGGCAGGTTAGGGTGAAGGTAGGTATTGCCTTCCCTAGTCATTTCAACATGTGCTGAGGGTGGATGGAAGGTGTTCCCCTTGTTCCAAGGAGCAACTTCATGTGTTTTGGCAAGTTTTATCAGACCTTTAGGAGAAAAATTAGGATTGAATAAAATATATCCTTAACTATGTGCCGTTCTAGGTCACCCATCTCAAAAGTGTATCCTAAAAACCAGTAAAAGCTAACAGAAGGACAACGAACACTGTAAGTATGAAATAGCCTCCATAGGAGCAGAGACTGCATGGCTGCACACTTGTGCTAAGCACCTCATCTAGGAGATATATTTGGGAAGAATATCCAGATGTACTCATATACATACAGCTGGATAGCAAGGGGATAGATAGGGATGAACTCCTTTGAATTGAAATGTATTTGAATTGAAGTGTAGGAGCCAAGGATGATCAAATGAAGTCAGAAGGAAGCAGTTTTAAGTTAAGTACAGGAACATTCTGGAAGACAGAATCAATTTTTTAAATCAGTTATTTATAAAGGTCATTAAAAACCTTATTGTTCTAAGCAGGAAGAACTTTAATATACACTGAAAATACATTTAAACTGCTGTAATATAAAAGACTGACTTCTACCAAATAGAATAAAGTAGCTTCAGATGGTGTGAACATCTGACTTCATTGATTCTGCCTTCCTTGCAAAGACAACATTCCCAGACCATGTCTACATGAGAAAGCTTTATGGTGTGACAGAAACAGATGAACATACTGGAGCATTGAAACATACTCAAAAGAACATACCCATGTGTAGGATTTGAGACTCTCCAAATGTGGACATTAATATGCTTGGCCTGCAGATGGAACCCACTTTCTAATTTCCTCCAGAAGGAATCTAGACCTGAATCAATGTGCTGCAAGACCCAACCTCAGAATGAAAGAAAGTGTTAATAGTTTCTCAGCTTGTTTCCTTGAGTACCCATTGCAGGCAAAAGTTCTGCAAGAGAAAGGAAAGGAGTTTTGTCTTCATCAGCAGGGTGTAGGAGGTCAAACTACCAGCTGTCAGGAACTGCCACAAAGTGAGGAGTTAATGGAGTTTTAATGAGTGAGCTGGGCCAATAATCACACATCTACCTATCTTCTGAACTGCCTTCATGATAGGAATGTAATTTTAAGCTGTCTCCCTCCGAAAGATCTGAAAATCTGTACATTCTCATTGAGGATCATACTAGTTGTCAAATTTGTAGGGAATTAAAAGTCACAGGATTTCACAGATTAAGAATTTGCATTCTCCCATTCAAATTCCCAATTATCTATCATCTGTGCTGAAAAAAAAAAATCAACTGGTCACTGAACTTAAAACCCCTTTTTGTTAAGAACAGAATCAGGAACCCCTCTTCATTAGTACTAGCAAATTGCTTTAAGGATTATCAGAAAAGGATGGTACCAATAGAAGTGCTTACTAAAATGAGAGATGACTAACACATGAATCTTTTCCCTAAATTCAGATCAGTGCATAATGATAATCTTCTTTCCTAAATGCAGGGATGCAGATGTTTTGCTTATATAGATTATACTTAAGAAGCTGAGTATTGCAGTCATACAAAACTCCCTAAATTCAGCTTTTCATGTACACAACCCTGCAAAATAGCTGCTAGGATTAAGAGAATGAATTACAAATAAATAAAATTAAGTAAAAAGGATGTTTATCATATAAACACTCTAACAGCTAACCTGAATTCCCTGGTAGAACATTTCTACTCCAGGAATTTAACCTATGGGCACACATAATTAGCTCTTTCACCTTTAAGTTGCTGAAAGAATGATTTGCTTAAGAAGATTAGGTTTTTTAGTGTTCAATAGAAGTACTGACAAATGATCCTAAAATGATTATAGGGGAACTCTTTCAACACCATCTTCTGATCCTTTATTTTGAAATAGTGTGCCTTTCAGTCAAAAACCTTTAAAGCTGACCTTTTGTGTTTTTCCAAATCAATGCTCAACTTTTAATACAAATCGTGTATGCCATCAGATGGTTTTCAAGGTTCTTTTCATCCACATGGATGATGACCACAATAGTCTCCTTAAATAGAAGTTTAGTGCTAGTTTATTTCTTCTGCTCATTGTAACTGCGTGCAGCTTCCTGTCTGCACTGGAGCACTTTACCATGCCCATACTGATGAGACAACTCTTTTTGAACTGTGCTGTACCAAAATTACTTCAGTTAAAAATAATTTTCTAAAATGGGGGATTTTTAAGGGCAGGTAGAAGACAGAAGAAGTGATACTGAAAAGCAAAGACAGAAGAAAGTTGACTCAGTTGGGTCATGGCAGGGAAATTGATTTTTTTCTATAATTTTGCCTGTATAACATAAATGTGAGATGTGGAGTAAGCACTGTAATAGAATAAGCATTGTAAGACACCTGCAGGGGCTTTGTAGCTATTGTGTGCATTACAGTCTAATTCCTCATATAAAAGCTAAGGATCAAATTTTGAATTACTGACACAGACTTGCAGAGTAACACTCTTTTTTAAGGTATAGAATTATCTGGATCTTTCGTTGCTGCACAGTTTTATACATACATTGAAATGTGAGCTTTATTTCTATTTTTCCTATTCCTATCATTCTCAAGCTTGGGAAATTTATCATATTCAGCTGCTAGATTCATCTGAAAAATGATGCAATCATTTTATCAACTGATGCAAAAAACAGAAATCAATTTATATCATTAATTCCTGCTCAATAAAAATGAGTAGACCTTCCTACTTTAAGTTATGCTGCCATCTGCAGGCAACCCAGGTTGGAAGAGGTCTCTGGTCCCTAGTTTAACTGCCTCCACAAAACAAGGATAGTAATAAAGACAATAAAAAGGGAAAAAGTATGTGCTGATCAATGCAATTGCTCACCACCCTCAGTTTGATGCCAGACCTCCCTTCCCAAATCCAGATCAGCTCCTTTTCCAAGTGACTCCCTTCAGTTTATATACCTGTTTATATACTTGGTGGTGGTGTGGAATATACCTTTGGTCAGTGCTGCACTCCCAGCTGAATCTTGAAATCACCAGCATTAACTTAATTTTAGGCATTCACCAAATGTCTGATAAAGCAACCAACAACTTGTCACTGCTGACTCAGGACTTTAACATTTTAACATTAAGTACCTGAACACAGCGAAACACAATATATTAAGGAAACCTCAGTACAACAACTTTTTAGTTAGAAACTTTTAGGCTGTAAACTTGTAACGTTATTGCTTGAATAGCATTTATTACAAAACATTTATAAAATTACTATGAATTACAAGATACATTTTTTTGCTGCACATACTTTTCCAGGGCTTTTTGTAAGCCAGATGTCTACGCAAACAGGAAATTCATGCTGGCTGCCCATGGTTTCTTTAAGTTATATTAGACCAGCCTGGTGTAAGAGTTTTACTCCAATTAATTCAATCCATTTAGAGTTTGGAATGATTTTGAAATATTCCAAAGTATTTTGGCAATATTTTTTTTCCTTATCTGTATGAATCAAAATCTACAAATTTTACCTGTTCATGTTAATGAACATGTTAACATGTTAAACCTGTTATTCTCCCTTATGTTCTTGGCATTACATGTAAAATACCAACTTTGTACAATATTCCTGCAATCTTTCATTAAGTGGAATCTTAAAAATCACATTTCATTATTTCTCTCAGACAGACTGTTGCATAACATGAAGGATCAAGGTCAAATGATATATGAAGAGAGAGTTTTAAATCATTCAGATGGTTGTCCTCAGTTTTGATCTCTTTTTCACTACTTTCCAAAAAATATGAGAGATTCTGAACATTTTTCAAAATGAGTCTGTAGCATCCAGGTATATTCAGCTGCAACGGAGACACTCTGAATTTGCACAACTCCAGCTCATCCTT
Source organism: Cyanistes caeruleus (assembly GCF_971803275.1). Taxonomy (NCBI): domain Eukaryota; kingdom Metazoa; phylum Chordata; class Aves; order Passeriformes; family Paridae; genus Cyanistes; species Cyanistes caeruleus. The sequence continues at coordinate 52,805,670 of NC_141704.1, read as the reverse complement.
AGAAAGCCTTTCATGGTACCATTGTCCAACTTTATTACTGGGGTACTTGATACTATGTCCCACCATTGGAAGAACCACCTTCAAAGAAAAAAACAAATATATTTGAGGTAATGCTCAGCCATTCCCCTTTAAATAAATGTGATCATCTAAAATGTGTTTAAACCTTTCGTTCTGGGGCCTGAAATAGTGAACCAGCAGATTCTCTTGTGAAATGAAGCTGTGCATGGCAGGTATATTGAATGTAATTAAAGCAGAAAAAATAATCAATGTACCAGGATTCGTAAAACAAAGCAGTACACAGCAGTAAAGATATTCAGCTGCCATATAGTCAGTTGCCATGCAAGACTTCACAACTGCACTCTGAAACCTTCAAAAATTAGAATGTCAACTGCTTTTGAAAGTTTTTCCCAGTAGACTGAAATCTTTCCCAAATTATTCTGCTTCAGGATAAATATTGCCATACTTCAAATAACACTGTACTTATTTCCACTACAAAGTAAATTTGTTATGAGAGTGGAAATTAGCTTACATGTATTTTCTTTGATGAGCATTCTGGCAGGGATGGAGACTGCACCAGTTAAATTAATCACATTACTTAAAACAAAACATTTTAATCAAATAAAAAGATCAACAACTCAGCATTTTTCATACAGACTTACTTGGTATATAGAGTATTTGTTAGCTGATTCTTCTGAAGCAGTGACTACATGAACCTGACAAGACATTCAAGAAGAAAAAAACACCAACCTTTTAAAAAGTAAAAACATATGTTTTCTTTTAGGAATTATGCACTGTACTCACAAACTTGCAAAGAATATTAAGGTTATTTGACTACTGCAGGGGCAATACACTCATGTATGAAAAAAATCTTAAGATATGCTTACTTTAAATTAATCAGTGGTGATGGCATTACCACTACTATTCTTTGAATCTGAAGTTAACAAAGTCAATGCCATCTTTTGCTTTATCAGCAAATATAAAAAGACAAAGAAAAATGTTTTATATTAAGAAGGAATATATCTACATAAAACTCAGTAACTCAATACTAAATTTAATACATCTCCTTTTAATTTTATTTTACCTAATTATTTCATTAACATTCACTCTAAAAAATATTGGTAAAGAAAAATCTCAGTTGAAACACGAGCTACTCCATAGGGACTGGAGGTAACCTTTCAAATGCTCTTGCCCTCAAATTTGTAAGAGGTTCATCCAAAAGAAATTAATTACATTCTGCCTCTGCACACACCTATTTATTCTCCAGTAAAATACTGCACAGTTTATGATTGATCTGATCAGGAGAAAGATAGACATATAAAGATATCCAGCTGCAAACACTGCCAAGTCCACCACTAAACCCTTATAACATACCTCCAGGGATGGTGTCTCAACCACTTCTCTGTGCAGCCTGTTCCAGTGCTTGATAACCCTTTTTGTGAAGAATATTTTCTAATACACAATCTAAATTTTTCTGGCACAACTTGAGGCTATTTCTTCTTGTCCTATCACTTGCTACTTGGCAACTGTCTTCACAATAAGGTATGCTAACCCTAAAAGAAGAGAGCACTTCAGAATGAACTTCAGCATGTCAGAATCTGGGACCAGAAACTTCACTGCCAGATTCTACTCACTGGCTGACCTATGGCTTCATGCATAGCTCCCAGGCTGAGCTATGGGCAAGCAGAAGCACCCCCTTGCCCTTTACTACCTTACCAAGAAGACTGCTGCATTTTTTGAACAGCTGCTACCAGTTTAGACCCAGCACCAGTGAAATTGTGCTAAACATGTTTTGCCTCTGTAGCTGCAATGGGATTATCAGCTCAGCCTGAGGCCACCTTTCACACTGAACTCATGGTGAGCATTGTATTTAGAAAAACCTGATGTGGAGAGCAAGACTCGTATCTGCACTGATCGGTAATATGGGTACACTCAAGAGTCTACTCTGAAACTCTTACCCAGTCAGATCCTAAGAATAACATTATATACCATGGAGACTAAATTTTCACATGTATCATTTCCAACCTTCTGTTCCTTCCTCTCACTTGAACAAAATGAACAGCCAAAACAGATTAAAGCTTGTAGGTCTATTTATGGTGAAACAAAAAAAAATAAAAAATCATATATCATGTGTTTTAACTTTGTCACAAATATTAAATATTTTAATGAATGAACCAAAATAAAGGCATTTGAGTATGTCTGCTTATGGATTCAAGTGCATTAAGTTGTTTGGGGTTTTTTTGTTGTTGCTGTTTTTCTTTTTACAAGAACTACTTTACAAGAAGACTCACCTTGTCATTCAGGGAAATGCTTTCATCATTTTCTTCCGAGAAGACAAGATCACCCTCAACCACTTTTGAGCCATAAGCCTTCAGCCTATATGATGCTGCTTCATTCCAAATTTTACTGCAATAAGCATGGACATAGAATATGCGCAACGAGTGAGGAATGTTGAGCCATCCTTTGGTACAACCTTCCTGATTTACACCGTAGCGATTTAAAGCTCGTAGCAACATCTTCTCTCTTACTTTAAATTCTGGCAGCATCACAAGCGTGCCCTTTGCATCTTCTGATATAAACAAAAATAACCATGTCAGTAATCCCTGATTATTCAAGTATTACCTGACATTTAAAAAGATAAAATAATCAAATAGGGAAAAAAGCTATCATGTCTCCATGCTTTGATTATCTCCTTTCCTTCAACGTGTCATGTTAGACAAATTTCATCTTGTGTGCCTATCAACACACACCCATGATTTTTTTCTGTTTCATGCACTAGAAGTTAAACTAGCTATCATTCAGTTGTTTGGCCTAGTTTGAACAATTTTTTTTTTTAGAAACTTCCTTTATACTCCAAAGGGTTTTTTTTGAACCAGGTAAATGAAAGTAAAAACCAAGCTATAAAAGAATATTAAATCTCTACTTCTCATCATTTCAGAAGATGTATTTCACAGCAGGTAAGAACCATGTCTTTATTTTAAAGGCAAAAATTACACTGGCCTCAGGGAAGTCTGACCCTTAACCAAGATGAAAATGCATTTAATCAGATTTTTACTACATTATATAAATGCTGTATGTTTAAAATTTTATGGGTTTTTTCTTTTCATATTAGAAGTGATTACCTGATGAAGCCTTTTGCACAGACTTCTATGTCTGCTTTCAGGAAAAGGCAAGCAGCTGCTTTCAGGGTTCACATTAATGTTTTTCCATGCATCATACAGCCATGTACAGAACAGAATCATTCATCTTATATTTTTTTGTGAAACCAAACATACTTTTGTCTTTTAAAGCTATATATCATAATTGGTATGTCAATCTAAAGTGATAAGAAGGCTAACAGATGTGGAATATCTGAAAAGAAAAATACATTTGAAGTTGAGAGCAACTTCAAATTGGTGAGAAAGCTCAGCTGAATGATAAAAGCAATAAATATGGCAAACAGAGCACTCTACTTGGCACACTACTGCGTTTGACCTATTTTGCTGATTTTAGTTCAAGAAAGAAAGAAAGTAGGTGTGTTAAGTTCTGAGTATGTGTTGAGTGCTGCATTCCTGAATACTCCCTCACTAGGGAGAAGTTCATTATCCAAAAGTAGACAAATTGAAGTAGGCCAGAACTCCTCAGATAAATCTTAGTCTCTTGTATTATGATACACAATGTTTGCTTCTCTATTTCCTCACACCTGTAGTACATTCATTTTCCGCTATTTTGCACATTTAGGGACCCATCCTCATACAATTTTTAAATGTGCAACTCTATTGAGTTTCACAGAATCAAATATAAGTGGCATAAAGCAGAGGAAAATAAAAAGTATCTCCCCGTGCAGCAACACCTTATTACCTCACAATATTGACTCTACATAAATATATGGACAATTTAAGTGGACATACCAGTTTGAAGAAAGTATCTTTTTGCATTGTTTACAGGATCATCAGTATCTTCGGGTGTGAAAAATAACTTCACAGCTTCCACCTTAAAAGTACAATTTATTTTGTTTTCAGTTAAAAACGGCTATTTCTCAGCTAAACAGGTTATCATGCATCTGATTCTGCCTTAACATACTCTGCAAGCTCTCAAAATTAAATCAGTTCTTTAGAGTCAAAATCAAATTTGCCCTTACACAGAAGATCCCTTGAATCACAGAACAATGTATTGTGTCCCTTCTCAGATTAAAAAGAGGTTTTAGTCATTCAGAAAATTTCAAAGCTCTGTAAGAAACCAATCACTTTCTTAGTCATCCAGCTCAAACTTCTCCACCTGAAATTGTCATCATTCTATCCTGAACAGGAAGGCTCCTTCCTTCCATCCTGCATGCTTCATACAAAATTTAGACTGAGACTTTCCAGAATTTAGTATGACACTTTCCACAGTGTCATACAAAGAGACAACTATTTTTTATTTTGTTTTTTAATACTAATCTGTATTAGGTTAGATGACACTGTGACAAGGAAAACACTACAGTAATCTCTGCTACTTGCAATATATGAACAGCTGCTCAGTTCGCTAGCACTTCTACCAACCCGTGACACCTGGCTCTTGTCCTCTGTGTTGGACTGTGCAAGCACACACTGGCACATTTTTAATATGAATAGTAGTTCCTACCTATTTTAAATTAAAGTAACTAAGTCAAGACTAAGGATTTAAATCATTACTCCTCAGGGACTGGCATCTGGTCCAACTGCTATCTGATGTCAGATACATCAACAGCAACTTTCATGGCCTGCCCTCAAATCTTGAATCTTGTATTTGAAAGATAAGTTTTCCTGATTTTTCTCATAATCAAAACAAGATTAGAAGAAAAGTATACTCAAGTATCTTTTTGACTTTGTAGTGTCTGATTAGTGTTTTACCTGTGCCAAACACCGTATCACATACACTGAAAAGTACATTACTCTTATCTTATTAATTATTACTTAATAATCTCAGAACTGAGAGCTTGGGAAAGTAGTCAAGGAATAATGGAAAGCAGCAACCTCTTCTATACAGCAGATAAATTACCACAGTATTGAAAAAGCAAATCCTTTCTTATGAGCTTATGTGACATTCTTAAGAATAAATAGACCCCCAGCAGGATAAAGAAGCTACAGTTCAGAGGCAATCAGGACCATGAATAAACACTGTATGAAGACTGCCTCTTTTCAGTGTTCAAACCCTGTATGGAATGCAACCACTTTCCTGCCAACTGGCATGATGATAATCTGAATCACATTCCAATCACAGACAGAACTATCACTCCAGATCTATTTAAAGCCTCACTTGCTGTTTAAAAAAAGGTTTTAGTTTCAGTATGAATATCTTCATGCTTATGTTGTTATCAAAAATGATCTAGCAATTGCTCCAGCACACAGATGAATTCATCTCACAAATGAAATTATTCACTCAGAAGGTCAACTCCAGTGCTAGATATTGCAACAGTAATATGAAATTCTCTTGACAGTAAATACTCATATTAGAAAATGGAAATACCATTTTTTCATTCAGTAAAGCCAATCCTATTTGATCTGTCTGAACAATTTGTCCTTGCCCAAATCGCTGAGGTCCATAGTAATTCACAAAACCTTTTATCTAGAATGAGAAAGAATAAACACATTACATGCATGAAAGTACTGCACATGATGAATAAAACCAGGCATACAACACACAATATACATCTGTATTTACATCCAAAATGCATAAAACCAGAATCAGAAGTTACGTGAAACAAAAGAAATACTGATATATCATTGCAAAATTCTGGCACTAAAAAGATGTCTAAAAAGACTATCAAGTTCTACCATTGTCTTCACATCATTAGAAAGATCCCAGGTAAATGAAACAAAATTATTTCTATATAGTTAATTATCATAATTACAATTACAGGTCAAGACAAAGTAATTAAGCTTTTTAAATGTGTCAGATTATGGAATCTCTACTCAAGCAAATGCAGCACAGCTAATGAACTGGACATTTTTTCTTGAAAACACTAATCTTTTTCACATGAGATAATTTCTGTTATTATTGGAATATAAAGGTCAAAGGCAAACACTTCTTCAAATTGGGATTTTAAATCTGATGAGTTCAAGGTCACATGTGAGAAGTAAAATCACAGTCATATGACCTAAGGAGAACACCTTTTTCCACAAAACAGTAAGTATACATGGAGCAGACAAAAAAAATCATATACTTGTTTTGCAAATGATTATTAAGTTCAAATTTTATAATCTTGCTTGGGACACCTATAGGTCCCATACACAATTTTGCTATCACAGAAGATGAAAAATGCATATTTTGGATTAATACATATCCTGTTTTGTCATTCATCTTCTGACCAGTAAGGTAAATCTAATAAAGCAAGACACACAATCATAGGAATTTGTGTTTATTTTCCAAACAGCAAAATAAAACAAATAAGATGGAATGAAGAAAGCATTATAGTACCAGCTGAATGCTTTCCTCAATAATAAAATTAATTTCCAAAGTACATGTAATGTACTTTGCTTTTTCACACTGGATAGTTTTCATACAAGATTTTATTCCTGGATTAATCTTCTTAAAGCATTTTGTATTATAGTCATTATTTTGAAAGATAGGACAAGAAAATAAATACTGTAAAAAACATCTACTGGTTTTCCCTTCCATTATTTTCCTTTATTTTTCTTAATGGTTTATGAATGTCTGATAATCAGTTTCCTTCAGGGATTACAGAAAACAGAATCAAAATCCACTGCATTTCAGGGGAATCCTTCTTGGAGATGGACATTCCACATATATTCATACCATTAAAGTTTTTCATTCAAGCCAATCATGCATGTTCCTCACATAACCAAAAAAGGCAACCAGCTGTCATGTGCACTGAGCATATGTGTGTATATACACATATCACATACACATTATATGGGTGTGTAAGTACATTGTTTCCCCCTTCATCTGCCACAGTGAGACCCATCACTTTGGGTGCAGCAATCTCTCTTATATTCATATTCATTTGTTACTGAATTCCCCTTGTCTTTTGCTGCCCCACGCTGGGGTCTCCAGTCTGTAACACAGAATCAATTCACTTGTAGTCCATTCTGGGAAGGTAATTTTACTCCTGATTCCCTAAAAAATGCAGGAAGGACAGAAAATGCAAAAAGCACCTAACTTGGAAAATATTGCCATTATTGTGCTATTTCAGGCATTTTCCTTAAAAGTATTTTTTATAACAGCAAATAACTCATTATCAGCAACCATGAGCCTTTCTTACCTCAACACTTTCCATTGCTTCAGATATTCTCTCCTTCAGATCTGTAGAAGAGTCATGACTGTGGTGTTGGAGATCTCTCACAACTATGTCAAAGTGATTGCCCTTCAGCTGACCAAGTCTGAGGTGCTGGCATGCTGGACGGATGTTGTATATTTTCATACCCTTTTTTTCCATTTTGTTTCCAATTTCCTTCAAGCTGAAAAAATAATTAGGAAAAATTATAAACCATCCTCTACTAAAGCTATACAACTCCTAATGAATGTCTTTTTCACCTTTGCACTGATGCTAAAAATACTTAAAATAAATAAATAAATAAAATGGGTTGTAAAACAATTATTATGAGAAAACCAAATCAAATGCAGAGATAGAAGTCTTAAAATTTAGTTATAATCCAGAAATACTTTATAAATATTTGCATCATTGGCATTTTTATTATATTGACAGATGCTGGAATAAAACAATTGATCAAACTTTCTCAGAGTAACTGCACTGAATTTTTAATTTTTTAACATGAAAAACTAGTCATTTTCTTACTCTTCACTCCTCAAAACCTGTTTTTCATTAAAGACAAAGGCAAAGAAAAGGTAATGTGCTGTAGCAGACTCCAAAACACAATTGCTCTTTCTCAGTCAGCTTTAACATAAACAATTCAACGTGCTGATTCTTTGGGTGTGCTCACACATGCTAGTAATTGGAAACACAGCTGACAGTTCAAATATTTATCCTTTAAAATATCCACTCAATCTCTTGTTCTTTTGTGCAAGTAACAGCCATTCAAATCAAAGGAAAATTTCAGCATAAGAGCTTGAATTCTAAGCAGTATTTTAACAACTTCATAAACTCTTTATTTATAAAAAATATTTATTTATCCTGCTGTGTGGATGTGTTTACCTATTTTTCTTCATAATTTAAACACTAACGTGAAGTTTTGCTAATTATCTCTTGGACAACTGGCCTCCAGTTTCCAGTGGAGTTTTACCATTGACTGGAGTGGTAAGTTGGTTATTTCCTAAAGCCACAAAAGATTAAAGCAATTTCCACTGTGCTCTATACAGCCAAGGGGAAGACACATCAAGAACATTTCAAGAGATCGTACCGTTTTGATACTTATTAATACCAAAACCTAGGTGCTGAACTGCTTGTACCCAGATTCCAAGTACCTCTCAGGAGTCACCTTCTTCACAACCATAGGCTGCAAAGTGATAGCCTTCTTATCTTTGATGCCAGTGTAACTGAAGTCTGAAGGAAGAACATCAAGTTCAGCTGCCAACAAGCTGATTGCTTCTAGCGTTTCTAGGTTTTCTTTCTGAAGGGTGAAAGCTGAAACAATCATCTCAGAGTTATTAGGAACTCGCCTTTATGTTTCAGTGCTCTGCCATGGCAGATAGGCAGGTTCTTCTTTCCCTCAAACCGTAATAGCCTGTAAACTGTAAAGAAACTGAAAACTAAAGCAAATGGGACTTTTGCAGCACAGAAGGAAAAAAATAAAAACATTACACAAAACTCAGACCAACCAAAAAACCACGATGCCCTTAAAAATATTACCTCGTAAAATGCAACAGACATTCATGGATGTATTGCAAGAAACATTCTCTGTATAAGAAACTGCTTTAAAGAATGAGATCATAAGTTAAATTTAACCTTACTAACTTGTTCAATATCTACATGCACCTCCTAAACTCCCACAATTACTTTCAAGGGAAAGCTATCAGCCTGGGAAAGCCAGAGTTAGTTAGTGGCTACAATCAAAAGAACCATAACCACTACCAGTGAGCAGTTTATGTCAAATCGCTGCAGTAACTTGATTCCTCCATTTCACTCTCCAGGAATGTAACAGCACTGCACTGATAATGATTTATTTCAACATAAACAATGGGTCAACCAGGCCTATGTGTCATATAAGACTGATCCTCAGTTTCAGTCTTTCTACAGAACACCATAATACCGGCCATTTTCACTAAAAATTAGGTATTTACCTGTATAAACATCTTGCTTCTCCTGAAAACCACCAGCAGACCTTTTTCTGGACCAATTTTTTTCTCGAAACCGTACCATTATTGACATACTTGGCTGATCATTGACATCTGTCACAGTGAAAGATTTTGTTTCTAAAAGCTTTCCAAACTTTCTGTTGATAAAGTGGTGAACTATTTTTCTGTGCTCTTTGTTTCCATCAGGCTCAAAGGAAAATGTAGAATTTTCTATTTTTGCATCTAAAAATTTAAAGAAATCACTTGTTTCCTTTTCAGTCACTAACTGACAAAGTTCTCTGTAATCAGGATTTTCTTTTACAATAATTTCTTTGTCTTTTGTAACAGTGACTAGAAAGGGGAATTTCTGCCTAACAGCACTGTGTAAATCCGCTCGAATTTTCTTGTCCAACCTGGGTCCTAGCGAGAACTCCCTAGTGGCAGCATCAGTGTTTTTTTCCAAGCCCCACGTATCCTTCAGATCACAAGCAAATTTGCCGAGCAGTTCGCTCACGGGCTTGCCGAGTAAGGACTCCAGCACAGGGGCCTCCCCGAGACCGGACTGCAGCTCGGGGTCTCCCTCACGCTCATTTCTGCTGGGGGATGCGCCTGCCGCCGGGCTTGGGCCGCGCCCCGGGGGCCCGGGCGCAGCATCCCGGGGGCACTCGGGGGCACCCGGGCCGGGGGGCTCCGTCCTCCGCTTTTTGAGCTCCCGCGGGCACGGGCAGCCCTGTGCCAGCGGCGCTTCGCTGGTCTTCTGGAGCAATTCAGCCCGGGCGTCCCTGAGGAAGAGTTCGGGCACCTCGAGCTCTGTCACTAGGAAGTCCCTCGGAGAGTTTTTGATGGTGCCGCGGAAGCCGGTGTGCTCCGTCACGTAACTGAAGGAGGGCAGCATGGCTGCGGCCTGCCCTGCTCCCGGCCAGGCCCGCCGCACCTGCAGCGGGCGCAAAGGAAAAAGGGAGAGGGGCGGAATAGAATCAGCTGCTACAAGAAGGGCTGCTGAAAGGCGGGACGGGAGGCAGGTAGGCAGGGATGGACGGACGGATGGATGCAGGGACGCAGGCAGGGAGCGAGGCAGGGACAGACACAGAGAGCAGGGAGCCCCACGCGCCCCGGAAGCCGCCGCCAGGGGGCGCCACGGCCTCCTCCCATCAAAGGAGCCCACGGACGTTACCAAGTTCCCCAGGGCCGGGGGGAAAGACGAGGCAAAGAGCCCAACGAGCCCCCCCCCTCGCGGGCAGACATGGGGCGCGCCGGGGGCGGGTCCCTTTCGGCCGCCTATGGGAAGGCCAGGTGGGAGAGCGCTTCCGCTGTGTCCTCACCGCGCCGGTGACGTCAGAGGCACCGGGGGCTGGGCCCCACCCCCTTAAAGGGGAAGGTTTAAAATGGGGGCGGGGAAGCGGTGCTGCGGTAACGCCCGGTGGGAGGCGGGGCGCCGGGGGATCGCGGGCGCCGCGGTCCGGAAGCGATGGTGAGGCGTGAGGGGACTCCGGGAGGCCCCCGCTGCGGGGTGCAGGGGGCGCTCGCTGCCGGGAATGGTGGGCGGGAGCTGCGCCGCCGGGGTGGCCGGGCCGGGGGACGGCTGTCGGAGGCGTGAGGCGGCTGTCGGAGGCGTGAGGTCGGGGTAGGCTGTGGCGCCCTGCTGGGCGGCCGCTTCCCGGCCAGCCGCACGGGTAACCGCTGTGTCCCACCAGGAGCGGAGGATGGGCGAGCCCGTGACGAATTCCACGTACGTCCGCTGCCTGAGCTACGGGCTCTTGAGGCGGCTGGCAGAGTTCATCGACCCGCAGGAAGGGTGGAAGAAACTTGCGGTGGACATAACCAACCCGTCCGGTGAAAGCAGATATAGCCAAGCGCATATAAGGTCTTACATATACGTCCGTAACGTTAACTCGTGCATTACCCGTTCAACACAAGTATCTTGTTAATCCTGTTTTCCACCCCGTTACTGTAATTTGCTGCACTTTGTATGCCGGTGGGCACTTGGGTTTTACAGTCCCGTTTCCTTAGGGGCCGAAGGGTAATTACTCCTAATTGTTCTGCAACTCAGTTTTTAAGCAAGCCTCAGAAAACTGACTAAAGAAATTAGGATTAATTAGAGCTACAGACATGGGTATTTTTAGCAATATAGCAGAGGCTGCATAATTTTCTGCACCCTAAAGATTATTAGACATTGGTGTTACTGTGCCCAAGAGACTGCTGGAGTGTAACTCCTAATTCACTCTTTCCAAGAAAATGCCCAACAAATGTGGGGAGGCATAAAGCTAACAAGTTTACATGAGAAATAATGCTCGCAATATTTTATGAGCACCTCATTGCTTGAAAGGCTTCTTGGCTCCTTGTTGAAGCTGTTTCAAAGACAGGTTTTTTGATGTTGTATATATTGTCTTGGGTTTTCAGTCTTTTCTAGTAATAGTAGGACTAAATCTTTGTTTTTCTTTCAATAGTTGTATTAACTAAGTCAGAATACTGGATCTAATTACTTCTTAATGTCCATCACAAAATATTCAAAATGGAGTATGAATGCTAAATTGATGCAAAGCAATTATTTCTGTCATTTGATCTGGGTCTGACTTACTCTGTCTCTGGCTGACATTCTCTTCTCTGCTAGTCCAAGGTGCCAATATATTATGTATCCTAGACAAATAGCTGAAGCCATGTATGTATGCATTTCCCATAGTTTTTCCCATATTTTTCATGGTGTTCCCCCGGTTTTAAATGTGTTTAGGTTTTTTTGGCTGTGTTTTCGGAAGATTTGTGATATTTGCAGTGTGTTCAATTTTTTTTTTCAATATGGATTTTTTTTTTTTTTGTAATTTGTCTTTAATCTCTTTCCCTTCATGCTTCTTGATGTAACTTTTTTCTTTTTTTTAATATTGGTTTTAACTTATCTTTTAAGGAGATTTGAGACATTTGTACAAATGGGAAAGAGCCCCACATGTGAATTGCTTTATGACTGGGGAACCACAAACTGCACGGTTGCTGATCTTGTGGATCTGCTGATTAGGAATCAGTTCCTAGCACCAGCAAGCCTTTTGCTTCCAGGTAACTGTTACTCTTGTACAGTTTGTACTGTGTTCTCAGTTTTCTAAGATGCTAAAGAGCTTCACACTGACTTAAAAATCAGAAAGGCTTAGGTTAAAATAACCCAACGTGAATATATTTTCCACTTTCTATCACTTGTAGTAACACTTTAAATAAGAGTTTCAAGTTTCAATGAGAATGCTGGAGTTTACACATGGTAGCAGACTATAACCTGGAGATACTTACATGCCTACTCATTTTCAAAAATACTGGCATTAATATTACTTGTTTTTTCTCTGGCTCTTAATGTAGTTAACACTTTTTCTAAATTCCCTTTTCAGAAGCTGTAAGGACGCCAGAAGAAGTTACATTACCTCTTTCTTCACAGGAAACCTTGCCTATACATGAGAAACAACTACCTGTACAGGAAATAGAAGTGGCATCTGTAAAGCTTGTTTTAGCTCAGAGTACTGAGAGGCAGCATTCAGATTCTTCCTACTTAAGTGAAGAAAACAGCAGCTCACAGTCCAGTAACACAGGTAGACATTTACTTTGGTAGAATTTAGTGCTATTTTTTTTTGCTGATCAGTTCTTCAGCCCATGTGAAATAAATCATAGTGGTACATGAGAGTGATGACTTTATTTCTATCATGGTGCATCTGTGGGAAAGAGCATCTTGCCAATAAGTCACCTAATTTGATGGAAAACTTAACTGTTAGTTAAACTGCAATTTCTTTTTTGCCACACATAATCTGTTGCCCTTTTCCAATACTTATTTTATAGACTGTTTAGCATCTCGTGCTTTAAAACTAGATTTTATGTCAGAAATGACTGAGAATGCTGGAGAAAAGATGACTAAAGAAGGCATTTTAGGAAAGTGTGTGGTTGATCTATTCCTTCCTAAAGGTCTACTTTTGGGTTGCTGCCAGAAACATGATGTAACTTTGGCGTATTTTTTTAAATATAAGGCAGTCTGGCTCTCTCTGTGATCTGCAATACATCTAATTTCTACTACCTGTATCACAGGTATGAATCCAGTATACAATCAGATGTGTGCTACAGTGCTAGTTGTGAAGAAAATTATGCATATATAATTATATATGTTTATCTGCCTTCCTCTTGTGTTTCTGGTATCTTCATCACAGCGCTGGAAGTAGGGCTCCACTGTATCAGGTTTTGTGTGGTAACATGTTTTTGTTTTAAGAGAACTGAAACAGAAAACCTTGTTCCTTAAGCGAAAACATAGTTTTGTGCTAAATGTCAATGTCTTTCAGATTTTCAGAATTTTTTGTTTCATGACTTGGAAAGCATTACAAATAATTTTGATGCTCGACCAGAATCAGCTGGAGGTAATAAACTGGGAGAAGGTGGCTTTGGCATTGTGTTCAAAGGCTACATCAGTGGCAAAAACGTGGCTGTCAAGAAACTCATTGCTGTGAGTTGGTCCTGGGAATTTTTCATTTTAATGACTGTGTACTTTATAGTATCGACTTGTCTACTTTGTTTATTGTGAAAAGTGTTGAATGATACATTTCAAAAAGTGTTGTTACTATGTTACACATTAGTTGGATTAAGAAATTTATCCTTCATCCCCTCAATGTTGTGAGTCAGCACAGTAGCAGGAGCTAATTCTTCCCTTCTCCATAGCTCTCCTTTGAGGGGCTAAACATGTTGTTGGGAAGAGCAGAGTGCTTCCTTAGTTGTTTTCCCCTCACCCTTAAGAAGTGCCAGAAGGGAAGGGGTCCTAAGGAAGTTTCCATTTCCAAGATTCACAAGCTAAATAGGTATTGTCACAGAATTTTAGTCTTCATACCACTGTTTTGTGTTGATATTGAATTTTGTAATTAAGTGCTATTAGAAGGTAACTGTAGTGAATGGAGTAAGTTGCTGACTGCTGAAACTAGATCCATTTATCTAGTTATAGTGTTCCAAGGGATTTAAAGTTGTGTTCTGATATTTTATTTTAGAACTGAGTAGAACATGTATTGTGAAAAGTTAACTAAGAGAGGCTTACAATTCTTTTTTTTTTTTTTAATGAACAACTGTGCATTTTATTATGAACCAGTGATGTTAATGTCAAATACTTCTTTTTATAGATGGTTGATGTTAGTGTTGAGGATTTGAAACAGCAGTTTGAGCAAGAAATAAACATAATGGCAAAGTGAGTACATCATTATACAATTTTTGTCTTTCTAACATAACAGTTTGCATGTTAACTGAAAATGTTTCTTATACAGCACAATCACATTTTATTTTAAAGCATCACTACACAAACCTGACTTTGTGCCGTAGAGGTGAAACAAGTCATTGGGAATCAAGTTTCCTCTGCCTTATGTTTTCCTCAGACGTTGAGTCTTTCAGAGCAAATGTGGACAGGTATTTTTCTTTTGCTATAGGTGTCGGCATGAAAATTTAGTAGAATTACTTGGTTTCTCAAGTGATGGTGCTCAGCCATGCCTGGTGTATGAATACATGCCCAATGGTTCATTGCTTGACAGACTTGCTTGTCTGGTAAGTGAAATCTTTTCTAGCTTCCAATTGCCTTACTTTGCTAAAGTAAGTTAGACATTGTGGAATGTCTTTCAAATGGAATTCAAATGTGATGGCCAAATGATGTTTTACTACTTTCTTCTTGTGTTCTAAGTATTCTTCCAATAAGATTTTGCACAAACATTTTAGATGGATTAAGGTTAAATCAGGTTGACAATACAATGTCATGTACTGGTACTTGAAGCATCACAGAGGCTTGGACTGACTATGCCTGTGTGAGGCTGTGCAGAGGGTGCTGCAGTCTTGTTCCCAGTTCTGATGTTGGCATGTTCTCTGCTGGTTCCTGAGATTCTGTGCTGTGAAATTGACCTTTGTTCACGGTCCTTGTGATAGCGGTTATAATACAATGCTCCTAGTCTGCTTGTCTCTTTCTGAAGTGCCCTAAGTAAATGTGAATTCCATTTTTAAAAAATATTATTTTGTGTGAATGCTTCTCATTTAATCTTCTAGCCTTGGCCTTAAGTAAATAATAAGTTGCTTTGGTTTGTTGAGACAACTCTGTGTATCAAGGACACACAGTGCAATAGTAAGCCAAACAAGGTAGTAGATTAGTGTTTGTTTTAATTTGTTGAAGGAGTTCAAAAATCTGCTTAATACAAAGCAATTGCAGTTTCTGAGATTGTAATCTGGTAAACATTTTAAATTGGTGCTACTTCAACTACCCTTGTCCTCAGACCTAAAATATTTGGCTTGCTTTTTTTTCTGCACTGATTCTCTGATTGTACTGGTTCAAGCATCTATCAGCTGGGAAAGATCTGGAAAAGGGAACTGATCAGGCTGATGAAGTAATACTTGGTGAAAGATTTAATTTTCACCTGGAGACATTTCCTTCGTAGGGCTGCACAAATATTTCTGCTCCAGTGGGAAGGAAGTGGTGCTATGATGAGAATGAGTAGCAGTACTTGGGCAAAGGGCTAGCTCAGTTAGGACTGCTGTCTCAGTTTGGATTGATTAATTTGCTTGCATATGCTGCTACATGTGCAATTATTTTGGTTTTTTTAACTGAATCAGTGCAGAAGGGAGATGTCTTAACTAAGGATAGTGCAAGTTTATCTGTAGAAATGAGCAGTGCTTAACAAGGGTGTGTAGGAAAATGTTCATCCATGTAACTGGCTGTTATCATCAAGTGAGCTTAAAAGATTGGGGATAATTGAAAGCTAAAGGAGAAATCACTGAGTCCTTTAGAAGGAAGAGACAAATTTATGATATAAATCAAGAAATCTAAATCAGAATCTATAAATTAGAAAGAATCTTTATCTGATCAGAGATGTGAGTAATGTACTTACTTGAACATATGTTCTTGCTGACTTCATTTTGTGAGTTCACTGGATGTGTTTGATGCACAGACTCTTGCTTGTATCATGTTATGTCTGGATGTTGAGCAGCCAAGGGAAGTGGTAGAATGGTGAGATACTGTAATCCACTTCCTTTGGCCACTAACAAGATTAAGAGCTAGTTTTGAAATGTAGGTGTACTTATTTCTAAGGTTTAGTTAGTAATATGAATAAAGCTAAGCTCTCAAGAAATCCAAAAACACTGGAAGATTGACTTCTTGCTGTTAATAAAAGCTGTGGGTTGCTTTGAATTACTTGCTTCGGCTTGAAGGCTCTGATATCAGTGCTAGTACAAAGTGGGAGTTGCAGAGATAACGGATAGCAGCTGGCCTTGGAGGGTCAGAGTCAAACATTACCAAGAACATTATTTGCAACTGGCAACTTAATCTAGGGCAAAATGCAGGGAAAAAATGTAATGTGACAAAAGCATGCATTTCTGCCCAAGTCAATTAAGAAATGTATGCTGGTAGTGTTTTTAATTATCTACTTGAAAACAATAAAACATAGCAAGAAGTCACTTTTGGGTTGTGGGGTTTTTGTATGCTTGTTTTGGTTTATGTGAACGTATATATATTTTTCAGATTTTTACTTGCCTTTTCTTCTTAATCAAGGATGAAACTCCACCAATTCCTTGGAATATGAGGTGTAAAATTGTTCAAGGTACAGCAAATGGCATCAACTTTTTGCATGAAAATAATCATATTCACAGAGATATTAAAAGGTAAAAGCTGTAGACTATTGTTGGCTGCATTTTCATCTTTTCATCTTTCTTTTTTCTTTTTCATCTTTCCCCTGTTTAAAGTAATTTTATAGAGAACAAACTACAGAAAGCATTACTTCAGTCAAGGGCACAATCTTCTGCAAGTGACATCCATCACCACAATCTTGTCTGTGTCACAAGGACATGACCAGTACAGACTTCTGAAGATAATTATGGGGTTAGAACCATAGAATTGCTTAGGGTGGAGAAGACCTTTAGCATCAAGTCCAACCATTAACCAGCACTGCCCTGACCACTGCTAAACCATGTCCCCAGGTGCCCACATCCACATGTCTTTCAAATATCTCCAAGGCTGCTGACTCCACCAATTTCCTGGGCAGCCTCTTTCACTGTGCTGACTCCACCAATTTCCTGGGCAGCCTCTTTCACTGCTTCACTTCGTGAAGAAATTTTTCCTAACACCTAATTTAAACCTCATGTGGCACAAATTGAGACCATTTCCTCTTGTCCTATTGCTTTCTACCTGGGAGAGGAGACTGACCCCCACTTGGCTCCAGCCTCCTGTCAGACAATTGTAGGGAGCAATAAGGTCTCCCCTGAGCCTCCTTTTCTTCCAGCTTCCTCAGCTGCTGGACAGCTTTGCAGATGTGAGATTTTGCATTGTAATTGTAATTTGTGTTATAAATAGAATCTGTAAATTGTAATTTGCATCATAATCTGTTACTTTCGTATAGTTGAGTGCCATGAGAACACACAAAATTCTGTTCTTTAATAACTGCTTCTAATGGAGCTACTGTTGAACAACAATTAATCTTTAAATATGGAATGTTTCAGATAAAAACACACTTTTTTTTTCCTAGAGCACTTTTTTGGAGTGTCTCCTTTGATTTACTTCTCTTTTTTTATACATATATGTGTATGTAAAGTATATATATTAAAATATATATCTTATATATATGTGTATGATGTATATGTATGTATATATATGCATAAAATATACAGTAAAATTACTTCAGTCAGATTCATGAAGTTCAAGATTCTTCTATGATAATGAATGTTCATTGTTTGTTGTACCAGAGGGTTTTTTTTCCATGGATATCAGAACTCAGACTAAGTGAGGGTTTTGTTGTAGACTTTGGTTGGCTTTTTCTGGTGTTTTTATTGTTTGCTTCCCATTTCCTGCTACAGCTTACTATATTGGATTTTTTAAAAAGCAGCCCAGATATTTGAAGTAAAGCCCCTAATGCCTTACTCCTTCTGAGGGTAAAGAAGGGGGCAACTGACCAATTAAGTGTTATGGATGAATGTTTCAGTAGCTTTCTGGCTTCTGGCAACTCTGCTAAATACAGGCAGCTTCATTTTTGTAACCTTTCAGTTTTTGGGGAGCAAGCTTTTGCTTCATCTGCCTCATGTATGTGCTTGCTGCTTTGACAGTTTGTTTCTTCTTTCTTCCCTGCTTAAGCCTCTGGAGAAGTGTAATGACTGGAAGGGATGCACTTCTTACCTTACACTGCCTCTGCCCTTCTAACTGCTGTGAGTTGATCATTCTAGAAAATTGGGGTTTGGGGTTTTTTTTGTTTGGATAACATTTTGCAATTTGTTGTGTGAATAGTTCAATAGATTTGATTGGTACTATTAATAGTGCTGCCACTCCCAGATAACACTTAGATGAAGAGACATCTAAGAAGATTAACTTCAGTCTTCATTTTGCTGTGACATGTAGAGACCTTTCATAAAAACACAGGCACTAGAACAAATTCTCTAGGCTAGAGGGGACATGGTTTAATGTGTGTTCTCACAGCTGTTCATAGTTTTTTGAATTGGTTGTGCCTAGGAAGTAGTTCAGTTATCTTTCTTGAAAATATCTTGAAAAATCTTGAAAGTTGCAGTAAAACTTGCATTTGTTGTGCTCTTTTTGGTGTACCCCAAAAAAATGACCACTCTTTGGACTTAACTCGAGTTGACAAGAAGCTGACATTTATACATTTCTGAAGTTGTGATCTCGTTCTCTTTTTTTACTTTTTTTAAGAAGTTGAGCTTTAAACAGGAGACCAGTTGGTGGATGATGCCTTGACAAGTGTTTGGCCTTCTGTAGTGGTCATATATCTAGCATTACTTACAGCAGTTCTAATATCAAGTGATCCATTGTAACTTACAGCTGTATTGATTTTGTTCAGGTTTGGTGAGGAAGGAGAAGTTAGAAATACAACTTTCTATTTTAGAAATACATGTTGTATTAGGCCATGTGGCTTTCTTATAGTTCCATCAAAGGGATCAGAAAAAAAGGATTTCATAAATATTAAATCAAGTTATTTTAAAATGGTTCTTAGTGGTACAAGTTTAAAACCCAGTAGATTTCTGCTGTAATTCATCCCACTCTGTATTTTATGAAAGCGTTAAGGACTTTGAGATGAGCCTCATTTGTCAGGGTTGCTTTTTTTTTTTAAGGAAAGTAAAAGCTGGAGGTCAAGTGAAAACACGGCACATACAATATTCTAGCAGTAATAAGTTTTCTGGTTTTCTTTCAAGACAAGAATAAGAGTATTATTCATTTGGCACATGAATTTATCATGGTTGACATAGTATTAGATAATAGATATAAAAAAACCTGCTCTTGTTAGTTCTGAGAAGATATTTAGACTAGAACAATTAAACTGTGATCCAGTAGAAGTTGAGCTAAGTATTCTCTATTGTCCCTCTTAAAGCCGAACCATAAATGTAACATAATTGGTCTGTTATAAGAGTTTTGTATTTCTAAGGTTTGGGGGTAGGGGGAGTGTCTAGATTTTTTCCTTGTGTTCTGTTGTTTTGCCTTTTTTTTCCTTTTGGCATTCGTGCATGCACATACAAGAGAAAACATGGATGGATCTTGCAGTCAGCTCTTCATTTATTTAGAGGAAGGAATTTGGAAATTGAGCAATTGCCAACAAAACTAAATTTACATAACTTGTTTCATGAAATACCTTTAGATTTTTATGTAAATATCGTAGCTTTCAAGATAGTCAAAGTAGTAGTTTACATTTGGTTCTTAAAGAATTACTAGTCTGTCATAAAACCTGTTTACTGTACTGTTTGGAAAATTCTTTTTTATTTTTTGTTTTTTCCCCTCCTTCTCCTCTCCACCAGTGCAAATATCTTATTAACTGACACGTATGTGCCTAAAATTTCTGACTTTGGCCTTGCAAGAGCATCTGTAACATTCACACAGACAATCATGACTGAAAGAATTGTTGGAACAGCAGCCTATATGGCACCTGAAGCTCTGCGAGGAGAGATAACACCAAAATCTGATATCTTCAGTTTCGGAGTAGTAAGTAGAATGTGGGCAATATATGACTTCTTTTGTAAATGATGAAAGCATACAAAATAGAATATCTAAAATAAAATTATTACTCTGGTCTATAATTTTTCTTTCTCCCAGTAGATATTTTTTTAAGATAGTGTTTCTAAACTTTGACTGTGTTAAAACCATTTGAATATGTTGATTTGCTGTGTGAAGGACCAGACTGAAATAATATTCCAAGTTCTAGCTAAATGTGGTTTGAAGTGGTGTGGAACATTGTTTTTGCTTGCATAGTATTGCACAAAAGTGTAACTCAGGCTGAAAAAGAAGAAAATAATCCAAAAATGTGTTTTATTATATTCAGCACCAAAAATACAATGCCCATGTTGGATTTGCCTTAGAGCTGAGTACAAAAAAGACATGAGCTTAATATTTGGAAAAAAAAATGAATCCATTCTGAACAGATCCAAGACCCTGCTCACTACTGACTCACTTCGTAGCATTTCCCATTCCCATTAATGGGAAGGTAGGCCTAACACTATGTTTGAATAGTTTGGAAATTCTTCAGTCTTGCTGTGAGCAATGTAGGGTGAGAATAACTTGTGTTGAAATTTGTAAGCCACGCTGCTAGTAACAGTTAATGAAAATAAAGGCAGGAACAAAACCAATGAATTGTATAGGAAATCTTTGGACAAACACAGATCTTGAGAGTATTTGTTGACAAGCTGGAGGTCATGCTCCTTTTTTCAAATAATATTGTGTTACTCCGTGCTTCATTTTCTGTTCTGATTTTTCTTCTTTCTCTTAGGTGTTACTAGAAATAATAACAGGTCTTCCTCCAGTAGATGAAAACCGGGAGCCACAGTTGCTGGTATGTTCTTTATGCTTTCTCCTTCCCTCCAACTGCTCCAGGATTACTTTATATGAAATCCTAGTCAGTTTACAGGTTCTGAGACAATCAAATTAGCCATCAAAATATATAGTTGTGAAAACAGCTTTTTTTGTCAATGTTTATCTTAGAGGTGAGGCTGAAACTTTTATCTCTTGGCTGGTAGATTTGTTCATTCCTTAAGGTCATCATCTCCTAATCTGATACTGGAATTCTTTGTTTTGGCACTGCTTCTTATTACAATACCATTGTACTCTGTTAACATACTCCCAGATACCCTGGTAATTCCTCGTTCCCTGAAACATGCTGAATTGTTCATCTCTTGTTTGTTTATTATTCTGTATCAGTTTCCATCTTCAACTTTAGTGACAATTTGCAAGTACCATATGCTTTTAACCTTAGTGAAGTTTGAAATGTAAGGGCTTTTCTTGCACAGTAAGAGGTGAGTTGAATTTTCTTTACTATTCAGTTAGTAATTCAGTCGACTGATTAGGAAACTAATGTCTCAGAGTTCACTCTCTTGAATTAAAAACCTTACAAGACTTTTCATAATTTAGCTTTTCACATAGCTTAAAACAAAGTTCTGAACTAGTTAATCCAAGATTTTCCTAGAATACTTTTTACATAAAGACTAATTTATTTATTAAGTATGAAATAACGTTGAGGTCTGGATTGATTTTGTTCCATACTGTTTGGAACAGTATAAATCACTTTCTTCCAAATATTTAGGAATACCAGTGTAGTATTAGTAGATTTTTCTTGTCCTTTTAAGCTATATCTTCTGGGGTTGCAGAATAATTGTTGTGTTGAGCTTGTAAACACCTTGGAGAACTCAGGTTTTTTAAAGTGGGCTTTTTCAGAGATAGGATCTAATAAGGAATGTGACTGGTACAGTTTATCTTCGTAATGTATTTTTGGGGCCATAAAGAGAATGGTCAATGTCAGACCATACGGCATCCTTAGCTTGAAAGGAAAATTTTGAGGCAGTTGAATGCTGGTCAGCAATTTCAGAATGACCCATAGAGGGAGATGATCTGCCTCTACTCATTGCCACTTATTTATTCATTTGTGCTTCCTCAAACAGTATGTGTGATTACAGATAACCCATTTCAGGTGTGTTGGAACTGAGGCCTTTTGGATTAAGCCAGTCAGATTTAAAATTTGATTTCTGAATAGAAGTTTCCAGTGGATACCACAGTCACTGAGACTGGAGACAGAAGTTTGGTTTACAGAAAGAGACTTTATAAAAGTGATTAAAAAAATTATACCAACTTAAGATTGCATACTTGTGGGTTTTTAAGATATTTTATTGATTGAGCCTCTTCTCCTACAAAAGAAACAAGACTAGAAAACTGAGCTTCAAAGTGGGAGGCAGTTAAATCTGTATGATACAGCTTAAAGAAATTTTCTTTATGGTGTTGTGGTATAAAAATAACTAATAAAAAATAATAGCTCATTTATACTCTCACATGCTGTTCAGATACTTACAATGTTATCTGCTTGTTGGTTCAAAATCTCTTGTAGTTAAGTATAAAAGACGAAATTGAGGATGAGGAAGCAACTGTTGAGGAATATGTTGATGAAAAGATGAGTGACTGGGATGTACCTTCAATTCATAAAATGTATTCAATTGCTGATCGGTGTCTGAATGACAAAAAAACCAGAAGGCCAGACATTAAGATGGTATGTGGTCTTTCAGATAAAAGGCTTATTTTTGGGGGGTAGGTGGGTGTGTCCCCTGCATATGGTTACTGTATCAATTAATTACATTTCTGTCTGTTGTCTTCCAGGTCCAACAGCAGCTCCAAGAGATAAAAACTTCATAATGTGTTTCTTCTGACACACCAATGTTTCTGTAATAGAGACCCTAGTACCAAATTATTAATTAGTATTTAGTGCAACATTATCAGTGGTTCTGCTTTCCAGAACTTTCTAGGCACATGTAAGGTGTGTTGTTGGCTTGTCAACAGCTCTTTCACATATGTTTAGTCACTGGGCCCTTAACATGAGAAAATTCTTTCTTATATTAACAAATTCCAGTGCTGTTACATCATCATCTTCTCCTGCAGCTTTTTAAATGCATTTCCGTATTATAATCTATTTGATTCTTTTTATTTCCAAATATTTAGTATGTCTGATAAAAAGGCGTATGAGTAACTGGGCAGAATTTTTTTTTTTTTTTTTTTGCAAATTGCTGTCTTGATCAGGTGTATTAGACCTGTGTCTATTGAAGACAAAATCATTTAATAGCTATAATGGTACTTAATGTTGTCTTTTTGGGAAATGACAATAGTGTTACCCATTTAAAACAAGCGTGTACTTAATATTTTAGCTTGGGAGTTCATGTTAGTGTGAATGTTCTGGTTTGTGAATGTTATCAAGTCTTCTTGGTATTAGTTTTAGGCAAATAAATGCTGCAAGGCATTTTCTAGGTTGTTTTTTTCATTTCAAGGATTCCCAAGCAAAATAGTTATCTTGCTGTGCAGATGCATTTACACTTGCAAATTCTTTCTTGCAGTGAACCCTGTGATGACAAACCATTTAATTTTTATTCACAGGAAGACTCTTAGCTACTTTGACTATTTTAGGAGGATTGAGTATTTTTAGTACTTTAGGAGAGAAGTCCATATGGATTATAAATACAGATGGTTGCTTTTCTTAAAGGGGTCAGAATAGTGATGTGAAGACCAATTCCACATTTTAATTAGTCAAATAATTAAGCTATTTTTAATATATGTTTTATATATATATATGTATGTATATTAACTAAATACAAAAATACACTTCAAAAACTCTAAATGGAAAGCTTTTTAAAATAGAAACATTGACAAATCAAAGCAGACTAAAAATGGAATGAAAGTGATTATTAAGACTCCAGATACTTTGGACTAAGTATGAATATATTACCATTGTAAATGAAAGATGTTATTTTCATATAAACTCATTTTGCACCTTGTGAACTTTCTTAATAGCTTAGGGATAGGAATACAGTCTGGCCTACACTTAAATTTGGAATTCTATGATTATGTGTGACTTCATTCAGGAATATATATTTGTTGTAGGAAGAATGTGATTTCTAATGTAATGATATCATTAGATTTCTAGCTATTAATTAATTTTGTATTGCCTTTTCAAACTGCTGGCTTAATTTAGAAAGAAGGATCTACCTAATGGCTTCTAGCTTTTTTTTAGTATAAATTTTAGAAACCTGTTAATGTAAATAAAAACTCTGCATTATTACTTCTTTTTGCTATTAAAACCGTGAGCCTTGGAAATAATCATTTTATGTTCCTTGCATTTCTGTTAATAACATTATGGTAACTTTACAGCATGGAATAAAGCTGTACAGATCTGAACCTGGAAAAAAAAGCTCCCATAAAGCTAAATTAGAATAAAATCTGCTGAAGCTGATTCTTCAGCTGATGCTGAAGTTTTAAGCATCTCCAGCTGTTATGTGAAGGTTTTTTATTAGATCATGTCTGCTTTTTACTATTCCCTGGAGCTGGAATACATATCTGTTGTTGTCCAGAAGTGTGTTTGCTGTAGCAGCTGTCAGCTCTGTTCACCTCTGGTGTGCTAGAATGTTTTTGTTCATACACCAACTGTGATATTCTTCAGTGTGAGGAGAATCACTGCTACAAGCATGGGAGTTCCTGCTCTGTCATACTAGACCATTACTATTTGCAGTGCTGCTCTCAGTAGTGAGGTTTTGGCAGTAGTTTTCCCTTCCTCACTAAAAATGAAGCATGTTAGCTACTGTTTCATAAAATTTAGAAAAAAGTTTTGAACTTTAGTGAATAAAAATATGAGGGGTTAAGTAGGTAAAATTAGCTAACTTCTGCGCCAAGTTTGGGTATTTTTTTAAATACATAGGGGACAAGGAGAAAGGGAAGTTCTTTCTCACTTGATTTTTTTTTTTTTTGGATGTCTTCATACAGTAAAGTCAACCTCTCTAGACACTAACAGAGGATAAGAGTAGCTGACTTCAGTTTCTTTTGTTCCCTGCAACAACCTTATCCTAGAATACATACTTGTGTTATTTACTATAATAAGGCTTTCTAGGACACAGATCAGTAACTTGAGTCATTCAAGATATTTGTAATGGGATGATTTGCTTTCATAGAACTGGAGCTGAGAGAAATCCAGCACAGTTCTTGGTGGGTTCCACATGGGGCAGAGATAGGGCTAATCTGGTTTGTATACATCCTGTCTCAGCAGGGAAGGTGCCATGGAGGGCAACAGAGGATCACAGTGCTCAGGGAAGGAGCCAACTTTTTGTATGTTAAGGATTATAAAGCAATTTAGTCACCCAGGGAAGGACAAATGAATGAAAAATAGCTAGAGCGATTTACTGCAATTCCACAATTAGAAAGCAATAGCAAGATGAAAGAAAATACTAATGAGCCAAAGAAAATTGTCTTTTAAGGAAAACATAGGAAGGGGAACAGTTCTCCCCTTGGCCACAGCAGGAGTAAGAGAATTGCTGTTAGTTGCCAGAGCAGAGGTGTCTGCACAGCCCTTGGGCTGGGATGAGCCATAAGTGGTTGCTGAGGAACAAAAGCAAGAACAGGATATGTATCTAGAGATACTGCAGTGGAATAAAGTGGCTTTGTACAGTTTGCAACTCAGTAACTTTAGAAAGGGTGTACAGTCTTCCTTAAGTTATTAAGACTCTATTATAAATTTTCTTTGATCAGTTTGTCCAGTTGACTCCTGAGCCAAGACACCAGCACTTCATATTACTGAAATGGGAAATGCCTCATCTTTCTATTTGGGTGTTCCAGCTGGGGGTTTATTTACCACCCACTGACCAAAAGGCAAATAAAATTGCTTCTGATATTCATGGGTACATAGAGGCCTAGCCTATTCCTTCCTCCTACCTTCTGCCTGTTCCTCTTACAGCTCTCATTATAATTAGCATTTGGCATTAAAATTATTCTCTGCAGTCCTAGTTCACATCTTCAGATTTTCTTCTTTCAATTATAAAATTGCTGCATCACAAATATTTCCCCATGGGGGATGTGTTGGCAGGACAGTTTAGAGAAAAGCCAAGCCATTAAATGTTCTTTTCATCTTGAATTTCCAGGGCAAGAGGAGGTCTTCAAGCAAATTATTTTCAGTTTAGACAAAGTGTTAATGGAACAACATTACAAGTAGTTTCATTACAGTAGCTCATGCTGAGCAAGTAAGAGCAGATCGAACTGTTAAATCACCAGTCAACTACTTCAGCATTTTAAAAGGATAGAAGAAATTTTTGAAGGGGCTTATTATTGAAAGCACAAAAACTTCAAGAGATCCTTGGATCCTGCTATGGAGCCCTCCGTGCTGCTCCCATAAAGCAATGGGAAAGTAGCTGTTCCTAACATAGTGATTTTTCTCTAATAGCAAAAGCCAGGAATTCTGTTTCTGCTCACCTCTCTTCTTACACCCTGCAGTCACTTTCTAGTCCCATGAAAACTGCCTATTACAAAGAGACTGATTCAGACAACACCAAGCTAAAGCATCAATCTTTATTTATAAAGTAAATTACAAAATAGATAAGGTAAACTTCATTAATTTCAGCATCTGAAGGTGGCTTTCATTGAACACATAAACACACTGATAAACAAATTTTTTATTTACAGTGTCTATCTGACAAATTTTACCTTGATTAGTTTAATCTTTGATAGGAGTGTTTTAAAAGATCAAGATTCCCTAACTTGCAACATAAACATTTATTAAATAATTACCTGTTCTGTTAATTAACTATTTAATAGCTTATGAGTTAACTGCAAGCAGCTGCATTGCTTTTGGACTTTATGAAGGCCAACAACAATTTGAATGGACACTTTCAATTATTTAATTACCAGAGACAGTTAAAGGAGCAACTTTGATTAATGCCCATATTTTGCACTGGTTCTAAACATTCATAAACAGAAGTGGAGGCAACTATGTAGATGTAAACATGATAGATCTTACAAAAAGAACAGATACTTATTGCTGTTAGGAGAATAGCTACAAGAGGCCTGGAGAAGCAGCCAGCTGTGCAAGGCTTCATACAATTCTCTTTCTGGGGAAGGGTGAGGATGAGACATGCTCAGGACATGACTGACTCGTAAGGTAATTTACAATGTCTGGTTTGGGCTGAACTCTAAAGCAGCTCATCATAAATGCTCTTGCATAATCACTTAACCAGCTCTCATCATCCTCCAGATTAAGTTTTCCATCTTCTATCCTTATCTACCTAGGGAAGGATTACAAAAACAAAACAAACCCAACAAAAACAAAACAACAAAAATCAACCAAAATAACAGAGGAAAAAAAAATCCAAAACAAACATCCAACAAAACCCCCACAACATGCACACAACCCTATCAGGTCAAGCTGTTCATTATTTTAAACATTTAGTCTTAAGAAGCTGAACTTCCTTCAACTTGGACTAGATTCACACAACCATCAAGCAGTAATTTTTAAATGCTACACTCCTTAAAACCCAAACAAAACCTCCAAAGTGAATTAGATGTGTTGCAAATATTCTGAGTTAATCTAAAAATACATTTAATTACAGTGTACAATGAGTTGCACACACAGTAACCATATTTAAAAAACAATGACACTTGCCTGACACATAATACACAAGAAACCCTTAGAAGATCAGCTCCTTACCCTAGAGGGAGAAGGCAAGAAGCAGGAAAAGAACACAAGAGCTAAGGGCAAGCAGAAGATTAGCTGAGGATCAAGAGCTATTCAATTGGACTGATGTAGTGTGTAAAATTAAATTAAAATGCTGAAGTGTAAAATTGCTGCTGCATATAAAAAAACCACAGTAAAACCAAATATTGCAACCTTCACATTACATAGTGCAATCTCAGATGTCAATAGCAAGCTAGTATAGCCAAATAATAGATTAAATAATTTTTTATCAGGAACCACTAGTGTCAAAACATTATTCCCTACAAAACTAGGTTAAAGTCCATCTTCCACCAGGTAAACACACAATTCAGCTCTATAATGACTATATCCAGCAGCTACAATAATATCCAATGAACCAAGCTGGCAACTCCCATGTAGATTTAAAAAAAATCCAAAACCAACAAAACTCAAAAACCACAAAGGTCACATACAAGACACTAAAATGCAAGTCCTCACTGGGAATATAACCTATTCATGAGTATTTGCTTCATCACACAGTTAAATATTTAAGATGATCCAATACTTGAGTTCCACATCTAATTCTCCCTTAATGCACTTACTGAAATAATCTACTTTTCCTCTTCCTGTTAAACACATTACTTACAGTTCAATCAAATTTAGACTTGATTATTCTGGCTGATTTTGATATTTTGAAGAAGGGAAGAAGAGAGGGAAAAAACCACAAAATCCTAACTAGGGGCTTGCTGCCAGCAGTTATTCAAGACCTAGTTGGATTTAAATTACAGATGTAAGTTACTATTGAAGTTCAAATATTTAGGAAAAGTAGTTTTCAGAATATCTTGAAAGCAGACATTACAGTTGATACTGCAAACACAGTAGGACCTTAAGCATAACTCACTGTTATGAAGCAAGGCTACTTCAATTTTTACTGGACTTACACATTTTTAGATCTAAGTGCATCAATAATTAGTTACTTACTAGATTCTTCAGGCATATTGCTCTGAAAGCAGATCCATAATCTATTGATTAATAATCTAATAATAACCTAACTCATGGACTTTTAATCACCTTATACTTGGTCATTCAGTACCTAATATGTAACAGAAGTGATAGAGAAGTCTGAAAAAGCTATGGTGTTTTATGTCAGATTTCTTTAAAAGATAATTCATGAAATTAGTTAAATTTGAGATGACCAAGTTTTTGCCTAGGAAAATGTCCTCCTATTCCTGAATGCTTATATTAATTGAACAGTAACTAATTCTAGTTTATCTTTTCCATTACAAGAAAAAGAAACCCCAAAACAACAACAAAATCCAGCAAGGCATCCTGTCAAAATCCAAAGACAACCTTCTATTTTACTATTGTCCATAATAAGTGCTACAAGGAAATACAAAGTTTTATCTGGGACAATGTTATGTAGTCCTTCATCTCTTCTCACATGGAAAGTCTTACAGGTTTAATAGGCTATGCATAAGAATACAGCTGTGACTTACCCACAGAATACATGGGCTTCATAGTCTTATGCAAAGTTTATGATCACATGTACGGCTATTAAATAATGAGTCAAATTCAAAATAAAGGAGCACTAGCTTAGATTTTCTTTTCTAGCTTTAAAATAATTATCTCTTCTATATGTCATAAAACATGGTCAACAAATATAATCATGTAACAATATAAAAAGTGTTGAGGTCAGAAAAGAGAAGAGTAAAAAGAGCTTTTTTTATATCCCTAGCATCTACGAATGGAATGATTTCAGTTCATTACCAAAAGCTAGAATTCCATTTCTTACTCTAATACTTTAACAAATACAAACACAATTTCTAATCACTAGGTGTTTCAGTCTCTGCTGGACCTCTAATCAGTCTTCGTATTCCTCTCTTCCCTGCAGGACCTTTTGGTTTAGCAAAACTCTGTTTGTAAGCATGTTGTTTTGGATGTACTTCTTCATAAAGAAAGTCAGCAGTTAACTCATCACCATTATCTATTTCAATCTGTAAGAAAAAAACATCATACTCAAAGTCAAAAACATTCAGATACTTTGGTGAAACTCAATACTATATTAAAGCCAAATGTGCAATAATGTTTAAAGCCAAGCATGAAAACTTGTGCTTAATGACCTGAGAAATCTTGGATCGTTTTTCTGAGACTCCCCTATACTCTTACCAGTATTAAGTATGACTTAATTATTTTCCTGAAATGTAAGCACAACTAAACAGTACATGTGCCAAGGAATTTTTTTTGTCCCAAGCTTTGGCAGTGTACCTGTTAACACTAACTAGGAGAACACATTCCATGTGAAACTAGTGCTCATTTATTAATTTTAAGTATCTACACATTATAAGAATCAAAATTGTTCACTATAACATGCTTTAAACACTAACTGTATAAGCAGCATGCATACAATATTGTTATCTCTTGAGAAAGAGGGGCAAGTCTATAAAGAAGTCTGTATTATTAGCTGGCTACTGCCACTCAACAAGTATTCAGGTTTTTAGCAAGGAAAAGCTAAAATAATTAACAAACTGGAGGGGACTGGTTTAGTTTTCAAAATCTAGAGATTTTAAAATCAAATAGAAAGAAAATAGTACTCTCAAGCCAAACTCCACTGTTTTAAATTGCAGGAATTTAGAATTTAGAAATGGCCTTGCTCTGCTGAGCATTCAGCACTTGATGCCCTGCCCACTGTAACACTTGACAGACTTGCCAGCCCCAGTTTTGCTGTTCCAAGTACATGCTTCAGAAATTTCTGTCTGCAGGAATTTTCAGGAGTCACGTGTGCTTTAATTTTGTTGTAGGAAGGCAGTTTCAGAAAAAAAAATATGTACAAATAGACATAGCAAAAATCTAGATAATTCATGTCATCTCAGTAAAAAGGATTAGTATTAACTCTGCTATTTTTAAGGTAAACATAATCTCCACAGAAACTAAGTTTCCACAAAAGTGTTAAAAAAGTAATGTAGGTCTCAAGTGGACCTCATTTCTGTGGTCTCTGCTCAGGAGGTGAGAAGCAAATTTTTGCATTGCAGTAAAATTTATACAGCATGAAAAGATCAGCTTACTCGCAAATGCTTGTTTGTCCAATCAAGGACTCCTGAGATAACAGTTCTAATTTTCAGAACTGCAGCTTGAAATTATGTTGAAAATCCCTACCTAACTTTGGCTTTAAAGGAATTTAGTGTTTGACAACAGAAATGTGTTGTGGTCCAAAATATGACACAACTTTGAATGAGAAATCATCTTCATTCTATAAAGTCCTTCAAATACTCTCAAATGCTTCCTTGATGCACAAGGACATATTTGTTAAAGATAAAAGTGTAGAAATTATGAAAAAGAGTAATATTTCCATGATTTAACTTTGTATCTCTAGCTCCATCAACAATTATTTCCTGTTCAGGACAAACAAAGTTACACAACACTTGTCATTGTTTAGACAAGGTGGTGACAGAGACAGTTAATAGTTTTCCATTAAGAAGGGAAGACAGGAATGGGGGAAATACCCATACACCCACTGCACTTACCTTTCTGACTATCTGCATCCACAACTGTGTTTCTACAATTTCTAACAATGGACTTTTGCAACTAGAGTAGAGCATTCGTTCTCGTATACTACAGGTATAACCTGGCATAGAGTAGATGAAAACTGCAGGAAAAGAAAACAACACAAATCAGACTATAAATGCACTCTATCAAAAGTTGTTTCATAAAACCATTTACAGCAGAGAGGTGATGGAAATCAGCTATGCAATCTGAAAGCAAAGTATGTAGTGCCATTCTGGATCTTTTTCGCTTCAGCAAATGTTTAATTTCAAACAGGGGATAAGAGAATGGCTGGTATCTGTATGATTTCACATTCATGGGTGTTCATAATCAAAAGGGATAGCTCACTACTTTACAAACACAAGAATTCTCCTTCACAAGTTCACCGTTTCACAACCAAATGAATATGAAATTTATGATCACGCTGACACATCTTTCTGTCTCAAAACTCCCAAAGAATTTGAAACAAATTTGTTGTAAAATTTCATACTGAGAAATTTTCTCATACTTATGGATTCCAAATAGTCTCCTTCGTGTGTGTGCTTATACAGGAAAAAGTGGTAACGCGCAGCATCCTTTGGAACTCTTCTTGGCAAGTCCTTAAGTTCAGTATCAAGAGTGTTGGCCAAAATTATAGTTTCATTTTTCATATCAATTTGCTGTAAACAAAGAAAACATGGATATAGTTAATGCAAAAAAACAAACCAGAGAACATGACAGGATGGAAAAAAGTTTGAATTAATCTAATTCAAAATGGTAATTTATCAGCATACTATATCAACACACATTGTTTAATATGTGGGTAATATATTTTACACTCATTATTAAAAATAATTAAAATATTTTATACTTGCCAGTTGTACATAATTGAGTTTCTTATTTTTCAGTTTCTCCAGAGCCTGAATAGCTTCTTTAGCAATGGGGAATGCTACTCCTTGCAGTGTTTGATGCTTGGTATCTACACCAACATCCGCCTGTACCTGGAACACAGGTCAGCCAAGATGTTAAAAGAAACCTCTGCAGGCATTCATTTGGTTTCATACAATGACTGACAGGGAATTCCATATGGTTACACAGAGTTAGCAGTAGCTATTCCAAGAATAAACTACCCCAAGAAATCATCCCCACATTCAAAAGATTTGCATTCTTTAATTTACAGGTCATGTTTGTTTTCTAGCCTGCAAAATTTCTTATCTCTGAAACAGCTCTGCTTAGCAGAGCAACAAAATCATCAGAGGGAGAACTGGTTCAAGTGTCAATGAAGAAGTTCCAAGTTAAAATCTAGTACAGAGACACAATAATCCAGGAAAAAAAAAATCTTTATTTTCACATGCTGTATTATACTTATGAACTGAAAACACTCTTTATAAACTTTGTTATAGCTTGAAAAATTTTATATCAAAACAAAGATATGATTTTTAAGTAATCAAAATTTTTGAAGGAAGAGAGAAATGATGAGACAAATCAAATGATCTTCTCAAATGAAAAGTAAAGCTACTACTCTCCCTCCTTTTTAACATACTCCCCCAAAAAGCCTATACCAAAACAAACAAACAAACAAACAAAATCCTAATTTCTTACTTCTAGAAGGTCTAGCAAAAAGCAAAAAAAAAAAAAAGAATCCAGGACAAGCTAGACAATTGTTCATAATCCAGTTATATTAGTGTCAAATTATTTGAGAGAACAGTTATTTAAAAGCTGATGTTCAAGAATGTTTATCTTAATATTCATTCAGTTTCTCTTAAAATGAGCTCTGGCTTACAGTCTTCTTCTGTCTTAATTTATTGTCTAAGTATTAGTTTTTGAATATATTCACTTCCTTTTAAAGTTTCACAATTACATTTAACATTGCTTATGAAGCTGCAGAAGTCAAAAAAGTGTACCAAATGGAAAGCGTGGGCCTTAGATCTATCAATTAGAAGATGTGCAGCTTTATTTAAAAAAAAGTGCTAATAAAATATGAAACAAACTGATAAAAAAGTTAAAAACAAACACTTGTGGCAACACTTATACTTCACAATTTAAAGAACAGCTTGTCAGCAACAAGGAAAGAGGAAAAGAAAGCAGGTGGAGAGCTTACTTTGCACAAAGATTGATAAATTTATTAACAAGGTTATAGAAAAAATATTTTGCAAAATATATATGTGCACAAAAGCCTGACTGACAAATATAAAAGAGGCATCACAAAAGTAATAAACCATAATAAAATACCATACTCTAGAAACCATATTAAAATAACGGTAGAAAATAAATACTCCAAACTTAAGAACAAGCCGTGAAGTGTGGAGATAGACAAGGGAAGAGAGTAACCCAGTGTAACTCCAGATACAAGAAAATGAACAGAACCACCTAAGTCACTTAAGAATATTTAAATTCACACCACTAAGATTTAGGTAGTAATGGCTGCTGAGCACTGGATAAAATGGCAGATGAAGTTTCCTGTGAATAAATGCAAATCTACACAGGGGGAAAAAAACCCTCTTTTTTACTTGTATGGTGATGGGGTTGAGCTGGCTACTACCACTCAGGAGCAAGAAATTGCATGCCACTCTGTCTAAATCTGAAAATAACCCCAGCAAAACAAAAAACCCCAAACACTCCCCACCCACAAATGAAAGGTTATAAACTGTTAGAAAAAAGAGTAGAGAACAGAACACATTATTACGCACTGTAGGTATCAGTAACATGCCTGCATCTTGAATACCACATGCAGATCTGGCTTCCCCATCCCTCCATCTCATAAATTATATAGCAGAACTGGAAAAACTGCAGAGAAAAGCAAAAGGATCAGAGGTATGGAGTGCCTTGTTTAGGAGGAAGAACTACCCAGATTAGGACTCATCAGCCTGGAAGAGATAACTGATAAGGAATACAACAGAGGTCCATGGATAGAGAATCATGGGACAGTTGGGGTTGGAAGGGTCCTCTAAAGGTGATCTAGTCCAATCCCCCTGCAGTAAGCAGCAACATCTTCAAACAGGTCAGGTAGCTCAGAGCCCCATCCAATCTGACCTTAAATGTTTCTAGGGATGGGGCATCTACCACCTCTCTCAGCAACCTCTTCCAGTACCTCATCACACTCATCATAAAACAAATTCTTGCCCATATCTAATCTGAACCTACCCTGTTTTAGTTTAAAACCATTTCCCCTTTTTCTATTGCAACAGGCTCCTGCTAAAAAATCTGACCCTTTATTTTTTGTAAGTTCCCTTTAAGTACTGAAAGGCCACTAAGATTTCCCTTAGAAGCCTTCTCTGCTCCAGGCTGAACAACCCCAACTCTCTCAGCCTTTTCTCACAAGGAATTTGTTCCAGCCCTATGATCATTTTTTGTCCCTTTCTGAACCCACTCTAACAGGTCCATGTCCTTCCTGTGCTGACTACCCCAGAGCTGGATGCAGTGTTCCAGGTGGGATCTTACCAGAGTAGAGCAGAGGGAGAGGATCACCTCTCTTAACCTGCTGGCCACACTGCTTTTGATGCTACCCAGGATATGGCTGGCATTCTGGGATACAGAGGGCTTTATCTAAGGGGAGGAGGAAACTGAGGATTGACTGAAAGTCTGCCTTTGCCACACTATCTGTAGGGTATCAGAATAAACTAGAGATTCTAAAGAACAGTAAGTGGTTTTTTACATAGCATTTTGTCAGGCTGTGGAATATGCTGCCATAGGACCTGTGACCAACAAAACCTGTTATGTGGATTTATAAAAATGACAAGACTCGATGATGGATGAAAAATCCATTAAGAAGAATTGTATAGTAAGATATCATCTTCTTTACAGGAAGTTCCCTACCTGCAAATGCTGAAGCAACAATAGAGCATTTTACATAATTATGGACTTCTTGCCCTGCTCCTACATTCTTCCTAGATTTCTGCTGTTCTCTCAAGGACTTGACAACAGACTAGGTGATCTTTTGATCTGGCCCAGTAAAATATTTCTCAGGGTAATTATGAAAGAGTATATATGGAAAACTTTTTAAAAGCAAAGCTTTTAGTTTTCTACATCTAATTACAGGTTTTGTAATGGTGGAAACAATGAAGAGAAAAATGATGTAAGTTAATGTATTGTGAGATGTTTCAAACAAAGCCAAAATGGCAGCAATATACAATTCATGTGTCCCTGAAAAGCAAAGGTAGTGCTGCTGAAATTTCAGAACACATAAAGACAGTCTGCGTGAATCAGCTTCTAAACACATTTTGTGTAGTACATACACTAAATACCAGAAGTGATCACCAATCCCACAGAAATTTTACTTCATTATTGTTTTATTTCAAAAGCTGATGCAGTAAAATGCAATATTTAATGATGGTGAATGTATTTCTGCATGGAATTGTTAAAATCAGGCATGAACACTAACAAAAGACACCACTGGGGGAAAAAAGTCAATAAACAACAAATTTGCAGCAAAAGGACAGTAGAGTGAAAACATAGAAGATACACAGCTGTATTTAACACAATGGCTGCCTGGTATCCAGCTGCAGAAATAAATCATACTTCAAATACATGTACCATAGCTCTAACATACAGTCTAAAGAAAAAATAAGTTCAGCACATGGCCTATTTTAATATACATCTGACATAAACAGTGTTCAAATGAAGGGAAAATGTGAGAAAAAGAATCCTCTGAAACTTTTCAGTCATTAGCTAGATGGCAATCAACAATTTTTTTGGTTAAAGGCCTTTGATAGAGATTTTTCTAAGAAGTGTTTGTAGCATAAGTAAATCAGTCTCTTAAAGTGATCAGCTATTTGGTTTGGATTTCTGTTTTATTTTTATTGGAATTCTCTTCCCTTCTTCTCAGTCTTAAAGTCAAGTGCACTGGTACCACAAACTATGTAGCTTTCATCTAAGAATAAGGCTGCTGAAATACTCCTGGCAATCACTCACTGCAATAATTGCTATTCTGTGTTTTTTCTTCAATTCCTGCCACCATGGGAAATGCATGGGGGCAATCACATGTGGACAGTGACTGAGGGTGGAAGACACCTCCGTAGGGCACCTTGTCCAATGATACTGTTCAGTCAGGGCCACCTAGAGCCAGCTGCCCAGGCCTCTGTCCTAACATCTTTTGAATATCTACAGGATGGAGACTCTGTAACCTCCCTGGGCAGCCAGTGCCAGTGCCTGGTCACCCTTCACTAAGGAGCACATCCAGTGATAGAAAAAGCTGAAGTTGCAACAATTAAGCAGTTGCAACAATCTGCAGTTGCCAGGCCTCTGATTTGGAAACTAGGCCTTTCAAACTCAGTGAGATCACTCAAGCCACTTCAACTCCAGCCATCATCATCCTGCAGTTTCAACCCACTGAGAAGTATGTTTATGTGCTCATCCACTCACACTTCCTGAAACTTTCCATTTTCTGTTCTGCCTTTTTTTACCCTACATTTCCCTACAATACATTTGGAACTCTGCACTACTTCCCAAACATGCTTGAAGACATTTTAGGTACCTCATTAATCTTAATTTGTCGAAGTTCCTCTTCTGCTGCAGTCAAAGGTGCAGGGGAGGATTGTGATATCAAATATTTTTTATATCCATTCAGTGAAACATCATCCTGAAAGCACAATATCAATATTTATCAGGTTTTTTTTTAGAACAGAACTTTTCTTCAAAGACTTTCTATGGAGCATTGCAGAAAGTAGTTGCCTTCTGTACAGTTATGGTTATTTTATTTTAATATTCCAATATTCCATTATGTCTTGTTTCTGAAGCCCAGAGGTATCCAAGGAATTAGCAGGTGGGATTGTAATAGGGTTCCAGCAGAATAACAGAGCTGGTTGCAACCAAAGCATCCTTAAGTTTAACAAAATAAAGACAAATTAGTCCACTGGATGCTGATGATCAAGATCCTGAGTGGGATCAGTAACTTGAACACCTTGAAGAAGCTGTTATTTTCACACAGAGGAACATTTAAGGCCAGCAACAATTAAGAAGTTTATAAAGACACCGAAACCAATGATTTATAGATATGTAAGTGTAACATAATGAGCCTGGAAAAAGTGAGTTACATCAATTTCATCTTCCATGTGTACCAGGCCTATTCTGAAATAACAGTAAGACAGACGTAATGCTCCTTTCTCAAAACTGAGACAGAAGTTCAGACTTGTAGGGCTAGACACAAATTCCATATATTACATAGGCTGCTAATGGTTTGGTGCAAGTGGTGGTTGGAGACTGGTTGATTGAACAAACAAGAAAATATAACAGGACCTCTACCAGTAAACCCTCTTAGCAAGTCAGTTATCTACTTCCCTCTATATATAGAGGGAATACATATATATATATATATATATATATATATATATACACCTATATATATATATATATATAATACAGCCTCTCCAGAGAATTTTATTAACATATTTCTTAGGATAATGAAGCCTCCGTGACAGGTTAATGATAAATATAACAAATTATTTATTCAGTGAGCAATAGAATTATTAGTCTCATATCTACCACAATGGCCCATTTATCTTTCACAGCTTTTTTCCCCACTACAATAACCTCTATTCTTCATCAAACCTTCAACTCCTTCCATTCTATTAGAGGATTCATGCAGTGAGATTAAGAGATATGCCTATTACTCTTAAGTCATTTAGTTTTCATAAACATTTGAAGCAAGGACTTCTAAGCCTGCTGATGTTACATATTAACTTGTTCAAATGAGCTTAAATATACTTTAGCACTGGAATAATACACATAGCTTTTAACTCTTTTCTCCTTAATCCAAAAAGACCATAAACAACCCACATTCATACCAATAACATCAGCCACTATATTCAGTATTTAAAGTCAGTGTCCTGACTTTGGAAAGAAAAACATACCTGTACAGTTCCAAATACTTCATCCTTAATATGGCCACCTCCAAATTCTTTCTTAAGCGTTGCTCGGGTTGCTGCATACAACATTTTTTGACGAACCTGGAATATAATAAAACAGTAGCTTTTAGGGTTTTAATTTTTAATATTTAATATTTTTAAATGTTGAAACAGCACTATAAACTTGATACTTACTCATACTATTAAACTCACAAGGTCATAATACTATGTATTATTATCAAAGTAACTTCAAAACTGAATTGCAGCCTTAGTTGGAGTATGAGCATTTTTTTAAATGGAAAAAATCAATCAATCAATCTTTACTAATTTTAAATGGGAAAAAACCACAATTGTTAGAATCTTTTGTCATCTGGTCTGTGTACTAATGGATACAACAGACAGCAAACGGCAGACTAGAAATAATTCATTATTATTTTTGATTTGATAGTGACTCCAGATAGTTATGGTTCAACTACGGAGTGGAAAAATTATGTTTGCTCCCTATTAACTTGAATTAACATAGTCACTTACTCCTCTCCCAGCAGTCCCACCTTCCCACTTCATTTCACCACCATGTTATCCTCTCCACAATGTCTCACCTTTTCCACATAATTGTCTCTGTGCACATCAACTTTC
This sequence comes from Cyanistes caeruleus, assembly GCF_971803275.1. NCBI lineage: Eukaryota > Metazoa > Chordata > Aves > Passeriformes > Paridae > Cyanistes > Cyanistes caeruleus. The sequence goes on along the minus strand of NC_141704.1, from coordinate 52,767,053 downwards.
GGTGTCTTATTATTTCCTAACTGCTAGTGAAGGCAGTAGGAATATTGGAACAGCTTTGCTTTCTGCCTTGCCTTATCTCACATTCCTAGAACCTGTATCTTAGTTTCTCCTAGAAATCCGTAATTCTAACCTCAGTCCTGTCCCATGCTTGCAAACCACTAAGAAGGAGTGTACTCTGGGGCACACAACATATCCACAAGTGCCAGCTGGACAGACAGCAAGCCAAACAGAACAAACAACTTGAGCTCATACTATAATCCTTCTCTATACGAGCACCCATTAAGATTTCTGTCCTATATCCTTCCATATTTTTTTCTCAAGTACTGACAGTAGGACAGACAAACAGGGCAAAAAAAAACTGTATTGTGTCCACCAGTCAGGATCAGCTGTAATCCATCTAGACCTACTGATTGGCTCTTTAATCATCTTAAAGAAACATTTTCCTAGTTTTCTTCTGGTAATGTAGGGGGAGGTTGGGGAATGCTTCATTCTTCAAATCCTTTTCCTTCATAACTTGGATTCAGATCAAATGGTACAGTTGAAAATTCATTAACACAAATCCTCTGATGACTGCTACTTACAGGAGAGTGATCAGGTGACCATGCAATGAAGATCCATTCATATCCTTGAGCATTCTGAGAATCTAATCTGTATAATATATAACATGGTTGCTTGTCTTCAAGAAGGGGAAGGACAAAGGAATCATAATCCTTTTCCCATGATCCAGCTGGCCGTCTAGAGGATCCCACAACAAGCTGCTCTAAAATCAATAACCACAGCTAGAGGTTAGCAACAATGTAGTTAATACCATCTGTCAGAATTAATAATTACCACAAGAAGTTAACTGGACACATAGTTGTTCATAATTATGCCCAGAAGAATGGAAGACAAGAGGAGTAAGAGTAAAAGTGGGTTAATTCCTACAAAAGCTGTGTATGTTCAAACCCTAACTTACTTTAACCAAAATACTGATTGAGAAAATACTGAGTTGGGAAGTCACATGCTTCTATGTATTAGTTTTTTTTAGCATAGCATACATGGAAGAGAAATAAGAACTGTCTTCTAATAGTTAGTTTATTTTTTAATATGGAATCCTTTAAGAGTAAACTTTCAAATTTTAGAATTATAATTACTGATGCTCTTGGTATAACATATTAGTGTTTGTATTTATTGTAAGGGGACAATAACCCAGTTATACAGTGAAAAGGGTTTGGAATGAATATGCTTGCACTAATCACTAACTTGACTATCTAAGTAGATAAACCTCTTTCTAATATAACTTCATAGCTGTGGTCCCTTTAAATGACTGAAGTTGTTTATTATGTATAATTGGCTTAAATCTGTATAGAATACTTCAATAGTACTTAATTATGTGAACAGCTGTACCAACAAGATTTTTCTCTTATTTATACATCACATCTCAGTTTCCAAAGGAAAGTGTTAGTATACTGTCTTACAAAACATTTATCAGCTTCCCAAGAAATACTAGCCCGCACAAGTGGAAGAGAGGTCCTGCAACAGTTTGAAGACCATCATAGCAGCTAGTACACAAATCACCTTTTGAGAGTCTAGGGCTTAACTTATAAAACTTCAGACAAAAGTAAAACAGCACACAAATGCCTCTACAGCAAACTTCAAGCAAAGCATTCACCACAGTAACTCACAGACCACAAACAGCTCAGGACAAGGATGTTTGGCCCTTCTCTGAATTAGATGCTAAGTACCTGAAATTGTATGCTAAACCAAGAGCATTCTGAATGTACTTGCCATTTGTGAACTCTGTGGGTTTGTACCCACTTGGATTTAAGATTCAGCCAGAGGAACTTCATGCCCAGCAGCAAATCTCTTCTCTTATTAAGTCAGATTAGCAAAACCAAATTTGAATATTATCTGTTGGCTGTTATCTGTTGTGTAAGGCTTCTAAAGACAGATGAGGTAACTGCTCTTCTTCCAGTGTCCTGGGAGTCTCACAGGTTTCTTTTTGAACCACAGAAAATACTATCAAAGACTGGATTCTGCTTCTTACAGAGATGAAATGCATATACCTATATATATATGTTTATATATATGTGTATACACATGTATACATACACACAAAAATGAAAAAATAGGAAATGAAAAATAGGGAAAGTATTCAATTTGTATCTCTTATCTAGGCTTCACTTCATATTACAAAGTAGCATATACACAAAAGCATATTGTTTTGCCTTGCTTAATGGGAAAAAAATCCCCAAAGCAATGGTTTGTCAGCATTTACCTTGTGCTACGGAGACTATCACAAAGTCCTGCCTGTAATCTTAGTATTCCCTTAAAGAAAGCTATATTAAAATATCAGAAGACTTCCTAAGTAAAGCAAACACAAAGAAGGTAACAGTAGGTTATTTACCTAACAATAGAAGTGTGTCTGTGTATGTATGTACATGTAACTTTTTCCAGCTAACAGATTTTCAGTGTGCTGTAAATGAATGAAGTCTAGAACAAACTATTTCAAAGTGGACAACTGACATACTTGAAAAGATGGACTATACCAGGAAATCTCTTATACAACCAACCAACACTGCTATTAAAGAAAATAACAATTATATATTCTGTCTTTCAATGTTTGCAGCCTATATCCCTTGCCAAGAAGTTCAAAAATCAAACTCCAGATCTGATTGAAATTATGTAATTTTCTCTTTATACACATATGTTGAGATTTAAAAAACAGTTTTAACTTTGAAAATTTAAATCTAGTTACAGACTTATAAAGATATTTTCTATGTAGCCAGATTATTATTTAAACATCTGCTTTAGCAGGACTTTCTACATGTAGCACTTTTATGCTGATATACCCTGATTAAAAAAGCAGATAAAATTTACAGTTCCATCTTAGTTGCATCTAAGCTGACTGGTTGTTGTGTAAGTGTCCAAGTGCTACATAGGTGTGGAAATTTTCATTTCCTCTACTCTTTCTTTAGTCAGAGATAAGAATAAGTTTATTTATACTATCCATATGAAATACACAGCAGTTCTTGGTAAAACATGAAATTACATTTGGGAGGAAAACTCAAAAGCAAAAATACAGGAGTATTGTAATAAAAAGGCATAAGACCACTAAAATTAAAATTTTACTTTCTGTATATTAAAAACCTTAGCAACATTAAGTTTGGCAGAGTTCTTTTTTTTAAACAATAGTACATGTAAGTCATTAAAAAAAAAATAGGAAAATAGTTGTTTTAACAACTATATAAAACAACTAGTAAAAGAACCAAAAAAAAAAGAATAAAATTTGACTAACCATTGTCAATGACTATTTTTAAAAGCCTGTATTGTCCATTTCTGGCTCCAACAAAGATGTCTTTAACACTTCCACTAGCTGAAAAAGAGAAAACAAAAGTAATCAAATTAACGCATTTCACTTCCCTAGGACAAAGAATATTCATGAGGGTAAGAACAACACTGGAAAAACGTACAACTGGCCCTTTGCTACAAAGTTGGACAGAAAGATGAACCCAGGAGTGATGCTGCTGCTCTGCTGCCTACTGTTCCAACCATCAGCATGCCACACAAAGATGAAAGGCAACATTACGAAACAGCCCTGTTTTCCAGCATACCAAATTATTTTCAATATTACAAAAATTAAAGGTGACATCATATCATCAATCTCATTTTTCAGAGTTAACACAGCAACACAATAAAAATATGACGCATCTCAAATTACAGCAGCATCACAAAGTCTGCAGGCTTAGTACAAACTTTCAGACAGAAACTTTACGCTTGCCAGGAAAATGTTAGAGCTTGTCTGGCAAAAGCGATGGTCTTTCCTGAGATCACCTCTCTGCAGAGTACCAGTGAAAGCTGCCACTCATCGCTCGTCTTTCACACCACCTTATCTCCTTCTATGGTCGACGACACTGTTCAAGCCCCAACCTATTGTAACAGGATCACTTTATAGTGAATTTACAAAGTAACTAAAATATTGTTACATATTTGTAAATCATACTGACACCACACAACCAACAGGACAGACTTGCTTCCCTAAGCACACTGAAGAGCTGTTCTTGACTTGCATGTAGACCATTCTTATCTCAACTTCTCTGCTAAATAATCTCAGTGCAGATCAGTGCATTATACCAGAGAGAGAGGGTTGTAAGGAGTTACTGAAAAACATTTATCACAAGACAGTCCTTTAAGTAATCCCATAGGATAGAGCATAGTACCAGCAAAACAAATATCATACCAGGAAACAAATAAAATGGATTATTTATAGTCAGGTTGAGGCCAAGTGAACAGATGGTATCCAGCAACACTACTGCCCATACTCAAAACATTTTACATTTATGTTTGTCCAAGTGGTGCCAGGGCCATCCTGAGAGTCCAGAATGGCATGTTAAAAGAACATGTAAAACAAACTGGACTGCAGTGGTTACCAGTTCAATCCCAGTTTCATTCCAGCTGTCATCTTCCCAATAATCAGTGCAGACCCTCACAGTAATTTGCTGCCAGCTTTTCTAATCATCTCTGCTGGTCTTCACCATTCCATTGAGCAACCAAACATTGCACCATTTTCTAGACTTTTTCTTCCCCCAGAACATTCTTTGTCCTCCTCTTGTCTATTATCCTTTTGTTCCTTATTCTCTCATTTCAACACTACAAACAAGACCAGAATGCAGCAATCTCAACACCAATTCAAGAACTGTGACAGTTTCTTGAAAAAATATCTTGAGGCACTTGTGAAAGCAGCTCACTATCAAGTGATCTATGAGGCTTTTTTCATTATGAAGGTTTTTAAATTCACAACAGTGATATTATTTTCTATTTAAACTTCCTGCATAGCAGAGGGTCACAGAATCAAAATCTGGGCTTATTTCACACATATTTTGCAGGGAATATTATTTTAAAAGTATTTGTAGGACTGCAGACCCATTCAATTGTATTTCCCCCCAGTCAGTGTATTCTGTGAGTTCCTATAGTATTTTTCTGCACTGGCCTGTTTAAAAAGTCCAGTCCTTTTAGCAACTGCCTGGTACGTATCACTGTGCCCATGACTTCATTTCTATTTCCAGAAAAAAGCAGCCCATGCTGCCAAATCTTGTAATTGTTTATGAGTGACAGTAGCCTGTTTGTAGCTAGTGCCAGCAATGGCACAAGTAGAGCTGTTCCTCTTCCAAATTGCAGAGGCTGATGCTTTGCTGCAAACAGGACTCCTGATTAGTGCCTGCTGAGGCAGGTTCCTGCAGGAAAGCTGCCGAGTTCTCTACAGCTCTCCTCAGAGGACAAATGATTCTCAGACACGAAGCAGAGCTGCAGAAGAGGCTTAGCCACGCTTTTGCTTACAATAAGCAAGAGTATTCTTCTGCTCCTCCCCTGCCAGCATCGCCGGGAGAACAAGGGATTATGAGTTACTAACTAACAGGTTTCCCCAGACTGAGAGAAAAAAAAAGCTATTCCAGGTGCACCTCTAGCCTGAGAAAGGTTGAAGAACTTAAAACAAGAAGCTGCAAAAAAGACCAAAGACTGGCATGCAAAGGAAGAAAAAGAAGAGAGGGGAAAGGGTGCAAACCACACGCAGCCAATGGACAAAAATGGACATAGAAGAGCAGCTAAGGGCTGCCGTGGCTGGGACAAAAGTCACCTTCAACAATAAATATCGGAGTGCAGGCAAAGTACATGGTAGTAGTCACCGAACACGCAGATTGCAGAAATGCAGACGGTAAAACCTGACCCCTCCTTAATCCTGCTATATAATCCCTGTTTAGCAATTCTGTGATTCAGGGGAAGTCGCTAATACTGCGAAACAATACGCTGTCTCCTTCTAACTGCTCCTCGCGCCCTCCAAGGAAACACGGGGAAAAAAAGGCTCCCACATACTTTTCCCTTTTGTGGCCTCCAGCGATGGGCTTTATAGTGAACTCTCCTAAGCCAGGGCTCCTGCTTCTACCCCGGGCTCTCGCTCCAAGGGACCCGGCAGCGACCCTCGGCATTTCCCGTGCTGCCCAAGCCATCCCAAACTCGCTACGGCGACCCCGAGCAGGCGACAGCCCCCGGCTCGGCACTCACCCCGCCACCGCAGGAAAACCTGCCCTGGAGGAGTTACCTGAGCCCAGGCGGGCCCTGCCCGCCATTCATGGGGCTCTGCAGCCAGCACTTTCCTCGGGCGGGCTCCCTGCCTCTCCGGGGCGGACAGGCGCGGTTCACCAGGCCGATAAACCCCGCAGTATTCGCCTGACTGGGAACCGAGCTCTGGGTTCGACCCCGAGGAGCCGTGGCCGCCGGGGACGAAACCAGCAGCAGTTCCCCCTCTCGCTCGCCCCCTCGCCAGCCCGCGGCGCAAAGGACGGGCTCCTCCGGCAGCAAACAAAGAGCGCGGTAGTGGGACAATCCCGCCGAGAACGGCCCGCTAAGCGCCCGCCGCGGCCGCCTGCCCCCGCGCCTCGCCCCGACCCGCGGGGAAAGGCGCTCCGCCCGCCTCCCGCCAGCCCGGCCGGGCCACAGCGGAGACGGCGCCGGCTGTCACGAGAAGCAGCGGGCACCGCGGAACGGAGGTGCGGGGGAAGCCCTGCGGGTACCTTGGATGCCGGTCTGGTGGGACATGTCGCTCCGCGCCCCGGCGCCGCCGCCGCCGCCTCCCCGCCCGCCCGGCACAGCCCGGCCCGGCCCGGCCGCGCGCACGTGACGCGCCGCCGCCACTCAGCGGCCGTGAGGGAGCGCCGCGCCTTCCGGGCCCCGCCGGCCGGGCCGCGCCGGGCTGAGGGCCGGGGGCTGCGGGCAGCGGCCGCCCCTGCCCCGGCACCGCCCTGCCCCGCGCCTCCTCTCGGTGCTGCACAACGGGGACGGGCGCAGCTCTCTCCTGCCCTCTTCCCTTTGCTCTCCCTCTCCTTTCTGTCGCCCCCTTCACTTGCTGTCCCGGAGCCTGCAGCGCGACCCGCCGCGGGCATCGCCGGCGCGAAGCCTACGGTCAGTCCTGCCTGGCAGGAAGGGACATGTGCCCCCCGGCCCGGGTTGCTTGTTAACAGAAGTACTGAAAAATGAGGTGAATTTAGTTCATCTGTAGAAGCTCGTGGTGGAGACCTGTCGCTCTAGCTTGGGGCAGCACAGAAGGAGCCATCAGGTGTGTGTGACAACAGCTGCGTGCATATACTGTATATTGCGGACTAAACAGTCCCTGACAAAGAGCCCACAAGTCGGGGAACAGAGCCCAGACCCAGAGCTCTGTTCGGGGTCGCCGTAGCGAGTTTGAAATGGCTTGGACAGCACGGGAAATGCCGAGGGTCGCTGCCGGGTCCCTTGGAGCGAGAGCCCGGGGTAGAAGCAGGAGCCCTGGCCCCTACCCCTGACAAGGTGATCTTTCTCTGTTCATTTTGCAGTATTTCATACGTGGTGGCACTGCACCAACAGAAACAGTGAAGATTTCTTCTCTTTCAGTGCAGATCTGGTGGTTGAGCCATTCGTCTGCCTTGGCAGGGCACGGATCCAGGCTTAGAAAGGATGCATCTGCTTCTCAGGGCCCTATCCGCATGGCCAAAGTCTTCTTTATACCCTTTCAAACTGTGTTGGTATAGTTTCCCTCAGCTTTTTCTTTCAAAGTTTCCAGTGAGGAAGAGTTCCTATGTCATGAATTTAAGCATGCTCTGAAAGTAAATTTGCTTTTGCTAGCTCTTTTTTCAGGCTCATCTGTCTATGGGTTGAGAAGCACCATCCTCTTAACAATAAAAAGATGGGTACTATAGCTTCTTTAAAAATCGCTTCGTTGTCATGTAGTCAGCACTTTTAATCTGTGCTGTGGTCTAGATTGAGACTCCACAGACAAAATGTGCATGCTGGAAGCATTGATGCTGATGATTCCTTCAGGTTTCTGGGAGTTAGGAGGTTTTATGGGGTGCTATTCAGCTAGAGAACACAAGAAGTGCTGTGAGAGGGCATATTGAATATCCAACCCAATGGACCAGGCAAGAATTGAAGAGTAAAGCAAGTGCATGGTAATACTTCCCTGGTTCACCTTCCCAGCCTCAAGTGTGCTGCAACTCAGGAATTTCTGAAGTCAGCTGTGTTGATAAATGTGGGTGCCTGTGCTTTGTCAGTTTAAAGAACATGTGGCATTTAGTGTCCTATTTGGGAAATGTGAAACAGCACTGTAGCTGTTACGTGAACTGTGCAGCAAATACAAAGTCACTGCAGAGACATGTCATCAGCTAATGAGCTGGGACTAACAGCAGCTGGGGAAACAGAGAGGCTGCAGTTTGTCTTTCTTCTAGCAAGGAGGATAAAAGAAACAGGGAAAAAGGTTCATATGAAACCAGGAAATAAGAGGCAGGTAGCACCTACCAGGTACTCAGTAGTCATCTCTTGTTCTTCTATTGTAAGGCTCCAGGAGCACCAGAATTATATAAAAAAAGAAAGAAACTCTTGGAGAAGAGCTTTTTCAAGAGGAAAGGAATATACTGGAGATCCAACCAAAGTGGCAACCGATGATGTGGTTCTATCACAATTACTTTAAATTATTTCGGACCAAGCTCAAATTTAGAACCCACAGGTTCTAAATTCTTGGGTTTTCCCTGTTTTGGTATTAGTGTTTGTAAAGGATGGAGTTGTCTAAAAATTTATGAGGGGAAAAAGAAGTTTTCCTTGATAGGCAGATGTCCTGAAAACACTGTTCTTGCTTTAGTTAGTCATGTGTCCCCAAGAGCACTACCATTGTCCACTACAATGTGGTAACAAGGATGTGTGGCTAAGACTGTGGAACTGTTTCTTTCAGTGGAAGTTCATGCCTAGACTGGAAATATCAAAATGGTGTAACATCTTTCACTATATTTTGATCACCTTATTTGTTTCTCTGAGGTCATATCAATACAGCTTCCATCAATCTGAGGGCTCGAAAGTTCAGGAATGCAATCTTATCACTTTTGTATGAAACAAGAGTGGAACACATTGGCATTTTGTGGCTCCTTTCTGGCAAAAAGACAAGCTGAAAGTCAAACATATTTTCTTTAAAAGCTCAGTATCACCTATATTTTCTTATATTACACTGATTGATATGTGACCAAGAAGAGACGTTGCATGGAAACTAACACAGGCAAGTAGGGATCTTGTATCTAATGAAGATTCCTAAAGTTCTGAATTTTAGTGTCCTGCAGATTCTTACTAAACTGGTTTAAATCACTAAACTCCTGTCCAAATCATAAAGAGTGCCTGGACAAAAATAGGGATGTTTATATGTTAAGTAACTTCGCTTCTTTTTATTGGTAATAATCTCTTCCTTGTACTTGAATGTTTTTTTTTACAGTAAATTTGGTGTCTAATTAAGGCTGTGACTGTTTTGGTAGAGACAGCACATTGCAGTTTCCCAAATTCTAATAAGATTTTTTTTGACTGAATAATAAGTGACATTTTTTAAAGGAAATACTTCTAATAGATTTTTATGCAGCATTTTTTGTGTGACTTCTGGGTCTTGTTTACAGTGTCTTTAATGCCCTTCCCTATACATTTACTTTTTCATTGATTTGACAATTTTCTATTCAAATACTTATGCTAGTTTATTAAATATTGTGGTTATAAGCTCTGTGAAATCGTCAGCTCACTCTGTTAATTGCTGTGTAATGGTGTGCAATCATTTTCTCCTGCTGTTATGTTGCTGGGTAGGCCTGTCCCAGGTTAGACTATAATTGTCCACCTCACAGTGGAAATGCATTAAACTTGCAGCTCCTATTACTGCATTCTGTACCTATCTTAAGGTGACACTTTAAACATTAAGCACATTTCCAACGATGGAAGTGTAAACCCTTTTCTTTTTGCTGGGCGATACTAGAATTTCAGTTTCTTGCTGCAGTCCTCCATTACCTGTAGGTATGCTCTTCAAAACTCCAGCTTAGATTATGCTTTTCCCCCATCAGCATGGTCTTCAAAACTAACCATTTTTTAAGGTAATTAAAGTATGAGAGAGTCCATCAGCAAGATGAAATTTCTTCTATATAGAGTAAAAAGAGTATCAACTTCTTCCTTCAGAAAGATGTGAAAACTTAATTTCTTCAACTCTGCTTTTAGTTATCTCCATTCCAACACACTCATAGGTAGCTAAACAAAGAAATTAGAAATCACATCACTCTAGAGACAGATGTGCTTTTAACTTTGAGAATAATGTGAAAGGTTTGATTTTTGACTTTGATTTTTGAGCATGCCAAATAAAAAGGTATCTCTTCATGATGAACAGAGCTTATGGGTAATCTGCTATTAAGAATTACTGTTGTAAGAACTCATTTCTGTCTTGCCATTACAGCAAGTAGTTTTCAGTACAGTGTGGACAGCTCTCAGTTCATGTTCATCAGTAAGCCTTTATTGCAGTAAGAATATATCTCTTCATCGCTTTATGCTCTGAGGCATTTCTCTTCATTTCTTGTAAATGAGCAAATAAACCATCTAACTCCCTTCTCTTAATATCCATAATCTGAGGGGCTTTTATTTCTGGCTTCCTAAACAGCAGACACAGTAGGCTTTCTGTGCCTGATTTCTGTGGGTGGCCAGGAACGTGACAGATAGACAACTTTTAAATTGAACTGCAATATAGTAAATAGCCAAGATTGGGGTAATGGGATTTCCCAGCTACTGCCATAAATTAAAACAGATTTGCAGCAATAGGTTTTGCTATCCTAAAGATTATAGACAATTGAATTTTTTCACATTTTGTTATGCTTTGATAATAAAATGAAAATGTACTGCAAAGTAAACTCTAAAAAGCACAATTGGTGGCATTTTCCATATTTCTTACCTCTTTATCTTCTGTTAAGTACTTCCAGACTATTAAAGAGTTGGTGGTTTTTTTTTTGTTGGTTTGGTTTTTGTTTTTTTTTAATATCTGTGTCCATTTCTAGTCCTTATGCTGATCTGATAAATTTGTAAATAAACACTAGACATGACATATCTGCATTCTCTATGCATAGCATAACAGACAGTGTCATGATCAAATGTTTCCTGCTCTCAGTGGTTTTTAAGTTATTAAATTTCTCAAATGTTATTAGTTCTTTCATATACTTTCCCTAGTAGCAGTGATGAACTAACATATAAATACCAGAGCAAAATCACTGCAAAATGACCTATGATCCCATCATCCTGTTTTCCACTCTACAGATTTTCTGTTCTGTCTCCATGGGATGTTATTTGAATGCATTTCTGAAGTGTATTAAACAGTAAGACTGATACCTCTGTGGTTCTCTCTTCCATCTTTTTCCTCCAATAGGAAAATTTGTTTTTGTTACTTAAAACCAATATTTGCTTGTTAGTTATTGATGACATGTTTCAATAAGTTTTTTAACGTGTAAAGCACATGGCAGCTTTTTAGGAATCTTCTTGCATGATGTTCAAAATAATTCTTGGGTCAGAAAAAAGAAAAAAAAACAACCTTTGTTAAAGACCAGGGTAGCTCTCTTGGGCCTTTGGAAGAGATTTATAAGTCATAATTTAAACTTTAAGCTATCAGGACCAAGCTAGTGAATTTGTGCCTTCTTCCCAGACCATCATATGCCTGATCATAAATGCAAGGTTTTTAATTCGACTAGAATCTAGAAAATATGAGAAGGACATAATGTAGTCCAGGAGGGCTAGGGTTTAGAGACGCACTACTTATTTGTAGCAAGGTGTATTATATTGCTGTAACTTTGATCTAAGATGATAGAACAGAGCAGTAACTGAAGCCATATTACTATTTTCATTCAAATTAAGTGAAGTCAGTCCTCCGGCGACCAAATAGAAACTTCACTTAGCTAACAATTATATTAAAAATGGAAATCTTGCATTGGAAAAAAACTCCAAGTCAAACATGAGGTGCTATTTGCATTCATGTAAAAGTTTTATCTGTAACTCAAGATAGAAAAAGTTTTCAAGTATCCATTTATTTTTGAAGAGACTGGGTATGTCTTACAGCAGCCTCTCCTTCATGTTTTCATGCTAGTTGGGACTACTCTACCTTCCACTCCATTTGATTTGCTAGCTATTTCTTCATGACAAAGAAAATATGCTTGTGACTGTTTCAGTTCCATTTGGATGATCATACTGACAGCCCAGCACATGATGACTGGAGAAGGACCCCATTTAGAAAGCTAGTGAGTCCTGGCAGAGAGCCACCAAACACAATGCAGTCTAGATTTAGAGCAGATCTTATCTGCCAAGATTGTTAACTACCTCCTGCAGGGGTGGCTTGTCTGGCCAGTAGTCATATCTAAACATAGAGCAGGATTTGAAGTTTGCATGATCTAATGAGCTGGTAGGTAGCTTTGACTACTCTGGAAAGTTGTAATTTTCTCAAAGATTTCCTCACTCAAATGTTTCTGTTATTAGAAATATTTAAAAAATAATACCAAGGTACATACAATGATTATGTCAAAATGCACATTACAAAAACTAGAGATAATGATTCTGTTTTTCCTACCATTACATGCAGGATGTAATAACCCTACTGAAATAGTTAAGATTTCTGTCACTGGCTTTGCTACAAACAGGATCTACTAGTAGGAAATATGTGAAATGCTTTTAGTGGCAGATGATCTAGCATGAGAAACTAGTGCAGCACTAGCATGGATCCAGTAATTTTCCTTGTGAACTCAAAAGAGAGATGCTGGGCAACATTCCTTTCATGCCCATTTCCGCTTTCTTTTGATATTTACTTTAGATGAGTGCATTGAGTCATTGTAACATAGTATCAGCTCAAACATCAGCACTGTGCTGATTTGTGTAATTGTTTATCTTGTTTTCCATTCCTATAGGGATGGCAGTTCCTCTCTTGACAAGGTACAGTTAGTACAAACTAATTCCAGAGGAAGAAAACGCAGCTCTGGCCAAGGCATTTTTTGCACTTGATGCTGAAGACAAAGTCTCAAGTCACTTCCTTTCTTAGTCGGTGTTGCAGAGTCTCTGGGACTTGCTGAGAGCTTTTACTTTGTAGCCTAGGAGTACCAATATTTCAAAGTTTTGGTAATTTGTCTTATATTCTCTTTGACATTTTGCCTAACTTTTCTGAGCTCCCAGATTCCTGCCTGTTTCTCCATGGTATGCATGGCTATGATGTAACAGATCATAGAATATTTTGGGTTGTCCGGGACCCTTAAGGTCACATAGTCCAACCTCCTGCAATGAGCAGAGACATCCTCAACTATATCAGGTTGCTCAGAGCCTCATCCAACCTGATCTTGAATGTTACCAGGGGTGGGGCACTACTGCCTCTCTGGTTAACCTTTTCCAGTGTTTTACCACCCTCACTGCAGAAAATGTCTTCCTTATATCTAGACTTAATCTACACTCTTTTAGTTTAAAACCATTATCCCTTTTCCTTTCACTACTGGCCTAAAAAAGCCAGTTCTCATCTTTCTTTTAAACACCCTTTCAGTATTGAAAGGTTTTTCAATACTGCAAGGAGAAGTGATCTCCACAACCCCAACTCTCTCAGCCTTTTCTCATAAGAAAGGTATTCCATCTCCCTAATTATTTTTGTAGCTCTCCTCTGGACTTTTCTTCAAGAGCTCGATGTGTTTCCTGTGCTGAAGACTCCAGAGACAGATGCAGTGCTTCAGGTGGAATCTCACCAGAGCTTCTCTCCCCCATGAGTAGAGGGGTAAAATCACCTCCCTCAACCTGCTGGCCACACTTCTTTTTATGTAGCCCAGAGCACAGTTTATTTTCTGGGCTGCAAGCAGACATTGCTTGCTCATTATAATTTTCTTTTCATCCATCAGTACCCCCAAGTCCTTCTCAGCAGGACTCAACCCAGTAATCTCCCAGCCTTTATAGATTCCAGATATTGCCCCAGCCAAGGTGCAATATGACTTTATTGGACCTCATGAGTTTCACATGGACTCACTTCTTGAGCTTGTCCAGATCCCTGTGGATGGCATCCCATTCCTTAGGAAAGTCAACTGCACCACTCAGCTTGTTGTCTGCAAACTTGATGAGGCTGCACTTGATGCCACTGTCTAGGTCACTGACTCAGAAGTTAGGAGTATGGGTCCCAATACAGACCCTTGAGGGACACCACTCATCACTGCTCTCCATCCTGGCATTGAGATATTGACCATTACTGTCTGGATGCAACCATACAACTAATTCCTTATCCACTAAGTACCAAGTTCCTTCCAATGGCTCCTTGTATGTTTCTTATTGCTGCTATATGGTCTTATCCAAATTTCCAAAGAAAGCAAGGTTCAAACTGTTGTTCGATAATTGCACTTTTTTATATAGGCATCATGAGGACAGCTAGGACCTTCTGAGGGATGTCTAAGCTGAGGTGAAAGAATTGGAATATCTGGGACAAAGGAGTCCTCCTACTCATGGGGTCCTACTTGCAGGAGAAGAATTCAGTCGGACAGGCTTTTCATCTGAGTCATGTAGAAGTGACACCCAGTTTCTACCCATGTATTACTATATAAAAATAGTAACAAGAAAGCATGGCAAATTATATCCCAAAAGGGTTCCATGAGGCCAGTTAGGGATAATATTACTGATTGTTTGTGAAAAGCATTTCTGAAATGTGGCAGATCATTTATGAGATGTTAGAAAATAAAACTCTAACATAGATCCTTACTGTGTAATGCTTATTCTTTAGATAGACAGAAATGTGGAAGAAGGGTAGGAGAAAGAATTGCAGTGAAACCTGAAGTAGTTGCATTGTTCCCTTCTAGCACTTAAGACTGCTTTTCTGGTGCTCAGCTCCTTGCACTTAATTCCCAGCAGAACACGACCCTCACAGGCACACACAAACTCAGATATATGCTATGTCTCAGCATAAGCTGAAGGATTCCAGTACTTCATTTTAGTTCCAAAAGATTCTACAGTGCACTCAGTGCTCTTAGAAATGGAAGGAAATTCGATGAAAAAACAAAGGCTATTTTGACTGCACTGTACATTCTTACTTGTTCTCTCGAGCAATTATTCAAAGTGCGTATCCATTTTCAATAGATTTCCAGCTGCTAAATAAATTATTACATTTATCATTGAATTTTTTTTTTTTTTTGCATAACTATGCTTTTCCACAGTACATTAGTGTAAGATAAAAATAACAGGCATTTACCACCGGCTGTTCTTTGGACATTGAAAAAAGTCTATTTGCATAATAGATACTGCATATCCCTATAAAGGACAAGAAAAAGCTTTAAAGAAAGGTCACAAAACCTGTTCTTCTCATCACTTCTTCAAAACTAATAATTGGGCAGCAAAACCTCAACTCTCTAGACATAGCAATGTATATATGATTCCCTTATTATTTTTTTTCAGACTATGATTAGTTTTCACATATTTAGTATTGATACACAATTATTTTCAGTGAGATTATAGTTCTGATTCACCAAATGGACATATTCTACCATATGGACAGTCATATTGAAGTTGTTAGCAAGCATAGGTCACTTTTATTCCTGCATTTGATCCACTCCTTGTACCTGCTGTGCTTTGAGCAGGACACCTGAAAAGGTCTGTTTTGGCAGCATGAGATTTGCTCTTCATTTATATTAGTGAAGTGTTTGGTTTGCCACGGCCTCCATTGAGACAGCCAACAAAGCAGCCAGTGCCTCATAACATTCCCTGCCCTGGCTGCATTTCTATTCCCTCGTTTCAGTCAGTTGTACTTAGCAATGCATGATCAGAGTCCTTTCATTGTAGTAGAAAACATACACCAATTTCAGGTATGCAGAGATTTGAAAACAAAGTAATTAAATTGAGTTATCATACTATGCTTGAGCTTAAAAGAATACTTCTGCCAAGATGCAAAAAGTACTTCTCTCAAGATGCAAAATTTTTATGTCATGCCACACCTACTTCTGTTTTAACAGAAACAGGACCAAGATGTAGTAAATTAATATGACAACACAATAAAGCCTTCAGATTTTTTTTCTACTGTACTGCAGTTGTACACAGTAGAGTTGTTCATTGCACTTTAGAGGAGCATCACGAGGCACAGTATGTTGGAAACAAGAATTTTTTTTATCTTGTGTTTTGTTGTGAGTTTAAGAAATTTCTCCTCATTTTTAATCAAATATTCCTTTAGTACTGATTAAACCTTCAGGTCTCTCAACCTGTCTTCACATCAGAGGTGTTTCAGCCCTCTGATCATCCTCTGGCCTTTTTCTGCACTGTCTGCAGCAGGTCAATGTCCTTCTCATGTTGAGGACCCCAGAGTAAGACACAACAGTCCAGGTGATGTCTCATAATAGCGGAGTAAAGGAGGAAAATCCCCTCCCTCACCCTGCTGCCTGTGCTACTTTTTGTGTATCCTAGGACACATTTGGCCTTCTGGGCTGTGAGTGCATGAAGCCAGGTTTTGTCGAGCTTCCTGTCCACCAATACATGTATTTCTTTCCAGGACACCTCTCCATGCATTCTCTCCCCAGCCTGTACCTTTGTTTGGGATTGCCCTGATTCAGGTGCAGGACCTTGCACTTGGCCTTGTTGAACTTTATGAGTTCACAGACTCACCTCTTCAGCCCAAAAAGGTCCCTCTGGATGTCATCCCTTCCCTCCAGTGTGTCAACCACAACACACAGATTGGCATCCTTGGTAAACTTGCTGAGGTGCATTCAATTCCATGTCACCAATAAAGATGTTAAACATCACCTGTCCCACTACTGACCCCTGATGAGTCCCTCATCACTGGTCTCTGATTGGACATGGAGCCATTGACCACAGCTCTTTGAGTGCTACCATCCAGCAAAGTCTTTATCCACAAAATGGTCCATGCATCAAGGGTTCAGCAACATTAGAGTATATTGTTTTTCTGAAAGACCTTACGTTGCCACTTACTATTTTTCTGACCTTTTGTCTTCCAACGTAGTTCTGTTTTTCGGAAGTCTTCCTTTACCATTGCAACCAGCTTAGCATGGTTAAATAGAATCTGTGTAAGGCTGAACTCAGATTCCACTTTTTCTTTTGTTTCCTCTAAGGCTGTATATGGAACTATCAGAGTAGCTACAAGCTGATTATTCCTTTCTTTTTCTAGTGCAGAAGACACATGTATTTTTATATTTGCTGAAAGCATCCATATGGCCAGCAGATGTACTTAAAAGGTATTTAACAAGTGGTGTAAATTCACTTCATTCAGTTATCCTTTAGTGATTGCATCTAGGCTAGGTGTATATTGCCTGTTTTAAATCACTATGGATTATCTGAAGTAGAATCATGCTTACTTGGAGTAAACTTGGACTGGATGAACAGAGGGAAGTACTAAATTCAAGTGTAAGGTTTGTCATTGGACTTTAATCTTCAAAATTGTCAGAACAGCTTCTGCTTCAATTTTGGTAAGCCTTATATTATTTGACTCTAGTACTGAAGTTTTGCTTGACAGTAAGTAAAAGGTCATATAAAGTTCTGATTCTCCTGTTGTTTTTTGTTTCAAGTTACACTGGTATTGTTAAGATAGATATATCTGTATATTAAATTCTGCTCAAAATTTTATTTTTGTGATTTAATTTATCAACGGAGATGAAACCATCCCTAACTTCCTCTTAGTAATTTAAAACCTGGTTGACAAAGATCAAAAAATACATAGAAATCACCCATGCCCCGAGATTCCACTAACATTTTTAGCTGGAGCATCACTTATATTTCTTAAACTTTATATTTGAATGTTTTTATCACTTTTTTCTTGCCTTAACATGTGTGTGCACATGTGCATGCTTATGTGGCTGTTTTTCTCCCTTTCACTCTTTCACTCATTACAACATTAACTTTCTTCTAGTTCTCTGAATTTTTCTAAGCATTTCACCAGTTAGGAGCAAACTTAATTATTAACATTGCTGTCTATCATGTCTTTCATTTATTTTTCTAATAACTCTTCAACCTGCCATTTAAAAATAAATGTTTAATTTTAGTTCACACAGTTTACTATCTGCTCATATTATTGATTTAATGGAAAGTATTTCATTTTACGTAATGTGAAAACACTGTTACTGTTTATGTTTTCCAAATATGCAGTAGAAACATTTCTGCTGTTCCACATTCTTTTATACAATTCTATTTTTTCACACCTAATTGCAAAGCAGTATTAGTGTTAGAAAGATCGTTCTCTGATTATCTTCACCTTCTTCATTTCCACAGGGTATATCTATTTGCCTTTTTTTTTCTTCCAAGTTCTTGAACTATTTAGTTCTTCAGTTATGCACTTACTGTTGCCAGCTTTTGTGCATTTTTTTTCTCTCCCATTTGTTTCATGTTGTATTGTGCTGCTTTCTTTTCTTTAGAAGATGGCAAGAAATGAGTTGGGGATGCAGATAAGGAGCAAGTCTGAAGCGGTATAGCTGAGACAGGTCATCATAATCATGAGTGTGAAATTCCAGAGCAGGGAGTCTTTTGTTCCAAGGATGTTTTCACAGGTGTACTGGATCTGGCCCAGAATTAAGTTGATTATCTACATAGCAGTGAAACTGTGCTGTGTTTTGTGTTTGTGACTAAAACAGTGTTGAAAACACGCCAATGTTTGGGCTATTGCTCAGCAATGTTTGCACAGGATCAGGGATGTCTCTCTTTCCCTTTCTGCCTACATTCCCATACCAGCAAGTAGGCATGAATTTGGGAGAGGACAGAGCTGGGACAGCTGACCCCATATAGTCCATAACATCATGCCCACCAATAAAACTGGGTAGAGGAAAAGGGTGAGACAGAGTGTATTCAAAGCTGTTTATCAGAAACTGATGGTGTACTTGTGGGCTTTGGTGAGTGGTTCCCTCACCATATTTTCTTTAATTCTTACTTATTACATTTTATAACTCTCACTTTTTCTTTTCTTTACTTAATAAATCATCTTTATGTTTACCTACTGGTTTTCTTTCTTTTTCTCCTATTCTCTCCACTGTCCCACTAGGGAAGGAGGCAGGGGGAAGTGAGCTAGTAGCTGTGTGGGTGCTTACTTGCTGGATGTGGTCAACCCACAACAGCAGGATGGAAGAAAAATACACTAAGAGCACAATCACTGAGTAATGGGGTTTTGAGGTTTGAGGGAATGAAGTACTTTTAATGAGAAGCAAGCCAGGGAAGAGGCATTTGTGCATTCAAGGAGGACAGGATGAGAAAACCGTGACTGTTTAACCTTGAGAAGAGGAGGCTCAAGGTGGAGGATGGAATTGATGTCTGGTAGGAGGAGTAAAGATGAAGACAGAATCATTGTGATGTCCAGTGAGGGACAAGAGGCAATGGGTACAAACTGAAATATGAGAAGTTTCATATAATTTATGAAAAAAGAAAATATTCCAGAAGGAAAACATTCCAGATACAGATGAATGTGCTGAAGGCTGATTCCTCATATCTGAGTGTAAAATTGATACTGTACTATCAATTAGTAGTATCAATATATGGTTAGTTCAAAGCTCACAGCTTTGTTGGAAACTGGGTGTAAAACAACAGCCTTAACACAAGTCTATTTTGTAGTAGGAGTGCTGATAGATTAATTTCATCCACAAGTATCAGAACTAACATTTCAAGATGTCTCATTGTCCTGATTCAGTCTGCTCTTTAGACTCAACTCACTGGTTTTATTTCTGGCTTTTTGATTTACTGACAGTTCTGTAGGTAAGAGTGTGTTTATCTTCTACTGCAGGCAGCCTCTGGCTTTCAGTGGGCAGGCCTGATTAATCTTGTCTACTGAGATTATTTGGTAATTGTTGCTATTCAGGTGTGTATTTCATCAAGGGCATCTTTATTGCCTGGTTAAAAAGAAGAAATAGGAGTAGTCCATGTTTTTTTTTATATATATGAGTAAAACACTACACTTCTAAAAAAATGTATTAGCTTCCTCTTAAGACAGCAAGTGCAACATGAAATTTGGGGGAGATATATAGAACACTTAGGCTTTTGGTTACTTTAATAGAAAAGTAGATGATTTTCATTTGATCAACTTAGTGACTTCAAAACTTTGCTCACTGGTTTACTCTATGAAAAAAAAATGTTCACGGATACTTTGTAGTGTAGCATGGGTTTCAACATGAGCTGAAGAGAATATTTTTTGGTGTGTAGGTGCATGAAGACTGTGATCTCTTTGTAGTGTATACTGCCTCCCTCTCTGTGGATTCTCATTAGCTGAACATAAGGAGACAGCTCTGCAAGAGTGGCAGTACACACAGAACTGTTGCATGAACAGGCAGTGCTTTGCACTGTATTTCTGTACTCTCACATTGCACATGATGATTTTTCATCTGTGAATTTTTGAATTTTATTTTTACTTTAAAGATAGCTTGGGGTGTGTTGGTGTGAAATACTGAATACTGCATCTTTCTACATAAAATTGAGGGTCTCAGACTATTCCACTGAGGAAGATAATACGGTGATTATGTTAGACATCTTCAGTAGCAGTCGTGTTTATTTACAAAAGTACATAAAACTGTTTTGCCAGAAGTACAGAAGGGGTTCACAAGTCGTCTTCTGCTGCTTGTTCTGGTTGTGCTGGTCTTCTGCAACAGACCCTCCCACATTCCTCAGTGGATCTCAGCCACATTCCTGTCTACCTTGGCCTGAAGCAGCCAGATACCTGATGCCAAATTTCAGAAACCTGCTCCAATGGAGTTACCTGACTTTTCCCAACGATATATTGAGGCTGTGTCTAGCAACTTCGTTTTCAAACTGTCTTCAGCAATGACCAGAACTAGTACATACTGCATTAAAACTCAGTCATAATGCAACGCAAAGAGAATCCTGTAAAGGTTTTCCTGGGATGTCAGCAATACCAGCACACTGACACTAGGGACCACATCCCACATTAAAAAGCTTTGGTTGACAATTCGGCTGGAGTGCAATGTCAACAACTCTGGCAGGCTGCACAGAGGCATTTTGCCCGACACAGTGACCATACAGACTGTGTGTGCACCCTGGAGCCTCAGCATATCCCCTTCCCAAGTAAGTAAATTGTGGGTAGATCTCCTTAGCCTCCCAAATATTAGGGTTTTCAAAGATCGTCCTGAGCGATCTGTCTGTTATTGCCAGCCCCGTGCTTTTGCTTTGGGATAATAAATACCCAGATTTGACCGCCCGTTTCCCGTATTTGTAAATTTGCATAATGCTGGAGTCTGACCGATGGGAATTGAGCGCTGCTCGGGTTTCGTTCACCTCGCCGGCTGGATAAGCCCCTGTGGCTCCCCGGCCACCCTTTGCCAGGGTGAATAAACACCCGCGGCACACCGCGCGCGTTTCGGGTCCTTGCTGGCAGGCTCCGGGGGAGGGGCGGGCACGGACGGGCACGGGCGCCGGGGGCGTCGGGACCCTGCCGCAGCGGCGCCGCCCGCTGCCGCCGCGGCTGCGGCACTGCCGGCGCCGCTTGCCCGCGCCCGGGAGCGGAGCGGAGCGGAGAAGAGCGGAGAGGAGGGGAGGAGCGCCGCCGCCGCAGCCGCTCCCTCCCCGCCGCGGCCGGGGGGCGGGACGCCGCTGCAGCCAGCGCCGCTGTCAGCGCCGAGGGGCTGGGGGGCCCTGCCGGCCGCGGGGGCAGCGGGGCGGAGCGGGGCCGCCCGTCTCCCAGAGCCGCACCGGGGCGGGCGCCGAGCCGCGCCGCAGCAGCAGCAGCAGCAGCAGCAGCAGCAGCAGCAGCAGCAGCAGCAGCACCGCGCCCGCGGCGCCGGATCCCCCGCGGCGGTGAGTGCGGCGGGAGGGCGGCTCGGGGCGGCGGCGCTGCGGGGGCCCGTGGCCCTGTGCCCGGCGGGGCCCCGCCGCCACAGCCGCCGCGCCGGGTGAGGTGGCCGCGGGTGCCCGGCTCTGCGCCGGGGGCAGGGGGGAAATGTCGATTTAACAGGTTGCGACGGGCGTGTGGTCAGCGGCGCTCTTGGCGCCCGCGTTTTTGGCTGTGAGGTAGGTAGGAGAAGGATTTTGTTAGCAACTTGTCACTGCCGCTATTGCTAATATTGGCTTCTGATGCTATAAAACGCTTCCTAGGAAGCCGCGTCTTCAGCTGGGTGTTGGATAACTCTCGGGTGTCCGGCAGCTGTCAAAAATACCGGGACATGTAGTTGTTTATCTCCAGCCCCATTCGGGCTTTAAGATGGTTCATACACATAAGGAAATACCAAAACTTTTTCTTAATGGTAACAGAACGAAAGGAGAACAAGAAATATATTTGGGCATCTTTATGGCCCTAAAGGCAGTTTAATCTCCCCAGGGTGGTATTTTCTTAGGCAACGACCCTTACTTTACAAAAAAAAGAGAAGTGATTACGTTTTTTCATAAAGTTTTTGAAGGACCGACACTCCCTCGTGCTAACTTTTTAACTCTGTAATGTGGTATTTTTTATTTTGCATATGTAATTTATGCATAATGGGACATTATTTCTTTCTGTCATTTACTGAATGCATTGTCTGAATCTGTCGAGAGGTTCTTTTATTCTTTTCATTTAAGAGGCACAGGATTCCTTGCAATTTCACTAATATAAATTGGGTTATGCAGGTAAATAATTTTGGGACTAACTAAAGAGAGACATTGAAATTTGTGCCATTTCTAAGTTTGCAAGTCCTAAGTTAGAAGTCCAGGAAGGGATGAGTAATTGATCAGGGGTTTTAGGTCTTTTGTGGGATGGTTTTTGTTTGTTTGGTTTGTTTTTTTGCTGCAGGACATATGACATTTGCAAAAATTTGTCACTGTATCCTTCAAGGATCATGCTGTAATAAACAAGCAATATTACTAGACGCTTTTATTTTTCTTCCTACATACTGTGTCGCTTGAATAATTTCGGTGTTCTATGACACAAAGGCCTTGTATCTTTGTGCATACAAAGTGGTTCAAGAAGATGAAAACTATTTGGCTGTGAATAAAAGAAAAAGAAATGAAGTGGCAAACAACTAAAATGTTAGCCATGCTCAGTTGCATTTTTCTATAGCAGCACTCAATAAGTTGGCAGGTTTCAAAGTACAGTTTTTGTATTCATACAGAGCAGTCTGTTTTCAGGGTGTCTTACTTTATGGTTTTGAAAAGCTATAGGTGTACTCCCTGAAGTCAATGAAAAGACTTATACAGGCTTGCCTGACTCGCAAGAATTAATTCTAAAATCTTTTCCAACATGTCATTCTTTCATATGAGCATTGTTTCTGATGTTTCTGGGTCATATGCTTTTAAACTTCCAGTAGAAGACCTCTGGACTTCTGGGCTGGTTCCATCCTTCTCCTACACGGAGAAAGATTCCATTTAGGCTTAGCATGAACCTTTGTGAAATTTGTGTTGCATTTTCTGTGCAGCTGGAAAGGCAGTCTGGGTTTTAGGTAGCTTGCCATGTTCTTATATTCATTCTTTTCACACCCCATTATGGAGGAGGCATGAAAAGTATATTTGAGACTGAAAATCCTCTGCTACAATGTGTATAAGTTTGGTTGTTGTTTTTACATTGGAATAGGGAGAAATTTCAGTTTTTCTCTCCCTGGATCCAACAATATCTTTTGATTGAAACTTTCATTTCTAGTCAAGTCTAAAGTGTTAAAAATTGCTGATGACAAGGTTGCAATGATTTGATTTTTGTAATATATTGAGTCTCTTCTAAGCTCTGAGAATTTGGGGTATATATAACATTATGCATTTGTGTCTTTACATGTAGGCAAAACCCAGTTCTTCAGTACCTGAGGATGGATAAAGACTTCCGCTACTACTTCCAGCACCCGTGGTCTCGCTTAGTTGTGGCTTACTTAGTGATCTTCTTTAACTTCTTAATATTTGCTGAGGACCCAGTATCTCACAGCCAGACAGAAGCCAATGTTATTGTTGTTGGTAATTGTTTCTCCTTTGTAACAAATAAATACCCTGAAGGAGGAGGCTGGAGATTTTTGAAGGTGTTTCTGTGGCTCCTTGCCATTCTCACAGGACTAATAGCTGGGAAATTTCTCTTCCATCAGCGCTTGTTTGGTAAGTTAAACAATGCATCTACTGACTTCCTGGTAATGACTTTCAGACTTTTCCTTTTAGCTTTCTACTCGTGGCAGTTTTGTAAACTTTACTTTGAATCGCTTCTGCTGTTTAGAGCTGTATAGAACATCAAAGCTTACACCATTGTGGCAGCTAAAGCCATAATATAATTCTCAATGATTTCAGTCAAAGAAGGATAAAAATAGTGAAAGGTGACATATTTTAAATACTTGGAAGATCAGTAATTTTCAGTTTTTCCAGGTTTGCACCTTCAGACCAGTTTTTAGGTCTTATGTAACTTTCTCAGCAACTTGAAGAAAAGAAGTTCTTCCTTGAGGCAGCAACACTGCATGTCTTGTCAAAAGACACTTAAGTGGAAGCAGAGGCTCTTGTAAGTATTAGCAGAGCTGTGCTGAAGAGCTCCCACGTGAAAATGGGAATTCTAGAGAGGTAGGACCTCCCTCTGTTTTAGTACAAGAGCAAATCATTAAAAAGGAAAGGTTGGAAATGGGGGAAAACATGACAGTAAATGTTTCCATACACAAGATATGACTTAACTGAGGAACATACTGTAGATGGACTAAGTGAAAGGAATGAAATGGCCCTGGAATAAATTCAGCAACTGAGAATTTAGGAGTAAATATATAGAGGTACAAAAATATCCACTGTTGTCTTAACTTACGTGTAGAGAATGTTGCGTCTGAAGGCTCAGGGCTGTCTCTGTGTTTTAGAGATAATTAGAAATCTTCAGTAGAAAAGATTTCTTTGTTCCTGCCATTTGCACTGTTCTTTGAAACATCTGATTCTGGTTGCTGCTGGTCTAGATGGACAACCCACATATTCTTATACTGGTAGCACTGCAGGATGGATGGTTACTGGAACACCTGGAAGCACATGAGCAATAGGCCATTTCCTTAGTCTGTCTCATTCTATTAAGATCAAGAGATAGCCACTATTGTTTCAATAAATCAAATGTAAAGCTGTTGTGTTGAGGAATGAACAAACAAAGACACATCAAGATACTTCTTTTAATACAGACTTCTCTTGAAACACTTATTCTGAAAAATAATTAGGCATCATGAAGATTATTCAGCTATTTTACCATCGTGTAATGGTAAACATAAAATATTCCCATAAAGAGAACATTTTACCTGGACAAGGGCTATCACAAGAATGTTTTCAATTCTGGCTTCCCAAATTGAGAAATTATATTGTTAAACTGAAGATGTTTAAGGAAAAGTGATGAAACCGATAAATTTAGAAAATTAGCCTGATAGTGAGAGGATTGAGAGGATAAAGGAAAGATTAGAGAGTGACTTGCTCAAATTTGAAGGACAGAACTTTCAGTTCAGCATATGTAATCCAAGGTCCAGTGCTTGGAAGTGGCAGATAGCCAGTATTTTTTTTTTTTTATCTGAAAGGCTAGACAATCAGTGGAACAAGTTTTTATGGGATATGACCTCATCAAGACACAAATTTTTCTTTTTGAGAACACACTTTTCTGACTACTGAGTAATTGTCTTCTATCTATATAGGTTATTGTGATAATTCCATCTGGATTTGTAAGTCAATATCATATGTAGCTAAACATAAATTTTAAAGTGGCTTGATTCAGTCCTGCTGCCAAATGGAGAAGGTCTGTCCAGACCAGTGTCTGCTGCTTTGTGTCTTTGTGCAGTTGCTCAGTGAAACAGGATAGGGAGTTTACCCATATTAGCAGTACCCATCTTTTATTTCTGTGAGGATCACATTTCTGACCATACCGATGTTTGTGGCAGCTCTAAGATGGGGTCAGCATTGAGAGGAAGCTAATGGGCAAGAAATTCCTAACCCTGAAGGCAGTGCTGGTTTGTGGATATTTGTGGTTGTGTCTGGGCATAAGTACAGTCTGATTTGAAGCTAGCTTCTGCACATTGAGTTTCATGGCAATTTGAGCCAATGTAGATCTATCACAACCCCACCCTCCTAATGCCAGCCACATCGTTTTGGTGCCTTCCTTGAGCCAGTGCTGCTGTTGATGTGACAGTGCAGCAAGCCAGCTCAGGCAGCCAGTCTCATGGAAAATCAGTTCCTTCTGCTGCCGTCTGCAGCATCTCCTTGAACTGATGCGATTGCTTGAGTGCCAGTGCTGATGAAATGGCCAAGGGCTGTGCAGCCAAGATAGCTGGGGGCTGTGGCAGCCGTACCTTGTGTTGGCTCGAGTGCTGTGGGACTGCACCCACACAGTGTGACAGTGGGAGTGTGCTGCTGCTTGTGATACACTGTGAGCAGATGGCAGGCAGTGTGACTGGAGCTGACTGTACTGCTGACTGATGTGGCTGTGTAGCTGGTGTGGATAGAGATTGCTTGATGAGATGTGGGTTTACAGCTTCAGTTATCTCTGTGTCTCCAGAAGGTTTGTACAGCCCATGCTGAAATATTTTCTGCTTGTTATTTGCTACTACTTTAATGACTTCATTGCTTAGAAATCACTTCTTTTATTGGGATCCTCATCAAATATATCTGGATCTTCTGGCATCAAGCAGTTCATGAATTCACCGCTTTATTGTTTTTAATTTCCCTAGTCTATTTTTCTGAATAGCTGCTACTTTTTTAATTTCTTTTCTATTTTTTTTTTTTTTTAATGTATAATTGCTTGGGACCACTCTGGTTTTGAATCCTTGTTTATTTATTTTGGTTTTTGTTTTTTTTTTTTCTCTGCTACACTCTGTTTTCAGGGGCAATTGTGACTGGTTGTTTCTTACGGCCTGTGTATAACTTCCTGCAGTCAGGAAACCAACTAGCACCAGTCAATCTCCCCCTGTCAGATCTTGGCTCACAGTGTAGGCTGCAAATTGAAAATGAAAAGGATTAGTCTGCGCATCTCACTTTAAATGAATAGGAAGGGAAATGATTTTCTTTCTCTATGCCCTTTCTGCTTTTTTGTTCCTTGTCTTCTGTATTTCTTGCTGTTGAGTTTGCATAGGGACTAGAAAAATAGAGTAGCTAGAACTGTGTCATAATACAGTTTACTGTCTGTGGCAGTCATTGCCTTGACTGTCATGGACTAAAAAAGTAAAAGAAATAAGTTCAAGAATCTTATACATCTAAAAGGGGAAAGAGACAGGTGCTGGAAACCTGATTTAGGCTTCATCACTCTGAGTTTACCAAGAGATAAGGGAGTAGGTAAACTATATTGATGAAAAGTAGAGATCTCAGCTGGAGGACAAGGTGGGATGTTTTCTGTTGCAACCTTTGAGCAATATCATCTTCAGGGAATCCTTCAAGACACTCCTTATGACTTAAAACAAGATTAGAAAACAATTGCTTCTCTAGTTCTTCAGTCAAGAAATAGCTTAATTCATTTGATAAACATCTCCCACAATAAATATTTCTGTGGAAAACAGCCCTTATCTAGTACATTCTTTATATCCATGGCATGTGGTCAGAACAAGTAGAATTTATTATTGTCTTTTGGCTGTTATCCACTGTATTATTTTGATCCATCACCAAGCACATCTATTTGGTTAGATATTGTGTTCTGCTGTGCTTTTTATTTTGCAGTGGAAAGTAAAAGGTCATTGAAGAATATTGGAAGTTTGGGGCAATGAAAAGTAAATATACCTACCCCTGGTTTGTTTTTCCTTTGAGAAAGATGAAAGAATTACTTGAGATAAGGGAAAGTGTCAATTTCTTAATTGATTTTTTGCTTTATTTAAACCAGAGAGAGCTTACAAACTGATCCATTTGATGATACTATGCATTCAAAAAATGCATTCAAATCTTGACTTAAAAGAAATTCCTAAATAAGCATTTCCCTATTTTTCATAAAGCTGTGGGACATTGTATGGAAAATAACACAGTGTTTAAGGTGTAGCAAGTGTATGTTTTAATTGGCATCTGCTCAGCATACACACAGTTGTTCTTTTGCGCTACTTCAGACCTAAATTCTGCGTTCAGTGTGGGTTTTCTTGGCCCAAAGTTCAGGCTGTGCATTTTGCATTAATATAGATAAACATGATCTATCAAGTACATTTAAGATAGTCTTTAATTTGATCAGACTTTTAGTGATACACATAAATGGGCAGTACACTTGGAAATGTATTTTTTCAATCCAGCATTTTTGCTTTGACTGCTGCTTATGTGCACTAATCCTTAGCTTAGTGCATATTAAATACATCAGTTTTTAAAAACTTACTACAAAACATACATGTTTCTACCTGCCCATTTTTGTGTTTCTAAAGATGTATTAAAATCTGGCTAAAAGCCTGATTACAGTACTGTATTTGTATTGTACTTGCATTTGAATCAGTTGTCAATGAACCTGCTTAGATTTCTACTTGTAAGTTCCTTTCTAAATGGTGTGAATAGAAAAACTAAATGCTTAAATGTGTTATAAAAAATTACAGAAAACAAGATATGTATAACTAAATCTGTATTTCTTAAAATGGAGGAATCATAATACAGCAAGTTAATTAGAGCTGTTGTATAAATGTTAAATTTAATGGTTTGCTCTCTTACAAATGTTCACAGTATGCAGTTTGTTTAAAATTAAATGATAATCTGAGCTTCGTAGACACTGGGATAAATGAATAAAGCACTCATTATAGGAATTGCACTGAACCGTGGGCGTACACGAATGTTGCAGATTTTCTAATGGACAGTAGCGCCATGCTGGGAGCAATTTCATGATACGTGGTTTCAAACAAAACACCCACCAAGGCTATGCTGTCTGAAAACATTACTCTTCTTGTCAAACATCTTATCTGGAAGGCTCTAAAAGATCATGCAAATGTCTTAATAGCAGATTCTTCAGTGTCTTCTATTATGCTGAAGTTTAAGGGGTGTACTAACTGAAGATGCCAGGAGGAAATTAGGCAGACTGGGATTTAGCCAGGAGGATGGTGCACTGCATAGGAAAAGTGGTTAGTTAGATTAGTTAGTATCCTGTTATATTAGGGGTCATGTTAGTGTAAAATCTGGGCAGTGGTATTGCTGCTAATGTTGGCATATCACTTTCATAGTGATGCTTGTGAAATAGTTAATGAACCATGTGATCTGTTCTGCCAAAGAAGCTTCCCATAGATTTGTTAAAATTTTCACGTGCTTGTTTTTCAGCCAGATTGTTTCCCATTCTTGTTTGATGGTGGTGATAGGAACAGTTATACCACCATCTGTAGAAACAAGTGGTGTACGTATGGCAATACTTACATAAAATTCTAAGCTGATTGATAGAGCTTATTCTTTTCTGTTGTCAGCTGTGTCTTACATTACAGTAAGGACTGTCACTTAATACCCAGCAACTTTGTTTCTGCTCTTTTTTTTTCCATTGATGACTTCATCCTATTAGGAAACAACTAATGTGATAGCTGGTAAAAAATACTGTCTTCAAGAGCCTGTTCAGTATTTTAATAGCAATGACCAAACTAATACTGTTGAGGGTATTCAAGGTCTGCTGTGATTGCCTCACCGTCAATTCACCTCTTTTGTACCAGTAAAATGTTGAAGGAATACAATAAAATTATTTTGGTCCTACAAAATGTGTGCCAAGGGGCCAGTCTAACAGTTTGCTAATAATAACGCACAAATGACTGTGAGCAAGCATTTCTGAGAGCCAGAATCCTCAAATTAAAAAAAAAAAAAAAAAAAAAAAAAAAAAAGAAGCAGCAGCTCTCAGCCAGCCACTGAATGAGTTGCAGGCTCATCATATTCCAGCCCTGGCAAGCTGACAATAATTCAGATATCAGTTTATTTTAAACTTTACATTGTTCATGAGGGAGACCACAAGTGACCTTTCAAATAGAAATGAAAAGCATGCAAGTGACCTCCTAATTTCTTCTCTTACTCTTATTTTTAGAAGAGCCATAACATCTCACTGTTATGCTTCCTCTTTTCACACTCAATGAGAAGTCTTCTGTTGTCTGCACTTAGGCTTAGTTGTGGAATCAGTCTTTGGGTAGTAAATTTTGGAGTTTAATTGGAGAGATACAGGCAATAGCTACAGAAAGATTATTCTCTCTTCGATGAAAGCTGATTCTATTGGAGGTGCATATCCCAGTCCCCAAGCAGTAGCATAAGAGTGCAAGAAGAGCTATGTGTGTCAGATTTTCCATAATGGGAAAGCTCTAGATAATATTTAGCATCCAGTGACTGAAAACTAAAAATACACTCATTGCTACTTCGCATTGATGTGTCAAATCTATGTTTTGATCTTTTTGACATGACTTCTAGATTTTTCTTTCTCTTTGAAGCTGGAGTGATTTTGGAATGATGCCTGCCACTTATGGGAATGATATGTCTCCATCCCCCAATTTCCAGAAATAGAAGTGAGTTTATTCTTAGTAGATGCATCCTGATGGGCATAGTGCAGGTGCAACCTAGTGCAGGGGCAAATTTCATGTATCATTATCCCGTACAAGGAGGAGATGGAGAGGATATTAGTGTGGAACAGCACCTTGCCACGTGCTTGCTGGAGAGTCCCTAGGAGAACATGATTTCCTTGGTCATGCTGTGTCCTTTTGAAGGTTCTCTTAGGTTGGCAGAGTGGCATGAAGGTCCTTCACAAACAAACCAACATTTCTCTCTGTGTGATTCTTCTGGGACCTCAGGCAGAATCCAGCCTGTGCACTCTCCCAGCCTGTGCACCTGCCTTATAAAGTTATTTATATATACATAAATATATACATATATATATATACACACACATACATAAATTCCAGAATGGAAAAAAAAACCTCAATATATTCTGGTCTTTAAAAAACTTTGAATGCATTATCAGGATATAGGATATATCACTATTAGCAAATAGTGGGTGTGGTGTATACATTTCTCATAGATATTTTATATATGGCAAAAGTAAAAAGAATTTGCAAATGTGTTTACTAACCAGAGTGTCTTTCAAGGAGGTGGGATCAGTAGTTGTTCCTTATGACACATGTAGGGCAGAAATGCAGATTTTCTAAACATGAGAGGTACATGCCCTAATTTCCTACTGGAAAACAGAATTTTCTGCATTCTTTTTCTGTTTTCATCAGAAGGGTCAATGTCCTTTTCCCCATTGATTAACTCATGCCAGGGGATGGCAGGAACAGCAGAAACTCTCCTTTGAAGATTCACTCTCCCTGGTGCCTTTAGGTGGGAAAGGAGTCTCTCAGGAGCATACTGGACAGCTTAGTAAAGGTAGCAGCAGAGCCTTGAATTCAGCTTTCATCTTCAGCATTGGGGTATGATCTTTCAAAGTGGCCAGCTGCTCAGGGCTTTTTAAGCTCACTTATATACATGACAAATAATTTTTTCTATTTCTGAGACACTGATGCAATGTCTGTCTACTATGAAGCACATATTTGTTTAATAATAAAGCAAAGAAGAAATTAAATCTGTACAAGATTCAAGTAAAGTCAAACATGCTAAACATGTTTAATAAAACATGAATAATAATAAAACGTGAATAATAAAAAAAAATAAATTAGGGCAGTGAGGGAGTAAAGAGATGAGGAGAGATGGAGAAAAACATTCCTTGAGAGTCACAGAAACAACAGTATTTAATTTTATCTTATGTGAAAGGCCTAAAAATCAAGAGACCACCGTTTTAAATAACAAAACCCCACAAATATCCTGGCTCTTGCAAATCTATGCTCATATATGTAAATGACAATAAATATGGATCTTAATTCACACCTGATGGTGTGAATGTGTAATGTGCTAGAGGAATAGAAAAGGGAGGAAGAATTGAAAACTAATATTTTACGAGGCATGTCTGTGGAGTTCCTGATCTGGGGAATTCAGAGCTTAGCACAACATTCAATTTTGTGTCACTTTCATGCAGCAAATAAAAAAGTATTTACAAACAGTTTTCTTCATGTTATCCTTGATAGGCTCCAGCTGAGATTACTTTGAAGTGGTTTGGGACTTGTATCCCATGAGCCTTATCTCTGTAGCAGCCAAAGGTGGAGCAATTTTTATCTAAATTAGAGGTCGCTTTTGTATGACCTGTCTAAATTCAGGGAGTAAAACAGCAGTGTTACTCTCTTGGGGATGTCTACAGATTTCCATCTCTTAGGCTGCAGATAAAAAGCAAACTTGAGACTGTGTTTCTGCTTGCCTTGCTAGGGAGAAGAGCAAATGTGGGCAGTCAGGGGTCTCTGCAGAGGTAAGAGATGAGGTAAGAGCTATGCCCTATGCAAAGGGCTGACCAAGGCAGCCTGTGTGTACCCAGAGGTTATCAGAGTGCCACTCTGGGGAGCAAACTAAATCAGGACTTGGTTAAGGCTCATACAAGGTTGTGTATAAAAGATGAATTATCGATTCTTATACTTCTAGCTGCAGCTTGATATCCCAGTACTGTTGGTGGTGTGGAATTGGTGGAGATCGTATGCTCGTGTTTGTCTGGGTTTTGTTTGGGGTTTTTTTGGGTTTTTTGTTTGGTTTGGTGTTTTTCTATTTTGTTTTGTTTTGTTTTTCTTATGTTGGGCTCTCCTTCAGACTTCAGACAAGTGTGCAAATTCTCCTTGGGGATGTACTCTGCCTTAATTTACTCCAGGAATAAGTTTTGGTAGTGTTAGGTGTATGATTTGACTCAATTATCATAAAAAGTCTTTTCCAACTTAAATGATTCTGTGATTCCTAACTTTACAAAATGTGTTGTTTGTTAGTTCCACCACAATTTCCATGCCCCACCTTCCAGCAGAACTGACTGCAGTCCTGCTCAGATGGGATTTCAATTTATCAGAAAATGTTATCACAGATCTGTTGTTTTCATGCTGTGATAATGGTTATAGCAGACGAGGTCCAGCTGTTTTATAGCAGGGGTAGTGGCTGCAATTACAGTCTGTGTAAACAACCGGCCAGAACCACAGTTATCGGAGGAAAATTAGCTTTTAACAGCAATTCAGACAGAAATAATTATCTTTCAACAGAGGAGCACCTTCTAGTGGTCTCGAGTGAACATGGCTGCTGCTTAAACAGCTCTCCAAATAAGGAGAGCTAAATATGCTAGATGAAGAATAGCAATGCATTTTTCTGTACACCGCTTTTACGATTAAATTCATAATTAATTTAAAAACAAAGGGAAAAAAAAGCATATATTGGAAAAAATTTAAACATTTATCAATTACAATATTTTCTACTCCTCCCCTTCCACCTGCTGACCTAATAGTTCAGTGGGTTTTTATATAGTTACCTTGAAAGAGTATTTTTGTATGTTCTACTTGTAACCTACCCACTCTTTCACTTTCTTAGTAATGAAAATTTCTCTTCATTATACACCAGCTCCAAAGGAAATTTGCCACGGAAATATTACTTTGTTCAGTTTCACTGATTATTATAACACAGTTTCTCCAGCCAGAGTATTCTGAGTAAACATAGATTTTGCAATATATTATACGCCCTGGTTACTTTTGCAAATAACATAGTATCAAATGATTTAAAATCCAGTTTTTCCTAAGTTACTACTAAATATAGTGGCTATGACAGT
Organism: Cyanistes caeruleus; assembly: GCF_971803275.1. NCBI lineage: Eukaryota > Metazoa > Chordata > Aves > Passeriformes > Paridae > Cyanistes > Cyanistes caeruleus. The sequence goes on along the minus strand of NC_141704.1, from coordinate 52,733,794 downwards.
TTAGTCTAGTCTGTTGTCTCTTTCAATCTGTATGTAGTAGATAATCCTTTCTGGACACAATTATTTAGTGTACATAATACAAATGATGTGCTATTTCTAGAAAGGCAAATTAGGATTAATAAGCAATGCTTAATATTATGTCATTGCAGGATATTTGTGCATTGGTGGATGTTAATCATAGATTTTCATGGCATTTCTCTGAATTTTGCAATTGATTGAAAAATGTCAAGTGCAAAACCTCAGACTTTCAGGTGATTAAAAGAAGACATAGCTATTCCATTTTTGTTTCTATAAACATTATAAGCATATTTCTGAGTTGTCAAAGTAGGGAACTTGATCTTTTTTTTTCCCTTAAGAAATTTTTCAGCATTTGGAAATTTCAGCCCTAAACTTAAACAAATAAACAAATTTGTGAAAATTTTAACCCATGAAAGCTAATTTTGTATCATTTGTTTTGATAAAATAGGTTTGTTGTAATAGTAATTTGGCATCCTCCATCCCCTTCTAGGAGGGCAAAGGGATAGTAAGACAAAGTTAATGGAGTTTTGGGGTTGTCAAGCACTTCTGTAACCACAGAGGCAGTATTCTGCAAAATATTGCAAGCGCTACACTGTCACTTGTTCGTACAACTGCTAACTGTGAGACTGGTCCAAGTCTGGCAGAATAATAATCAGCCTTCCTGTGTAAGATCTGTGCAGATTGCAACACATACCAGTTTTGACATGGAGCTGGATTAACTGATTGTACCCCTTTTTGGTGCTCAGAGAAGCACCAGAGGTGATCTGGATGCATATACAGGTGCCAGTTGAGAAGAGTACAGCTTACAAAAACACCAGTTTTCACCGAGTCTGGAAAGGCTCAGGTCTATGTGAATAACCCTGTGAGCTACCCATATTCCACTGTGAGCTAGATAGTGTCCTTTTTGTCACTGGAATGTACTTCCTCTTGATTCCACAAAACCAGTTCTCCATTTTGTTTTGCACTGGAAACACAGACATGCTCAGTAATCCCTGGGGTTCCTGTCTGTCCTATGTGAGGTCTAGTCACAGTCTCCATAATAGACAGCAGAGTTGCAAATATTTATTGAAGACAAAAAATAAACCTCATGCTTAATCTGCTTTGTTTTCTGACTCAAAATTCTTTATAAATGTTTATTTTAAAGGCCTGTGTAGTAGATACATTGGAAGCAATTCTGTTTACTATTAAAAATAAGCTTGTGAATAGGCTTCAGGAGAAAAGAACAAATAGTATAGGAAAAAACCCTGATTATTTTGACAAGTTGTTGCAGAGCATCATTAAACTGGTATTGAAGAACAGAGATTTTAGTACTTCCCTTCAGAGTTCAGCATCAGCATTATACAGGCTATAAATATTGCTGTGTTTCTTTTATCTGCTATGAAGTTTGGATTCCAAAGAATTCAAAGAAGGAAAATGTAGTTTCTGGAGGCATGACATACATGGTGATCAAACATTTTAGCTCTAAAATTAAAAAAATATAGGGATGATCATGAAATTGCTTACATAGGTTTGGTAGTTAAAACCCCAGGTTTCTTAGAAGTGCTAGAAATTCTAAAAGAATAAAGAGTGCAAAAATATAATTAAATACTTACATGCCCCTTAACCAACTTTTTTTTTTTTTTTTTTTTTTTTTTTTTTTTTTTTTTTTTAATGCAGTGATGCCATTTAAAAAGAGAATTATTTTTTAACATTAATTTTGTAACCTGGGATTGAGTCACATAGAATTTAAAAATCTACACCCAGGAACAAATGCGTTAGCATTTTCTGTTGCTTACACAGGGTTTTCAGTTACTATCTCACTAAAAAAATGTTCTAAAACATTACAGGAAATCAATATCTATTTTTACAGGTTTCCTTTTATCTTCATCAGCACAATTGTCTAAACCTGAAGTAATAACATCAGTAACAGTAAAGTCTAAAATTAAAATTATAGACTAAATCTCTATAATAGAAATTGAGAGGCGCAGAAAAATTCAGAATTAAGCCTGCCTACGCACTAATTCTGGCCTAGCTTTAAGTCTTCCCACACTATCTGCATTTTACAACTCTTCCAAATCAGCAGCCTGAAGTATTGCTTCTAGGTAATAGCAATGACATTAATGTCAGGCAGAGATGTGGTGCCTCCAGGATCCCCCCTGCAATGTCTGATATGGCAGATGGCAGTGACCATCACCACCCGGCTCTTTCTTGCCTTTGGGTAATCCATTAAGAAAAGAAAATGTCAGCTCTTTCCTTGCAGCAGCAAAAGTCCATCCTCCTGTTCTTGTTTTGGTAATAAAAGATGAATGTGGACTCTTTTGAACAATTCTATTCTTCTTTGAGAAATAGCAAGAAATCTTTAAAGGCTATGTGGCATTCCTAAAGTGGCATTTCTTTCTCTAAGGAAGGCAGAATGCTCTGCATTTCACCTGTGTGCACTCACCTGCAGTGAGTGGCCCTTGAGATAAGGCCCTTGAGACCTCCAAAATCAGGTAAGACAGGCTGCACAAGAAGCCCAGTGGAAAGACAGCTGGGTACAGACATCAGTCTTGTTGCCAGCATTGGCTGAACTGGTGGGAAACCGGAGATCCTGAGCGCCCTTTGTCTTAGCACACAACGTTCCGTGTGAGGACATCAGTTTTCTAGCTGGGTCGGTAGCTGAGACCTTGACTGTTCCCTTTTGTGACATTAGGCTGCAATTTACCTTAGGCTGCAAAAGCTGAGAACTGCAGTGCTACCTGATTAAGGTTCACCTTTCCCAGCTGGAGGAAGCCCCATCTATGCTGACTCATGTGAAGTGGAAGGGACCAAGCTGGCAAGTGCCAAGCTGGGAGAAGTTCTGAAAAAAAAGATCTTGGGAGGGCTGTAGGTTTGATAGGTCCCTGCAGGAGTCCAGCACATCCCACCATACCTTGATTGCAGGCTCCAGGCAGGGCACAGGGAGAATTGGCCACTCAGAGTCTTGGATGTCTCTCTTAAACAGGAGCAGAGAAGCTACACTTCTCTACAAGGCAGATGATGGACTTAGCCATATCACCTGCCTCTGCTGTGGTTCCTCCAGCTGTAGAATCACTCTAGGCATATTTTTTTCTCCTGCCTAAAGAGATTAGGCTTCCACAGATGAAAGCAATGTGCAATAGAGAAGTATTTTAATAGCATTGTGGTATTGTTTGTTGTACTTTTTTGCCAAGTGAGGTGATTCTGAGGCATGGCAAAGAAAAACTTTGATATCACAATACCCTCATTTATGTATATTGAAGAGAAAATCAAACTTTTAGAAACATTTGAATATTTTTATTTAAAAAGTAAGCTTGTGTCTTAGTAAACATTTCAGTAGTTTCTCTGTGAGATGAAAGTATTACAAAGAAAAATAGAGAATATAAAGATTGCTTTCCTTAGCAGCTTCAGGAAGTTTGTAGCAAAGTTTATCTCTTCAACTTAGAGATTTTTGGTTTAACAATTTTTGCTTACAAAACAATGCTCAATGTACAATAGTAAATGAAAGTTGTTTCTCTAACAACAGCTGAGCATGTACATAAAAGGTCAAATCTTTCAGGCTATGGTTTACCTTGTGTTCATTGAATGTATTATGAAGATGTTAAAATATCTAGATAAGGTACACAAAAGCTACCTAGACCTTTCAGTCAGTTTTGTAGGCTAATACATTATTACAATATACTATAACGTGTTCAAACTCTTATAATTTAGGTATTGAACTGGATTCCATGTACTCAGATTTAGTCCAAGCAAGGATCTGTAAGAAACCACTATTGCAACATACTTGTCATAGTAGAGGATGTTTACTTTGGCTCTTGGCTGTTTAGGTTATTGTTCACTTATTGTAGCAAAATGGAATACATTATTTAGTTTATGTCATTATATCCAGGTAATGTTATAATAAAACATTTTAGGAGCATGTATTTCAAAGCAAAAATATAAGCAAGTAAACATGAACAGATGTCCTATGTCTTTTAACTCTTTGCAGAAAACCATCAGGGCAACATTAGCATTAGATCAGCCTAGTTGAACAAAAATGCTTTTAAAAAGTATGTTTAATTGATTCAATTATAACCAGGAAAATAAATGCCTAGAAGCCTTATCAGCTGCTAGAGTATATTCACTGCTCAGTATCATGAGAAACAGGAATATCGTAGGGTAAGAGATGGAAGGATGTTTTTTTTCAAAAGATTATGCAGTGCTTTTAGACTCAGCCCAGGAGAAGGGCATGCTGTGTGAGATGTCCAGGCTGGGAGAACAGCCAGCAGAGGCACTGTAGTACAGATGTGCTTCTTTAACAATGCCCTTATCTGCTTTCTTTCCCTCTGTTCTTCATTACTCAGGGTTGGTTGAGATCAATCTTTTTAGAAGCATGAGGTTGTTTCTTTTTTTTTTCCCCCTTTTTCTCTTATGTGTGTGAGTATCTTGGGACTTCCATTATAGATGGCTTTATTGATAATTAATGAGCTTTATAGAACTTCTGGACACAGACAGTGGAGGCAAACAGACATGGAGGCATGTTTCCAATAGACAATGAAATTAAAAACAAAGAATATTTTTCCTTTAAAGTAAGAAAAATTGAAACATTAAGAAGTACAAAGGAAAGAAGAGGTATTTAGAATGAGGTAAGTACACACAGGCATACAATTTTTTCTGTGGGATTCTGTGAATGTAGTAGTGCATCCCAACACCTTTAAAGTGTTTCAGATTATCAGGACCGGATTATTTTCTTGCCACAGTTACAGATAACTAAAAAAAGAAAAAAACATTTCCAGATTTTATATGTATATATTTAGACAATACAGTTGAAACATGGAATAAGAGAGATTGAATACCCATGTAGAATAGAATAATTTTCTAATAAATACAAGGAAAAAATTATTTTAAAACTGGAAATTTAAGAATTAAGACTGTACAAAGTTTATTGAAATCTGCTTTGTCATCAGTAACTTTGAGAGTAAAGTTAATGTGCTCACTGATACATGGGCTTTCATAATTAACAAAGTAATGTGTGGAACTTGGCAAGAAAAACATGTCAGCAGGTGGCTGATTATTGGAACATGATTATTTTGCCCATACAGTGTGATGAAAGAACACATATTTAATGACTCTTGAAGGTGGATGTTCTGATGACTGTTGTGCTGATTGAATGACTAAAATGTATTGTAGTCTAATTATCTTGGACTGTGCTGAAACTGTGATGCTAAGGCCCCAAAGGAACAGGAGAAGTGTTTTGTGTAGTGGCATCTCCTACCCTTCTTGCAGCTCAGCCACCTTTTTATTTCAGAGCTTTTTCAGTGCAGACTTCTCCCTGTTGAGGAGTTCAGAGTTCATGGCAGAACACAGGCTCCCCTGAAGCAGAGCACTAATAACAAACTGCAGTAGTTGCCCAGGGTTTGGGGGAAACTCCTGCTGCCTGGGACCACAGCTCTCTAATCTGTGCTTATTTCATGAGCACGTTCACTGTGGCTCTGTCTGTCCTCAGGGATTTTATCTCACTATTTAGTTTTTGTTTGTTTGTTTTTGGAAATATGCTTCACTTTCCTGGGTTAATGAGGTTCCACTGCCAGTGGAACTCTAGTGCAAGCAGCATTAAATTGAAGTACTTGTAGAAAGCCTCTCTGCAAATGCTCAAGCAGTTCAGCTGTAAGCATTCTGACAGTTATTAATTGTACAATCACAATCACAGCAGCACTTAAAAACAGATGAAGAAATAATTAATAGAAACTATAAGGAGGCTCCTCAACACTGTCTGCTCTTAATCTCTCTGTATTTTTCTTGCCCAGAATTAAAGGAGCTACTTAGAACTTTTCATCATTTTTTATTCCATGTTGCATGTACATACAGATAGAAGCATTATTTCACAATAAACTAGAGTATGACAACAATATTTAAAATGCCAATTCTGTAAAGCTAGGAGCCACTAGTGTTTCTTGTCAGATTAAGTTTTACTCTGCACTTCTGTGTATTCCTGCTTATTCGAGAGATATCTGTATAATATGGGAGACCAAATATGAAATGGGTCTGATGACCCAGAGCGAAACAAGCAGCTGGAGATGCAAGTTTTTGTAGACTGGTGTTTAAGTCATTGTTCTCACAGAGAGAGTGATGTCCCTTACCCTTCCTGTCAGACAACAGCAGTACTGACATTTGGGATGACATTTTATACTTTTAATTCTTTGATAGAATGTCTTATTTGCTATTGTAAAAATGATTGGGTCAAGGCAACTGTTGATGCTGCAGATGATCTCTGTGACTTTGTAAATGGCACTTAATGTGCTTATATTCCCACAGGGTGGTTGACAATTAATTCTGTAAATTAGTATCACCATCATCATAACATGGTAAGGTGTGAAAGAAACAGCAAAGACAATCATAGCAGCTGAAATCAGTAGCAGAGGTCTAACAAGTCTGTTCCTTCTCTGCTGACGTTTACTGAGTTGTAGCAGTGCTTTGAGAGTCAGCACATAGCATGTAAAGATGACTGTGGCTGGAATTAGGAATCTCAATACAATTTTGGAGAATGTGAATGGCATGGCAAATTGTAATGGTTCTTCAGTGTTGTCCAGATAATTTATGATGTCATGCTGTCTTCTGGCTGCAACTGTGCAGTAAATCTCAGGCAGTGATGCAAACACTATGAAGATCCATACCCCGATGGTGCAAAACACAGCCTTTTCTTTGTCCCACCACGTTAATGAACTGATGGGATGAACAGCACCTATGTATCTGTCAAAACTGATGAGTGTCAGGAAATACACACTTCCATAGATATTAATACTAAAAAATAGCCTTGTGATCTGATAAAATGCTTGACTGAAATAGACGGCAAACTTCTGGATATTATAATATACTGAAAAAGGTACCATAAGAGTCCAAGTAAAGTCACACAGTGCCAAATTAAAGAGAAATATGGTATTGGTTGTCCATGTCTTCATGCAGTAAACATAATGTCGTAGTGCAAGTATATTGCCTAGAAATCCTGTTAATAAAGTGAAAAGGCAAACCAGAACCAGCAAATAACAGTACCACTCCAGCTTAGGATTTCTGTTGCAAATGAAAATAATGCATGTACCATTCATCATCTGTCCATGGAATATGCCTGAAGGGAAAAGAGAGACCAACAGCCTTTAAAACAAGAATTGAGTTAGATATATTGCATTTAAAATTCAAAAATTATAAGTTAAATTCAGTGTGTTTGAACTGGCTAACGAATTCAGAACGTAGTATAATGTACAAACTCTCTCCTCTGTCTGAAAAAAATGTAAACTCTAAGAAGGTAACACAGCTTACTCTACAACACCCACACAAGCAGATCTTCATGAACTTATATGCAGAGCCTTATATACTTTCCTCTCTGCTATTTACTGTTGTGTACGATGGATGTGAGAAAAACAAGTGTGCACTCTCAAGTGAGAGCAGTGTCCTTTGGCCACTAATGTGTCTATATTTATCTTTGGAAAAAGCAGAGGAGGTGACAGAAGGACATTAATTGCCCATGCTCATTCCATCATTGCTTTGATTGCCTTGAGCATCCATATGCGGCCTAAGGGCAAGTTTCATGTGGGTAGCTGTGCAGTGAGCTGTGACTGAGATCAAGAAAACAGTATTGAAACAAATGAGGATGAAATTCTGCTTTTAGTGAAGGCCACAAACTTTTCAATCTCATGTTCTAGACAAAGTGCTTTTTCTTTGATTTTCTTCTGTAAATATTTGCCCCAGGATTAAAAGATTGTACTTTGGTAGGATTAGAGAGTATTCTTTTTGTCTGACTTTATGGCCTATGTTGTATCAATTCCCATTATGGAATATGTGGAATATAGATCTGCAGTGTATTTTTGAAGGCAAGTTTTTTATTCTTGTAAAGTCTCATGCTTAATTCAAATGGTTTTTTTACTCCTAATAAAACCAAAGGCTGGAATATTCTATCAGAATGGGCTGTCACCAATTGCAGTTTTTCATGTTTCTAGATAATTTCCAAATGCTGCCAAACTGTGAGGTCTGTCCAAGTAGAAGCTTTGTATGAGGATGAGCCAAACAGCAGTTCATAGACCAGAGTCCGCTACAGTGCTTGCTAGGATGACAGAATAAAATCTTTCCCAGTACAGGCCACACTTTGAGTGGAAGAGAGGACCTTTCCAGAATGTTAATGATTCATTGAAAATTTTGAAACAACTTCAACCATTAAGTTGGCAAGTGTTTTTTTCCCTAACATAGTGCTTTGGTTTCATGTCATGCTTAATACAATAAAACTTTTCCAAAGGTATGTTCACATACATGGGTCAAAATATAACAGACAGAAACTGCAGTGAAGACCTACTAAATAAATACTGCATTATGGTGCTTTGCAAATGTATAGTCCATTCAGTTACCTGCAAAAAGCTGGTTTAGACTGTACTCAACAAAATCAGGAAGGAAAGTTTCCTGATTCTAGAGAAACTCAGCAACAAAGGCAGTCAAATGACTTTCCAGGAAATGATGCAGATAGAAAACCATCTGTTCTACTCACGGTGTATTTCTCAGGTGGGGAGTGTTTGTTCTATGAATTTTTTTAAGTATTGGAGCACTGGACTTTAACCTAGGGTAGCTATAATTTCCCTGCTCCTTAGCCTTTGTGAATATAAAAGATTATGCAAGCTGTGTAATTGTTTTCTTCCTCTGAAATTTATAAGATATCCCTGTAAATTCTTTAAAACGTGAAATATAAGTAACATTTTCTCATTTTATGTTCAATTAAAAGTAGTTTGAATAGGTATAGGAAGTTTATATTTTCTTAAAATCCTCTTGGCTAGTGTTTGTGTGTTCTTGGAATTAAATGGCATTTCCTACCTCTCTGCCTTCCTTTTCAATACTTACAAATGAAGGCACCAGACACTTGATTCCAAGTAGTGTTGGCTGTATAAATAAGTCCTAAACTGGCTCCAAACAGTAGCTATAGCTGCACGAGGGCTATATGTAGTGCCAGGCTCCTGATCTTATTAAGCTTCTGGCTAAGGGCTATAGGTAGGTCTAAATGGAGGGAAGCAAACAGCTGTGCCACCTGCTCTACTTTGTTCCAAGTGGCCAGATAAAGTCTGGATGTGCTAGGGTAGTCACAGAGTTGAACGAAACAAAATCCCCCATCTCCTTCATCACCTCCAGTTTACTGGGCTGCAGTCAGGGCCGAGCTGTATGAAGTTGGTTTTGTAGCTGGAGGGGATAGAGCTGCCCAGCTGTGTAAGGTGGATTTGGAGCTCAGACGGCCATTAGAAAATATGTTTGTTTGTGTAGGCATTTCCCACATGTCTCCCTGGGATTCCTATTTGAGTTTTCTAAAATATTTTTTCTGTCTCCTGTTAATTCTTTGTATTGTAGTAGAGCTTAGGGACCATAAATAAAACTAGATTCTTGAAACTGTGATTTTCAATTGAAGTGAGTGACTTACAGGGTGGACACAGGGGAACAGGTGCAGAGATAAAAAGAACCTTTCCTGAGGTAACTTAATAAGCAAGAGGAAAACACAAGGGGTTTGACCCCCAGCTTGGTGCTATTCCAGGATCTCCTGGTCTTCCATCAAAAGAATTTAAAGCCTTATGCAATCAAGGATGCAGTCTGCCTGCATGCCCTGGTCTGTGCTGAAGCCATGGGAGCTACCCTGATGTCCAGGAAATATGTGCTGTAATAATTTTCAGAAGTGACATTTTTTTCTGTCAGACAATAGCAAGTTTTCTGTCTGCTGTCTCAGCACCAACAGATTAACTCAAGCTACAGCATATGACCAGATTGTTCAAATCCAAAATTTTGCATCTGTATTTTAAGAAAACTTTAAGAAAACTTTTTTCTTTTTCTGAACATTGCAGCATTCACTGCTAAGTCCATGTATTTTTAAGCAAAGCCAGCCAATACATATATGCATATTGTACTGGGGCAGAATGAGCAGCAGCATCATGGCATTTTAGTGTGCATATGTTGTTAGTACTGACTAAAATCAGATTTGCCAAACTGATGCAAGTAGAATTGGTTTTCAAAGTTAAAATATACTTCCCTACTGAGGTTAAATTTTCAGTTGAACAGTTTCAGTCATTGGTGGAGATGACCTTGAGCACTAAGTGGGCAGAAAGAGCAATCCCTTTATGGGACACCCAGAATTAAAGGAATACATCTGATAGAATGAAGAGCTTGGTATTAGAATATTATAAATATTCCTGGGAAATAGTTGAAGTTTATGATTTCCACCACTCATAATTAAGACAAGAAATCATGCTGAATGCATTGGTAAGAACTTACTGTTTCTCTTGTTTCTGCTTCTGCAATTTAATAAGTGCAACTGTCCTAATGGGCTGTGGATCTAAGTATACTAGAAAAGCTTTAGTTTTTAAAAAAGTGACTTGTTTGACTCAATTTTTTTGTGTCTGCCTATTGAGTTGTGTTTTCTCTTGGACTGGAAAAAAAAAACTGGTTAGTTACTGCCTGGTTTGTTGCAGGACCCTAAACACTGGAATCTCTGCTACCCTGTGCTCCCCTAGTACCATTGATGTGCTCTCCAAAGACTTGGAGCAGATAAAAAGACCTGTTTCCAGTAAAAAAATTACATTTTGAGGAAACTTCTGGTGGAGCTAGGAAACATTATGATAGAAGAATCTTGATCTTTGTCTATAGTTAATTCACAGTTTATTACTGGTGGTCATTCATATGGCATTTGACTTGCATTTGCAAAGGCCCATTAGGCTTAACATGTTTATTTGGGGTTTTTAAAATATATAATTTTTTATGTGTAAATATTTCCTAGTAACCATGTTCTTCTCTGTCATATCTGTTGGGGTTTACTTTAAATTTTTAACAAGTTCATAATAAGCAACTAATTTTCCCTGAAGTGAAAAAACAAGAAAGTTAAGATGAGTCAAAAGCTTATTTTGTGTAATTTTATTCCTTATCTACCCTCTTTGCCCCTTGCTACTTTTTGTTTGCTATTCTTTATTTCTGTTGAGCTGTTTGGAATTGTATTTTAATCCAGTACAAGTCTATTCCAGTTACTAGATAGGTTTTTCAAATTTCTGACTATTCACACCCCATGATATTTCTGTCGTGTGCTTTCAAAGTGTAACCTTTTAGCTCATTTTATTAAAAAAAAAGAAGAAAACAAAGTATTATAGAGTCCTAGGTTTTGTTATAAAAATAACATAAGCATTATTTTCAATTTTTACTTTAACAACTTACCTGTTAGGTAATCACCTGATGCAGCCCATTTTTATTTCAACTGAATTGATAAGAAAGGATATATAAAGCAATGTGTGCATTGGGTAGATCATTTAACATATTTTAGTTTAACTGCATTTAGCATGTTATACATCCTGGTATGGTGGGAGCAGTAAGTAATATCTGCAACATTTGCATGCAGTTAGGTACGAAGATTGTGCTAATATCCAATTCTTTTCATTTTTATATATCAGTAAAGTACTATTTCTTTCTTTAAAAAGTTATGTTGATGAACCCTGCTTGAGAGTTAATGAAGTCCTGTATGGCAAACACAAGCTAAAGTAGAAGGAAAGTTGAAGTATTTGCCTACTGAAGGCAGTATTTATGAGAAGATTCTTTTAAGAATATGATATTTATATATAGTTGTAGGTATTATCAGTGTGAAATAATTAAATAGGAAAAAACATTGCTTTGGAGAGTACAGGTGCAATGAATATTTATTAAATCTTTCTCTTACCTGTTTTAGAAAAGTTGGAGTTATCTGTTATACAGAAGTCTAGATTCCAGGCTGTGTTTTTTCTCTCCATTAATCTGGACTTCCCTGAAATCACAATTCTATTTTGCGAGTACTGTTTGTTATCCAAGGTGTCGGGAATATTCCATATGCAATGGCAGCTGTTCAGAGAGCAGGTATCAAACTGCAAGGGAAATATCTTTTATCATTAAGCCACTCCTCTCAGTAAGTCAGGATAATATGCTATTGCCATAGCAGCCTCTGCTTGCTCTTCAGGGAAGGACAGAGGACATCCTCAGTCTAGCTAGGCCTGGGGCTGTCAGGGTTTCCAGCAGTGAAAGCAAAGAGTACAGGGGCCTGGGGCATGTATATGTGTGTTTGCACTTTTCCTTTCTTCACCTTTCTTCACTCACAGAATCCTTGTTGCTGCCCTATTACTGGACTGCTCTGTAGACCTCTGTTGCTCTTGTACCCATCGTAGAGCTTCATTCAGACCCTCTATACCCACCTGTCACTTTTCCTGCCTCATGGTTCCCACATCATTCCAAAGTCTCAGCTTTGTCAAGGAACCCATTTGCTAGCTGCTTAATCCAGAGCTCACATCCTGCCTCTTCTGCCCATAGCCCATGTCTGCTCCAGGTCCTCAAGTCTTCCTCCCCCAAATCTGCATCTCCATCTTCAGCAGCAAACACCAGTTCTGGGATCTTCCTGTCTGCCTGAATGAACACTTCAAATTTTTTATTATTTTCTTCCATTTTATAGCTTCCCCCTGTGTCCAGTCCTTATCAATGCCAAATGTGGACTTGGCAGTTCAACAACCAGCTCAGAGAAATTTCCTCCATCCCAGACCATTTTATATCTCAGTCTTGACACTTCCTGTCCAGCTCCTCATATTACTTCTGTTCTTTTGACATCATCTAGCACCAGACTGCACTGTCTTCTTGTTAAATGCTGTCCTTCACCTTGCTGCTTGTCTTCCTTTATCCCCTCTTGGCTTCTGCTGTGGCACTCTCAGCCTTGCAAAAGCAAATTCCCATCTCTTGTGCTGGTGAGGTTTTCAATACTCTAAACAATTCTCCAAAGGTAAGAGATGACAGAGAAGAAAAGATAGCCCAAGAAAAATATATTTGTGGCAAAAATATTGTGAAAGTTTCACCTTACACCAGTGGTGAGAGTGAGCAGAGCTTCTTTTCAAGTGATGAGACATGCCAGTATTCTTTGAAAAAAGGTAATATTTTCACAATAAAATATAATACCATATCATATTATTAAAGTGATTAGGTCTAAGAAAAATATACAGGACAAGATTCTACACAGACTCATAATTTGATTTCCAGATTAAACTGGGGAAGCAAATAATATTTGTCAGCAGACATACCTCAAATGTGTCACACTGTCTTGGACATGAAAAGCTGTCTTAGACACAAAAAGGGGAAATTATGTATCAGTCAATAACCTTTTTTAGCATTTGAAATGTTATGGCTTGTGGTCTTTCTCATGCTCTCTTAAAAATACTGCTATTGATAAATGATTGTTGCATTCTTTCTTCCTCCCCCCCTCCCCCCACCTTTGGATTGCAAGTATTTGTAATTTTGTAGCAATAATATCTGTTTATACTTTACTACAGAAGTTTGTCTGCATGATGCTAAGTCTGTCCTCCTCACACACAGTGGAATAATTTGATATAGGAAGAAATACAGTTCAGTACTTTATTTTGGTTTTAATATGATGTAAACATGTATTTACTGACTGACTAAAATACATCTCATATTTTTTGTACCATAGGTCAGTTGCTCCGTCTGAAAATGTTTCGAGAGGACCATGGGTCTTGGATGACAATGTTCTTCAGTACCATCCTCTTCCTCTTCATATTTTCTCATATTTATAACCTGTTCCTCATTATGGCGGGGAATATGAGGTAGGTTCCAGAGTTAATTTTTGTCTCTTTTGCTCTAGAATATACTGTAAGTTTTTTTTTTCCTCTGCTTTCTGAATTTAGGTAGAATAGTAATTTAATTGGTTAATTAGCCAAGAGGATAAAAGTATGGAGTCCTAGACTAATGTTAGCAACTGTTAAATCATGGTACTAATGAGCATTAGATTTTTTTTTTTTTAATTTAAAATTATAGCTAAACAAATTTGATTTGAAGTTAGGGCTGAGTGATTTACAAGATTAAGCATTACTATTGTGCCGAGGGAGAAAGTTCAGAGTTAAAAGTAATTGAAACCTCTAAATTTTAGGAAGCTCATGGAGATTAAATGGGCAATATAGTTCTGTTTTGGTTACGTACAAAAATATTTGCTGATCCAGTTTGTTCAGAATATTCTTAATTTTTTTTTCCATAAGGTGCTCTGACAAAGCAAAACTGTGTTTGGCTGAGGGATGAACAGCCATCTATTATATATAGATTTTTTTTAAATGGACCTCTTTATATTAATTTTCTGTCTTTAAGAACTGCTTTCTCCTATTATCTCAAAATTAGCACCATTTTCATGTGTCGATTTTCCTTAGAAAACCTATATTATTAGTCATTAGTTATTTTGTACACTAATATGTACAAAATGAGTTTATCAGATAAAAAACCCACAGCAGTGTTGTTTGTGAAAGGCAAGATAGCATCTGAAGACTTCCCAGCAAGGAATAAGAAATCCAAAGTATTTATGGGTTGAAGAACAATGCAAATAATTAAATTCCTTGTTCCTAGCAGAATATCAGAGCCATACCAACAGACTGATGATGAGTTAATGGGCTGGGGTGTGGTGTGTTAAAGATCTTAAGCATGTCAACAAAAACGTGCATTGTTCAAAGTCCTGTAAACAATGTGACATAAAGCAAAAGGTGAGTAGGAGGCAGACTGCCTGTCACTGAGTGAATATAAGCACAGACCAGCTGGGATAATCGTGCCATTGCGACATGAAGACTTAATGTATTGATTTGAGCCAGGCAGGTAAAGCAGCAGACTCATTGACTGTTTTATGAAACTATCACTGTAATGACGTGGTAAATATGAATAGGTGCTCAATAACAGGTGAGATAATTAGGATGAGGAAGCAGGGAGCATTGCAGGTTTCTGGCTTTCCTATTTATGTAGTCATACTGTTATTGGTATTGTGTTTGGTATTTCTAATGTTCCATAAACTAAAACCAGCTAGCTGTTAGACAAAGTGTTTTTGAAAGCCTGACTCATGTCTGGAAATCAGATTTCATTTGTCCTTGTCCACATTTCTGCTTCCTGTATCTGTTACAAGCTTCCATTAGCTGCACTGAAGAGATTGTGTGGCCATCAGCATCCACATCCATGGAAATAGACACAGCCTAGTACTAAAATAGCTGTGTCAGACCATGTGCCCTCTTGCTTCTGTGGGATGAAGCACCTCCTTTCCTGGAGTTTATGCCCCAGGTTAGTTGTGATTCTTTTGGGAGGTTCACCATAATGTGCTCATGGACTTGCATGGCTTTTTTCAAAGTAGGTTGAGGGCTCATTACAGGCACGTTGGCTCTCCATTCCAGCAAGAAAGGATATGGAACAAGCCATTTCAGCCTTAAACAGCAGAACTTAAATCATCAGTAAAACACAGCTCTTGGATCAATCCTCTCAAAGTCAGAGTAGAACAATGTGTAGTACTTTTGAAAAGAGGGTTTCTACAACATCTTCAAAGCCAACTGCTCCATCTGGCCTTAATGAAGTGTTTCAAGGAGTGCAGTATTTTTTCCTGAGTAAAAGTAATCCTTACAAAAGAATTTGCTTCATGGTTTGGACTTCTGTGCAAAAGAACAGCTCTGTCTATATCTTTTACCGCAGTGCCCTACTGAAATGACTGTCAGCAGAGAGTCTGGTTTCCAGGATGAAGGCCAGTGTTTGCCTGCATGAAGGTTATGGTGTTTGTGGAGGGAAACTGACCTTTGAGCCTGTGGCCTCCTAGGAAACACAGGCATCCCAGATTATACATCTCTCAATACAAGGGCTATGAAAGCCTTCCTGTCTACAAGACTACGTGCATTTTTTTTTTCTGCTTTTTTTTTTGTTTTGTTTCCTCCTTGCAATATCTCTGGATCACCTTTCCCTGGATGCTGGCACCAGAGGGATTCTGACAAGTTTCTTTATGTCAGTTGTTTGATCTCATCAATGAAAATCCCTTTCTGGCACAGAAGTAGGAAAGTCATACATCCTGCATTATGCCAGCAAGGATGATTATAGCAAAAGCCCTTTTGAGGTCTTGAGAAACCTGTGATTGAAAGCTCTGTCATATAACCACATCTAAAAAAATTGTATTTTACAGATGCCAAAATTTGGGGTTTTTTTAAAAGTATTTTTAAAAGACATTTCACATGTGTCTTAGTGCAGGAAACCTAAAAAAGTGTGAATATATCCCTTAAAATATGTAGCAGCAGGGGCTGTAGTTTGCAGGGAAGAGCACAAGCTGATCACTGTGTTCAGTTCTGGACCCCTCACTACAAGAGAGACATTGAGGTGCTGGAGCATGGCCAGAGAAGGGCAATGAGGCTGGTGAAGGGTCTAGGGAATGAGTCATAAGAGAAGTGGCCGAGGGTGCTGGGGAATAAAGGGCACTTAGGGGAGACCCTGTCACCATCTACAATGACCTGAAAGGAAGCTGTAGCAAGGTGGGGTCCATCTCTTCTCCCAGGCAGCTATTGACAGAATGAGAGGGAACGGCCTCAAACTGTGCTAGGGTGGTCTGTACTGGATATTAGGAAAAAGTACTTCACAGAAAAGGTTGTTGAGTGTTTGAACTGTCCATGGAGGTGGTGGAATCACAGTCTCTGGAAGTGTTCAAAAGATATTTGGCTCTTGGGGATATGGTTTAGTGCTAAATACACTGCTTCTCATTTAACAGTTGGATTTGATGATCATGGAGATATTTTCCAATGTTAATAATTCTATAATTAAATGAGCAAGTTGCTGGTATTTGAATACATATTATACATCTGTCTGCTGGGTGAGAGAGTGACTATTTGGAATAAAAATTTTGTGACAGATTGGATGTTTCTTTTTAAATTTAAAGTCACTGGTTTTTTTTATTGATGTTTCCTTTTAGGTTCTTCACAGTGTAGGGCACTGATCCACTATACTGTGGTCACTGTTCTTGTAGCCAGAGGTGAATATCTGGTGACTATATCTGTTATCAAAATGCTATTGAATACTTTTTTAAAAAGTGAGGGACTTGGGTGTTTATTTATTATCTTAGGTAATTTAGATTCTTGAAATTAAGCAGGGATTTTGAGCTGTGTAACAGATAAGCAACATGGCTTATTTATTAAAGGTTGTGTTTGAAATGTAAATGAAAGGAGGAAACTTTCATTTTTCTGTATTAAAAAGTGTCTTGCAGCAAAACCACGTGGTGGCAGCAAAGGGCACAGTTTAAGAAGCTAAATCCCGTGAAAGCATACAGGGATCCTCACTATCAAACTCTCTTTCTGGGTTTTTTCTGTGCCACAAGTAAATTCAGAGCCCTTTATTTATTGTTTCTTTCTTTAAAGGTATTCCAGGTCTGGAACTGTCCAGGGATTCTCCCATATTTTTGTCATTTATATGTGGCTTTTGTACCCTTGACATGCTGAGGTATTCCAAATCTGTACCTACACACATTGAAGTTTTCCCAACTGTATTGCTTTAAGTAGAGAATATATTGCCAAAAAGAAATATATTTTCTCCTTTGGGAGCCTGCACCAGTAAATAATGCTTTGATGTTTAACTTTATGACACAGTGATGTATTTTTCATATCAATCCAAAAATTAAAGTTGTGCCTCCTTGTCTCACAATTGTAAGCTGTCTTGTCTTAAATGAAGAGATTTTTAGTTGTCCAAAGGATGTTCAGGTACATCATTATTCAACACTGTGAAGTGTTATTGGAATAACAGACATGAACCCATTTTCTCTTTAGCTGCAAATTGTCACATTACTGTAGCAATAATACAATTTGTTGGGATTGTCTTCTTTGAGTGTTGAATATGTCAGGAGAGAGTTTATGTGAATTTATTACCTGTGCTGTCAAAAGGTTTTGGTCATTCTTATTAAGCACTAGGAGAGAGTATATCTTTTTTTGCGTAGTTTTATCTTCTCTAACAGCTCATTTCTTTTGCAGAAAAAGTGTGAAATTTCAATACCATTTACATTACTTGCAGAAGTTCCTTAGGAATAAAAATAGAACTTTAATTAATTTTAATTATACTGATTTAGTGAAATTGGACCCAAATACAATCTGCAGCTGACAAATGCCTGTAAAGAGGTCTTGTATTTTGTTTAACAAGCTGAAACAAGGAAACACCTATTTTTATATTTAAAAGACACAATTATAGCTTTCTATTAAATACTTTTCCCTTATCCACATTAGTTACTGCTCCTTTTCCTTTTTCCCCAAGATACAGATTATTGTGTCTCTGGAAATGTGTATTTACTTGGAGCTTTAAAACTACATGTTGTTCAGGATTCTGTGCTTTAGTTTGTTTGATTGCTCATTTGAGTCAAGGATTAGTCATCATTAGCATAATTTTTGAGCAAGGTTTAGGGACAACAAAGACTTTGTTTTCCTAAGCACAGTTACTATTCTACAGAGCTGCAAGGCCCATAGTGATCTATATTAGGCCTCCAGTATATTTTCATAGCTGTGTCTACCTGGCCATATGTTTTGTGGGCTTTATGATGGTGTATCCTCTGTGTGTATTTGGCGTAGCTGTGTATTTATACCGTAGTCATGCTTAATATTTGGCAAAGATTATAGTGTTATACTGTGAGCTTCACAAAGTTCAAGCTTTTGTGAACTGCTGGAAGGAAACGTTCCAAATCTATAAGGCCTCTATGCTGTTCTCAGACACTAATACTTTGGGGCATCTCTTCTTTCTCAAAATGTACCTGGAAACCAGGAACTCCCTTAGAATGTTTATAGCTTCTAAACAGCATAAACTGTGACAGGCTTACGTTATGTAAAAGTATATAGAGGCAGAAAGTTTATTATGATTATATAAATTATGGATGTAAAATATTGCTCTAAGAATGCAGTCTGTAAGAGGTTTTCATGTTAGCCTTTTTATTGCAGGTTGTCCTCCCAGCTGGGATCCTAAGGCACAGGTGTCTAGTGAGATCACAGCAGCAATAGAAACCATATTTTCCAAGTGACTCTGATTGGAAAGTGTCTTGAGCCAGGATTAGTAATTGAAAATCAAAGTAATTGAAAATTCCAAACTACTTCATGGTGTTTCAGCCTTTATAGCTAAACTTACTCCCACCTGGTCAGAAAGTACCTCTCCATGTGCTAAATCTACCATATTGCTTCTGTCTTTTGTGAAGTAGACTTCATCAAGCTTTTCCTTCTTGTAAGCCAGGGAGTGGAAAAAAATAGAAAATGCTTAATTTAAGTGTAATTACAAGATGATGATTCTGAAAGCCCAAACCCTGTAACAGCCAAGAAACTTGTTCCCCAAACCACACTCTCTGCAGAGAAAGGGCGAAGTGATTTTGCATATCACAAAACAGTTGGCATAGAATTATCACAGATCCCAGGGAGGATGGCATCCCAGGACACCAAAGAGCTCTCTTATCCATAGAGCTATTCCAGGAGTACCTGCTGGTTGTTGGTATCAAAGGCTGCCAAAACTCCTGTGGCATAATTGGCTCTCTTGTAATGCAGGTCAGTCAGGGTGAGAGCAATGTTAATCACTTTAATAGAATGACTGAAATTAATAGGAATTTGGGGAGAACACCAAACAGTGAGAGAAAAAAATCAAAGCCATTTTTTTGTCCTGTAAATCCTTTTAGATAGCTTTAGGAAGGCAAAACCACAGAATTTCAAGTGGCACATATCAGTTTTGGAAGGAGTTCTTTGTCAAGATACAGGCAGAAGACCCAGCTTGGGAGTTAAGTAGTTGTCACGTGAGCTGACTGAATTAATCTCTGCTGCTTGTAAGTGTTTAGGTAAGAATTATAGTTGCAAATTGCTGTTGTAAACCACCCCCTTCCTCTAAGAGTCTTCTTTTCTATTGCCCAAAATCAATGACCCTGGTTTCAAGGAGGCTGTCACTGATAAGAGATGCCAGAGGGAAGAGCAGCAAGTGCTGAGCACAGCCAGACCTGTTAGCTATGAACAGCAAGTACAAAGGATGCTGGAGGCTGCGGTGGGAGAAGCATGGGGGAGACAATGGCATGTCCAGCACCAGAGAGGTCTTGCTCAAAGCCAAGACAGAGGGACAAGCACCCCTGTGGCTGTGTCCTAGCTGTCCTCTGTTGTTGCCATGGTGAGACTGATGTGACTGTGGGAATGTCTTAGGGCTTTATAGATGGATTCCCCTTTTCTCCTTTCAAATAAATATCCTTTCCAGTTCTAGGAATAAATTACTAGGTAAATTGATCACAGCACAATGTTGTTAAACCTATGTTGTTAATTGATGGTGCTATTATGAATATTACATTTGCTTTTAATTTTTTTTAATTTTTAAAAACTATTATTCTTATTTAAAGTGAAAAAACCACTCAAGGTGCAGGTAACAGCTACAACATTACTTTTCTTACTTCATACCCCTCTGTATTGAATTGGCTTGTAGACATTGAGAGTGTTTTCCCTTAACCACACTGTGACCTTGTTGCTGTGGCATTGTCCAGTAGGATTATGTGCAAATGCTCTGCTCCAGCAGATCTCTTGCCATTTCAGGAACTATAGAATTGTTGCTGTGTTCATTTCTCATTTTCTTTGCCCATGACACACACAAGTTGGGTCCCCTGAAGACTGAAAAATACTTTTCTGTAACGCAGATTATTGAGTTCCAAAGACAAACAACCTGGGGAAGAAGTTAGTGGGTTGCTCTGCGTTTGCAGCTCATGAGGTGAGGCCATGTGTCTGTGGGTAATATCTCTGAGTAGAAGGCTGG
This sequence comes from Cyanistes caeruleus, assembly GCF_971803275.1. NCBI lineage: Eukaryota > Metazoa > Chordata > Aves > Passeriformes > Paridae > Cyanistes > Cyanistes caeruleus. Next base: position 52,713,229 of record NC_141704.1, on the reverse strand, counting down.
ACTCCAAAGACACCTCCTGAGGCCTGCTAAGATACAGTCCTTTTGGAATGTTCTGAGTAAAGCATAGCTTCTTCTTATATAGGATATCATGTCTTTAGGTCATATCACCTTGAACTAGAAAATCTGTAAAGCTGTGATCTGCACTTCTAAGAAGTTTTTCCTTTGCCAGGGAAACCTAAAATTGAGGTTTATCTTCTGAGAGGACCTACTGCCACTTTCCATTATCCGAGGAGCTCATCCATTACTATTTTGCTTGCTTTTATCTTACAGGAGAACATTGAGATAAACACTGTTTTAAAAATAGAAATTTAATAATGAACACTTCCATAAAAATCACTTTTTTAAGAAGAAAAGGCTTCTTGACGCTTTTTATCCATCTTCGTTTTGGCTGAAAACCCTGAAGATGCCAAGTACCTGGAACAGAAAAATCTGTAGCCCAGCTGCCACCCTAGTGAGACATTTGCTTGCTCTAGGTAGGGCTGCTGAATTCTCTTTTCTGTCGTCAGAACAGAACTGGGGAGAAGAGCCCACCTGTCCCCAGCATGCCTGCCAGCAGCGAGGTGGGTGGTAGCAGCAGATGGGGAGGCAGCCTGTTTCCCAGCCCTGCTGGGCTGATGGAGGGGAGGCTGCAGTTGTGATGGAGGCTGCTGAACATGAAAGCCGTGACAGGGAAGAGAAAGAATTGGAAAGTGCAGGAAGAAATGTTGCAGGCGTTTGGTCTCCCCTGGCAGCGGGGGCAACAGCTGATGCGATTTGGACAAATTTGGCCCATGTCGTGCTTTCAGCTGCCACGGGGTAACACAGAATGATGGTCTCTGCCCTTCTGGCAGTCCTGGGTACATCAGCTGCCTTGTGTTTGGAGGTGACTGCTTGTGTGAATTAAACTGAGCATTTGAGGTAATTCTTGCCAGATTATGGCCCTAATACTAGTAGTTAACCTGCTCTTGCTAGAGAGGGCAATTTGAAGTACCTGCTTTCTTCACCTCTTAGTAGTACAAGGGAAAATGGAAGAAAATAGAAAACCAGGTTTGCTTTCTGAGGAAATATGACTTGAGTTTATTTAAAACATTTAAGATTGCAGTCCCTCCCAAAAGTACATGCATTTGTATGATATATTTTATTGTCTTGAAAAATCACTGCACAGACATTTTTATAGAAATGTCTGAATTTAACAAGCAATGATGCATGTCTCCCTATTGTTTTATCTGATGGTATAACCATCAGTCACCCTAAAAACACAACTTTAGCAAAAAAAAGTAATCAATTTAAAAAATATTTACCTGCGTTTTTCAGCAATTGCCTGTTTTCTAGGTCCTCTGAAAGAGAATCTCTAAGCGTGATATAAATAAAACAGTGCTTTAGTGATTAACCTGTAGGGTTAATGCAGTTTTTTTAAAAACTGGATATCACTTATAGATGACTCCTCTTCATTAATATGTTCATGCCTCTAGAAATCAGCAGAGTAAAAATTGTGCTTTTGTGCATATGAAGTTATAAATGTTTGATGCCAATTACAAATGGACTACTTTTTTTCCAAACTAGAAAATACATATTTTTTTTTATGAAAGTCTTCTGTGGTTTTTTTTCACCAGGGCTTATGAATTCTAACATTTTGGTTTTAAAATGGAAGCTATGAAAAGTTTTTTGAGTTTCCAGAAAACCCTCAGGAATATTTTTAACCTTTTTTATCTCCAATGAGAGAAAAAAAGATAAAAAAATATCCAAGTGTTTTAATCTCCATGAATGACATGGACAGATTGGAAATAGTTACCAGATAGTAAAGGACACAAATTAAGGTGGTGGAGCAATACTGCATCTCATTCCTGTTGCTTGCAATATTTTATCTGATACTTACCTAAGTTAATCTAAAATGAAACTAGCAGTATTTTCACTATGGAATTGGACTGGAATCCTTAGTCTTTTAGCAATACTCATAGTATGGAGAAACCATCATACTAGGCCTCCAACATGAAAAAAAGACAATTTGTGGAGGGAGGAGAAATTTTCAAGATTTGATAAAAAAATTTAATCTAGAAAAGTACTCAGGACCCTAAAGGCTTTCTTGCTTTATTTTTATTTTTCCAGTTGATTACTCAGATTGCTGTTTTTTTCTCTCCGTGAATCTTTGTGCCAAATCTTGAGCTCTTCAGTCAGAATACCCACTAGGTGATCCAGGATTTTTTTGCTTGCTGGTAGCTGCAGCTCTCTACTTTCTTTTGCATATTAACAAGAAAGAGTGTCTTAGAATGTCTTCAGTGTTTTTCACAGCATTACACATTTTAAGCATTTCCCTACTACACTTATCTCTAGGTTTTGAAGTAAATGTTTTTATTTGCTGTGAGGTAACAGTGTACAAAGTTCTGAGGCAGGAATTACTCCCATTCTTTTATTTTTCATTCTTTTATTTATTATTTTTTTGGTGCCAGAACTGCTTATTCTGTAGTTTCAGCGCCCAAAGGAACTTCACATTCAAATAAGTAGCCAAAGCACACGTTACAGCAAATTGAAGCAGAAATTTTCAATAAAACATTGAATGCTTGCTGCAAAAAAGTTAACAAGCAGTCTGAAATTCAAGAATTTGAAAGTCATTTTGAATAATGTACAAATAACTACTTGTGGTAGTACCAGATGGCAGAAAAAATTTGCTAAAGTAAAGTAAAGAGCTTTTTTATAATTAATGTGCCAAAAGCTTTCTCCATGTTATCATTCTTCAATTAAATTTAGTGTTAAAACTTTAAAATTAGCATGAAAATTTCAGTATTATTTAGACAAAATGCAGTTACATCCATTGTTGTCCATTCTGCATGAATATTCTGTGAAAGAATGAATGGACAGTATATTTTATTATCTAAGTTTTGTTTGTGAATTGGTACCTGTATGTGTATATATATATATATATATATATATATATATATACACACACATATATATATATGTCTATATATGTAGCTTCAGTGGAATTGTGATATATTGTTATTTCTGAAAAAAACTAAAAGATGCTCTCTTAATTCTATAGGCATATAGCTTTCCTTAAATGCATTACTGGCTGTAGTTTTAAAAATAATTTTTCTCCTTTTTTAATATGATTCACCATTTTTGGAATGAAAGAACTTAGAAACAGCTGAGTGCAAGAATTCTGAATTTCCATGCTGAATGATATTCATATAGGCACGCAAAAAAGTTGGTGTAACTTAGTGTACAAACATTTTCCAATCCAAAATTCTCCATGCGAAGATTTCTTACAGAAAACCTCTAAGCATAGGTTAGAAATGTTTTGCCACTGACTAATGCTCACCTACAAAAGCATAGGTTAGGAATTTATTTTTAGAGACAATTTTGCTGTAAGAGAATCAGCATGACTGTGATGAAGAGCACTGCTGGTTGTAAAAATTACAATGAAACATTGAAAATGACAGGGTTAGAACCTATCTAAATGGAACCAACCTGTAAAATGAATTGTGATATAATGACTTTCAGTGACATGTGCGCTGAAAAGTAGAGTCAATATGCACAATAGGTTCTGCTTCTTTCAGGTGACCCATTGTAATACCTCAAGTCTATCTAACACATAATGGTAACTCAGAAGATAAATTGGTGCTAGGTAACAGCAGCATTTGACACCTACAAGTAGTCCTACGGAGATGAATAAATGATAACAGAATCAAAAGAACCTTTTTCTAGCCTTAAAATGCTTGTGAGGCTGAGAAAGGGAATATTCCTTTAGTACTCTGCAGTAGCAGGAGGCTGACACCTTGCTCTGTATGAAGTACACTGAGGGAACTTGCAGAGGGCTCTTGTTCTTGTCCTAGAGGAGTGAAGGCTGCTCCTGTGTGCACTTCCTGGGCCTCCCTGGGTGGCAGGTCCACCCTCGAGCAGTGTGACAGCAGAGGCAGAAACCTGCAGTTGTGACTGTGACACCAGCTATGAGCGACCTGCGTGTGCTGCGCTCCCTCGGCTTAGCACTGAGGCTTGCAAGACTGGCTTGGGACTAAAGAAAAACAACATCAAAAAAGAAACACCAGATTAGAGACTTCAGAAACATATCACAAAAGCCTGAAATTTTCCAGGGCTGAAAATACTCTTCTTAACTTCTGCTCATATATAGCATCATGTAGCACATGGGGTCACAAAGATATTTTCTAGTCTTTTTCAGAATGTATTTTTCATAATATTTATCTACTAGAAGCATTCCATGATGAAACAATTTCCATATATGTGTACACAAAGGTGAATGGAATTAGTATAGGAAAAATTAAAAAAAAAACCTCTGCCACTAAGGTGACACCAAAATTCTGTAAACTGGAGCATAACACCATCACAAGCTGTCCACCTATTATCAGTTCTTGTGACTCAAAAACACTGATCTTTTTAGATATTTCAGTTTTGGATTTTTTCAAGTAAGAACTGTCTACCTTCTCAGGTAGAATAAATACTCAGTTGTCATATTGGCAGGGTTGAGGTAAACCTTGTTTTTAGTCTGTTGATGAAAGCATCCTATGTCCAGGAGACAGGGCTTACCCCAGGGTCTTTCCACACAGTGGACATTAAGATTCAGGTTCTCCTAGTTTTGCTTTGCCTTATGTTGCAGCTCCATAAATGCAACATAAGCATTAAATAAGCAGAGTACACACAGTGTCAGAGATATGTCTTGAATTCTATAGCTCTGAACATTGTAAAGAATTGAATGTTCTCATCTGGTATTAGTAGTTCCAGCTGCTTTTCATTTAAAATGAGAACAGAGTGAAAGTGGCTATTAAAAAAAAAAAAAAAAAAAAGTTTACCACAAAGTTATTCTCAGGATTTATACATTAAAATTACAGTAGGCTGGGATAGAGAGTTTGAAATTTCTTTTGGACCTCTGTGATTTTTAACCTAATATTTCCAATTTCACCCTTTCTCACCTTTCCTGGAAAAAGAAAGCCATGGAAGGAACTACTGGTCAGACTTCAGGATTACAGAGGGACTGCAAGGGCACTGCTCAGAGGGACTGCAAGGGCACTGCTGAAGATGATTCATTGCAAAACACTTTACATAGATCCTTATTTTTGAAGGTCTGCAATTTCCTGGTGTTTTTCCATAACAAAAGTAACTGTGGTTAAAAAATTCCTGTATGTAAGTCATCTTGTCCATTAAAGGTTAAGAAATAAGCAGAGTGCATCTTCTTACTGAGAAGCTGTGAAGGAGTATTTAACAATAAGACACTGGGTATATCAGGTTTTAGTTGAATCAAGTTTAAGTATGATTCTAGAGGTCTGAAGTGGGCAGAGTCTAGCCTCAAGAGAAGGAAGAGAATATCAAGTATCCATCAGAGAGTGTTTCTGGAAGACACAGCCTTTGAAAAGTGACCCAGTTTCCTAAACCAGCTGGATTAGGGAAAATACATGATAAACTGCCTCTTACCTGTTTGCAACTGGCTGGTGTTATCTGAGAAGGGAGCCTGGCCTTCATTCTTTTGTCTAACAGCCCACCTTTCCAGGTGTGCCCAAATGTGCTCTTTACTGGTGCTTCAAATTGAAAACAAAGAATATGGATTGCACACAGAAGTAAAAGGCAGTGAAAGGTAGAAACCCATTCTTTCTATTGAGGTTTTTGGATCCCAATGAAAATTTCAAATCAGTTTCTATTTTCTTCAGGCTGGTTTCCTGAGCTGTAGTTTTTAGGCTGGGAAATTCAATAAGAAAAATGTATTTTTTTTCATTGGATGTTATACAAAGGCTTTTTTGGGAGTGGGGTGGGTGGGTCATCATGATAAGGAAAACTGGCTAGATGGAGCACAACTGGCAGTACCTGTGCCTTTCCAGCTGGTGCTTCTTGCAGAAATTTTTTGCTTCCATGAAAACTACACTGTAGTTTTTGTAGAAATTGTAAAATAAAAATCAAGACAGCTAGAGGGCACTGTGGCTAAACAATTGTGATCTGGTGCTTAACAAGACCTGATTTATTTGCCAGACATTAACTGTAATTTGAAATTAACAATACCTTTAAAGTTGCCCCTCATGTCTTTTGTCATCTTTAGACTGCATCAAAATTACTGTAAAAATTCTGTTTCTATCTTTCATGTGCTTTTGAATGAAGAAAGAAAAATATACAGAACAAAGTATTATTGAAGTCCCACAAAAGAATATATTGACTACAAACTATATGATTATTTACAGTACCATCTTCACATTTTCAGATGCTGAAATCTTCTATTACTCACATTTTTCTAATTGATAAATAATTTTTAAGGAAGTTGGTATTCATATGTTATACTAAAATCTTTAAAAATGTAAATAAGTGACAGATGACATATTGCTATATATGTCTAAAGTTGCGTTCCTGTGGAGGAATTCAGTGCAGTACATAAAATGTTGCTTTTTGAGTTTGTTTGGTCATTAGTCTGAATGCTTGGGAAACTAAGTAAAACAGTAATAATTTTCTGTAACCTGCTCAGTTCCTTTACAGAGAATTAGCAATATTTCAGCTGTGAGATGTACCTCTTGGCAATCTTAACAAAGAAAGGTTCCAGACTTTGACTTGCTGAGAATGGCAACTTCTGAACACACAAGCCTGGATTTAAAGTCAGATTTTGTTGTATTGATTTCCTTGAGGAATGCCTTAGCTCTCCTGTGACCTCATTTAAACCAGTAGAACAACCCACTGTGAATTGGTTCTCATGTGAGTAAAGTACACCAAGCCTGTCCACAGCTAAACTGCTATGAATTAATCATTCAGGTGCCAGATAATTGACTTTAAATCACATGTTAATCTCTGCTGCATAAGTGATACATACACAGCTAATGGAGAAAATACGTAATCTTTACAAAATGTGTTTTTAAATGTATACAGAAAAGTGTATTGAGATATGTAATGCTGTGATGAAACTTAGAATTAGTGATTCAGAGCACTAGCTTTTGTTTTCTGGATCAAGAAAATAAAAGGATGTATAATATTATTTTTAACATCTCCAGAGTTCTTGGCTTAATACTTCATCAGGATGCAAAATGGCTATGTATAAGGTTCATTAATGCAAAGTTTACATCTGATATGTCTGAATGTTTTTATCTACATAAATCACATACTAGTTAACTGCTGTTATTTAATTGCACCATCTATTTGATGGAATCATTTATTAATCCCACCTAATTGGGTGTGTGCTGGTAACTGTTATCAGTTGTGCAGTTCAGCTGGGATTGGTTTCATGCTGGGTATTGCAGCTGCACCATGACTCAACTCCTCTCTTTTGTCTCTCTTTTATTCAGGGCGCTGACAGTATAGGTAACAGCTGAGCCAACTATTGGTCTTGCGTTTATTGGTGACTTGAATGCATGCTCAAGGCAAAGATAAAGTGATTTCTGTCCTTAGGGAGTAAGTTTTTTTCCTTTTCAGGCTGATTATGGTTAAGCCTATTCCTGATTTTTGGACTTGTTTTTTCCAGTGTCATTGAAAAATGTGTATCTGCACCTTTAGAACAGAGCTAAGTATATCCTGTAGAACATCTGAATTTCCAGTAGGCTTGCAAACATTAAATATCAATATTGAATTTCTGTCACCCTACCAACAGTTATTCTTCTCTGATTATTGCAGAAAGTATACTTTAAAAATGTTAATTTCAACCCACTGTGCTGACTTAAACAAATGGTTCCACTAAGTGAATTAAATTCATGATTTGTAAGGTTTCATACCATCTTAATCTTCAGTAGTTTTAATTGAAGCTGATTTTTGTCCATTTGGTTGTTCTTTTTCAATGAGAAAATTGTAAAATAAACCACAAAAAAGAAATGAACGTTTATTGAGGTAGGTATGAAAAAAACAGATTGAAATGCTCAAATCCTTAGATTACAGGGAAACTACCCTGATAATTGATGAGACAGTAATTAATTCCTCTCATTAAAATCCAGAGTCGTGAGGTAAAAGTAAACTCTCTATATTAATGCTTTGTCAATTCTAAGCTGTGTTTGAAGCAATTTAACATATGATGGATTGATTTTCTCTCTTGTACCTTCTTCCATCCAACAGGAAACTTGTTTGGCTCCCCTCTGTCTCTTGGTTTAAAGGTCAAAAACAAGAGTAACTCAGGGATTCAGTACAATGCATGTTTTAAATAAAAATCATCCTAGCAGTTCATTCTGCAAAACACGTATTTCACAAATGTAATTTTGTGTAATCCCAGAAGTCCACAAAGAATTGGTTTTCCTTCATTATTTAGAAAAATTAATGTGAACCAGGAGAGTTAGTGCTCTGCAGCTATTTTTTGTGACTACCTAAACAGTGATTTCATGTAGATGTAATGGAACCTTAAAATTGCTTTTATTCTGATTATTTGATAATCTTTTAACCCCAACAAGCAGTTTTCATCCCTGTAATAGTTCTGTGTCATTACTGACAATGTACTTTATGTCTACTCTTCTCAAATGTAGAGAAATGCCTTCTCTTGCACCTGTTCTTTCCTTGCTTGTGAATCATAGTCAAATAGATGGCTCAAAAGGCAGGATGGATCCAAGTCTGATTTATACTGATAAAAGTCTTTCCCAGGTAAATGAAGACACACAGAGATTGATTGTCAGGCCGTATTTTTAATAATAAAATGTTAGAAGAGAAAAGTGTGTATCCAATTTCCTGTCTTGTGTCTAGGTGGCATTTATGTGGGTGTGAGTGCCCAGTCACAGAGTTCTCACTATACTGCAGCCATCGATTCAGGAGAAAGCCCTCCCTTCATCCAAGGAGACACACTCCTTGGAACAAGCCTGAGTTAAACCACTGAGCTTTGTCTGGGAAATGTTATTTACCCCTTATCCAGTCCAGCTGCCTGTACTTTGGGGGCTAAGATGGCTACGAGTAAGATTGTTTAACACACAATGTTATCACCTTTGTCAGAAGAAGCCCTTGAAAGTCCTCCCATCTGAGAGTCTGTAATGGGGAGGTATCACCTACAGAGTTTCTCTATTCTAATAATTGGTCATCTTACAGGGGTGAAACATTGGGACAGACAGGTGTTTGGCAAAGTAGAGCCATTATTGTTATATCCTGTAGCTTTGGCTGTGTATGTCTGTCAAATGATAAAAGATCACGATAAAAGAGATATTTTACAAAATGTCATGTTTGCATTAAGCTGTGTAAAAAACACACTGAAGAATGTTACAGATCACATCTCCAGCATGCTCTTTCTACCATTCTCTGAATACAAAACTAGTGCTTTTTGAGGTTTCTTCTAAGTAATCTCATGAAGGACAGAAATTGTCTTCCAGATACCATCATGAAAGATCTCATGAAGAAATCTCACGAAAGATAGAAATTCTCTTCCAGATACCATAAGAAGTGGTGACCTAAAAAATCTGGAAATGCGTTGGCACTGAAATGAAATTTAGCAAGAAAGTGGGGAAAAAAGTGTATACAGGCTTACAAATAGGAAAATTGGTTAAAAATGCTGGTCTGTGTTTATTTACCCATCTGAGATTCTGGTTGTGTGTCTAATTCTATCTGTGTTTCTATTTCTGTGCTATTCTATTTGGAATAGTAGCCTTTGATTCAGTATATATTATTCAAGAATTGCAGCAAGTACAGGGCCAGTGTATCAAACTTACCTAAATATCCATCAGAGATGGAATTAATTTTTTGTTGTTCTCACAATGCTGCTAAACACAGAGGAAGGATCATATGCAAAATGTAACAAAACTGCAAAAGAGTGAGATTGTGGCTTGCTAAAGTGTTATGTGAGAGAGAGATCAAAGGTTGGTGAATGCTTCATAAAGATATTTCAGTTTTGTCAGCAAACTTATGAATTGACTTCTGTCAGATTGTTTACTACCCTTTTAGTATAAAATCTTATTCTTTCCTTTAAAATACACTGCTAGTGAAAGGAACATGCAAAGCATGTACATAAGAAAGTGAAAACAGGTGTTTTGAAGGTTTTTCTGTGGTACAGCAGAGATAACACCGTACATTTCTTGGGGTACACTGTGTATTCTAGTTCTGTCCAAATCCTCCTGTCAACAAATCTGTACTAAAAGCAAGGTGCTGGTTTCATTCCATCTGTCTTCATTCATTCACTCATACAGCACCTAACAGACACCGGACTGAATATTTTCAATCAAAAGTTATTAGCTAAATAAGCCATCAGTACGCTGACCCTAAAGAGTGATATCTTGTTATAAATATCCAAAGAAGGAAACATTGGAAAGCTTGTCAGTATAAATCAGCTGCTCTCAGTTTCTCTGACACCCACACATACACATGCGCATGTGTCGTGGAACGCATTAAACATTCAAATCCTTAAATTAGTTCAGTATCCGTCCTTATATTTGCAATTTTTATACTGTTTATCACCACGAGTGTACACATATTATGGTTTCGTTTTCCCAAATCCTGTAGGTAACACATTTTTGTTGTATGTCACTAGTATAATTTTGGTTATGTTGTCAGACTTCTAAATGACAGTGAAGTGTCTGCAGTAGGCATAAAGCAGCATCTTGTAATAGACTGCAGGTCCCATGTGAGAGCTGAAGATGATTACATTTAAAGTTGCAGCAGTGTAGCCTGAAAAATTGTCATCAATAATCTGATTGTGATGTGTGCATGTACTACTTTTTGGATACCTGTATGCCTGTGGATGTAAATCTTCCATGAAGACTGGTGACAGTATTATGACCACCAGTTAGTGCCCCCCCTTTACTTAATTAAATGATATTACTTCACAGAAAGAATATCAACACTTCTGCTCCTACTGGAGAATATGTAGAAAATTTGAGATCTTGAAAAGCAGTAGTAATGTGTACCTGTGTTTTCAGAAACATGTGCCTCAGTCCCAAGGATTACCTGAGCAGGAATAAGATGCAGGACAATAAATTAAATTTTAGCTACACTTGTATAATATAATAATAACAAGAGGATTAGTAAAATATTACAGAAGTGCAGATGAAATTTAGGTGTTCTTGATTTTTGTTCACTTATACCAGAATGTCAGAAAGTTTTTTGACTGATACTATTCTTAAAAAAATTGCAGGTTTAAGAACTTAGGTGCATATGAGGCATCTCTCTTTGCTGTCATAAATTCTACCAGTTTATGTTGTATATAATTCATAGACTTTTGGAGCCAGGACGTTTCCAAGATTAATGATTTTAACAGTAAAGCATTGCTACCTTTATTCTATTTCAATATTTAACTAAACCTTTCCATCATTTAATGATGTTACTTGCTTTTTGGCTGGATTAAAGAGCTCTCTACTATCAATAATCTCCCATGTAAGTACTTGTATAGTGTAATCAAGTCCCCTCTTAATCTTTGCTTTGATCATATAGACACAAATTCTTAAGTCTGTCATTGTAAGGCAGGATTTACAGCCCTCTGATTGTCTCGTGGTTCCACTATAGCTATTTTTTTTCTTTTTTTGCTGGAGTTTTCCTTCAGCACATCAGAACCCAAAACAGCGCTCTGAAAATACACAGGCCTTATTGACAAGGAATGCCATCATTGAAGTCTTGATAGGTATTCCTCTGCTTACATTCCCAGGGATATTGTTATCCATTGGCTGTAATGCTGTATTGGGACCTTGTGTTTTGTTAGCAATAATGATGCTCATAGTGTGTTTTTGCAGATGATATCCATCTTGTTTTACAGATTAGGATTATTTTAATGAATATTAAAATGTTATTTGCATGAACACAATGTAATGTGTAATGAATGAACACATCTGTAAATTATGCAGATGATGTAATTGCGTCTCTGCTTTTCAGTATAGCTCTGTGTCACCTGCAATAAACTTGTAGTGTTTCAGGTCAATGACAGCTGATCTTGTAGGACCCCAGAACAAAATGTACATGAATGCATCTTATAATGCAAAATAATTCACTGCACATGCTTTTAGATATCACTTGTGAATATTGATTTGGTTTTGCATTCAGATGTGATCAATTTTAAGGGTTGTATTCTGTTGCTGCCATACATGATGTATGTATTTGCTAGATGGCCGCTAGTTGGTAGGGCTCCTGAATCAGAATTTTTGGGTTGCTTGCTTTGGGGTTTTTCTGTTAAAATTTTTACCCAGCTGTTTATGCATAAATTACGTTCTTAAAAGGAATCAAATCCATAGGCAGTATTGTTGAGAAAGGTGCTGTCTTGGCTCCTCAAGAACTCGCCTCTCTTGTTGCTGAAATCAATGGATCTAAATAAACTTGTATCAGCTAAGGATCTGGCTCAGCTTCTGCAATAAAATTTCCGTTCACTGGGTAAGCTGACAATCAGATGTTTTGAAGTCAGTCTTTTGCGAGAAAAAAGAAGTTACTCTGGAGATATTTGTCTCTCCTTTATTCTTCTTCCTCCCACTACCTCCAAAAATACTCCACTTGCTCTCCCAGAGCGGGTGAAGTTTCAGAGAACATGAGGAGGAAAACAGAGCTGTCCTTTCCAAGGCGCCACACTGATGAAGATACTCTTTTCCAGAGTGATGTACTCCACTTCCCTAGGCTTTCTTCAGTCAGTCTGTTTTTTCAAAGTCAGATGCTGTTATTGGAAAGAATATTTTCTACCCTGAAAAAACATTAAACTTGTTTTCAGACATGCATTTTTAGCAATCTGGAGTTATGTACCTGGCAACCCATGGTTGTGGATAAAATTCTGCATGATGTCAGGCCAAACTCAGTGACAATTAAGCTGTTTGATACAGTGGTACAGGAAAAACTATATTGGGAATTTTGTTTTCCTTTCAGTGGAATACCAGTGACTGCTAAAGACTTCAGGCATGAAATACTTGTCTTATAGGAGTGTTTTCTCCTTGCTACCATCTGTGAAAATTTGAAGCTTTAAACATTTGTCTCATGCATTTCTGTGTGGGAGGTGTGATACTTTCAGTTTAATAAATGAATCTTAGCTTGTTTACAATATATCAGAATTGACTATAATTTGGACAGTGTGCATCTGCTCTGCAAAATGTCTAGTGTACTTGCTTCATAATGGAGTGTGATTATGTTTAATTTGATTTCTTCTGCACAATGAAGCATAATTAATATTTAATTTGTAATCCTTCGGTAATACAGTATGAGGCTGCTGTCAATTAATTTGAAGCAATTAATTCATTAGCTAGAAATGATAGTATCACAGGAACAATGAGCATACGTAGCTGGGCAGTGAAAATATCTGTGGGAGACCAACAAGTGTAGTTCAAGTCTCTGGGCCACAGATTTTCTTCAGTAGTAAGCAATTTTCTACAAAGAGCATGTACTGGTTTTAAAATATGTTTTTGCTTGTTAGCTCCTCCTTGGAGTCTGACTTAATTTGTGTGTGAGCTGCCATTTCTATTGGAAATTTCCTTCAGACTGCTGAGCCTTTGGTTTGGTTTGCTGCCCTGCCTTTCAGGAGACAAGTACTTGAGGGAAGGAAGGTTCAGGGAAGGAGCAGGGACAGGCACACTACTGAGGGTTGCTTGATATCTTGGTTAATTCAGAAAACCTTTTTTTAATTTCTGGCTAGAGATGAGCTTTCCCACCTGAAAAATGGAAAAAAGATTCAAAGAGGGGAAGGAGTAGAGCCTGAGAAACAGAGCCCTCTGCAACCACCTCCTGCCTGCTAGGCAGGAAATTTGAATGGACTATCCAGGTTACAGAGCTGCATGCAGATCACACAAGGTACAAATTCTTCAGACAGATCAATTTTCTCATCAACTCAAGAGAAGAAGGGATTTAAATGTTTCTTATGCACTCAAATAGTTAGAGGGCTTGATATGACTCACCTGGCACATAAAATCTAGCTGAATTCTTAAATATAGACATGACGGACTCTTTTCTTAGTCTCACTTCCCCTCTGAGGCAACCTCAGGGCCACCAGTTTGATTCTCTTCTCCTTGTCAATATTGCAGCAAAAAAGAAATATCTATTACTATCTATAGGTGTTTCACATGAATAGCCTAATTTATTGATGTATTCTGGCCTGTGTTGTCTTCACAGAACCACTTTAACTGGCATGGTCAAGAAGCACTGTGTGATTGTCTTGTTCCTTACTGTTACTTATTTGATGGAGGCTTTCTGGTTCCCCACATCTGTTTGCATATTCCAGAAGACCAGATCTTAAGCCTGGTCCTGCTGTGCTTAAATGTCATGGACTCAACATTGCATGGGTGGGATCTACCTTTCCTGAAGAACTGGCCCTAATTGTGAAATCCACTGTGAAAACTTACCTCCTGACCTAATATATATTTTTTGACCTTGGGTATCAAAACCTTTTTCTGTTGAGAACCTATATCTATTCCAAAGTACTTTTGCCCAGTTTGTCTTGTTAGTTAAAAATTTGTTCTTGCTTGGAAAAGGTCATGGAATATAACCTCTTTCACAGTTTAGCAAAGTCAAAGTGACAAGGACAGGCTCTGTGCTAAGCTAGGACTACTTGCTAGCTTTCTCAAGAGGATGAGAATAAACACAGGCTTGTCTTGCTTCCAGCTAGTTGAGGGACCTGTGCAGCTTTTATCTGTGTTAGCAAGTTGCTTAGCAAAATAGGATCAGATCTGTAAAGAAAATAAAAGACATGCTGAGGACCAAGCACCCTCAGTACCTGCAATTTGGGGAGTGTGGGGGGAGTCAGCTTGGCTCCGGTCTGGTTCTGGAGCGAACACCAGTGCCACTGCAGGAGCGGAAGATGGGATCTGAGTAGAAAGCTGTGCTCTCACTAGTGGCCAGCCTTCCCTTTCTATTTTTTTTCCAGTCACTTCCTATATTCCTTACCACTGGGAGGCAGCTGATGTCTAGGATCCAAAACAGCACCATTCTGCACAGCAGTCTTGAAAATGATCTGTGTTGTGAACAAACAGATGTTCTGTAGTGAGATGTGAAACAGCATCTGGTCACATACACTGAAAGCTCCAGTTTTGTCCCATCTCAGGATAGGTAAGGCAGCACATCGCTTCCAGGCCATTAGGCTGATTGTAATAATTTCCTTTTGTACCATTTATCTGAGGTTCTGTGGATCACTGAAATGAGACATCTAAAAACCAGTGACTCTCTAGATGCAATACTGCAGAGAAGAATATGGGCTAAACTGAGATAACTGAATTTTGATTCATATATACTTCACAGTGTTTCTTTTTTGTCAAAGTATCTTTTTTTTTTTTTTAAATAGATGCCTCATGTTTTGATTTCCTGTTGATATTGTGTGCCAAAGACCATTACAACTCCAGAGAAACTGTATTGTTCTGCTGTTCTTTTGGGGAGAAAAAGTTGTTTAGTTATTGGCATAATTTGCTATGGTTAAAATATGCACAACGGTACCACAAAATGTAAAAAAAATGTTCTGAAACTGCCTGCACTTCAAAGAAACAGTGGTTAGTTGGGCTGTGGAATTTTCCAAAGTGTCCTTGGATGAAATTGTGTTGTACCAGGAGGAATGTTAAGACATTAATAAATTATTTGTCAGTGTTGTTGCCAGCATATACATAAATAAAGCACTGTTCCTGCATGTTTGTTTTCACTGGGACCCAGAAACAATAAAAAACTTCCGTGGTGATACTATTTTTTATAGCCTTCAGACCTATATTCTGGACCAATATAGTAGTACTTCATGCTACTTTAGCCTACACTACTTTTAGTAGTATGGGTTGTCTTACATGAATTTAGAATTCCACTTTTTTCAAACCAGTTGCATTTTTTGCTTACACTAGGCATTCTGGAAAATACTTACTCATTTTAAATTCCTGATAATTATATTGGCTATTTCCTAGATTTTGTGTTAGGAGACAGATTTAATAACACCTTCTGTTCATATTGTTTCTCTTTTTATAATTTTGTAATATATAATCCTCTGTATGTCTTCTGCTGCTGTTTACTTTCTTTTCTCTTAAATGCTCAACTTAAGTTTCAAAAATGGCATTATCTTCAGTGGTATCCAGGAAACAGAAGTGGGGACTAATTTGTTAAAAAAAAAAACAAACCAGGATGAGTTCAGGGAGGACAATGGCCATCTTGAATTAATGACAGTATTGTACATGCAAGGTCATCACCAGGTGAAATTCCAGCTTACAGTGAAGGAAGAATCAGATGAGGAAATGCATATAAAATGAAATTTAATTTCTGGTACATACAAAATACAAATAAAACAAAGCAAAAGAAAACACCATAAATGGAAATTCATAGACTTTAGATATAGATTTTAGATAGATATAGATAGAATTCCCTAAATTGTCCTGGTCTGCATTTTTCTTCCCATTGTTACATCTATATGCTGGTAAATCCCTTAGAATTTCATATTGCTCCTTATGTATTAGAACACCAGTTTAGCAATTTAGTGGCACCAGAAAGCTTGCAAAAGAAAGCTAAAATTCTGCTTACTGCCATTGAAAAAAGAATTGTTATTGCACCCAGATAGTAATGAAGTGGAGCAGAGTGGAGCAAATGATTTTTTTTTTTTTTTTTTTTGCATATTTCCTCTATTTTATAATTTCTCCTCTATATCCTTTGTCTCATCATCACTAAAATGGAGCTATTAAATCTGTTGGACAAACTGCTGGTTTGACCCAGGGAGGAATGCTTCCTTTGAAAACATTTGCTTGCTTTTCATCCTTTGTACCCTCATTTCTACCTCTTAATATATAAAAGCCACATGAACTCGAAACTGTTGCTTCTTTTAAAAAAAACTTTAAAATGTTTTTCAATCTATTTCTCAATTGAATTAAAGGTCTGACACCGAAATGTGACCTACTTGGCGTGGTTTGCATAGTGACGGTATCTACACCAAAAGCTTTGCCTCACCTGCTTAAATCATCACAGAATATTAATTTTAAAGGATTTGATTTTGATGCCTACAGGTGAAACCAATTAAGGCAACAGGAAACTTTCATGAACAAATTACTTGAACACAGTACAGGGCAGTGAAATTCAGGGGTAACACTGGACTGCTGTTACCATTTTGAAACTGAAATAAACTGAAATAGTTCAGAGTGTGGTAGAGTAAAAACACAATGTGGTCTTCTATGAAGCTGGTGATGAGTTCTGCTTAGACCAGGGTTGCTCTGTGCAAGCACATCAGATGACTGAGTTTCAGCAGAAAGCATTAATTTTGCAAGGTATGTTCTCTCTTCAGAAATTTTGCAGGAAGGCTTTAAGGCTTTGCTCTATCTATGGCTCAGTAATAAAGGCTTTGAAAGGGACAGTCTGACTAAAAATACTGCCATTCCAAGGATATCCACCTGCCTCTGGACCACTGAGAAAGAAAACAAACAGCATCTGTCTGTGGATTTATATATTCAGGAGAAGGAACAGGAGTAGGAGAGGTACATTTATATCTAATTGTGCACATTGTTGAGAATCTTACTCATGCTTTATGTACAGAGTTTTGGCATCAGCAGCTGCAAAATTAGAGTGAAGATAGAAAGCTTCTTGAGAAGGCACTTCAGGCACTGAAAGCTAGGAGTGGGGACTATGTGAGGCCAAGAGCGAAGAGAGGGGAAACGGAAATAGCAAAGTATAAATATTTCTAAATTTGGTTTCGTGTAATAGAACTTCTTCTCCTTGTAGATACTTCTGGGTGTCCATGTTCAAAATATCTCATTTTCTGCTTTTACTAGTTTTAGTTTGACCATTGCAGTGGAAAGAACCCCAAGGTTAGGTCTGTTTATGTTTTCTTACTGATACCTTAGTAATGAGGCCTTATAGAAACTTTAAGTAATTCTAATCACCTAATAAATAAATTTTGTAGTAATAAAAGTAATTCTCTTTGGCAGTTATGTAATTTCTTTAAACTAAAGTAGATGCATCCTTTATGTAGCTATCAGCCACTAAATCTACTGCAGTAACTGTGGTAGAGAACTTGTGACATGTCTATATTTACTAAAGATACTGCTTTCAACAGTGGGTTGAAACTCTTGAACTAGTAGTTTTCAGCACTCCTGCAGTATGTCATTAAAAATGTTTGCACATTGCCATTCCTGAAGTCTTCCCCAAATTTGTTCTGCATATGTGTCTGATTTCCCTGCGGCAGATTTTTCTTGACGTCTGCTGTCAAGACAACTGTAGCTAAACTGAGGTGGAAAATGGTGTGGCTCTTCAAGTGTGCTGTTTGACCAAAATCTGGTACTACAGACATACCCAGCAGGGGAAAAAAATCAACCAAGCAACCCTCATATATTTGTATTACAGTTGGATAAAACTTTTAATTAAGAATTTTCTACAGAAACTGTATTTTCTGCTAAATTAAAATTTTCAACTGGACACTATTTATTTTTTTAACTTTTAAGGAAAGATAGTTAAAGAATGGTGGCTTTTAAAAGGGTTTGCCATAAATGCTTGCCTAAATCTAGGTCACTGTGGTGATTTATTGGATTATAGGGAATCTGGTTTGGATTACTCCTCTCTTCATAATTCCTTGTCACCCATATAACTTTACAATGTACTGAATCTTCACTGGTAGAAGGATAGTCCACAACATAGCATAGAAGATATTTTTTTCAAAAATAAAGTTGGAATAGAGTTTTCAGACTTCACCTTCCATCAGAAAATTTTTTGATATCAATGTTTTCCCCTTATTTCAGGGAAAAATGAGTATTGAGTTAATTCATTTATTAAAAATTGGGTAATTATCTTTTTTGACAGATTAAGCATGCATATAAAGTTAGTTGACTAATTTATAATTTTTTTCAGGCAGCTGTAGGAAAACTTGGCAGGGCATTCACTGATGTTAAAAGTAGGCACAACCAGGAATCTGAGGTCAAGTTCAGGCCCTGAAGTACTGAGGAGCAGGAGAACTAGTCGTCTTAAAGCTATAGACCATTTATAAAGTCAGATTTTTAAGCTGCTGCCATATAGGTGACATGTATAATCTATTAGAAATCTCAGACAAATACTTTTTACATTAACCAACAACTGGAGAATGTAAAAACATCTTTACCATGAGACACTATGACAAGTTCTTAGGGAGATAACAAATCCTATCTGCCATAGTTGACAGCAACAAAGGCTTAATAGTCTTAACCTACTTCAAGCAATGCAAACAATTCATTAACACCATTGCTTATATGAAGCATGTTTGTTATTAAGTTTTTTTGCTGTCAGTGGCTCTAAAGCTTGTGTAAATAGAAATGTGGGAAAGATATCTGGGTTTCTTTTCTTGCATTACCAAAAAAATGCCTGCATTACTAAAAAAACATGACCCATCAATGTGCACATGCATCCCAGAAACCAGTCTTACTGTGGGCTGCGTCCAAAGATGTGTGGCCAGCAGGTCAAGGGAGTTGATTCTGTTCCTTTACTCAATTTTCCTGTCTTCCTATCTGGAATGCTGTGTCCAGCCGTGGGGCTCTGGTAAAAGACAGACATAGACCTGTTAGAGGAGGTCCAGTGAAGAGTTGCAAAGTTCATCAGAGGGCTGTAGCACCTCTGCTGTGAAGATGGGCTGAGAGAGCTGGGATTTTTCAGCTTGGAGAAGAGAAGGCTCCAGGGAGACCCTATAGAAACCATTCTGTATTTGTGCCTATTACAAGTTTTATTTGACCCCACTGGAACAGCACCATCAGCAAAGTATTGATGGTGGATCATAAGAAAGATGGAGAGAAACTTTTTACCAAGGTCTTTAATGGCAGGAAAAAGGTCAAAACTTTTAAATTGAAAATGATCAGATAGAAGGAGGAATTGTTGTTTTGATGAGGGTGGTGAGACCTTGGAGCAGGTTGCCCAGAAAAATTGTGCATATCCCATTATTGGAAGAGTTCAAGGTCAGGTTAGATGGAGATTTGAGCAACCTGGTCTAGTGAAAGGTGTCTTCACCTATGGCAGGAGGGTTGTAGCTAGGTGATTTTTAAGGTCCCTTCCAGCCCAGATCATTCTGTGATTCTCTGGTTCTGTGAAACGTTCCCAAATGCCCAACTGCAATCTGACCTTTGGTGTAGCTTTACTGTTTTTCATTGGCTGTCATTTATTGAACAATAAAAAATATGTTATGCTAAATATACATAAATACTTTTCTAACATTAGAATTAGTTTAGAATTGATAGAAACATAAGCAACAACCTGAACTGTTCTGAGATAAACACATCAAATTCCATATCCCATTAGGATGTCAAATTTGACTAGAACTGTGCCTTTGTGCTAGTATGTATGGAACCAACATCTTTTATTTTTTTCTGTAGCCTTAGGATTCATTTAAAATGGCATCTGTTAAATTGCCCAACTGCATTTGGTGCTTTTGTGACTGAATATATGTCTACAAGGAGTTAAAGTAAATTACTTCCATTTATGTTTGGAAGCTTGAAATGTTAGTGGGAATGTCAGCCCTTCTCATTTTGGCATTCTCTAGAGCAGGGAAAGTGATTCTAGCAGCATGATCTTATTTATCTCTTGTCAGCTCCATGTGGTTTCTTTGGTCTGTCTGTGTCTGGGATATTCATTACAGAATTATTTCCTCCTCAGCCAGGCATTTTTGCAGTTTCAGCATCTCCTGGTTCACACTCCAGTGCTGTAATTCACAGTGGAAACAGGTCTAAGGCATAGTGGCATAAAGAGAAATAATAGAAAACCAAAAGACTGAGATGACAAACCTAAGCATGTAAATAAAAAGCCTAGATAAAGATTCAGGAATTAGAATGTGAATAAAGGAATCCATATCATTTCTCTCACACTTGTGTTAATAACAGAGATTTGTACACAGTGCCAATTGCTGTAAAATGCAGTAAAAGAGGGGAAATTCAGTAAAATTACTGTTGTTTTCACATCTGCATGAAAAAGTATATGTATTGAATTCCTAAATTACAGTAAGTTGAAAGTGCCCTTGAATACTTTGCTGATGAGGATGTTTCAGCAGAGCAAATTCAAATGTGTAATAGCCCCAGATTTGTGGATATTGCATTCTTCATCTTGCAGCAATTTTCTTAAGTATTATTGTTTTAGCCTTCTATGATGTGTTCAAGCTAGTGTTTGATGAAATCAATCTGTATGCAGTACAGCAACAAGGTAATGTGCACTATTAATGACCACCATCTATCTCATCTTGAGATACTTTTTCTTGACTGGATAATCTCGATCATGAATGAAATGAGATAAAGGTAGGGTCAGCTCATGAGTGAGTGTAAATTAGACCAGTCCAGTTGGCACATATTTGCAGCATTTCATGGCCTTGTGCAGAGATTCAGAATTACATACTTGAACATTAAATTCTTGACAGTTATTTTAGCTCTACTTCGACTCATAAAACTAACACATAGCAGTAGTTCAATTAATATATTCAAAATACATTGTATGCCAATGAATGACATTTTATTTTGAAACTGACAATTCCAAATAGAACTACAGCTACATCTATGTATTTAGTATTTTATTCGACAGCTACTTTCAATAGTGAATCAGTCAGGAACAGATACTATTTCATTGTGATCTCTTGCTTTTGCTTACTTGTCTAATTCATTAATTAGTTTTGAAAATAATTGCAGTAAACTTACTATCAGCATGCACTGATGTCCTGAATTCTGCATTTTTTTTTTTAATTTTACCCTTTGTGTTCGTTCAGAAATAGGTAGTTTACAATTGTATTGATTAGATTAAAGCCTTTGTAATGGCACTTGTGAATTTAGAAGCTCATACTCAGCCTTAGCCCTTTTTAATCAAATTGGATTTGCTGCTTATTTGCAACTTACCTGACCCTGGAAATGTAAGGAGTCCACTTAAAGGAGAGCCAGCTGAGATGAAACCATGTGTTGTTTAAATTTGTGAATCCAAGGAGCTATGCTTCTGTCCTTAGCTGACTATCTGATCCAGTGCTTGTGACTTTTAGTTACGTTTGTCTTTTCTTCAATCAAGTCTCATGGAATTCTTGACATGAAAACCTGGTGTTACATTTTGCTTGGTTAGAGTTGAAAACATCTACTTAGAGATGATTTCTGGTTTTGTATGTTCCTAACATGGTTATATACTGTGACTTGTTCTTAGTTTGTATTGTTTACCTATGTGTGTAAGGAATTTTTATCCTGAGAGTAGTCCAGTCATCTACCAAAGAAAATGTATACAACTTTCCTTAGTAACTTTATATTCACTTTCTGTGAAGCCCTACATATATGACACAAAGCAAAGAAGAACTAGGCCTGTAACACTTGTAGTTGTGTAACAGTTGTTTTAAAGTATTTTTTGGTAGCTTGTTTATTCAATTCTGGTTTTGTTCACTTTTCCTATGTGAATGCTGGGGCTCTCTGCAGACTGTATCACTTAAGCCAGCTGAGAAATATCTGCTGTGGTAAAAAAAGGCTTCTGTTTTCCCAGAATTATTAGGTTCCTTCCAAAAAACTTGGTTTTACCAGTTACTGTAGTTATCAGTTTACCAGTGGTTCAGGAAATCATGCTTAATTTAAGTACACACTTTCTGATATCACTAGTTTTAGTGATGTACCTGAAGGTAAGTGTTCTGCTGTAGCTGGCTATAGCAGCCAGCTTGCAGAACAATTTATTTCGAAACTAAAAAGTATATTTCAGTACCTAACTGCTAGTAAAATACCTAATACCTAATACTCTTTCTCTCTGGGAGTCACATGAATGGAGGGGCCAGTTATGTATTCCACTGCTCCTTACATGCTGTAATGTACTCCTTACATCCTTAAGGCAACTTGTATTTGGAGCTATCCTTTAATTGGATTCCTGCTGCATATTTTGTCTCAATACTTGTTGTTATTTGTAATTAATAAACCCATGGAAATACCCTAGTTGCTGGGATATTGTTTACTTCAGTTATGTTATAGTTTTATTAAGATATTGAGTGTAGGCTTCTAAAAGGTTAGAACACAGTTAAAATGATGGCTAGCTGAAAATTTCAAAACATTGTAAAAAATTTTGATTCCTGTAACCTGATAATTCTAAGCAAGCATCTTAAACATTGAACCTGTTTGTAAGATTTCATTGACTTTAAACTGTTCTGTTGAGCTCCTAGAATTATTGACTATTACCAGTTTGGAAGTAAATAATTCTCAATTGGACCTATTTCAAGGCTGGAATGGATCCAAGGTAAAAGCCTTGGGACAGAATATACACATAAATCCCTAATCTTGTTGGTCAGGTTATTTTAGGGAAGCCTAGCAGATGAGTAGCATGATGCCTTTTAACTCCATTAATAAAATCCTGTCAGAATAAATTAATGAATATCATACTGATATTTTAGGCTATTTTATGGCCATGTAATGCAGTTGTTTAAAAACTCATTACACAAACCATTTTAGGTGTTGTTGACATTAAATAGTAACTCAAGCAGTTATTATGTTACTCAGTCTTTCCTCTTAACAGCAGTATTGTTTTGGTGAGAAGCAGAATTTACAAAACTATGTTCCAGTGGAGTTGCCTGTATATGACCAAGGTTGCAGTCCTACTAACAGCATGAGTTCTGTACAGGATTAGCTTAAAGAATTTATGTTTTGAGATTTTGAGAAACATTAATTTTGATCATAACAGTCTTTCTGTCCAAAATCTTATAACAAAAAAGCCTATTTTGATTATATTAGTCTGAAATGAGCTTAAATACCCCTGCAAAGAAGTGAATAATTTATTTATTGCTTTTAGTAATTTGCATTTATTAATACAATGCAATATTTAGAATTGTAAAAGGAATGAAAATACACTGTAGTTGTATCATTTAAGAAGATTGTGAAAAATACTGTCAGGAGAGGAGGGAGCAATGCAGTGACTTGTCTTGTTTCCATAAAGAACTTACATAAAATCAGGCTCAGAATACCTCACACACGCTGATGTTAGAAGGTAAGTATGAACATTATTCAAGTAATTTAGATTATAAAATATAATTCAGGTTAAATGTATGTTTGCTTCATTTTTGGTTTTACTTTACAGATCCATCTTTAGTGTGGATCCTCCTTAGATCACCATGTGAGTTGTCTATTGCTCAAGATTGTAAGAATGCCAATTAAGACAGAAAGAGCTGGACCTCCAGAGACTAGTTAATGACCAAAAAAACATGTTTGTTTCTAAAGCCTGTAAACAAACAAAGTAAAAAGCCAAGGCTCTGAAAAACAGTGATAATTATATCTGCTATTAGTATTTAATTTTCTGTTTATACTGTGGTAAATTTATTTTATGAGGCTTTAAATATTATTTCTAATTAATTTTTTTTTGTTACCACTGCAAGTTCTCCTCCAGTCAGAAGAACTTGGTTCTAGGGAGCACATCCCCAGTCAGAAGTTGATCCCTCATTTGTTTTAGTAAAAAGCATTTGTTTTAACCCAAAGAATGTTGGCATATACCACCTACATTTGCAGAGGCAGCTTTGATATTTCACAGTTTTACCTTCAGGATCTTAGTCTCAAAAATTCTCTGAGAGAGACTGGAAGGGTAGCAGATTGGTGATCCACTGTAGTGAAAGTGTTTCACTCACCTGCAGAGTTCATATTCCTGCTCTTGAAATGGCAGATTGATCTGGAAAATTAAGAATCTACTGTACTTAACTTTAACCTGTTAACCTTCTCAAAGGTCAATGCTGGGATAACAGACCAAACCAAAAAAGGTTTTCACCTTTTCCCCCAAAACTTCAGTTTTTCAAGTTCTCAGTCGCCTCTTCCTTTTTAAGGGGTTCATGACTGCCATCAAGAGTTCTTATTTATAAATCAAAAACTATACTGCTAATCAACACATACCTTATTTTTGAATGGAAACTCAAATACTATAGCAAATATAGTTTAAAAAGTAGTTTAAAACATGAAATATGAAAAAAGTTCACCTCAGATGGACATCATGCATAAGGACAAAGCTTTGTAAGAAGCATCTGCAAGGAAGTAGTAGCCAGAGCCTGAAATTAGTACTACAAAACTCAAGGTGCATGAACATTCCTCTTTCTTCAGCTATAAACTGACCAGCTCTGAGTGAGTCCACTCTATTAAGAAAAGACTCACGAGTGAGACTAGAGGCCACACAAGGCCTGAAATACAAATATATGAGCTCCCCTCTTTCATCATCACTTCTCTTTTTGGCACTTGCTATTGTTTCATAGCTCTTATTCCAGTAAGCAGTAGTCACTTACTCACTTGGCCTGCCATAAACATAAATTTCTTTTTGCAGCCATAGTTATCAGCTCTTGAAAGAACTACCAATTAATAATGAAGGCCTCTACTGTGGTGAAAATCTCCCTGCAGTAAGAAAGTTTACTGTAGTGCTTGAATTGCCCAGGAGAAGAGAGACTGATGGCAAACTTTTTCATTGCCAATTTTTAATTACAGCTGATCTCTTCTGTATCCAGTCAGATTCTTTTGCCTTATTGCACATGCGCCCAGAAGTACTTCAGGATAAAGTATATTGGATATGGACCCAAATTTTACCTTATATTCTGTATATATTTTATTCAACCTGACCACAATGCTTATAATTATTTGAAAATGACTCAGAAAAATTATTCAAACATTCTTAACAAATATATGACAGCAGTATCTTACAACAGTAACAATGAAAAGTGTCAGCATTTCAAATTTGGCCTGTCAAACATGTCATCGTATATTACTTCTTTTTCTTATCTTTTGGGGAATTTATCCCCAGACTATCTGGGGGGGAAAAAGTTCTCCCAGTAACACGGGATCCATTCCACTTTTGACTCTCACTATGCCCTGGAGGTCATCTGATATTATTGAAAGCTAATACTTGTTCCAAACTGGCACTGCTGGTGGCATCAAGAAAACTCTACTCTCTTGATTACTTTTTCTCTTGAGGTACTTACAGCACTGACTGTCTCTACAGTCTATTCAGCTTTTACAGAAATAGGATTGACTTACTGGTCTTACTCCAAAAAAGAATCTTTTCCATCTTCATTGTTTTGAAGTGAACTGCTTGAGTTTGTTTAATGAGGAGACGCTTCTGTCACAAAGTTTCCATGAGGGAAAACATGATCTTTTTTAACGAAAACAGATTCCTGATAAGGAAGTGCATCTGAAACACAGCTATTTTGTACCTTGCCAGTCTGGCCAAATCATATGGGGTTTCTTTACTTCAACATTGACTAAAAGAACAATAACTTATTTGGTTTAATGATCATCTGTTTTGTGGACAGAAAAAGGTTTATTTGTGTATTTTCTGTGAATAAATTTTCAGTTGAGGTAGTCATATAACATTTTGTGAGAAAAAGAAGTGCTAGTAACTGTATCTTTTTTGAGAGACATGAAGAGTAATGATAGGACCCTGAAACAAAGGGCAATAAGAAAAGTGGTGTAAAACCCTCAGAAAACTTCTGTTGGCTATTCCTCTTGCAGACTGAAGGCATGATACCAGCAGAGTTCATGTACTTCTATTCCAAACACTAACTTATTCTGTTATCTGGAAAAAGCCATGTGGCTTGTGCTGTCTTCCCACAGGTACCTTTGCATAGGAAGGTGTCAAATGTCTTGTGTTTCTTCTGGTTCTTTTCCTCGAGGTTGGGATTAATGAGCAAGAGAGACGGTTTTTGTGTTCGGACTCAGTTGTTTATTTTTTCTTGTCTATATTACGTTCTCACAGACAGTGAGTTTGCCTGTACGCTAAGCTAACAGTCTAAAAAATGGAGCCCCAGGTATCTCTCTCCAAGGTCTTTTAAGTGTCAACTACCCAATTATAAAATGCCAACTAATTTATTTTTACTTATAACCCAATAACGAAGCACCCGCGTTCCGCACTGCGGATTTTTCTATCCAATCACACAATATTACCTAAAACCCAAGAAAAAGAAGGTGAAAGAACAAGGCAAGCTAAAACCTCCATCTTGTTACATATATATTAGTATATTATAAAACCTTAAAGTCTAAATTTTCCAGCAAGTGATATAACACACTTCTATTCAAACTACACAAGCACAGTTTCAGTTCTATCTATCAATTTTGGAAGCCTTTTCCATGACCTCAGGTCAAACACAGTGTTCTCTTGTGGGTCTGTGCCTGTCAGCACAGAAAGCATGAAATTCTCTGTGCCCAGAGTTCCAGCAGGAAGGCAGCACTATGCTTACAGTCACAGCCAGCCACACTACAGAATGGGGCTGTGCCAGATATTGTCAAGCCTGCAACAGGTTAGAGAGAGCACAAGGTGAAAAAGTGTGTTGGAAAAGTTAATAAAAATGTATCATTTCCACACCACATTAAGAATCCAACTGTCCTGTGGAGGACACCCATATGCTCTTCATCAGTGGCAGGGTTTTTCACTCCTGAGTGGTCTGTTAAGAAGTTCTCTCAGCCCTAGGAAAGCTTCCTGACAGTGTGATAAACTAATGCCAAAGTCTTGTTTTCCTTTAAGGACAATAGAAAAGTACATACTTAAAAAAAAATTATAATTGCTCTCTATTTAAACAGTTCAGTTAAAGACCAATTTAACTGATCAGTGAAGATTTCTTCTTTACTATCCAAAACTATAGCTTTTTATTTATTGTTCTGTTAGTAAATCCTTGTTTAATAAGAATTCTCTGTGGCCTTCTCGGTGCAAAACCAGTTAACACATTTGGTTGTACTTTCAGCTGTGTTTTTCTTAATCTAACAACATGATTACTTCCAAGATGAATGTAGTTCATCCCAAATTTTCAGAAAGTGAGTGCATTTTTTCATCAGTTCAAAATACTTATCACAAAAACCCCCCACAAAAACATAGCAGACTGATACACTTCTGACAAAAATAAAAGATTAAAAAAAAGAGATATAACTTTTACTTCAGAGTTAGATTAATAGTATTTGTCTTTGTCATTCTAAATCTGATCAGTTGAAAAGTATTTAAAGTATGCAGAACATGGAGTAAACTTTTGGAGTTCTTGCTGCTGTCAGTCTTCCTGAAATTGGTCATCCAAGCTAAAAAGGTCAGGAATATTTGTGTTTTTTTCCTAATAAAACTCTTAACAGTTTCCCAGGTGGCACTTTCAGCTCAGCAGTGGCTCTCCTTTGTGCTACTCCTCCCCTCTGACCACAGCAGCTGTGGAAGTCTCCAACCTCAGCAACAGTGTTGGCTGTGCTCTGCTGCTGAGGGAAGATCTCAACAACTCCTCAACCTGCTCAGGTTGAAATCAACCCTGAGTTGAGCAGGAGTTTGCATTAGGTCATCTCCAACCTAAAGCATTAGTTTTCTTTTAATCTAAATTATTCTGTGTGTTCATGAGAAGTATAAATATAGGAAAATATGTAAAAGTCATTCGTTTGCAGTGTTACTTGTCTGGGTTTTTATTTGGAATAAAGGATCACCTGTAGAACAGTTGAATTCTGGTCACTACAGAAAAGAGTAAAAATCCATCGACTTTGAGTGTTGGTAAATGACCCCCCTCCAGTATAATACTGGATATGAAAAAGTGGAACTGAATTCCTGCAAGGGGGAGATCTCCTGCCAGTTCTGAGATACAATCTTTGGGGAAATGAAAGAGATGACTCAGTGTAATGCACAGTGTGCCTGTACAACCAGTAAATCAAAAGAGACAGTGTCACAATCCATTCTTTTTTCTCTTATCTAGCAGAGGATTTTGTTTTCATTTGCAGTACAGAACAAGAAATGGGATTTAAGTTCACAAATGTGACAGATTACTGACTGAACAGGCTTCAAACAAAGACAAGAAAATGTTCTTTAAATATTGTAGGAGATAACTCATGGACATGGTGATACTTATTTTTAGAGATTTTGAAGTTCATCTGCATTGTCGTATTAATGTTAAAATTTCTCACTAGGTTGACACATTTATCATAAATATAATTGTGAAATTTTCTGCTTGATAAATTTTAAACTGAGGATGTAAGTGGTATAAACATCCCAGACAGTGGCCAGAAGGGGATGATACAAAGTTAATCTACATGTAAGGATGCAGTACTTCTATCTAGATTAAGAGAAATTGGAAAAAATATGAAAATTAAATTTTATGGAGCAGTTTGGTTTGGTAAACAATTGATATTAGCAAATTAAGATAATTAATTTTTTAACAATCTCTAGTCTTATTTATTTTAATAGTATGCATTTGAGAGATACATATGATTAATGTAGATGCTGGGGATCTCTGAAAATCCTACCAGAAGTTTGGAAATATGTTTGTATTTGAAAAATTTCTTAGGAATATTTAAATTAATATTAAATCAGAGTACTTACTACTTTATCAGTTATGAATTCTTTTTGTTACTAAAAGTCAATATGAACAGAATATATTGAGGAGGGCTGATTTTGGATGGCTGCCAGCACCCATCCTCAGGAGGACAGAAAGAAAATAAGACGGATAAGATCATGGGTTGAGGTAAAGACAGTTTAATGAAAAAAAGCAAAAGACACATGTGAAAGGGAAGAAAAAAAGAAGAATTTTATTCACTGTTTCATGCCAGCAGACAGATAGATGTCCAGTGTATTTCTGGGAAGTGGGGAATCGGTACACATGGCAATTCCTTCAGAAGGCAAACACCATAACCATAAATATCCCTCCCTTCTCCTTCCCACCCTCCCCTTTATGACTGAGTACGATGCATACAGTGTGGAATATCTTTTGAGTCAGTTCAGATGAGGTGCCCCAGCTCTTTCCCCTCCAAACCTCTTTCCTGCCCACAGCCTGCTGGCCTTCTGAGAGGTGGGTTGGAGAGACAGCCCCGAGGCTGTGCGAGCACTGCTCAGCAATAACCAGAACATCAGTGTGTTACCATCACCCCTGTAGCTGTGAATGCAAAGCACAGCACTGCATGGGCTGCTGAAATGAAAATAAAGTCCATCTCAACCAGAGCCAATGCATGTAACAAAGGAGATGTGCAGTATTATGTCTGATTTAAAGCTCTATGTAGATACACATATACTTTTTTGTTCATGAGAGCATGTGAAAAAGACATTTTAAAAAAAGTGGGAGATATATCTGAAATATGACTAGAAAAATAATTATTTCTGAAAATAATAAAAGTTTAAGGTAAATTGCCTATAAATGTTAATTAAAAAGGAGATTTTAAAATCCAGAAATATGATCATTTAATCATACTCTTCTTGTAGCGACTAATTTATATTGATTTGATAATGACTCACATTACTTTATTGCCTTGGTCCTTCATAGTGGTGCGACCATTGCTGCTTGAAAGTGAGCTGTTTACTATTTCTATCTTCTCCTTTAAAAGACCAAATATTATTGTATGAGGTTCAAAATACTTGGTTTTACCTGAAGAATTGTATTTGATCTTATCTGCTTCTAAGCATTCTCATGGCTTCAGCTGGTTTCAGAATGCAGGGAGAATTTTTGCACTGTTTTTCCTGAGCAGAGAGGAGAGTGTGGAACTACTCTGCCAAGACATTCAGAAACCTTCTGCTTCTTGCAGTGTAGAATATCAGTTTAGTTACAAAATCCCCCATATAACCAATAAATAAACTCAGGAAATACTGAAAAATACATTGGTGGCGTTTCTGAAGTTGGACACATCCAAGGTAAAGATCTCAAAGTATCTTCATTAAGGACCCCATTTGCTTTAGATAGTAACATGTGGATGATAGCTATCAGTCAGTATAAAACTATTTCTGGACCAAACTGAAGAGTAGCATTTTGCAATGTTTTCCACATCAAGCATCAGACAAAGATATTTACTCCACAGTTTATTTAATTATATCTGTCTTGCTGTCATCTTTTCAACTTTAGATTTAACATAACATTTTAATAAAATCTTAATTGAAGTTTGCTCATTCTTTTAAAGGTTTTTTATTGATAAGATTTTATCATGTAATCTTTCACATGACTTAGAAACGTATTTTTCAATCTTATGTATAAGTTTAAAGGTAATTTTTTTCAGTTAGAATGGATTTTCCAGAGTACATATTTTAACTGAAGTCACTGGTTTTAGTTGCAGTTTGGGGTATGTGGAGGCCTACAAGGAATATTAGACCTGCACTCTAGAAATCTGAACTGTGCCAGTCTTAAACTATAAAAATCCATATTTAGTCATATTTCATAGTTTAAGAATCCAGTAAAGATGAGTTTGCATTTAACTAACTACTTTTACATTTAATGGAACTGAAATCCCCAGAAGATTATTCATCTGATTCAGAGTTCTTGCATGTTAACAAGGTAAGCTGACAGGTAGGCAGCATCAGTGTGTTATCAGCACTCTTTAGGTCACAAATCTAAACAACAGCACCATACAAGTTGCTCTAAAGAAAATTGACTCCATCTCAGCCAGACCCAGTGCAGATGTTTAAGATAAATCAGATTAGTTATGTCTGTAAAGTGCTTATTCTTCTTCATTGACTCTGGAGAGAAGTGGACTCTTCCAGGGAATCCTAGAATTACTACCTGAAACTGAGAAGTTTTTAAGTAGCTGAGATGAAACTCAGTATTATTTATAACTAACTGTCCTTAAAAATGTAGCCAAAAGCATCAAAGCTTAGTGTCTAGGTGTCAAAAAGGCACGTGCATACATCTCTCTCTCTCTCTATTGTTTGAAGATGTGCTACTCCGTAGGGAAAATTAGGAGAATATTCTTGTCAATAAAGTTCAGACCACAAATTTTGTGTTTTCTTCATTTGTATGTCTTACAATTGTATTACAACTGATAGTGGCAGAGCAAAAACCTGAGCAGTGTGTGGTTCTGATGTGTCTGTCTTCTGATAACTCATTTTCAAGACATTAAAAGAAGACTGTATTGTTAAATGGGCAGTCTGCAATAGAGAGCTCTTGATTTGAAAGTAAGATCAATAAAAACCTTCTGTCACTTTTCCCTCTGTACTTCAATGGTAATTCTATTTAAAATGCTGAGTCTTGTAGGGATCAGAAAATAAAGCAGTCAGTACAATACAGAGCAAAGTTATATCAAGTGTTGGACTGGTATCAACCGTTGGATGGTTAAGAAGTCACAGCAAAGGTGTTTGCTTTGTCAGCCAAGGAGTGGAAGAACAGGCTGTCTTCTTTGCTGTGTTTTCCATGTGAAACCCTCTGCTGCGATTACATGCCAGCTCCTGTCAAAAGACTGGCCCCAGACACAGTTGTTCTTTATATACAGTTATGGTAAAGAAACAATCTCCTCAATTTCATAATTTGTACATTGCTTGAAGTCTAGTTCTTTTCCATCTGCTCTGCAATCTGCTGCTGATAATATATTTTTGAGGGAAGCCAACCGAATCCTCAGACCAGCCCCTGGATTGTCAAGCTTCATTTTCCTTCCATTTCTTCTTAAAGGTACCTGTGAACATGGTAAATAATTTTTGTTTAACAACTCTAGTTTCTATATCTCTGTCTGATTTTATAGACTGCAGAAAGACTGATATTCACCAGCCATCCTAAACAGATTGAAAGCCAAACATACATAACTGAATCACTGATCATAGAAAGTTTTGGGTTGGAAGGAATCTTACAGCTCATCCAGTTCCAACTCCCCTGTCATGGTCAGAGATTCTACTCACTAGACCAGCTCAAAGCTCCATCCAACCTAAAAGATTTTTCTGTTTGCTACCTGTAAGTAGTTTTAAATAATTTTATTTATTAAATAACTTCTATGACAGTTTCCCAATTAATTTTAATTTATCCACAGAATATTGGCTATGTGTCTTCAGGCTATAGAATCTGGATAATATTTTAGAACAAACCATTTGCAGAGGAAATGTTTCAGAAGATTCTTATTTAGGGATGGTTTGTAGCTATATCCTTTTTAAAGCTGTGGCTTACAACTCTTTTCAAATCCAGCTCAAGTTCTCTTCAGTTATGATCACTGAGTATCTGTCAGCAGAGATTCTGTGTCAACATTTCTTTGTTTCCTCTGTTCCAAGTCATTAACTTATAGCATGTTTTTTGTAGTTTTCTGGCACTTCATTATTTTAAAATAAACCCCCCCAATTTTCAGGGAAGTTTAGTAAGTTAAAGAATGACTAATATGTATCATCTGCTAATACTTACAAGATTTTACTAAAAATTTACTTAAATATTTTTCTGCTTCTGCTTTCCCAGTGGGCCTGCTGTTTACAAGCAGAGTTTATCTTGTGTTTTGTAACAACTACAAATTGTCCTACTTTCCCCTTTCTGAATAGCAATAATACTGCAGTTACTTGTTTATTCATTGTAATACACTTAAATGTCTCTGTCATCCCAACAGCTGAAACAGATAGAAAAGATAAACTTCTGCTGAAATTCACTAAAGTTTTAAAATTGTCAAAGCAGTTGGTTAGAATTATAGAGTTCCAGCTATACTATTTTATTTAATTGTGCTTATACTCTGTTTATGTCATGAATGGTTCTCTTTTTCTTTTTAAGTGGGTATTTTTTTGTCTTTGAATTTCCATTTCTGAGAATATTGCTACACATCTGTCCTTTTCCCTTCTCAGCCATATTAAAATGTCAAAAATGGGCATGGATGTGTGCAAGCCATGGCCCTTTCTGAAGAGTACACCCAGTGCTGCATTACTCAAAGCCATTCTTATCAGTATCCCACCAAGTTTAAAAACAAATCATTACTTATTTATTTAAAAGAAAATGTTTCACCGCATCTCTTTTTCTAAATTGCTAATCTAGCTTCACCTTTATACATGCATTGCCTGATATATTCTTTAGTCTCTGTTGATTTTCAAATATGTTAATACTATTTCCAAATCTGTTATTTTCAAATTTTAATGTCTGAAATATTCTGTAATATTCTGAAATACCACACACCAAACAAATTACCTGTATTTTAAGATAAGCATATCTGCAACACTTAACAAGTGCCCTAGGCCATTTGTCTTATTTGTGTCCCTGGGCACCTGTTTTATCTTGCATTTTGGCACTTTTTACTGTAAAACTATTCTGATCCCATACTGTATAGGCAAATGGAGTGAATCAAATAGGTCATTCAGTGTACCAGCACATAGTGCAGTGTTACAGATTAGTTGCAGAATTTTGATTAGCCTATTAAAAGGAATGCTAAAAAGTGACATGCTTCTCTTAACTTTTCACAGTTCTCCTAACTTGTTTCATTGTCCACTAAAATGATTTTCAAAAAGCAATTCACTTATCAGTAAGAAAATATCTTAACTATCTCCTGCAGTATCAAATTGGCATGTAAGAAGCAACCCTGTGTGCCATTGCTTCAGTAAAAACAACTTATGCAGCAGTCACAGAGTTGAAATGGAAGCATAAGCAGCTGTGTAGAAGCTTGTGTGTGTGTGAGATGGGGTCAGGTAAGGCTGTGCCATGTGTGAATGGGTGAGAATTCATCTGTTAGCTTAGTAGAATTAGAAATGTTCCTGCAACCTATCCTTGGCTGAGTATTGTAGACTATATTTGCAGCAGAAAAATGCTGAATACATTCTGCAGCCTTTGTTTTTCTTCTTTCTGACTGAACAGAATATATATATTTATGATACACATTGCACATGAATAGCAAAAATCCTGGAAAATTTGTAAAAGATATCTCATGGACATAAATAATTTGAAAAATCTCTTTATTTAATTCTTTCTTCAGGCACATTTTATGCTTTTCCCCACGCTATCCTGTCCATCATAAGTGCCTTGTAGTGGAATCTTTGGGGTTAGTACATCATTTTCATCAGAGCTCTTATGTATTGATAGAGAAAGGTGATCATCTGCAGGAAGAAATCTGGGTTCAATTCCCTACTCGTCTGTAGTCTCCAATTTTATTTGTCATTTAGGATTTGACAGACACACACAAAAATGTAGGTGTAGCAAATCCTGTCATTTAAACTCGCTGGAAGCATGTGCCAGCACTCACCAAAGTTTTCCCAGGGGTCTGCATCTCTCCCGTAATGGAGGTCCTTAATGCTTTTGAATTTGCAGATCCCTAAGATTTTCCCAGTAGAGATGCAGATGCTCACAGCCTCTGGCAGTAGGCCTGACAGTATGATTAACATTTTGCAGCTCCTGTAGACGTAAGCTGTTGGCCATTTTTATGTATGACATCACTATGCCATAGAAGAAAATAGTCTAAATTAACATCCTGCTTTGAATTGCTGTCAAATCTGTTGATTGTGGAGACAGCCTAGGAAGACTAGCATAACTAGGCAAAAGTTAACATATATGAATGCCACCTGATCTCTAGGAGAAGTCCAGACTATTGGACATCAAGTGCTTTGTGCTTGTTTTTTTTGAATAGGATCCACAAAATCCTATACAGGAAAATCCTATAACTAGCAGTAGAAAAAGCTACATTAAGAACAAAAATATGTTAAAAATCCTGTCCCAATTTACTTAGGCACCTTAATTTGGACTGTAGTTGTGGTCTAATCCAAACACCTATACTGGCCAGTGGCATCTATTCTAAAAGTGAAGGAAAGTGAATGTTTTTCTTATATGTGAAGGATGATATTTATACAAAATATGGAATATAGAGCTTCAGTTTCACCTCACCTAACAGAGTTCTGAATCACATATTTCTTGTCCTCTTGTGTCATCATCTTTTCATATTGAGAATGACAGTGAGGTGCAATTCTCTAACTTTGAAAGGCATTAAAACCAGTGTCCCTTGGAACAGGGACTGGATCTTGTGTGTATCCTACCATCTAATAGCATGCCTCTTCTGCATTAACAGACAGATTGAAATTGCTGCATTTTCCCATTGGCCTTGTTTTGAAGGCAGGCTTGCAAAGCTAGAAACGAAATGGCTTGTTCCTGTGGACAGCAAGGCGCTCCTGTGTATCCTAGCAGCAGAACTTCTAATGGCTTGGGAGCTCTGCAAGCCAAGTCCCCAGAGTAAGTTACACAGCCCTCAGGCCTGTAGACTGATGAGCAGAGGTTTTCAGAATTACAGTTCTGCTGCCTGATTTCAAAAAAAGCATGTATAAATAGGTTACCAAGCAGTGATGCTCAGTTACAGAATGGGTCTGTCAGTCTCAGGTGCTCTGCACTGTGCCATGGATCCGCCTCACTATAGCCAAGCTGGTTTTGCTTCTCAGATTTTTGTGTCTTGGAGATTAGCCTGCTGATCCTCTTGTGGCTGTTACCTCTTTGATGTCTTGTCAAGCAAAATCCCTGGTTCAGTGCCTCTTAATTCTCTCTGTTCTGGTGTCATAGAAGAAGTTTCATCTATATGTCTAAAGCATGCACTGGGGATGGCTAGGGACTGGATGAATAGCTGTTGTGCTCTCTGTGCTGTTTGCTGGTAGCTATGCATTATGCCATCTTCATTATGATGTGCCAGTTTATAAGACAGCAGGGCTTGCTGTCTCTGGGCTCCTTCCAGTTCCCTGTGGCTCTGACTTCAATTCCTAACATTAGAAGAATAGCTTTTCAGCCGAGTGAAGTGCTACCAAGTGTCTCATTTGCCATTCTGTCATTTTAGAGTGACAAATACAGATCAGGAGCTGTATCTGCAGTCTCTTATGCATGTTTTCAGTTATTCTGATGCTCTCTGACTCGTCTAAATTGAGAGTAATGGAAGCTTCTGGTTCCACATCTGAACACATACTTCTTTGCAGCCTGTGTGAACCCCCGTGCTTTCA
Organism: Cyanistes caeruleus; assembly: GCF_971803275.1. Classification (NCBI taxonomy): domain Eukaryota; kingdom Metazoa; phylum Chordata; class Aves; order Passeriformes; family Paridae; genus Cyanistes; species Cyanistes caeruleus. The sequence continues at coordinate 52,676,953 of NC_141704.1, read as the reverse complement.
CTTGTCTGCCAATATCAAAGCATTTCACTTTGTCAGATTCACCAAGGAAGATGATATAGATAATCAGCTACTTAGGGGGAAGGCCAAATAATACAACCACCTCAGAAAAGTGCATATTGAACTGCAGAACGTGTACAGACTTTTTGTTACTCAACATAAAAGATATCTGGGCCTCCCCTCTTTTTTAAAGAGCTTTAAGTTGTCATTCTCTGTGGGTGCAGTTCTTGTTGGCTCTGTACAGAGCATGCACTGTGTGCTGTGTGCCAGCACAGTGCTCTCAGTACTCTAGAGCACATAAAGAACCAGCTGAAGCTTAGTTAAGATGCATCAAGGTTGCTAAAGTTGTTTTAAAAGGCAACTAAAACCAAAGTATCTATGCTCTCATTGCTGTCCCTGGACACCGAGGGTTCAGTTCAGATGTGTCCTGGTTGTCAGTTATATGTCACAGGCCTCACAAGAGATACAGAGCTCTTTGGATTATCATCTGGAGATCAAGTTTTGCCACATCATTGGGAATCACTTAGTCACATAAGTTTAACAATGCCTTTTAGTATGTGAACATGTTGGTTTTTTTTGCATGCTTGCCATCAGGAAGAAACGTAAGGCAAGTAAATCCTTGACCCAGTCTTACCAAGCTTCGCAGAGGGTTTGACTTCCTAGTTTACACTTACATTGAAGTGTTTCTATTTAAGCTATAGCCCATTCTTAGGCTCTGTGATGGTCAAGAAAACAGTCTCAGCACTGAGTCTCAGTCATGACTCAGTCATGACGTTTTTCCAGTGCTTGGAAAAGTGTCAATAGCACCACAGTGACTTGTGCATCTTTATCCAATGTAGAATTTAAAACCTTCCATTTGCTTTCAGACTGTCATTTTGGTAGTGTCACCCTTCTTTGAAAAGATGCTCTGATACCTTCCTTTGAACAGAGTCTCTGGGCTAGTGTGGTTGTCTCCCTCTTTATCCATTCTGTGCACACTGCTGCCAGCTCCAGAAACTGTTCAAATACACTGGGCTCATATGTCTTTTTGCTGACTCATGGTTATTAACATACCTTTTGTGTCAACATGGATGTAGACAGTTACTTATGATTTTCATTTTTTTTAATCTGTTTTAGAACTGTGTTTGTCTAGTCTCCTTTGTCTTTTGATTCCTCTCTTTCATCCTGTTCTATTAAAATGTTGGTCTACCTTCCTTAGACTTTGGCCTGCTAAGAGCAGTTTCCCTGGAGCTGCAGCTTACTGTTAAAGGCTCCCAAATCCCAGTCACAAATTTGTCCTTTATCTATAATATTCATAAGTATTGGATCCTCAGCCTCTAATTATTTACACTTATCCTGTCTATTTCAGAAGAGCTTTTTCACTCTGGGCTTTAACTGCTGTGTTTTTTCACTCAGTGTTTCCTCAGATTGTGCTGCTCATGCAATTTGCTTGTGCCTTGCTGCAGAATACACATATAGCAAAGCAAACAGTTGCCTTTTGACAAGCTAGAGAAAAGCTGGGCTGACCATGACAGTTAACTGGAAGCCAGCAGACCTTAGTCCTCCTGCAGGGTGCAGACATGGGTCCTAGCAAGGAAGAAGAATAAACAATTAAAGAAAAATACTGTAATCACTAGCTAAAGCTAGAAAAATGTGAGGATTTTCCCCAACAGAATTAATTTTACTTTTGGTACTGTTATAATATATATCCTGCTAGTATCATCAGGAAAGCATGTCTTTTTTGAAAATGGCAAGTGTTCTTATTTCTATTTAAACTAAAACCTGAAAATGAAAACTGGAGGGTTAGGTTTCTTTTTTTGTTGTTTTTTAAAATTAATTTTTTAGCAGCCCCAAATCCCTACTTTAAAATAGTCAATTTCTCTTTGTGTTTTGAAATAAAAATAATACTGCAGAGAGCATAAAACACACCGGGTGTAATGCTAACAGTTAATGAAATACTAATGTATTTCATTACAATTCCTAATAAGATGACAATGCTAAAAATATTCCTCCTGTTCATAAAAAGTTGTAGCTTTATTTTAATCAGTAAATGCACTTAAAACATGCACAGATTATAGTCCTAACAGTTTCTTTATAATAATATACTATTTTGACACTAACTGAAGGTTTGCCAATTTGCATATTTAATTCAGGCATTAATTACCTGTAGACTGGAATGCACAATTTATACTAAGCTTCTTTGATGTTTTCATGTTTGAAATGACAAGAAAGAACTGTTGGGAAGATGTGATGCTTTCAAGGCCTTTCTCTGTATTTAAGTATTGTATCCAGCTCATTCAACCTTATGATAAGCCTTCTGATACTTCTAACATTCATAAAAACAAATGTTTACACCGAGCATTTCAATTTCCATTAAAAAGAACTGCTTATGTCTGGGTTGATTTCTCTTCTGTGAATGAATATGGGTAGGTAATACCCATATTTAGGGATCAATGACCTCTCAGCCTTTTTGGTTAACCCTCCTTGTGTCCAGCAGCCTGCCAGGGTGGCTGAGGCAGCTCTGCTCTGTATGCCAGGGCTACAGGAGTCGCAGAAGTGGCTCATTTTCTGGGGATGTTACACAAGTGTTTGCTTATTGTACACCTGTAATCATGTGTAATGCATATGAGAATATGTGGTACATATGAGAAAAGCCTGGGGTTTTGTGTGTGTCTCCCACTGATGGAAAAGACTAAGACATGCTTTGCATTTGAGGGCCGTTCCTTACACACCACACTTATTGCCCTGCCTTCTTTGTGTATAAGACACCTTCTTAAGGAATGCAGACTTGATTATTTTCTGCCTTCACAGATGCTACAAGAATGGCATGCCCAAGATGCAGGAAAAAAGGAAATTCCAAATATTTTCCAGTTCTAAAGCATCTGGGAGAATATCTCTAGGAGGGTTGTGCTTGCCTGTTTTCAGTCTTCCTTTGTTTCTGCTGTTGCCCTCTCTTGGAGATGGAACATTGAAAGAGAGAGACTTTAGGCTGACCTGATGTTCCTGTTCTTGGGTTCTTGCATCCTTATTTATAACATGGTGAATTTAGGATACTGATGATCTTTTAACAAGATGGAATGTTATTAAAAATAGTTGGGGATTGATTTTGGTTTTTTTTAGCAGAAAATCAGAGCCATCATGTATGTGCTGTTCAGCAGGAAAAATAAACAGATGGCATTTTTGTTAGTGACATACCCGCTGAAAGGTCATAACATCTATAATGAAAAGGGCTGTTAGAGCAGGACATTTCTCATGTGTCATGAAACTACTCATTGATGATAATATTTCTGCTCTACAACATATTAAATTGTCTCTAAGAAATTATGCTGTGTGTGGATTTGTGGTAGCAAGACCTTCTATCTTGATCTGATATTTAGATTTTAACAGAACTGGCCCAGTGAGTGGAATCATTTTGCAATGATCCAGTTGCAGAGATATGGTCTGTATAGCTCCTAGACATTGCAATATTTGATATGTAATAATTGTAAGATTTGACAATGGATAGCACAATGTTCAGGGATACTTTTACATGTAACTGTGTCATTTATGCACACTCTTAAATAGGCATAACTTTACATAAGAAATGTATACAAGTGTCTTGAAAACAAAGCTATCGCCTGTAAAGTTAAAATACAGTTGCCATTCATGTTCATTTTCATCATTATTAGCCCTTGAGGAGATTTGTCTCTGGTGGTCCACTATAAAAGTCTTTCAGAAAAGGATAACAGTATATTAAAATGTATGTTTTTTTCAGGAAGATTTTAATTTGGAACAAATAACTTTACCTTCTTAATTCTTCTTGTAGCATCTTGGTGAACTTGAAGTCAAATTACCAAGTGAGGTTGTAAATTCTATATCTGTTGCATTATTTAAGCAGTATGGAAATGCTTCTTTTGGATTTAAGTAAAATATATCTGTGAAAATAAATTGCATAAATCTAGAAACAATAACATCTCACTAAAATTGTGCAAAACTTGCTTGCCCTGATGTGTTAAAAATGTGGTTGTATAACTAGATAGAGTGAAAAGTCAAACAGCTCAATTATCTTTTTAAAGATACCTGAAAGATTTTTATTTTTCTTCATGAAGGTTTTGCAAAGTCACCAATTTGAAGAATGTTGTAATTCTCTTTGTATAATGGAAAAAGATAAAAAGCATAAAACATTTTCTACTTCCAGAAGCTTTACATAATCCTAAAGTCTTTGCCAACTGTTATTTTAGCACCTTCAAAAGAGGCATGGACTTCAAAATCAGATTCACATTGCATTTCTAATTGGAATCAACCCATATGGGTTCAGTTCTGTGTCAAGACTAAGATCTAGCAGAAAAATTATTATGTTAGCAATGGGAAATCTTTCACAGATAATCATAAATTTTGTCACTAATGCAACTTCTTTGCAACTAAATTGAGCAAATGTGTATATCTTACGTTTGTGTTCTTGTTTCCACAGTGCATATATTATAACAGACTTCATGGGCATCAGAAATGAAAATTTTATGAAGGTAGCTGCAGTTGGGACTTGGATGGGAGATTTTGTCACAGCGTGGATGGTAAGAAACATAATTATATTTTAAAAGGAAAGGAATATGTTTGTTGCTTTCAAGGGAAAGAGGAGAAGAGAGAAAACTCAAGTTCTCTAAGTGTTTCAACCCAGAAAAGTAAAAAGTTAACAAATGCATAATGACAAGCTATTAATTGACAGTCCAGGACAGTTGCAGTTAAAATGTATCAGGGTGACTTTTTTTTTTTTTTTTTAATGTGGTTGGGAGTTTTGCCATTGACTTCTGCAGGGTGGCCCTTCTTTGCTATGAAGTAGCACCACAACTTGTTATCCTGTGAAACAGTGAGTAGCAGCTAAAGTCTGATGAAAAGAATTAGAAAGTGAAGAAAAATTAAAGTGGAAGACATGATAGAGAACAATGGAATGAGAGGAGGAAATCAAGCCAATTACATGCCAGGATTTGAAGGTTAAAAAGGCTTTCTTCTGAAATATGTGCAAGCCAAAGATCAGCTTAGTGAAAGAGAACCAGAAAATGACAAGTAACTTTTGGGAAAAAACTAATTTTTGGGAACAAAATTAAGCATCTGCACATTTTAATTGTTCAGAAAAAGCCTTTTTTTAAACACAAAGTGATAAAAAGTGAATTTAATTAATTTTTAAGGTTAGATTTTTAAGATTAGTGTAGGTAAGATTTTTAGCAATTGTATTTTAACAATGTCTTCTACCCTCCATATTTGGAACATACTGTACAACAGACAGAAGGGGGAAAAAAAGCATCAAGGATTTTTTCAGGATGTTGTTCAGTATGTGCCTGTGGTTAGTCCAAGACAAAATGTACTCTGTGAAATGGTGGCCATGAAAAGCAAGTACAGACAAAATAATTTGTATCTGCTTTACAAAGAGGACATCACAGAATTGGTGCCATGGCCAATGTTGACAATTAATGTGGACTTCTTCTGAATTGGTAATAAAATTAATGGGTACTTCTGAATACCTTTAGCTTGCTTTTTTCTCATGGGCTTTCACATCTTTATTCCACTAAAGAAGAGATGATGCATGAGCTAAGCTGAATTGAGATCATGTACATCATACATTTGTGGCTTAGGGCTCCAGTGAGATATTAATGACAAGTTGTATTACATTAGGTAATGTGGGTTTTCTTCAGGCCCTCTTTTTTGTTTCCATAAAAACACCAGCCTGTTATATGCAACACTGTATAAAGCATGGAAATGATTGCTTCAAAAGGCATGAGAATCCTGATTATTTTCTGGGTGCTCAAAACCCTCTCAGGTCTCTTCAGTAGTAGAGTCACAACTGGATTGTGCCACAGCAGATTCCAGTGGCAGATGGGATTATCACTGAAGAATGGGAGAGAGACTGGGAGAAACTACAGAGGTGGTTTGATTGGAGGAGACTGTTTAAATTAGTCTGGTTCTATTAGCTTTCAGGAAGAGTAGATAACATGGGATTGGAGGGTCAATGTGTTTTAGGAAATGCTTTGATTGCATGAGGAGAATTAAGAGGTGTGGTGATTCATGTTTAGATCTTCAGAGCGAAAGAGAATAGTGATATTGCTTCTGCAATGCAAATCTCTAGGTGAAGTATATCAACCAGGCAATGGAAATGACAGTGTTCAAGGGCATCTAATCCTGGGAGTATCAAACAAAACTACAATTTCAGGTCCCTACCTGCATTAGTAAAAAAGGAGATTGGATGTATGCTGGTGCATGGGCATGTACATTGGAACAAATCACCTCCCACGGAGTCTAACTTAAGTCATCCATCTTATTCTATATGAACAGAAATGACTGTGCTATTTATATTTAAATTTGCTTGACCTTCTGCTTATAAAACTCAGCATGGAATTGATGTCAAAGTGATCTGAGTCTTCTGTGGTATTATATTTTGTGAAGTTTCCTCATCCTATTTTGAAACAGAGAAGAAAAAACAAACATGTAAAGGAACCTTTGCACATCTTCCCATTCACAGAAGTGTTGATATTTTCTAATGTTTAAGAAGTTTTTTTAAAGAAACTATCCATCCATGGACTCCAAAGGAGAAGATAAAAATGAAGATGTAGCCTTCACTTCACTGTGAACCATACCAGAATTAGGATCTTATTCCCTGTTTGATTGGAAACTTTGGGAATAAGCAGAAATAAAACAGATGTGATTCCCTTTTAAAAATGAGTAATCAATAAACAATACTATTACTCCAGGACACTGAGAAGTGCCTTATTAAATGAGGAAAGTGGTTGAAATGGGAAAATATATTTTGGATCATTTGTTTTGGACTGAAAAGGCAGAAGTAAGACTTTCTCCTCAATACTTCCTAGCTCACTGACTAGTTTGGTGACAGGAGCTGACACAATTTCTAATAAAATCAGCAATATTATTTCCACTATGTGTAATGAGAATGAGGCCATGCTATGGGTGCATGCACAGAACCTTCTCCTTTGTACCTCTGGACAGGAGCGTCTGCTACTGTAAATCTGTAGTAAGTGTTAGATATTCTGAAGTCTGTGAAGAAGGGAACGGGTTCAGTACACCAGCTGTCTCTCTGCAACTTTTCCCTTTTTGAAGCCATGCAAGTATATCTTGCAATCTTGTACCTGCTCTGACATGCCCTCCTGCTCCTGTAAAAAGTGTATTGTTCTCACGGAGAATTCTTTTGAGGCAGACACCACAGATTTTTGCACAGTAGGACACCTTGGAAGAAAGATTGGATTCCACCCAGACAAGCACATAAACTAGCAATTTCTGCCTTCTGGGAGAGTGCAAGCAGTCTGAGGAAGGAGCTGATTCGAGGGCAGAATCTCTGACGATTAGAGTGGTCTGTCTGTGAAGACGAGCAACCTGCTGCAGATGTGTTTCTGTGTGGGACACAGTCCTGAGCACGTGGAGTGAGGCATGCTCAGAGGACAGCTGCAGGAGTGGGTGGCACTGAAGAGTGACACAGAGTTGTGTTGCCTTTCAGACTGTCAAAACTGTTGCCTTTTACTGATGACTTTTTGGACTCTACAGAGATTGGCCCTGAGCTGTGAACTATACTCGTACCACGTGGAGAGCTTTGCTTACCAGCTGCCATTGCCATTTGCATTAGACATATTGCTGCCTACAAATCATATGCATGTGTGTAAAAGTCTAAACAGTAGAAGTTTAGAAGTTTGTTGTATCTTGGATGTTGCTCGCTAGGATTATCAGAAGCTGAAGTAGTTGTCTTCAGTCAGTGTCTGGTACTGATCTCTATGAATCCAGGCTGAACAAGGGATCTTATTCCTATTTACTTTCTGAATGGTAATTTTGGTTGATATTCTCTTTTCCCATGTTAGTTGCTAGAGAGAACTGGAAACATGAGAGATCACTGAGCAGCAGACTGTGCCTGCTCCTGTTATCAGAAACAATTATAAACTCTAGGGGTGGTTTAATATATTATTCATCAAACTAATGTTTACTGCATATGTACCAGTACATTCTTTTTTAAAAGAGAAGCCAGGAATTTTCTCATCACTGTGCTTTAGCACAGTACTTGACACAATGAGTGTGAACTGAATCATTGTAGCAATTCCTGACTGTTCTTTTTGACACGTTTGCTTGGTTTCAGTTTGACTTTTCCCTTGTGTGGGACAATGAAGAATTTTGGGACTATTTCTCTTTCATCATCTTATCAGATGAATTAGTAGGAAGTTAGGAAGTAGTGCTTCCAGCATAGTCTGGATGGCAGAGTGAGGGATCACTATAGCTCTGCTGATCCAGCACTGGCCAAGACACACCATATCCACTTGGATGGATGGATGGATATGGAGGTAGAGACCTCCTGCCTAAGACTTCTTGCAGTCATACATAGTATTGGGATTCCACAAGTTTAGTAGTGAGTAGTGAATCTACACCTCCCTTTCCTCATTAGTGGAACTGGATAATGACTCCCACAAGTTGCCTGAGCTTCTGTGATGTCTCTTAGGGAAAAAGAGTCACTTCATTATCTGATCTTATGCAAGAAGGATTTTCTGTTCTCTGAGATTTTCACCATTAGCTGTAAAAGCTCCAGTTTCTCAGCCTTATCATTCCACGGGAAAACCTCACACTATTTTGTGTTCTGGCTTTGTTTATCGTGAAAGAAACAGATTTTGGCTGTGGTTTTTTGTTTTGTTCTTTTTTATTCACATTCCTCTGTTAAATATTTTTGTCTTCATCCTCTGGTGAAGAAACTTCCTGTATTTTCCCATTTTTCATGATTAACATGTCCTATCTGGGCAGTACCAGTCTAACCAGTAGAGGGGCCTGTGGCTGGTTTGTAATATTCTAAAGGGCTGAAACCTTCCTCAGGTTTCTTAATGCTGTGCACATCAATAGTTGGCAGGTTTAAGTTAATGGTTGCTTCCATGCATGGACACAGTAAATCTGTAGAGTCCTAAACCAGAAAACCAGAATGTTTTTTCTGTCACATGAGCCGTATTATTCCGTATTATAGCCATATTCATCTCAGGCTACATCTGTAAAAAAAGCCCAGTTCCTCCACCTGGTCAGACCAAAAATCCACCCAGACTAGTATCCTACCTCAAACTGTGACTATAAGCAGAAGCCTACCACGAGAGTAAAAACAAGCCAATAGTATGTGGTAGGGTCCTCTAATGCTCTCTTGGAATGCATGCAATTTTGTGTATATAATGCCTCTTGATCTTGGAATATTTTTTGCTCTTTCTGCACCACTTTGCATTCAACTATGAAGAATTTCATCTGCCATTTTATTTCCTAGGGACTCTCTTCCATAAGCACCTTTCCTAATTCTTCACATCCAGCAAGCCATCATCCTTTTTACTGTGCATAAGGTAATATCATTATAAAGCTTTCTCACCTCACTGCTCATCCATTTTCCCAGGTTGCTTAGTAATATGACGAATAACTGCATCCCCTACAAAAATCCCTGTGGAACTCTGCTAATGACCTCCCTCCATTGCTAGTGCTGTCTGGCTAACCTACTTACCTTCTGTTCCCTGTCTTTTAATCAGTTATTTATCAACATAAAGACCTTCCCTAAAGCTCTGAGTGTTGAGTTTCCATAGAAGCCTGTGACAAGGAATTTTTCAAAAGCTTACTAGAAAATTCAGCTTTGCCTATTTAAAACACATCTCCTTTATCTATGAGTTTTGTTGACCTCATTCAGTAATTCTGTTCTGAAGTATCTCCATTCCTGTTGTTTACAGAGCCAGCCACTTAGCACTCCTGCAGCCTCAGATATTCTCTCTGACATTAAAGAGGTATTCTAACAATGTTGGCTGGCCCTGAAAGTGCTGTTTGCAAGAAAGACAAAGTCACAGCTCTGGAGCTGTGAATGTGTGAAAGAGTATGGAGCCATCTTCATCTGCCTTATCAGTGAAAGACAGTGAGCTTATTTCCTCTTGTTCATCTTTCCTCATCATTACTTTTCTCTGTCATTTTTTCCTCCACACCTCTTTGTCTTATGACCCGGGCATTATTTTGCAGGTGAAAAAAAAATGAAGCTGTGAGTATTTTGTTTTTTAAGTTTTTGCATATGGCAGAATGTTCAGCAGAGCCTGAACACAGCTGTTGCTGTTATCTCAAAGACAGAAATGTCACTGCTTGTGGTAAGACCTATATTCTGAGTATTGGCCTGGATTCCATGTTTCAGAGAACATCAACTGTAGATACGGTTTCTCTTTCCTGAAATCTTATGTATTCTATGGATTTCTTTGGCTGAACAGGGAGGCTCTTAAGAAGTTGTTGATATTTTCATAATTAGATGGAATTGTTGAATAATAGTTTTGAGCACAGGGACATGTGTCTGCTCAAGTAATTGTTTGAATCTGAGCCCTTCTTGGTAGTCTTCCTGAGAAACACCTTTCTTTTCATTCCCTGCTGTACAGACAGGGGACACAATCTAATTGCTGTTGTTTAGGATAGTAGTACTCAACTGCCCCAAATATATTCTCACTTGGCACTTCATTTTGACTTTGTAAATGCTGTTCTGGTGTTTCTTTATAAAATACAAGCATAATGGTCTAATAATCTGTACAGTGTAGGGTGAAGTAAAGAAGCCAATGCATTACATGTTAATAAACCCGTCACTTGATGTTACTGTCTGGTAGATCCCTGGTACCTGTTGAATACACTTTGTGTACTTTATTGATTTTTGTGATAAGATTACTTGTTTACTTAGTGCCATTAAAACATTTGAAATGGCTTTCAATCTCTTGGCAAGAGTTTTAGAAGTATTTGGAGATATTTGCTTTTGACTGTTGCCTCTGTGATCATGACAAACAACATTTATTTGTAGAGTAGGATAGCAAGCTATTCAATGATTTCAAAGAGCTTTCCCTATGTCCATTAAGAGAGAATATTATCCTTTTCCTCTTTTGCTGAGATGTAACTATCTATGTCAACACCCTAGAGTAATGAATGGTTCATTACCACTCTGCAGAAATTAGATTAATTTACCTCTTTATTTTTATTTAATCTCAAAATGTGTATGTGTTGCTAGGGCATGCTCACACAAAGTGAGCAACATTGATGCTGGTAATGCTATCATGTTGCTGAAAATAGCAGACACACTAAATTATTGCAGTGAAAATATGTAGAAAATGAAATAATAATGTGACTAAAAAATGACGTTTACTACAGGGAAGGACACTAGTATAAAATCTATGTTGAAAGAAAACATAACATCATCATTAAAAATAATGTTTTCAGGATTTTGTATTTAACTTTTAGACTAAAATAATAACCAAAAATACTCACTTTTAAATTTACATGATTATTGGAAAGTAATTCTTCTATCTGGGAAATTCTGTTTAGCAAAGAATAGCATATAGTTTTATTTGCAAGCAGTGAAGAATCCACTTTGATGCACATTACAAGGTAGTTTGAAGAGTCAGGAGTCTTGAATGACTGGCACCTTTTTTAACTCATGCCTCTGTCAAGAATTGGGCATGACAATTTAGATTATGATCAGTGTCAATCTTCTTGATTGTTTCTATTCCACTGGCATATCAAATGACAATATAAAACTGTAATTGAATTTGCAGTAGCATCTGAAGTGCTTTACAGCTAACAACTCTGCTGTTCTTGAGTAGTGGAAATGAAATTGTACTATGAAACATGAACTGGAAGGAGCAAAACAGATGACACCTGTTCCTAAACTCGCTTGCTAGGTTTGCACAGAAATGTAACTAATAACATTTTTAGTGGCAATATATTTATTTCCATTCAGAGAGGCATACAAAAGCCAGTTGCCCTTTTTGTTCACCTGCCTATCTTGTTTTGGTTTGTTTGTGTATCTTGTTTTGGTTTTCATTCCTTTTCTTAAGGCCCAGTCCATTTTCAGAAACATTCTGTAGCTGGTGGTTCTATCTCCAGATGATAACCACAAGTAAATTCATCAGCACAATGGCAGTCCAAATATATCCAGTCATATGAGACTTGCTAATTTTGTTTTTTCCATTTTCTGGGGCATGAATGTGCTCATATCCTGCTCTGCTTCATGACTGCCACTTAGTTATATAAGGTGGAGCATGCCTGGTGTCATCTGCGTTCATCCAATCATCCCATCAAGTCAGATTGCACTATTATTTATTCATTGATTGATGGTGTTGCCATCTGTTCATATGCTCTAGATTATAATTATCTGCCTTTTCAAGCTTGATCTTTTTTTGTATTCCCCTGTTACTTTGTCATTTCAGTTCTGACCAAGCATTGCCAGAGGTGTTACTTCATCTCTGTCTATTTCCCTGCCAGTGAGTTCCTTTAACTCATTGTTACAGCAGTTACCTTTGTTGATAACCATTTTCTGGGCTCTAAAATATATGCTTAGTATATCTATCAGTAAAAGCCTCAGGATTTTTTTAGAAGATGGCCACAGCCAGCTCTCTCTCAGAGCTCAAGAGTAAGCGATGCAAACCCCAAAGCTGGGCCCCAAAATATCTCCTAGTTTTTCTCCAAAGCAGCTACTGACATCTTCCAATGACAAGTAAACCTAGTAGTAGTTCTTTCAAATAGGTGTGACATTTCCCCAACTATCTTTTTTTAAATTTCAATGCTTACTAATTCATTCACATCTTTTTGTGACCTTGTACATACTTTTCTTGCAGTCTGGATCCCGTCTAAAAATACAGGGAGGGTCATAGCAAATATTAATAAGAGAAATGCTGTTCTCCAAATGTCATAGAAGTCAAAAGACAAGCTGTAAAGAAAAGATATGTCTTCCTGCAACTCACATCTTGTCTGATTGATTTGTATTGTAGCTTCAAGCAGCCATACAGTTATAAATGAGACTGGGGGTCCTCTATTTTCTCTTCCTTGTTGTCATACTCTCCTTGGCTCTTTTTCATGTGGAATGGTATTTGCTTCCTGATGATATTTATACAGCAGATCTTGGTATATCCTGGTTACATGTATTTAGAAACTGAAGTCAGAGTAGCATATAAATTAAAGTAACTATGCAGCAATTCTGCATTCTGACATGATGTACTCCTTGGAAATGGTGTGAATGAGTGGGTGTCAAAAGTGCTGGAGAAGTGGGACTCTAGAAATAAAATGTTCTTACTGAAGATCTTTGAGTACAGATGGCAAATGTGTAAACTGTTGGAGTCTCTAAGATGGACACTTCCTCTCTGGAACAGCCTGGCTCTGGATGAGATTGCAGCCAAAACCTTTTTCACTGACTGGGGGAAGAAAATAATTTTTTTCTGAAATGGAAATTGAAACAATTGCCTCAATATCTCAGCTAAGATGTGCAATCACGAGCTCTATGATAAAATGGGAAGAGATGGTTTAAAAAGTATTATGAAAGGAGTATTGGATTGGCCTTGCACATTCAGATGAAGATCTTTACTGGATTAAATATATGGTGAGGTAAGATCTTCTGTATCCACAGGGGGAGATTAGCAGCAGATGGCAGTGGTACACAGCAATAATTTCTTTAATTCTGAATTCCTTCAGGATCTGTGGGATGAACTATGAGACACTGTAAAGGGAAAAAAGAAAAGAAGGATGTTTTATTATGAAAAAACATATCACAGCACTCTTGCCTAAAGTAGTGTTGAGAATGTTTTACATAGTCCATTCTTCTCTACAAGGAAAAGCAGCATTAAAGCTGGTAAATTAAGGAAGACACAGTTACTGGTCTTAAATGACATCATTTTGATGGGCGGGTGTTGAGCTGAGAAACTTTATCTTTGATGCTGTTTTGTAGAGAAAATGTTTTTTAAATATGTCCAGAAAGTAATGGCATAAACACTGAAGTTACCAGAATATTACTCATTTTTTGTTGCATCATGTTTAAAAATGAAAGATTATTCTTACAACAGCTACAGTACCTAAAAATTGTATTCCATGCTATCATACGTCAACTCAACCCACAACATATCAGCAGAGCAATTAAGCAAGTGCTTGAGTAAATACAGCACAGAGTTAATTTTCCTGTGCAGTACTGCATAATATATGGATTGTAATATCACGTGAGAAGTCTTCTTTTAACAATCCTGCTATGAACCCTGAATTGAATTGATCAAGGAATCCTGAATTGTAAGTGAAATCACTAACTCTATCTGGCATGTATGGAGAAATCTTAGAAACTGTCAGACTTACAATACTCTAGCCAGAAAGTAATTTTTTTGATATTCATAATTGTTACTGTGCTCAAGAAAGAATGAAAATTCAGTATGTTCAAAACCAACTTCTACAGGAAAAAAATCAGATAGGTTGGCTTCCAAAAGCTCTTTGCTGTCAAAACCCAAGTCCAGCTTGGGTGCAATTCTTCTGTTTGTATCAGACTTAAAATATACAACTGCTTCTTAAAAACTGAGATATTAAAAAGTTTCAATGGATTTGAATTAAAATTCATTATAAAACTTTGTTTAATAGAAAGCACTCAGTAAGATGAGTCTAATCTCTTATTGGTCCCTTCTTATTGTTATTTTACATTACTTGAAGTGGGAACTTGAAGTACTTTTTTTAATGGATAGAGATATTGTCGAGTTTCACTTAAACTTTTCTAAGTACTTCTAAAACCTCCATTAAAAAGCTATTTTTGTAATTTCTTACTGTACTATGCTTCTCCAAATCACAAAAGAAATCACTGCCTCCTACACTGGCAGTAATAAAAAAGGTTTTGCATTTTGCAGACACTAGGGATTGATCTTTATAAGAACTCATGGAGATATGTATGCTAATATGCCCCTGTTTTACAATAGAGAGCTGAAACAAAGAGGGACAAGAAAAAAGGGATGGAGCTGAGACAAGACCCTGCTCTCAGTTTTGTTTTCATCCCATCCCTGCTCTCCTCAAATCTTTAAGGGAAATTATTTTCTCTATCCCATTGATGGCAGCATTCTAAAAGGTATCTGCCTCTGCAAAGATCCTGAATAATTTCTTCCATGGAAAATTGCAATGGAATGTATGTGCACTGGAGATACTTCCAAGTGGTGAATGCCCTAGACTGTGCTTCCCTTTCCCCTGGCTTCAGCTGTGTGTGAACCCAGAGTAGATGCTTTTTTCTATGATGGTTTGTTCTGGGCTCATTTCTGGCCTGTCTTCTCTTCCACTCTGTATTTCTTTTATAACTTATATGTAGCTTGTATAACTGTACCAAAGGGATGAAGTTCGTACTAATGTGTGGCTGCGGAGAATCAGGGCACTTGTTCCCTTTCTCTTAACTTGAAGAGGTCCTTTGCTTAAATTTTTTATGACGGCACAGAATTAGTTTTACCATCCTACAGCCCAATTTTATTGTAAAGAAACAACCTAAGTAGAGATATTAGACAACATAATCTACTTCATAGTGGACAGAGTCCTGTCAGGAGCATTATCAGAACGAGGACAAGCCGTGAAGGTGTGATCACATTGGTGTATCACTCACAAAGGCCCAGCACTAGCACAAGGCACAGCCCAAGTTGTGGCACTTAGTGTTGGGTTAGGCAGGACCATGATTTTCAGACTGCAGACATATTTTGCATGCACTTCCTTTTATATCTAACAGACCTCCAGAATACCCATGGCAGATGAGGAACAGGCTTTATACCTGTATGGCTTTACACTGTGCTTTACTTGGGTCAACACTTGACCCAGAGAATGAAGGTAGGATTTGTGTGGTCAAGTAGTGGTTTGGTCTCAGAATTGGTAAGATTTACATGTGGACTGTTTCAGATTTTGATATTTTGTTCTGAGGTGATTTTCTGGGTTGTCTTAGTAATCAATGAAGAGAAAAAAGCCTGCTAAGTCATTGGAGTATATTTGACATCTAAAACTGTGCAAATAAATCACACTGTAAACCCACTTATTTCCCTCCACTAGTAATAAAGGAATTATAAGGGGACTCAGATTTAGATATTTACATTCAAGGTATTAAGGTTTTGTGTCCTGGGCAAACCCAGGACACTTATATAGGGGGTACAGAAATGCCAGAAGTTGTCCCACAAACCAGCAGAGTTAAAACATGTAATGGTTTACTGTTAAACATCCCTTGGGAATTAAGGAAGGTAAAGGAATACTTCCAGAGTGTCAAGGCTTTCCTGATGAAACATTAAAAGAACTTCACATAAATTCAGAGGTTCATGCAGCAATGAGTAAATTAAACCATAACACAAATAAACCAGCAAGAATCCACATGCAACAGCAGTGTGAAATTAAAGATTGTGTGGACAGTAATGAGAACAAGCATGTCAGTGTATTCTCCAGAACTTTATATTTTGCCTTGAAGTGAGGAAAATTGCTAAGAAGAAATGTTATTTAAGTTATCTAAATTTTAAAACTCATTTCAAAGGGTTTAGAGCATTAATAGATAAAATAATTTGTGTGTGTATGTGTTCCTGAAAGGCAGCCTTTTTTGTGTTCTGCTGCTACTGATACAAGACAGCCTTAATCTTTATAAGGCAATTGAAGGCAAACACTTATGACTAAGTTGATCTGTGGATACAGAAAGCTTTGGCTCATTGATTTCCCCAGAATTCCTGTCCTGTGGTGATTTCCATGTGTATTCTCATTGGCGTGACCAAAGCCAGACTGGGCCTGTGTCATCTACTGAGTTTATTCATGCTTTTCTAACCTACTATTTTTATTGATTTAACCTATTTACAAGGTTATCTTATGCTAGTTGGCAGGTAAAGGACTATTAAATGAGTTGAGGTAGCATGAAGGGCCTGAATCAGCCTCATGGTGTGCAAAGCCAGATATTTAGGAATGATTTCAGAACAGATTCCACCACTGGCTGACTATTCCTCTGTGAGGTTGTATCTCTGGCTTCTTGTCTGGTCAAATCTACACCTTCTTTCTCCTTTGGAAATGCATAGAGATTCAGAGCTGAGAATACAGTGTAGCGAAACCTCCAAGCCATTCTAACATTCCATGGTGCTGCCCAATTGGGTTATTGACAACTGTTTAGCACTCACTGGAATAAACCCTTGTATGGCAAAAATGAAATCTGAATTGCTAACAATTACTACAAAAATCCAGTTATTTAACAAAAAAAAGATGATAAGGAAGTTACTGAGAATTTAGCTGTAATGTGGGGTTTGCATTAAAAGCTTTGAAATCTAACCACTGAATGATGCTGTCTCTAATTGTTACCTCAGAAATCAGCTTTTTCCTCTTTTTTTAACTCATTGCTTGTCATTCATTTCAAACTGTAGATGCTAAAAAAACCCCTGTCTTTTTCTAGTTTTATTTCTGTGTGTCAGTATTCTGGGATATTCTGAGTGGTTCCCAAATATCTTTTATTTCTGGTTCTGCCTGTCTCTCTTCCTGCTGTCATTCTTTCTGTGTACCACACAATAACTTAAACTCCTCATATTTCCCTCTGTCTTTGTCTGAACCTTTTGCCCAGTATTTTTACACTGAGCAGCCTCTCAATACACATTACACTTCAGTTCTTTCACATGGAATTAAAATTCTGACCACTTAATTAATAATGACTTAATTGATCTATTCATTTATTGTACTTCTATCCTCTGTTTCATTTTTTGACACCTCTGTGATGTAAAAAAGGTACTGACTGTCTTTCACTGGCTGTTTGTGTGGGGTTTTTGCAAACTGTACAATGCTATGGCTATGCTTCAATAATAAACATTAGTGCTGATTGAATGTTTTAACATTAACACAATTGCTTCACTCTCCTCTTTGTATCATGGGCAATGGAGTGAGTCCTGCACACCTCTCATGCTTGCTGATTTCTTGTTGCAATGATGTAGTCTGTTCTGATGCTCAGAGAGGACAGTGTACAAGCTCACTGGCACCAAGGACCATCCTTGCTGTGCAGTCCTGATGCATAATTTCTGATATCTACCTTCCCCTCTTCAGCCCAGGAGAGACCTCTCTGTCAAATGGGTCAATATTATGTAGAAGGTTGAATCCCTTTTACTGAGGTTTTAATCAGTGCCCCACGAGACTATACAAAAGAAACTAAAACTAGGAGATTTGCAGGAATACAGCAGGGGCATGACCACAGCAATCTGCTAGCCAGGTCTAATGGCTATACTTTTATCACACAGGAGAAAGTATAGGCTGAATTAACCATAGCTGTAACTTTTATCTGTACAGAGTTGCATGAGGTAGGCCTTGGGGAATGTGGTCCTTTCTGTGTGGTTGAACTACATCTTTACACCTGCTCTTAGTAAAGAAGCACAGATGCTGGTGACTTGCATTCACTGCAACATGGCAATGTAGGGCAAACTTGTCCGAGAAAACTCAGATTGGCATTAGAAATTTTGATTCATTAAATAAAATTAATTGCTAAAAACATAATGCATTTCAGAATAAGGTATACAATTGCAGCAAATGATCAGTTCATTTTTGGAAGAGCAGTTTGAATAGCTTGTATTTAAATAAAAATAAATTCTAAAACTTAGTAGTAGCACAGAAAAATGTATTCACTCCACTGCATTAACTTAATGAACATTACCAGGCAGCAAAACACGTCAACATTACAGGAGCACTCAATATGCCATCCATGCAGTTGTAGCTTTTGAACCTCTGTGCAAAATGTCCTAACTATCAGCATTAGTGCTGATAAAGTCAGAAAAACCATTTTATTACTCATGACGTTAGAGCCAAGATATTTTTAAAAGTCTGATTCCACATGCATTTTTATAAATATTTAACTGCAGCCTTATCAAAACTAGTTTGACAATGTGAGAATGATCATCCCACAACCCTTACAGCAGTATTTGTGTAAAAGGTAATGTACAGATCAAACCCACAAACCAGTAAATTTGGAGGAGCTCTTTAAAAATTTTAAGAGAGTTCCCACTCCTTTTGCTGTAGCACTAGTAGCTGGTACTCTGGTTTGAGTTCACTTATAAACATTGAATCCAACCCCCAGCACCATTGCATGAGGCCACTTGAGAGAAAAATTGAATTATTCATCGTGTTTTTAAAGTTTTTTGAACTTCAAATGTTGAAGAGTTCACAGTCTGTTGTATATAATATACTGAATGACTTCAGAGAGCAGTGTTGTTTTGTTCTTGGGGTTCTGCTGCTGTCCATAAAGCATTTAGGCAGTGTTTTTGTAGTGTATGATGTCAGAAATATAATCCCTTGAGTGAATTATATACATTTGTATTCATGCCAGGTCATTTTATTACCCTAAGGATTTTACTCAGGCCAGTTGCTTCCACCGGCTGACACGTTTTTGAACGCTGTGCAACACTTTTCTTTAGTAACACCCATATCTCAGTTAGGGATAAAGTCCCAGGACTTAAGTGTGACATCGTGATAGTATGAAAAGACTGTTAAAAGTTCAGTCTCATTCCTTCTGATCCTAATAACTGTTTATGACAGCCTGTGCTATTTTTCTTTCAGATGCTGAAAACAGTTGTTAAAGTGAGTTAAATTTTTGAGACTGAATGTTCCTTTCCTTTTACAGAAATATTCAGAGGATATTTTTTCTGTCCATCTGAAGCACTGCACTGTTTAAAACACAGCACTTCTAAGTTGGCTGCTTTGAATTTCCTATCACTGTTGAGTTCCCCAAAGTAAAAGCAAAAGTACTTATGAGAGAAAGAGAGAGGTGTGTCTTTACTGGTGGTAGGGACCATTATCTTTCTAGGGAAATAACTTAAACTGTAATTACCAATAATTCTAATTCAGTGAGCAAGAAATTGGGAAGAATGACTTCAAACTCACTTTTCAGTAATTTTCATTGGCCTCAATAGAGGATGCATTTGACATAGAGTAGGTAGGCAGTTTTCTCTGCTTTTTTTTTTCTAATCTAGGAACCACAAAATAAGAGTAATTATTAAAGTATTACACCTCTCACTATGTGTGTCTATTTTGTATTTACATTTGGCAGTTGTTATACACTGAAGACTGGTATCCAATCTATCCACCCATTTTGCAGGGTTCAGTTTAGTGGGGAAGAAACTTGGGGAAGGTCTGAGGGTTTCAGCTGATGTGATTTAGTAATTTCTCTCTCTTCTGAATGGTAGCACTCTCACCAAGATTTAGCTTCTATAAAGTTAGTCCTTCTGCATTGCTGAGCTTCTTCCCTTGGCTGACAGCTTCATTGTTCCAAGGGAACAGAGCTGTCAGGAAAGGTCATCACTGCAGACGGGATGGAAGCCTCTCAAGTACCTAAGGCCAGTCCCACAGAGAG
Source organism: Cyanistes caeruleus (assembly GCF_971803275.1). Taxonomy (NCBI): domain Eukaryota; kingdom Metazoa; phylum Chordata; class Aves; order Passeriformes; family Paridae; genus Cyanistes; species Cyanistes caeruleus. The sequence goes on along the minus strand of NC_141704.1, from coordinate 52,656,876 downwards.
TTTTGGGGACCATGGAAATAACCTCCACCTGGACTCTGAAATCGTGAGGGAGCTTGTGCAGAGACCAGTGTGCCAGAATGATGCATTCACAGTGGCTTGTGTTGCTAAGCAGACTAGCAGCTGCTTTTGTAGCAGTGGGAGTTCTTTTCACAGTACGTATTTTTCAGTCTTGGATACAATGAGATGCAGTAATCAGTCTGGAGGTCATACATTTGTGGATCCCTGCTGCCAAGTCTCTGTCTGATAGGTTCTGAAGAGAAATATATTTTTCTGTACTTTGTTCAACAATAAGTTGATGTTTAGTGAGGTGGCAGATTTTCTTCATATCTTTGTGGTCTTTGTCAGGAGTTAAGAGGAAGTAGTAGTAGTTTGACGGGATTTAGTAGTGCTTTTATTCCATCTATTCCATACATCTTCAGCATATTCAATTTCCAGGGGTACAGATTGAGGTTTATGGGTTCTCCACTTTGCTCACAGGATGGCAGCTGTTGACTAGATGATTAAGAATTTCCTGTTAAGAACTGCAGTTCAAATTTATCTCTCTATTCATGTCTGTGTAACTAAGGAACAACAGCCTGTCTGTAATCTGACTATTTTCTGTGCTTCTCCAGTGTTTTCTTTAGCTTTTAATTTGCTTGAAAACAACAAGTAAAAAGTATTTATATGAAAGTAATTGGTGCTTTAAGAAAAAAAAGTGTATCCTTTTTCTAAATGAAAAAAGAGGAGACTCTCAAGCATGTCTGACAGCTAGACTAACTATTCTGTGCAAACAGTTTTCGTGTCATACTCTTGAAATATTTTTACGCAAAGCAGTTAACAAGACCTTGAAGGATTATTCAAAATCATGTTTCTGCAGAGAATGTATTGCCACACATAGATGCTGAACAAAATGAAGAAAACACACTACTATCACCTCTGACATTACTGTAGCATTTTATGGATGTTCCTGCACTGGCTTCTGCTGGTAACAATAAGCAAATCACTTATTTTCAACTATTTGAGCACCTTTATAGGCAGCCTACCAACCCTTCATTCATCATAAACGTTAAAATCCAGGAGAAAGAACTTATTGTGAAGAATGCTGATTAGAAAGGACATGGTAATTCAATGTGAGGGATCTGTCTCCTGTGCTATGCTCAGCAAGCCAACTTGCTAACTTAATCATTTCACTGCAGCACCTATGTGCTACCAATGATTACTGCCTGTGCTAATGACTGAAAGGTCTTACAAGCAATGCACATAACATTTTCAGTTTCGTCTGGTAGTATGTTGCAAGTATATTTTTAAAAACAAGAACATGGGAATAAGAAAACTTAGCCACAACACAGCTATGTGTGTTAAATTAGTTATCCAAGTCACCCCATTGCATCTTGGTATATCATGTTGTTATTCTGCTGCATTCTCTTTCCTTGTCTACAGAGATAAAGTTTGGAGACAATTAACTTCATCTACCGAGGAAGTCAGTAATAAGCATAGAAGAATAATAAAACTGTGTTTAAGTCAATAGCTTAAAGGAAACAGCTGTGCAAGAACAATGGCTTTGGAAACAGGGTGTATCTTGACAGAAGCTCAGATCCCATACATTTCAGCTCTGTTCATTTGTCAACATAAAGGCAAGATAAAGCCTCGTGGGATTAAGTAAACTCCATAACTAAAAATACAGTTTGACATTGCTTGTAGACACATGACAAATCTGCGAAGATAATATATTGGTAGTCTTTTCATTTAGAGAAGAATATGTTTTTAAGGAGAGTGAATGCTTTTATTGAATTTAGATTCAAGCAGTGTAGTATTAGTACCTTCAAGTAATTTTAACCAGATGTTGCATTTTTCTTCTTTTCAGACTTTAAAAATACAGATGGTAAGGAAATCATGCATTAAATTCTTCTAAATAGAACCTTTAATTAATATTTAGAAACTATTTTGCAGTTGGCATAATTTCTAAAAGTGTTTATCTATTTTTTTTAACTATGTCCCATGATTGGAATTTAATTTAGTTCATGAAGATTTATTGTCATTTTCAATTCTGTATTTCATATATACTTTTCAGCAACTATGTAGCATACGTGTTCCTAAATTGAGCATGCCACCCCCATTGATGCCAGTTGTGCTATATGCATTATATATTGTTAATGAGGAACAGTAACAGGCACCCAGAGTGAAAGATATGCAATTTTTGTCAAAAAAAATCTCATAAGAGTGCAATAAAATGTGACAGGAAAGTATGACTGCCTTGTAAAGGACAAGAATGCAGGCAGAACAGTAAAGTCTAGGCTGAACTCTATTCTCTTTTAGGTGGATAAAATAAGGGTCCTTCTTGCCATAAAATCACATTAATGGACTTGCCCTACTCTGTGCAATGGAGAGCAGAATTAAGCCCTTTCATCCTTTTTCATAGTAATTTTCCACTGAATTTGGCAAGATGCATTTCCTGAGTCAGAACTGTTGTTAACCTTCAAAATCAGCAGAAGGTATTTTGGGATCCCATGTGAATCATAAACTTCTCCGGTTTTGTTTTCATTTGGAAAAGACATTTCTATTGCCTTGTGTAGAACAGCTGAGACTTTTCTTCCACATCAAACATCAAAATGTTAACTTTGCAAAGGGCAGTTCCGAAGAGATACATTATACCTTTCATGCACGTGCAACCTGCTGGATTTTCCTGGGAAGATTCTCACACTAATTCACCTCCAGTAGGCATCTGGATGGTAAGCTACACTTCCATCATCTGCTGTAGCTGCAGCATCTTGTTGCTAGCATCCCAACAAACAAAAGAAAATATGTTGTCCTTGGCAAGCCATAGCTACACCTCATCAGTCCAGGTGTGTGAGCCTCACTGCTCCTAAAGGAATGAAGCTTACACATTCGTAACTGGAGCTGCAGGTGTAAAAAGATTACACTTTTTGCCCGGCAGATACAGCAGATTGATATGATGGTGATGCCTTGAAGAGGTGATCAAACAACATTGGTGTTTATCAGTCTGAATACTGAGAGCTGAGTCAGAGCTTGAGGGTATGTAGGAGCAGAAAAGTCCAAATGCAGTTTGAAGCTTTGACTGTCCTCTCACAACCAAGTCTCAGATTAGGGATCTGGGCCAAGGAATACTGTTATGTTAGAAAGTTACTTTAAATGAAAGTCATGTTAGACTGTTTTTCACAGAGAAAATAAATATCATGTGTCTGCAAGGACAGCTCCAGGAAAAAGAAAGCATGTCCAAAATATGCCCATAATTTGATATTTACTATGATGAAAAAGCAACGAAATCTCCAGTATAGCAAACTAGTAGAGCTGTCTGTGCAAGTACCTTTGAACTCAAAGAGTTGAAATTAAGTGGGCCTTGTTTATTTACCTTCCTTAATATTTTCATCTGTTTGGTTTGATTTTTTGTTGTTGTTTTTTTTTTTGTTTATTTTGTTCTCCAGGAACTATAAAGCAGTGTGTTCTTATTGCTATGATGATGTGGAGGCCAAAAAAAAGTCTAGAAATGAAGATGGTCATGGCCATGCAGAACTTTCTTAAACTGCCTCTTCAGTGTTCTTTTGCCACCCATCAGTTTCAGATATTACAGCCACACAGGAGTCAGCGAAATGTCTCATATGAACCTTCTCCATCAGCTTCAGTACAAAGTCAGACAGCTTAAAATGTTGCCAAAAGCTTTGTTATTTTTATCTCAGGAAGATAACTATAGATTTTAGAGTCCCCAATTTTATTAATAAATGAAAAACTGTCATGAAACAATGTAAGCTATAGGAATCTACTGCTAGTCAAGTTCCAACTGATAACTTAATCTATTTCTAATTATTGTGCCACAGTATTTATTGTTGTGTTCTTAATTTATAGTGCAGTTAATGAGAAAGGAGCACAGTCAGAAACCACAGGACTTATTTTCTAGATGGAATTTTGTTGCTATCACACTACTAAAAAGAAAGAATATATGTTGCAAGTTACTTATAAAACCTCTAAACACTGCTAAAATAATTACGATTAATGATATTTCTCTAAAGAATGACACAATTGTATAATGCTAATATGTACAGTGTTAATAAAAATAGTGTAAGAATTTGAAAACTAGGAACTGCTTGGATCAGAAAAATATAGGCTCTAGAATGTGAAAGATACACTCAAACTAATCAAATAGTGAAATAACAGAAAAGCAAGAACGGCCAGCGGCAAAAAGTATTTTAGTTCTATTTCAGTATCTTCCTATAGCAAAGTGAGTACTGTGAAATAATTTAGTAAGGGCAGTCATATGTATGCTGTCAGTGCTGACTGGGCATTCTCTGTAAAAATAGAGTAGATGTGTAAATACCACATATTTAGAATGTCATATAAGAATTTTGGCAGAGAAATGCCCTTCATAAATAACACCCTTTCAGAAATATCCTGCTTAGTGCTCAAATGAGGACTTTGTGATGCTATGGCTTAAAAAAAATTGCAAATATGCCTTGGTTTGCTTGTGTATGCCCTTTTACCTGATACTAATTTTTCCTTTTGAAGTACTTGGTTCTTTGCTTCAGTAACATTTCTGCAGCAACAGAGTGTCTTCAGGTCTTCGTCAGCCTCCTTTCTAGAAGCACTTTCTTACTGCCCACTTCTGTTTTCTAGCATTTTGAATTTACTTTGGGAGTGAAAATTGTAGTGGAGCTGTGGCAGTGTGGGGGCAATGTAGATTGTGCAAATCATTTACTCCCAAAGAATGTTTTTAGATAATTTTGTATAACCAGGAGAATCAATGGGGAAAAAACCCATGGAGGACAAAATTAATCTTTGAGCTTGTACAAAAAAAAAGTCTTAAGCCTTAAGATCCTTTATTTATTAGGTAATGCTCTTTCATTGTAGGCATGGGAAGATCTTCAGAGAGACAAACTAGAGGATGGCATGCTGCTGGGAGGCAGGAGACCAGCAGGACAGTAAGAGGGTGGTAGATAGTCCAGTGTAAGAGACTTCCCTGCCTCTGAGACTGGGGAAACAGCTTGAGCTCAGGAATGCTGACTGCATTTGACTTTGCAATCTGTAAACTGCTGCTCACACAAAAGTCTTTGTGGCACTGGGACCTGTGTCCCAGTTTAATTTTTTCAGGGTTTTATTCTTTGCCAGCCAGATCATAAGAAGACAGACAGGCAGAAGTACCTCTTCTTATGTATAAATTAATATTTTTGTACTTGCATATGTAGTCACTAAAAAGTGACTACTACTTTTAAGTGTGCTATTAAAAATTCACTATTAAAATAAACTAACCTTTAATGTAATTTTAAAAACTTCAATCCATCAAGTAATTTATTTTTCCAAAAGCCTACATCCTCCTTTTTCTCCTTGTAAGAGGACTTAATAAAATTATCTGACAGAGGAAGCATGCATATATGTAGATATATTTTATATGTATAATATATGACATAGGAAATCAAACACCCATTTGCTGGTTTTATGCTACATTGATTGTTACACTGAAACAGCTAAAAAGTAATAATTTTTCTGATTATTTTAATCAAGTGTATGCACCAGGCTGCAAGTAACAGCTCTAACTATGTCCTGTTTACCATCATTGGTAATTCTCAGCTTTTTTTGTTGTTTTGTTTTGGGGTTTGTGGGGTTTTTGGTAATTATGTAAGAGATGGAAAAACAATTTTACTAAAAATGATACAAATATTGCTTTTTAATGGTCACTCTGGCTGTAACTCTTAATACTAGCTGTGGCTAAGGAACTGAGACTGGAGAATCTGATTCTGCAGTCAGTCCTTCTATTGCCTGATCCCCAACTTGCCTGCAAATTCTGTGTATAAAGTGTTTGCAGGATTGTCCCAGATATTTCATAGCCTTATTTCTGTATTTAAAATGATTGATAGTAGACACATCTGTGTGGAAAGCCGGGGATAGGTAGCTTTGCAATACTGGATTCAAGGGCTATTCAAATTTATGTCCAACATTATTTGAACCCAAAAGTTCCATGGTCATTGGGGTGGGTGAAGATACATCACCAGAGGTATCTGACACAGAGAACGTTCATTCAACAGTGATAATCACCTTCCTGTTTGTAGACCAGTACAGAAGAAGCCCAAATGAATCAACAATTGATAAAACATCATTCAGAGCAAAGAAAAACTCAAATCTTCTCATGCTAAACTAAATTTAATTGTTGACTGCTGACTGCAGGATTAAAACATAGTTTAACTTATTTGCCTAGTAACTGGAATGAAATATTCACATGATGAATCAGTTTACCTTCATTACTTTTCATTTGGCATGGGATAAAAAAAGGTGGCAAATCCATATTTGCAAACCCAGCATAAGAAGTACACAATGCATAGATGTCAGGCCTGGGTAATAAAAATGAAAGCAATGCTTTGTAGTCCTTCATCAAAATTAATCTGCCTGCATCTCAGGAGGCCAAAGCATGTTAGATCAGCTGCCTGTGAACTGAAAGTGTGTGTAGATGGCACTGCAGCCCACTGAGAAGACACACTGGCTTGCATTGATGGCAGTTTAGAGTTTTCCTTGCTGGGCTCTGGCATTGCTCCATAGCAGACAAAAAGTTTTTGAAGACTCATATGAAGTCTCTTCACATTTATCCAATGAGATAGTAAAGCTTATAAATCCCTTAGCAATTATCCATTGCTCCTCTCTGTTCCTTCAGTGATTCACATGACAGCACTGGATTCTATGTGTTCTGAGGGTATCTTAATTACTCATGAAAGTGAAAAATCTACAGAATACTCCAATTAGGAGTAGTTTATATTTAATAACTTCAGGTAGTAGCTAATTTTTGCCTGTCTCTCAAGCATATGGTAACACTGGGGTCTTAGATGTGAACTTTCTACTCCTGGAAGAAGCAAAGGCTCCTGCCTTTGGTCTTCCTTGGCTTGGTTCTTGTCCTATGGGTTGGTATTTTGTCTTACTTGAACACTTGTTTGGATTCCCTTTCAAACACTTCAGGAATTAATATTCAATCTGAGATGACCTATGAAATATTGTAGTACTTGGTTTAAAGCTGTAGTTTTCTTTAATCTAGGGATAATCTACCTGTCAGTGTCAATCCTTTCTTTTGAAGGAAGTGTAAACAGCTCTGAATTGGATCTCCATTCTTTTGCAACTATACATTAATATGTCAATTTTAATAAGTTTATTTCAATTCATACTCTCATTTTTAGTATTTTATCTTTTCCACACGTCTCTCTGTCTTCCATCTCTCTTTCAAGAATCTCTTTCAGTCATATTTGACTGTCTCTTGTTTCATTTTTATATCAAAAAATGAAAATGTTTTCAAAGCTGATAAGGCTCTTTATTAAACTTTGGGTTTTCATAGGATTCAGGAAGCCCTATTGCAAACTAAAATACCTGTATGTACTGTATATAAATAAACATGAGAAATGTTTCATACTAGACCTAAGGTCACATCGATTTTAGCTAATCTAGAACTGTAATCATGTTTCATTATTCATCTGTTATAAAATGTTTTTGCCAATATACAGAGAGTAGCTGAAATTTTAATAAAAGTGTATACAGACATTACTAGTTTTCAAGCATATTTAGATAAAGTTTATATGCTTATATAAAATAAACCTTTAAAATTCTGTTCCAATTTTTCAGCCAGCTGACATGGACACTTTCATGAGATTCCTGCTTATGTGACAAAAGACATCAGGGAATGTGTATTTCTGCTTTATGCATTATACATACACTGAGCATCACCGCTTGCATTTGTCATTTATGCTTGAAGTGTTACCACATGAATTCGGCCAGGTAGCAGTTAAACCAGCAGTATGCCTCCTAGGTTAATATGCACCTGGGTTAAAATACATCAGCACTAGCTTAGTTTTTCAATAGACTGTCTTTCAAATTGGAATTAGAGTGGAGTTGTCAGGTACAATGGCACGGTGCTCTCGTACAAACGGGCTACATAGTCCTGGGCTGAGTAATTTTAAAATACTTTTTTTTTTTTGAGCAAGGACTTATGTTTAATGGTGAGAATTCAGAGGCATCAAAATGTAGTGTAGGGACTGGTTCAAAGGTGACCTAAAGTAGTCAGGGCAAAGAGGGTGAAACTTTAGCAAAGCAGAACATATATATTTGATAGAGAGGTGATATAATTTAGAGTAAATCAGCTGTAGATATAAATTTATTTCAACTCTTGCAGTAGTGGATATCCAGTAAACATAGTATCTTTATCTTTCCCAAATTAAAGTGAATTTTTTGTCTCATATCACTTGGGAATATGTAGTTACTCTTTGAGAACACTAATAATCTATCAATCTTTGCCTTCTCTTTACAGTTATAAGGTAAAACGATAATATTTTTAAGTCCTTCTGTTTATGCTTAGTCAGAGAGCTTCTGTTTCTCATTTATCAATAAAAATTTCTAGAAGATATTAAGGAAATATGAAGTGAGCTCTGGAGGGTAGATTTATATTTTCCCAAAATACCGTGGTTCCCTCCTTGTGCTGAGAGAAAGGCAAAGAGTTGGAGCTCAGCCAAACGGTCTACTTAGAAAAGCCAAATGATAATGCTCCTGGGTTATGTTAATATCATAAGGAAGACATATATAAACATAGGCAGCATGAATAGAATAAATATGATTTCAGATTGTACATCGAAGCTAGTTCAAGCGTGTAAATATAATCTGCATTTCATCTCCCAAGAACTCTGTGAGAAAAATCAGAACTACTTTGTCCGAAAAAAATTATCAATACACCTGATCTGGCTGAATAAAAGGGGTAACTTAACAAAACAGTCAGAAAATAAGGGATAAATATTTTACTAAACCCAGATTTTGGTTTTTAGAGGCAAAAAGGTCAAAGTTTAAAGCAAAATGAGGCAGTCTTGTTATATATTCTCCATGGCATTATACTAAACTTAAAACAGCTTAGCAGCTTAATTGGAAGCTGCTTACCATCATTATTTGTAGAGAATTTGCAGGTATTGGAGAACATTCATTATTGTTTTGTAAGAAAGAAAGAAAGAATTTAATTATAAACCCTTGAAAAATTATGGCATGAGAAATGGACAAAGTCTAAGTAAGATGTTGAGAAGTCAACTGGTTTTCAACTAAATACCAGCCAGACAATTTTCAACAGAAGGTGCATGGTCTTAAGCAAAACACTGATTAAAATACTTAATCAAGTAAGCCGAGATGACAAACAAGACCAGCTGTAGAGCAAAGATTGTACCATATCAGCTGTGCACACAGTATGGCTCAGCCTTGAGAAAGGTCCACATGGGAAGTAGTAATTGACCAAAAATTGTTGTTCAAAAGAGAATCTGATAAAAAAATCTGCTTTACACCATGTTGATAAAGCAGCGTTTTTTAATTTGCAACATCTGAACATTTAAGAAAACTAACTTTCCCTTTCATGTAAAGTTGGTCTCCTTGAGCTTTTTCTCCTTTGTTCTTTTTTGAAGAATGTATTGGTTTTTGCTACAGTGTTTCTTATAAATATGTATAAGGCAAAAGTATGTTTTAATGAGTGACCATTAGCTGATTTCCCATGGTCTTGTGTGTAGACAGCAGATAAAAAATAAGCATGTCTAACTGATGGCAAATAACTGTGCAGCCATGATCTAATGTTGCTTGTTTCCTTCTAAGAGGCATCAATCCTGCTTCCCCGTGGGATGAAAGTTTGCAGATGGATAGTCATACATATGAAGCCCAAAAGAAAACCTGAAAAAAATCTTGATTCTTTGTTTATATAAGAGATATTAAATTTCAAATGAAAGTATACCAGGGGCTGAAAAACAACTGTATTTTAAGGATTGTGTTCTCAAGTGTGCTTAAAAGTGGAACAAATTTCTTTCCATTCTCTTTGAATGTTCTCTTTGCCCAGAGGTTCTGGTATTCTTTCACTTCTTATTGAACAAAACCAACAAAAGTACAAAGTTCTGCCTATGCTCAGTAACTAAGCATTTTGGTTAAAGACTGCTATTTTCTATAGCCAAGGGCATGTGAGAATGCAGTATTACTACCAATCATTTCTAGCAATCCTTGACTTCCCAGTCTGCAAAACCTCTTATCTACTTATTGTCAAATTGGCTGTGGAACATATTTCAGCACAAGTCCAGGAGGGAGTGTAAAATTCTGTCCCTAGAGATACTGCAATTTCTCTCAGCTCTCTTTTTGCTGTACCTCCTTTTCCTTCTTAAAATCCTCTCCAGCAACCCAACAAGTACTTAGGAATTCTTCACAAACCCTTATCCCCTGTGTGTCTTCAATATTCTTCCCAAACAAGAATCAGTGTAAAACATCTTCAGTTGTATCCATTAATGTTTAATAACCAGATTCCCCTTTGGTGCTTACTGTACAAAAAAATATCAATATTTGGAGCTGCTAAAATTTGTAATATTTTTTCTTGACTCTGCAGTAGCAGCAGTTTTATCTGAAAGCCAAAGTGGAGTTTCGTGTGATATGAGTGTCTTATCCTCTACTTTATTTCAAGGCATCAAATTTGGTGGAAAGTCTACAAAAACATGAACCTTAAAACTTGAAAGAAAATAAAATGAAACTTAATGGCAATATCTTTCTTAATTTGGTATATCTGAGCCAATCACACAATTTTAAGGGAATAGCAGTATCACTTGAAATTCTCAAGGCCTTCAATATTATGATTTTTTAATAGAGACAACTTTAGTTATGATCTCATTTTTTTGAATATTTAATCCCAAAAGTTCCCTATTCAGGGAATAGGGACATTCATTTTGTGTTCTTCTTTCAGCACTGAGAATTCCTTGAACAATGCCAATACAGTTTAAGAGTAATAATTATTTCTCTGCTTTCTAATAAGATACTACATCCTCCTGTGAATTTTTTATGGATGTTTTTACATTTTAATTATAATCTGAATTGTTAAAGAATTGCCTCGCTTTTCTTAAAGAACATAATCCAACAGGAAAAATAATTGACTGGCTTTTCAAAACAAAATATTTGTTATTCAGAATAGCAAATGACTTTGCAGCAGAGTCTGATTTTCTTCTGTTGAAGTGAAACTGGTACTAATCACCCTCCACTAAATACCTTCCGTATGTACTCTTTATTCTGGAAGTAAGACCGAAGTAATTCTTTACCATTTAAAGAGGATTGAACAAAACTGTGGCCATGCTTGCACCTCAAGTGCAGAATTGCACAGGAAATGGGGACAAACAGAAGGATTTATAATATGTTGATGGATTATGTTCTCAGTGTGATTGTAACTTCAGTATGAAAAGGTAACTAAAAACAATTAATGATGCTGCCCATAAATCTGTCAAAGGAACAGCAGCTGCACATGAATATTATTCTAGTTGAATAATCCCTTAAAGTATGATAAAGAAAATATGGCAAAGAGCCAATGAATGGTTTTTCAGAAGTGCTTCATGAATTTTTTCTGTTTGTTTTCCAAGAGTTTTCATGAGAAACTTGTTTTGTGCAGAATTGTTCTCTTTCTCTATTTAGAGTGAAAATATTGTCATGTAGTAGCTGTATTTTCCTTGAGTGCAGAGCAGAAAAGGCCATGTAAAGGAAGTTTCAAGTTCCCCTTTACTTACTCTTAAGTAAAGGCTTCTCATAAACGAATGAAATGGATTGAAACCACTCTGAGCTGTCAGTAAATCACAGCTTTGAATCAACTGGAAATGCAGCGTGGTGTCAGCAGCATGGAGACAGATTTTAATTTAATTAGGTGTCTTGTTCTGGCAAGGGGAGACAGGTGAGTGTCTCAGCAGAGTGGCCTGTGTGCCTCCTGCCCATTGCCAGGGACATCCCAGTGTTCAGATGGTTCTCCTGTGGTTATGTGCCTGGGTACAGAGAGGTGGGAGGCAGAGAGTGAACATCAGAGCTTGAAATCACATTCTTCATTTGAACAGTTTCATTTGTTTTCACTAGGTTCTGCCTTACGCAGACACCAATAGAGAATTTTGAAAGATACGCTTCTGTAACTTGTATTTACCCTATTTGACTGTTGATCAAGAATGAACTGTGTAAAGTGAAATCAATTCCCAAAAATCGAGTGTCAGAAACACCCATTGTATCTCACGTTCACTCATTCATAACAAGATACTCCCTCATTAGTTGCTAAGTGGAAGTTAAACAGAGAAGAAAATAGCAACCTCCCAAATAATTCATTAGAAATACGCTATTTTCACGAAGTATTGTCACAAAGGTTACTCTCATTGCTCCCTCAAATGCCACAGAATCACACTTTTACTGTGTACTCAAGTGTTGGACAAGTGTTATTTATACATTTGTACACATTCTTCTTTCATCCTTTAACTCACCAAATCTAATTAAAAAGTATTTGTGTGAAAGGAGAAGGCATGTGAAAGGCACCAAGTGACATGTGTGTTGTCACTTTTTTTCTGAAGAGCAAGAACTTCAAAACTACAATTGTCAGAACAGCAAATGATGACCTTCTGGCACATCAAAACATAAGACTACACAGACGTTACATTGACAGTTTACAACTCTAACTGTGAGTCTCTGAGGGCATCATGATACAAATAAAAATGATGGCACTGCTCAAGAGTAATAGCTAATGGCCCATGCAGAAAGCTGTCTGCATCTGTTAGAGCACACGGGTACGTGCAACTTTACTGGGAAAATTGTTAGATGAAGATGTTGAAAGAAGACAGGCCTGAAATTAAATTTGATCAGTAGAAGCCTTTGTCTTGTGAACCTCTTTGGCATGGGATTCCTTCATGTCCTGGGAACTGATATTTATTCCATGCCTAAGCTGGTATTCTGCTCTACAGCAGGTACTCTGGTAAGCTTCCTGTTTGCAAAGCCCAGAAGAGCCAACTTTAGAGACGTAACTACTCCTTGTCAGTATGTCCAGAATGGCTGGCAGTCTATCCAGAACAACTCAGCATTTGTGTTGAATTGTGCCAAATCAAACCAGAATTTTTTCCTTGTTTTTCATTGCTGCAGACAGCAACCTTCCTGAGTTCTATGTCCTTATGGGACCAGGCAGGTGAACTTGTCTGTCTCTGACAGGTACATTCAAATGTCAAAAATTTTGCTCAGGTTAAGACAGGCTCAGAGGATGAACCATACCTTAATTATGGTGTGCCACCATTTAATGTATAGTTTCATATATGCTAAAACAAAACTTCTATGATTATGTCATGTGATTGTACAGCTCAAAGCTGGGAACCTGTAAATGCTGAGGTAAATGAGGAAATGCATACATTCCTCCAATATTCCAAAACGTTATGGATCCAACCCTAATTTAAAAACTGCTACTTGAATTTTGCATAAAAATTCTCTTTCAGCATGAACTCATTTTGAACCTTCTGCCATAGGCTACCTCTGTACTAATCAGGTGCTGGCTCAATTCTTTCTTCAGTGCTTTGGTTTGTACAATGTAATTCGTAGAATTAAAGAAAGGATAGGTTGTGAAGAGTCTGATTCTGAGCTACAGAAGATGCATGAATACAGCCCTTTCCTATGAGAAAACCTCATCTATTGTGAGCCATCACATATGTCATTAACCAGGTTAATGACACTTTGGTGAGAAACACTAAGAAGTGTAGGAAACCATGCTGGGATTCATGTTATCAGACTTCCATTGCCAGCAGTGTGATCATCTGAGCAGGTTCTGGTGTAGAGTGAAGAAAAACAGGTACATCTTTACAACAGAATCTATTTTGAAGTGAATTTCACCACAGAAATGCTTTTTCTTTTCACTGACTATACAAAGAATCTATATTGATTTAGATGCATGTGCCATGTGCACCAAACATGGCATGACTTCTGTCTCTGGCCTTTCACCAGAACCACTAAGATCTCTAAATGAGTAAAGCAAACTTTCCTGCCATGACGGCCGAAAATGGAACCGAGCTGAATGCCTTAAATGAAAATCATGATGTGGCTTTATGTCTCACACTTTGTCTGTAATATGTGACATTACCCTGACCTCTGCTTCTGCATTTGTAACACTAATAAGGAAGCTGTAAAGCAAGGAAAAAAGTCTTCTTAAATGCGCTGTCAATGATTATATAAACAGCAAGTGCTTGCCACATGGCAGCCAGGATATTTTGTTGCACGTATATAATGGTTTGGGTGCACAGTAGGGACTTGAAACATGTTAGGGAATGAAGTGGCACAGCTTAAGAGTTTTCTGCAGAAGCTCTGGTTCAATTGTAAAATTGATCCTACACAGTTGCTTAGGTTTATGAACTGTCAAAGAATTTCCAGTAAAAAGAAAATTAAGTTTTTTTAAAATTTTTAATTTTTAAAAATTTTTTGTTTGGCTTTTAAGAAAAGCAAAATTTATTTAGAAATTATTTCTCCTGGTATTAAAATACAGAGTATAATTTCCAGAATAAGTTGAATAGACTAGAAATAATTGCAGACCAGATTTCTCCCTAACTAACCTTTTGATATCTAAAGATTTTTACCAGAAATTCATTGTGTGCTAGATGTTGTCTTTGTGGAACATTCTGTCCTAACTGAACTTGGAAATTGAAAGGAAGTGATGGGAGAAGTGACTTTTCTAAAGCTGAACCTGAAGTGTATATATTTTTAGTTGTTCTTGCCATCTTGTAGAGTTTTTATCCCAGCATGGATTGCACTTAAACCATTATGACAATATTTGGAACCAAATCAAGACATTCTAGCTAAAAAAGAAGAGGCTTGCTGCTTCCTCAGTGGGTGGAAAAATAAATTTGCATGGATAAGTAAAGATGGTAGTAATTAACATAAGCCTCCTCCATGTTTATACAGAAGAAATTTTTTAACTGGTTTTGGTGGATATTTGGGTGTAAGACAGTACACGTGTCCAAATGTTGTGGATTGTGAGAATAAGAGCTCATAAGAGCAATACTTAGGAAACTTGGTGGGAAATATGCAAATGCTCAAAATTGTACTGGGGACCATTGTGGGAGCCACAAAAGTGAACCATAATATTCTTTATCACTCATATTAGTTACTGAATTCGACAGCAATTTAATGTTGTTTTTCAGGATTTACTTATTGTTAAAACAATATGTATTGGTAAGACAAGAGCAATGTTCTAGCTCTGATTAAAATGAGAAGACAATAAAGAGTATATTGAAGGGGCCATTTTGTCTCTGTGATTGTTGTTGCTTTGAATATGCAAATATGAGAAGAATTTTTTGCAAGTAAACTGAAGAAGAAGTAACTTAAAAGAAGCTTCATTTTTTTTAGGGTTGAAATCAATTAAATTAGGAATGCTCCAAAATAGAGGAAGCAGACAGAACTTTAAAATCTAGTAGTGTATTTACAGCTGACTAATAATATTTAGCTTTAAAAATATCATCTGCCTTAGAGATCTGTAAGCCTAATTACAAATATTTGTTAAATTTGTTTTCAAACACTTACACATTTTGTTTATTCCAAAATGCAGCAGAGGGGATTGAAATAAATTAACAGTTATTTCAGAAGAATGTGTAACAAAGTTCTTGACACTTCTGCTCAACTGCCAAAACAATTTCAGAATTAAAAGAGGCATTGCATATTATCATGTGTAAACTGTATAACAGTTGAGGTATGATGACAGAATTGGAAGGGTTTGAAGGAATTTCTGGAGATCATCTAGTTCAAGCCCCTGCCAGAACAGTCACCTAGAGCAGGTGATACAGGAATGTGGGTTTGGGATGTCTCCAGAGATGGAGACTCTACAACCTCCCTGAGCAGCCTGTTCCAGTTTTCTGCAACCCTCAATGTGAAGTTCTTCCTCATGTTGAGGTAGAAGTTCTTGTTTCTCAGTTTATGGCCATTGCTCCCTGTCCTGTCACTGGGCACCACTGAAAAGAGTCTGGCACCATCCTCTTGGCACCCCCCTTTGAGATATTTATATGTATTAATGGGATCCCCTCTCAATCTTCTCCAGACTAAACAGGCCCAGCTCCTGCAGTCTCTCCTCGTAAGGTAGATGCTCCAGACCCCTCAGATTGCTGTGGCCTCCCCTGAACCCTCTCCAATAGGTCTTTGCCTTCCTGACCTGTGGAGACCAGGACTGACACAGCACTCCAGATGTGGCCTCACTAGGGCTGAGTGGAGTGGCAGGATCATATGATCCCTAAAGGTTACTTTTATACATCAAGCGAACAGCTCTGCAGTTTTTACATATCTCAAAGAAGAGAAAAGTGATGGATAGAAACTTGTAATGACTGAGTACTAAATGTTTCCCTAGTTTGGTATATGATCACTGTGATGTAGTGTAGTACTTAAAGACTGAGATAAGATAAAGAATTGATGTGCAGTTAGTGGAACACCTATATATAGCTCTTACCTAAAAGCACATACAGCGAAGCAAGGGGAGTGTATCCCCTCAGTGGTATGCATTAGCTCTCATTGACTTCACACTCTGACTTCAGAGAACATAATTACTTTAACCTGATTTAGCCCCTGTTTTTTCTAGAAAAAAAACTCACATACTTTTCAGAAACACACAGGCAATGTTCAGTCCTTGCAAAACTATTGATGGATTCTTTTGATGAGGAATTCAATGTTCATGGTCTTGCCATGGGAGACTTCCCTCTGGGCTGTCCTGTCACTGTGACATCCTTACAATTTCCTAAAGATTTAGGATTTATGATATTCACTCTTATCAAGGAAATCCCTCAGTTGAAAATGTTTCTTGTTTAGAGTTTGGGTGAGTGGAGATGTGCAAATTATGCACTATTTTAAGGCTGATTGTTAAGTGAAATTAATATAGTGCTACTTACAAAGAGGTTTGTGTTTTAAAATAAGATACTTAAAATTGTAAAATTATAAAAATTGAAAAATATTAAAACTTCTAGTACTTGAGCCATGTATTTGACAGTGGTAGATCATTTGACAAATGCAGCTATTCAGTGTGCTCCATTTTCCAGCAATAACACCATGAAGTCAAATCCTTCTGGCTGAGTAGTTGCACACAAATAGCTTCTTTACTGGTATTTTATATTTTATGAAGCCTACTATCCATTAGACTTTTCACTACTCATTGTGTTATCAAAATAGTACAAAAATATTTCATATTTCACCATTTGGTTTGTGTTTTCAGGCTTTTCTTGTGGATCTTAGATTCTTCTACCTTCTGTTGAATTCTGAAGGGCTTCTCTTACCTTGTTTTGATGATTTATCCAAGTATGAATACAGCAAAGAAAATGCTCTGTTAAGGGCTTGTCTCTACTTCATGAATATTGCAGCATAGAATATATTGTGTCCTAAAGACCAGAGTCCATTTCTCTAGTAAGAAACAGTTTCTGTAGCTGCTTATATGAAGAAGTGCTACTATTAAACCAACTGATGTACTTTTATATTTCTACTCTTCTAAAATGCAATTTGTTGTATGAAAACAGCTTGGCCAGCAGCCTGTGCCACACCAGTTTTCTGTGAGTTATCTCTTTGCTTTGAAGAGGATAGCATAGTTCCTGCTAGTGAAGTATTTGGATGATACTTTGTAGGCATGACCAAAGAATGAGGTCATTTTTTATTTTACTTATTTTATTTACTTTTTTATTTTAATTCACTTTTTAGGGAAGTTTAACTTGCTGTTAACTTATAATAGAAGAGACTCTTTGCCTCACCTGACACTCCCCATGCAGAGGTTACCTCTGCTGGGAGGAATCCTGTGAGGTACAACTGATTTGACATGAGTGTCTACAGAGAGATGTAAAATATGTACAGAATATGCTGAACAATAGGCTCAAAGAGTAACTGCATGGAGGAAATAATTGGTCCTTAATGTGTCTTACTGCTCCATTTGGTACATCTCAGGTATCTAAGGTATCTTACTTTTTTGTTGGGGGTTTTTTTGGAAGTTTTTTATGATTTTGCTTTCTGCACTTCTTGTCTGAGTAAGTTACTTGTCCTGAATGAACTTGAATCCCGAATTCTTTCTTCTGTGTGACATAACATCATTTTTCAAATGATTGTATTTATATATTATATACTCAAGTCGTATCTACACCACCTGGTCTAGTGCAACGTGTCCCTGCCCCTACCCCAGGCTGGGGCTGCAGCTAGAGGATCTGTAAGGTCCCTTCCAACCCAAGCCTTTCTGTAGTTTAATGATTACATCAAACATCAAAGATATCATATCAAAAGGAACAATTTTGTTTTTCTGTAACAGAAAAATATCAATCACATTTTGCTATTAATGACAGCAATATATCTTTTTTAAACCATTATGAGTAAGCTGTGTAATTAATATAAAGTGATTAATATGAATAGCTGATAAAGTCATATTTTATTGGGTAAAATGAAAATTAGGATTCCGTAATGTATATCAGACATACTAATTATTAATGGAAATGCATTTTTTTGTGGCATTTGTGTAACTGCTAAAGTCAGGCAGTGTGTGTGATACAGCTTTGCTTTTGCAATTTAATACAGTGTAACTGTTTCAGTCATGAGACACTAAAAAAATGAAAGTGTATACACTGTCTATATGTAGGGGCCATTCCTTTTTGAACTGAAGCAGTGTAATTGTTGATTAAAGTATATTGCATCACCTAGTTCAAGAAAAAAATAAATTACTTAATTGCATTGTAGTTAGCTTTCCCTATTTTACCTTGATTATGTAAGATGCAGGCAGACTAAAGTGTTCAATTTTTCTTTTATTCCCACGTATCAGCAATGTTTTCAAACACAGTTCAGTAAAGCAGAGATAAATATATGCTGTGCAGCAATTACGTTGTAAAATATGAATAAAGAAAAGCACACACATTTCTTTACATGAAGTTCTGAAAATTAAATTGAAATTTATATTTTTCTAAAACAAGGGGCATTTGATATATATCTAAATATATAGTTACAGTGTGCTGTATGACAGTGTTGAGTGCTTCTCTCCTGTGAGCTGTTTTCTACAGTGACTGTCCTTGACCAAATCAGAAAATGAATTTGATTTCTCTAATGCAAAAGGTAATTGGATTTCTCTTTATGGAATGCATCCCTTTAATGACTGTCTCTGCTTCAGCCAATTTAGCTGCAACTGACCTGACATTGATCTGGTGATATGACTTTAAATAAACACCAAAGTTGGGAGATGAAAGACCAACTATTCGATATTTTAAAGAACATTTCCTGCCTCGTCTTGCCATTTTCCTCAGAAAATATCTCCATCTCAAATGTCATTCTTATGAAACATGCTCCTCTAGTAATTGGTCATAGAGCTGCAAATTGCATACTTCTCCCAAATATAATAATTTCCCAGAAGGTATCTGGAGAAACTATTTTGAAACTTGAATAAAACCTCTTGAAATATCTGTTCTTCTTTGCAAATATTCATTAATATGTAGACTCTTCCTAAAAGGAAAAAAATGTTACGAAAGTAATGAATTCAATCTTTGCAGAGATCTTGTTCAGCATTAAATATTTATTGAAATATTTATTGAGATAATTTTGACCTTATAAAAAAGTATAGCTTGCTGATCAAAGAAAAGATTTACCCACATGAAACAGCTATTAAAGGTGGTATTTTTAGGATATTATCTGTTTTTTGTTAAGGTTAATGGAATAATAAAATTCTAGAATGCGCATTTCTATTTATTAAACATAGTCATTATCCTTTGGACCCAGCCCAGGCTAATACACTGAGTACTTTTAACCACAAATGGACTTGAAGCCAAAATTTAGCAAATGAATCCATTTTTTATTTTTCATTGGCCACATTTTTTTTTTTTTTTTATAAACACTCTTAATGCCATTGATTGAAAGTGGTAGCTTACACTCTGGATGATAAACTGGGTTTTAAAACATCTGTGAAATTTTGTTTTCAGTTTGAAGTTATTTTCTTCTGAAACCTTAAGATTTATTTTCATTCTGATCAAAACACATAGGAATTTCCCACTCTGTGGGAAACACTGTGGGTAACAGTAAGACAGAATTTGGTTTGCTTATCTGCATTTTGAAGCAGGTGGTCACCCACACTTCTTTTATCTGATCAATTATTTCATAAATCTTTACAAATGGATAGGTTTTCCACTTTGGATCTTCTGCACAGCAGAATTTATGAGATTATTGTGATGTAACTTTTGGTGCTTTTTAATACAGTTAATTTGAAGTAAATGGAAGCTGTGAAAACACAGCTTCCCAAAGAAGCAGATGCCTGAGGGGTATTCACCTCACTCACTGAGCTGAAAGTAATTTTTAATACTTTCATGTACCACCCAGAAATATTGCATATATATGAGTCTCTGGACAGAGAAACAGATGGTCTCTTTAGATAAGAATTATGAATATGAGAATAAATATTTCATATTTTTAAATTTTTTTGCAAGTTTTAAGGGGTGTTTTTTCTATTGCCAGTCCCAAGTGTGCTTTTTATACTGATAGCAGGAACTGAGAGGACATTATAAATGTTATATAGTGCTTAATGCATAGGCTTCCACTCCCTAGCTGCAGTTCTGATTTCAAGAATGGAAATTCTGCTGATGCTGCTCTCAGGAAAATGGTTCCCCTCTCCCAGGTTGGGCCAGAAAGCTTCAGAGCCACAGGGGAATGTAACTCACGTACTGTAGGTTGCTCTAACTTTTAGACTGGTTCCTCTTATCTTCTTATCTTTGGATGTCTACAGGTTTCATTGTTTTTCAAAGAGTTGCATGCACTTCTAGAATATGTAGCCCATTATTTGTTATCTTGACTGCAAATAACACTGGACCTACTATTATTCTACTGTCTGTTGTCATATCAGAACTGATGCAGGTGTGCCAGACAAAATAAAAATGTTCCTGAAGTCCTTGCCAACTCTTCCTTATGTAACACCAGTGTAACTGTCTACTATTTCTTCTTTCCCTATAGGTCACAGATATGATGCTTCAGGACAAGCCTTACCCAGACTGGGGAAAGTCTGCTAGAGCTTTCTGGAAGAAAGGAAACATTAGGATCATTTTATTCTGGTAGGAAAATAATCAAATCAAATTACTGTAAACAAACCTTTTATAGAACGTTGAAAATCACATCTTCTATAACCGTCTGGAGCAGAAAGAGATATGGTTGGGAAAAAAAGGCAAATCTGATCTAACAAAAAAATAAACTTTGCAAAAATGGTACCTGAGTGAGGAATTCCTAATCAAAATAGTTAGGGCAGAAATATAATTTTAAAATTGATTTATACAGTTTCTTTTATTCTATTTCGACACTTTATAATTGAGTTGCAAAATTTTTTCTGTTTGTCATAATATTTGGGTGTCCCACTGTAATTCCTTGTAATAAGGTAGATATTTGAATTTTCTTTTGTGGCCATAAAATTAATCATAGTAGTTCTTTGAATTGCCACATGAACAGGATTTAAAATGTCACATCAGTCTCAGATGGTTGAGAAAAATTTTAAAAATCAATGCAAAAAGTTGTGATAGTTAAGAGTTTGTTTCACCTCCAATGTGGCCTCTTCCAGATAAATTCCAGGCAAATGTAACTATTGAAACAGAAAACGAATTATGACAAGAAAAATGGAAGATGGAGAATATATATTGTATCAAGTAGTCTGAAGATCTTATGGCTGAAGATTTAAGAAAAAGCAAAGATTTTTTCAATTCTATCAGAACCAGAAAAACTCATGAAAATGTCATCAGACCCACTGTTTTTGAAAGAATAGATTTCAAAAGAATTCTTACAGGGAAATTGAAAGATTTATTTGTATGTAGTCTCCTACAGAAAATGAAGTATCTTGCACTTTAAAGGAGCAAAAATGAGCTATTTTATTAAGCTGAGGCAATAAAGGAAATAATAAGAGAAATTTGAAAAGAAAGCAGAATCAGATGGCTGATTGGCTACACACAAAGCTTATAAAGGGGTTGAGCTGATGCAAGTTTTATTAGCACTTAATTACCTGTTGGAAAATTGAATATTAAAATTTGGATATTGTTTTGCTTTTCTGCCTTTTTTTCCCAGCAAACTAGTATCATCCTACTGGCCAGTAAGTCTGAGTTCAGGTTTAGCTAAATTGATAGAATATATTATATAATTATATATCATTCTATATCAATAATGGAAATATGAACAAATATCTAGATCAATTTCTGCTGAAGGAACCTGGGGAATCTTTGCTGAAGGAAAACCTTCTCTGATCTGTTAGAATTCTTTGCACATTCCATCAAAGTAATGGATGAAGGAGAAATGCTTGATCTAATTTATTTGGATTTTCCCAAGGGTTCTGAGAGAGTTCTTTACTGAGTGCAATTAAGAAAACTAGTAAGACTAAGTGTGCTAACATTTAGAAATTGTCTCAGCAATGTGCTGAGTGAAAGGCATGAATAAAATAATATTTTTTTCTACATTGATAAGGCCGAGGAGTTATGTTATTTAATGTTTGAAGTAGAATTCATTATTTATATCCATCATAAATGTTAGTGACATGACAGAATTTAAAGATTAAGTTAATAATTTGAAAAATGCATGAGAGAGGGATCTTAGAAAAACAGGTGAAAAAAATAATGTAACTGAATACTTGAGTTATGGATGAGGGTGGGGGGGTTTCAAGAAGCTCCTTGTCATCATTGCAGGATGTGCAGAGGAAGATTCTGTCTCAGCGTGCAGGGATGGGCAAAAACATAAAGCAGATGTATAAAAACATTCCCAGACAGGTGCCAAGTGGGCTACCAATGATTACAATATCATCTGAGCAAAAAGATCAGTGTAGAACATCATTGGGTTTTTTTACCCTTCTCTGAAGGTTAGCTTTGTCTAAAAGACTGAAAAGGATATTAGTTAATATTTAAGAAAAAACTTGATTACACTAAAAGACTGGAAAAATGGGAAAAAGGATTAAAAGCAAGGTGACATGATAATTTTAAAATTTGCATGCCAGATGGGGAGACAAATAAAAAAATTAAGCAAGAAATTTTCTTCCACTCTGAAATGTTAAAAATCAATATTTTATTCCAAATAAAACTCACACTAAAAAATCCTACCAAAAGTTCAATGTAGAAGTAAGTAAAAAAAATGGATTTTCATGCAGGAGTCTCATACTAAAGGGTATGCTCAAAACCTAAAGGGTGACATAAATGCTTTTATTTTTAGCTTTAAGCAGTGAAATAAAACAGCCCTGGATGACAGTCAGTATTCTGTAGACATAACTTACATAGTGTAAATTTTACATCAGTAAAAGTAGATTCTTTTTCTCCACTAAGTAGGAAAAATAAAGGAGTGGTAACACTATGCATGGTAACATGGGGTATTTTTATTTACTTTATTGTTATAAAAATTAATTGTTTATTAACTTTATTGTGATAAGTATTGCCTCATTTCTGAAATGTCCTAAATGAAGCATCCTCAACAGTGTGTCCTACACAGATACTGCGTAGGACAAAATCCATCTATTCAGGACATTTTCTAGTTGCACACCTTTTTAATAGAGCTAATGCAATACTGTGTTTTAAAAATACAGTATTTTTTAAAATACTGTATTTTAATTATTCCTAGTATAGATATGTGATACACAGGCTAAAGTGGTAGATGAAATGAAAACCTTAGATACAAACTAGACTTTTTTTTTCTGCTAATGTCTTTTTTATTTTCGGGTTTACTTTGCAAAATTAAAAACTTCTGTAAACATACCAAAGATGGATGGATTTTAAAGGTGGTGAAGGCACCATACACTTATTTTAACTTTATGATAGTTAATTATGTGGCTGCTTTGTTTCTTATTTGGAAAAGTTTTCAGTTCTCCAATGCAACTAATTCACAAAAGTTTTGACTTATTTCTTCAATCTCCTGTTTTAAATCATTCTCTGGAAACATTGTCAGCAACTGCTTGTTGGTTACTCCTGAGGATTCTGGCTGACTTCTGAATTTCCTCACAATATAATTCTTCCACAAACAGCTCATCTAACTAAAGAATGATCAGTTGCTATTTGCCTTTGTGTAGTCCATCACTAAGGAGTATTTTGAAATGCCTTCAACTTTTTTTGAAGTCAGAGGTTGCCTTTTTTTCCTTAGGAAGGTCTCAATTTTGGTAATTTTCAGCTCTGTTCATGGCTAATTCCAGCATTCTGAGGCAGCTTTGTGTAACACTGTTATATTGCTAAGTGACACAATGCAAATGCAAACACACCTTCTCATGGGTTTAAGAAAGTGTGCTATCAAGAGGACTTCTAGGGAACAATGAAGCATCTTGAGCCTCAATGGAATTGCTAAGATGTTGCAGACAAGTTTGTGGGTCACAAAAGAGAGATACATACAAAGAGTTAAATATCTGCACCACCTGCAGTCAGATGAGTCCCTCTACAGACCACTGTCTCCAGTGCTCTGTCATCACCATCAGTACTGCAGAATTATGAGCATTATTTGAAACAGGCTGATTTTTTTTTTTGATATATGTTGATAACTTGGCTGATTTAAGAGAGGCCAATTATATATGACATGAGAGCACTGGCATTTGAAAGCAGCAAAAAGGAAAGGAATTTGTTGAATAAAGTCAAATAAAGATCTTGGACATGACTGATGACAAGTCAACAGCTGTAGCTAGTGGTAAGATAAATAAACACGACAATATAAAACCGTAGTAATTTTGATGTTGGATATTAGATGAAGCAGGGGCAGAGGTAGTATTTGAGAACACTTATTGTTTTGCAATTTTATTTTATTTTTTTCCCTGCAAACATTTAATAAATCCAACCAACACTAAAGGTGTCCCCTACACACGTGCAGAGGAGCGAGCTCTCCCCAGCAGTGCAGACAGGTGATGTTGTTAGAGGCAGCCCACACCAGTGCCCCAGTGTGGCTCTGTAGTCATCACCCATGCCAAAGCACTGCTCTCTGCCACCGAGGCCTGACATTACCTCTGCCTACCTTGTGCCTGATTTCACTGTCTCCTCCTTACAGCATCTTCTGCACTGACCTGCCATATCCTGTGGGCAGCTGCGCAGAGTAGCTGGAATAAAATCATAAGGACATCTCTGGGCTGTGTGCACAATTTGATCAGTAGAGGCAAGACCTGAATTCTCTCCTTTGGAAAATTGTTCCAATATTAATTGTCTTCAAAATTTTCCTAACAGAGTATGGATGATTTGTAATGAGCAATGCATAAAGAATATGAGCTTTTAGCCTTAGGGAAAAAACAGAGCACAATCAAAAGGAAACCAGTTTACAGGGATAGAGGAAAGAGCTGCTGAGGTCTGTGTAACCAGGTAACAGAAAATTGATATTCAAAGGTAGATGATCGAAATGGGGGATTGTAGAGATAACAGTGGATTGTGCAGCTGAATCTTGATTGCAGACAGTGACAGCACAATATATACAAGCTGAACCTTTGAATATGCAAGTTCCAGGCTGGAATCCATTTCTGTGGTGTCCCTGGCTAGACATTCATTGTATGTGTGCACAGTCTTTATTGGTGCAATAAAGACAATTGTCCTTTGACACTGGATAATGCAAAACAGATACCAACATGGAAAATAAATAATGAAATATGGATAATTTTAAATTTTTGATTCTCTGTTTGCTGTTTGACTTCACAAACTAAATATTCTTCTATTAGTATGTATTTCCATAAGCCCCCGCTAGCTTTCTTTAATAAAAAATATAACTGCACATGCTTAGAAATGTGTGTTAGGAATCACAGTATTTCAATTTAGCACCTATTTAAATTTAAAATCTAGTAATATAGGTTTGGAAGCTTTTATTCAAAGTCATTGTGCAGAATTGCTACAGAGTTCTAATTTATGTACATATGTTTATACTGGATTGCTTCAAACATAGCTGAGGTTAGTATTCTTAACTGGACAATATTTTGTACCCTGGAAGCAGAGAAAGCTTCTTTGGGAGATAGATAGCCACATCTCCTATAAAAAAATAAAAGCAGTTTCTATAAGAGATTTTCTATTATGCACCTATTTGAATGTTTGGTTTGATAAATTATATTTCCATATTCTATGTTTTCACAATCAAGGTGATAAGTTTATACTGGAAAACTATGTTCTTTTCACGTGTTCAAATGATGGCTTCTAAAAACATTCATTCTTCTCACAACAGGCTACATTGAGAAAAACTAACTACACATTGTAACTCAATCAATTTAAGTTGTGCACTAACTGAAACAAAACAAACCTCCTCATTAAGTTTGAGTAGAAGTTTTTGGGATACATTCCCACAAATAAAATGGCATGAATTGTAACTATAATATATGTGCATTTAGATACACGTGTATCTCTCTATTTAGATACACGTGTATTCTCTCCCTGGTTTGGAGGTTTTTAAGTTTATCAATTAATTCGTATTTAAGGAATTTATCTTGGGATAAGGTACTGATTACTGAACAGAAACCTGGCATCATCTAAAAGGTAAAGCTGATTTCCTGGTAAATAGCATAAATAGTATAAAATAACATACAAATATTTCCTAGTATTATTGCTCTCAGTAAATCTTATACTATAAACTCAGTCAATATTATCAGTTCGGATAAGCAAGACAATACATAAGTTTTTTCTGATTTCCACTTGGTCTCAATACAAAATATTCACTAAGGTCCTCCACAGATGATTTATATTGAGTGATCTGACTACTAATCTGGTCTGGCATTGTTAAATATATTCTGTCAGGATAAAAACTGTCCATGAATAGTAATTGTTACATTTAGTCTGGCCATCAAGATGTATGATTATAGCTTTTCAAGAAATTGCTAAAATATTTTTGAGAACATTTATTTAACTTCTGGGTATTATTGGTAAGCTATGCTGTGAAATAACAATTTGTTAACTTGAAAAAATGTTGAAAATAATTCATCATAATACAGAGTGCTGAACTTTCTTTCATGTAAATGAGTTGTCTAAGGTTCCTGTCTATTTTTAGTTTTCATTATTTATTATTTTGAATATTTGAAAGCATCGAGTAGATAAAAAAATATTGTATCAAAAATATTTGCAGGGAAGTTTTTCTTCTAATCTATGTTTGGTCCTGTACAAATTCTCTGATTCATGTCCTGAGAAAAACTTTTCCACTTGGATAACAAAGTGCTTTTACATTTCTACTGTGGAAAAGTAAAGGTGGTCAAAACTCACCAGAATGGCTGAAGCTTGGCAACCACATGAGTCAGATACATTTTTTGACCTTGTTCTGACCTTTGAGATGCCCTCACTCCTCAGTGCATGAGAACTATTGCAGTAGTGTCAGCAACTCAGGGTTCTCCCACCAGTCTGCTCTCCCCAGCCTTTAGGTGGAAGTGTTACTCAACCCCCAGCAGAACATGTCTGCCTTTCTCCTTCCCTTCTTCCCTTCTTCCCTTCTTCCCTTCTTCCCTTCTTCCCTTCTTCCCTTATTCCCTTCCTCCAGCACAGCAATTGCCCAAAATCCTGCAGTGTTTGCAGAAGCAAGAGGGAAAGGGTAAGGATGGTCTGGAGCCCTAGGTCACCTGTGGGCAGGGTGGCTCCCAACACTGCATTTGCTGATCTAACATTCTGGTCTGTCTCAACCTCTCCCTGGCTTTTCTGGGAGCATCTTAGGGACTGCAATCACTCCACAGGCATCCCATGTGGCCACATGGAGTGGGCTCTGCATGGACTACTAATGCACTCACTGCATGAGGGGTGGATGCTTTGCATGACATTATTTATATATGAGCAGAGAGAAGGTTTGCATATGGGAGGCCGTGCAGGTGGAAGGTTCCCATCTGTCTCTATCTACCAACTCTCAACTATCTCAACTATCAAGGAGGAAATCTGTAGCTTGCCTGTGCCAGTCTCTATTTGGAAAGGCTGTGTCATGCATTTTCCCATATCCTGGTCGTGATAGGAAGAACAGTGAGACAAATCACTCTAGATTTCACTTTTCTTCACAAGGCAAAGCATTTGAGGGAGATATAATTAAGTTTAGGGAGCTCTGAGCTCAAATTTTTGCATTTTTGACATTAAAAAAAAAAAAAATCTTTAAAACCAAAGCAACAAACTAAAATTGTGAGATCACTTTAGCTTGAAGATTAAGTTCTTTATTTGTCTCATTCAAGTTACATAAAGTGGTCTTATCCTATTTTTTTCTGATGGAGACTCTTACAAATCAAACAAAAAGATATGTTGCTTCTTATTTGTATTTGCATGAATAAGAGAAGGGTTGGCAGAGCAGGAGAGCTAGTGTGGCAGCTTTCCTCTCACATGAACTAGAACATACTTGCTCATCTACATCCACTCACATAATCACACGCTTGAGAGGGCAGCAGAGGGGAGGAAGGGAGCTCCTAACACCCCTGCATTACACCATTCCCCTTGTAAGTTCTAGTGTGGAAACATTTCATATCCTGGGGTTTTAAAAAAAAATATTCACAGACCAATCTGGCTAAAAGATAATTATACTGAAGAGAGAAAAGCATTATCCATTAGCTACAATGGGATTTTGGACTGGGCCTATAGACATAAATTTCACTTTTAATTTGGATTTAAATTCTTTGAACCACTGTAGTATGTGTATATTTTATACCATGTTTTTTCAGTTCCTCAGCCTGTTTAAGCTTTTTGAGTTATATTGGGTAGACACTTGCAATTTAGTAGTTGATAGCCTGTTAGAAAGAAAGCCTGGTTTTATTCCTATATAATTGCTAGATTCCTAAGTATAGCCTTTGTAATTGAATGGATATGGCAATCCATGTTCACCTCTTTCTAAAAGTACATTTTATTCCATCTCTATTACTGAGGAAGAGGTATATCATGAACAATTGCTAAAAATATTTCATCCAATGTATATCTTTAATAAAACTTCTCAAGGTGCAATGTCTCTAGTGTTTCAGTAATAACAGTACTGCCAAATGACAATGCTTTCACAAAAATTACATTCTATGCCAAAACCTGAAAAGCTCTAATTCTTAGATAAAAAATTTTCACAGGAAATTCCAAAACATTCTTTCCTCTGAACAGGCAGTTGCAGTTCTTGGTTCAACCACAGCTGGAGCAAGTCCTTTAGGACCTTTTTTCTACTTTCTGCAGAATTCCTGCTGAGCAGAAGACACCTCTTCTTCCACTCAGATGCTGGAAGATTTTCCAGAAGAGCAGAATCAGTGATGTGGTGGTTGTTATATCATTGCCCTCTCTCTGCTTGAGTGCTTTACCTTTCTTCTTTGTTTGTTATTAGGAATTTCTTTTCTATTTTTAGCATTTACAGCTAGCCTAGGCTGCATTCTAGGTCCTCTCCAAAATCAGGATGAGTGTAGCTGTCACGTTAATACACATTATGTGATCTTATAAGGCAGAAAAAAAGTGTTAAAAGAGAAATAAACACATGAATATTAAAACATGTAGTCAGATAATTGAGATAGCCACCCCAAGATAGAAGTTCTAAGAATTGCAGTTACATCAGCATACACATTGTATAGTCCACATTGTGGACTATTATTCTAACAAAAGAAGGAAACATTTCAGATTATCAATGTAGAAATTCAGTCTTGCATCCTTGCTTCAGTGTGCAGAGGCCTGGCAAAAGCTTAGCCTAAAACATGGTCAGTTCAAACTCATTTTGTTGGGAAACCTGTAAAGAATCCATCACACCAAAGATTTGGTGCATAGAGAAGTTGCAGTGTCAGACAGTGGTTTTGTGCAAGATGAGAACTCTGAAAGCCCACAGAGTTCAATGGAGATCAGAAAGTGCTTCAGCTGCTCATACTCACAGCCAGAGTTCATAGACTTTGTCATGGCTGGATTCCAAAAATCAATAGAGTTTTCTAAAATAAATGTGATGACTAGAGTAATGAAATTATTTGCCTTCCTGGAATGCTGGAGTATTTTTTAAAAAATTTATTTCTCCCTAATGGCATGTTTAAATTTTTGCCTTAGAATTTGCTGATGTACTCAGTTTAATTTCTGACTCATCTTCCTCGTAGAATCATAGAATGGCAAGGGTTGGAAGGGAATTTAAAGATCATCTCTTTCCAACCCCTCTGCCAATCCCTTTCACTACACCAGACTTCTCCCCATTCAAAGTGGCCTTGAACACTTCCATGGCTGGTGCATCCACAACTGCTCCGGACAACCTCTTCCAGTGCCTCACCACTCTTACGGGAAGGAATTTCTTCCCTGTACGTAATCTAAACTTGCCCTCTTTCAGTTTAAAGCCATTCCTCCTTCTCCTATCACTCCATGTGAAATACCTTGTGAAAAGTCCCTCTCTCCTTTCTTGTAGCTCCCTTTAGGTTCTGGAAGGCTGCGATAAGTCTCCCTGGAGCCTTCTCTTCCCTGTTTTGAGCAACCCAACCTCTCTCAGCCTGTCTTCATAGAAGTGGTGCTCCAGCCCTCTGATCACCTTTGTGTTCCTCCTTTGGACTCCCCCCAATAGGTCCTTGTCCTTCTTTTGGAGGTCCCAGAGTTGGATGCAGCACTACAAGTGGGGTTTAACAAGAATGGAGTAGAGAGCAGAATCCCCTCCCTCGCCCTGCTGCCCATGCTGCTTTTGATGAAGCTCAGGGCAAGTTTGGCTTTCTGGACTGCAAGTGCCCATTGCCAGGTCACGTTAAGCTTCTTGTCCATCAACACCTGCAAATCTATCTCCCCAGGGCTCCTCTGCCAAGGGAAGAAATTAATCCAGTCCTTCTCTGCCCATGCTGTACTTGTGCTTGGGATTATGCTGACCCAGGTGCAGGACCTTGCACTTGGCCTTGTGGTTTGCATTGGCCCACACCCCTCAGTCCTGTGAAGGTCCCTCTGGGTGTCATCCCTTCCCTCCAGCATTTTGATTCTACCACACAGTTTGGTGTTGGCAGCCTGGCTGAGGTGTGCTCGATATCGCTGTCCATGTCACCAACACAGATGTGACACCAATACCAACCCCTGGGAACATAACCCTTCACAAGTGACTGATCACAGCTCTTCAAATGCCATCCAGCCAAATTCTTATCCACCCACTCGTCCATCCATCAAATCCATATCTCTCCAGTTTGGAAGAAGGATGTCACGTGGTGCAATGTTAAATGCTTTGCACAGTTCCAGGTAGATGATGCCAGTTGCTCTTTCCTTATTCGCCAATGCTGTAACACCATCATAGAAGATCACCAAAACTGTCAGGCACCAACCTTCCCTTAATGAGGATTACTATTCCTGTGTTTTGTGTAAATACTGAGTATTTGCACATGATCATTGTTAAATGTTGTTCGCCTTTCAGATCCATCTGAAGAAGCAATTCTGAAACTGATTTGTGCCCAGTGAAGGTCAGCTTAGAAACTATGTTTTTTAGACTTGTGGATTTCATGTGTAACTGGAAGCACAAACACAGTGAAACTGTTCCACCAACATTAATGGGATTTTTAACAGTGAGAACTGGAATCAGTCTCCCTGGGGACACTCTGGATGAAATTATTAATCTTCTGTAGTTTTCAGAAGGATATGGCATTTGTCATCCATTGAGTGTCTAATTAAAAAACTTATATTCCTCTTGATTGCCTGATAGTTCTTCATGATGTGACTTCTGCTGTGTCTTGGGCATCAATTTTTCAAATGCAATTAGTGAAACTCTCCACCATATCCACCTGCTTTCTGATGCAAACAGGCTAACAGCCACAGAGTTCCAGTGAAATAATGGTTCCAGTGAAATTACATCTTGAGATTCAAAGTGCTGCACATTACTAGAATGTGGTTGTACATTCTAATTTGTGATGCTTTAAAAGAAAGAAAAAAATGTCTTGGTGTATCCAAATTCAGTTTTTTAGGCCTAAGAATTATAGTACTCTGTCTTTTGTGAAGGCTGAACTTAAATTTGGAGCAAGAAGTCATTATCTGAGTGCTGCCAGACTTCATCCTCTATCCCATTCTGCCCCCAGTCAGATTCTTATACTCCTTGACCACTGTCAGAATGAACCCTCTCAATAAAAAAGAAAACCTAATTAAAACTATTTGTTTAGGATGTGCTTAAAACAGTTACAAATATGAATGTATGAATGCTTATTTAGTCCATGTATAAAACTTCAATTTAGATGTAAGGAGGCTTTCTTTTTTTTCTTACTTTTCTACTTTGAAAAAATTGGTGTGGCTGTAAAATTAAATGCATCTGCTGACAGCCATCTCAATCAAGGTATTCAACTTCATATCTTTTTTAGGCTGGCTACCATAATGAGAATATTGTGGCTATATTTTTATTTCAGATAATTGCATGTGGTCTGACTGCAATTGTGACTGCGGAAAAAGCAAGGCCTAAAACAAAGAGTAGATTAAATTTTCAAGGAAATCACAACAAAAGATTGTTAACAAAAGGTGCCCTGCAGGGCTCTTGGTTTCATAATGTATGTTTTGATACTTTAGCATCTTTGCTAGACTTTTCTTCTTTTAACAAAAAAAAATTCATGTTAGCAGTTAAGCCCTTACAAAACCAGCTGTCAGTTAAATTTCAGACCATGAATATTTTGAGCATGCTTTTTCTAGCAGGAAGTTATCCCAATGAACACAGTGATTTTGTGATATTGACTAGTGATGAACACATTTTGTGTTATTGACTAGTCAAGGAGCTTCAGTAAACTGTGTAAATAACAATACTTTTAATACAGTACTTGACATTTTCCATCTTTTCAGATTCTTTATGTATTGAAATGATTGATCTACTCCTTCAGTCAAAACCACCTTGACTCCAGTTTACTGCTGTTTGCTTTATATTAGTGATTGTGTTGGTGCATTGGTGAGCACAGTGCTGCCTCTCATGCAGACAAAGAGTAAATCTTTCTGGATTTCAATGGAAAGGGCATCAGCCCTTGTCTGTGATGGCCAACGGGTAAAGCAAAGCCAGTGAAAACAACAGGAAAAAACCTTTCTCAGCCCTGAGAATGGTTCACATTTTTCAGAGATTTGTTTACTGCTTTTTGCTGTTGTATCCTTGTTTGCTGCTTCCCCATTTATTTTTACACATCCTACCAGATTCTGCTAGTTCTGCTATAGAAAAATACGAATTTTACTTCATTTCTTAAAGACAATCTTACAATTCAGAAGGTAAAGGGAAAGGGCCAAGAAACTATCAAATTATTACATTAAAATGAAGGAGGTTTTCATTTCAGTTTTGTGACTTGCTATGGCAGTTTTAATTTATTCAACACTATGCTTAAAATAATAAAAAAAAGGAAGTTATTTCTTATTTTAAAAATACTAGATACCAATTTGTCCCTGTTCTGAACAAACTTCTTTGAGACTGTGTGCCTTTGTTAGCTCCTGTGCAAGCACGTTTTTCATACATGGTACTTTTCATTTATATGGGTTGGTTTGAATTTATATTCAGGGCACCTCTTCTATGGAGGCAGGCTGAGAGAGCTGGAGTTGTTCAGCCTGAAGATGAGAGTTCCAGGCAGTATAGCCTATATATATATATATATATATATATATATATATATATAGCACCTTTGCAATGACTAAAGATGACTTTGCAATGACAAGAAAGATGGAGAGGGACTTTTTACAAAGACATGCTATGATAGGATAAGGGGGAATGGCTTTAAAGAGAAAGAGGGTGGGTTTAGACCAGATGTAAGGAAGAAAATCTTTCCTGTGAGGGTGGTGGGGCACTGGAACAGATTGTCCAGAGAGCCTGTGGATGTCTCATCCATGGAAGTGTTCAAGGCCAGGTTGGACAATGCTCTGAGCAACCTGATGTAGTGAAAGGTGTTGGCAGGGGAGTTGAAAAATGTTCTTTAAATTCCCTTTCAACCCAAACCATTGTGATTCAGTGATCTCTACTATGAACTGAAACAATAAATTTATAACTTTTAGAAAATTACTTTTAATTACATAATTTAATAAAAATTAAATTATTTTAATAAATTAATATTTTTTAATAATCAAATACTCATGACCATGGTTTGAAAACAAACTTCTATTATAAATGCTTACATGGAACCTCCATTGTGCCAGCCCAGGAGAAGTGAACTCTGCCCCAGGGAGGTTACTGTCTGGAATTCTAATTTTAAAAAGAAACATAGCACAGAAATGTGCTAAATCCCTCATCTATAAAGATATATTTGCTGCTCACAGAAGTGGTGTGCCAGTAAAAAAATGGACCTCAACACATGCTCAGCTTCCAGTTATTTGCGTGCTTTGACCTGACCTCATCTATTGAATATTTAAGGCCAATTGGCATAGTACAGGAAGCATAGGTCTTGGGAAGGAAATAGAGTGATGCATGTTTTCAATGACAATAAACAAGCTGGAAATATCTTATTTGACTTTTAAATTATATACTGCGTTGAAAGAGCTGGAATTTAAGTGGGAAACAATCGGTTTTAAATTGAATAAATTTGATCTGGAGAGTCTGGAGGAAGGCAGGACTGGAAATGTCATTTTTAATGCATTAGTTCTCAGGATGAAACTTCTCTCAAAGACAGGTCCAGATTTCTTGTTGAAGTTTGTCTTTAGTATTCTGTCACATGAAGTCTAAGATACTCATGCTTTTAAACATTATAAATAAAGTATAATATGAATATTAGTGACTCTCAATTATTCTTTCAATATCCGATACAAGCTTGACCAAGCTGCAATAGTGTACCTCTATTATAAAGCTTTTTTTTTTTCTTTCAAGCTGTGGGACAGCTGATTTTAATGTCTTAAATACTGAGGATTTAAGACTGTTTGTAGCTTTCAGGTTGATCATAGAATCACTTAGATTGGCAAGCACCTTTAAGTCCAACTGTTAACCCAGCACTACCATGTTCACCACTAAATCTTGTCCCTAAGTGCCACATCTACATGTCTTTTAAATACCTCCAAGCACTTCCATGGGTAGCTGGTTCCAATGCCTGACAACCTTTTCAGTGAGGAAATTTATCCTAATAGCCAATCTAAACCTCTCCTGGCACAACTTGAGGTTGTTTCCTCTTCTGTCACTTGTTGCTGGTTACAAGAGACTGACCCCACCTGTCCACAACCTCTTTTCAGGCAGTTGTAGAGAGCAGTAAGGTCTCCCCTGAGCCTCCTTTTCTCCAGGCTAAACAGCCCCAGCTCCTTCAGCCATTCCATATACTTGTGATATGGAGTTGTGCTCCAGACCCTTCATAGGTTTTGTTGCCCCTCTTTGAACATGCTTGCTACAGCATCTCAAGGTTTATTAGGGCAGTGCTTGTGGAGATCTTAAGGATTTTTTCCTCAGGGTGGCTTACTTTAAATTTTAGCTGATAGACTGTAATTATACTAACCTTTTATAATTTGAACAGGAAAAGTTTTGGTTCATAGTAGAATAATCTACAGTGTACAACATTATCTTAGTTTTAATTAAGATGCTTTAAAACTTTCAACTTTTCCTCTTGTGTGCATCTGAACTGATGAAATTATCTGCACTACTAAAGTTTTATTTTTTTGGAAGTAAAATATTTATACCTTCTCACAAAGCAAATTAATTTACAAGGTGAAAGCACAGACAAAAGTATCTTGTATGTGATTATTGTATTTCAAAGAATGATTGTTTTATGTTTCAGAAAGGTGGCACTTAGAATTAAGCTTCCATTTTAAGTGTTTAGCAAGTTTGTCAACCTGTTGTATGATTTCCAGCTCTTCTTACCTGAAACATTTCTGTGAAACTTGATTCTGATGTCTTCAGTTATGAGTAACAGTTTCTTCTTGTGCCACAAGATCTTTCTGTGACTACAATATATGTTGGCTGGTTTCAAAAAGCATACACTCTTTTAATCTATACACAACCTCAATTAGTGCTCAGGTCAGTAAGTGGGAAGACATTTATAGAATCAATCATTTTGGGTTAAGGAGTACACATACTGCAAGTGTACTAATGGAATGGAAATAATGCCTGGAACATCTCCAGAACAGTCACAGTCTCAATGGAGCAATTAAATATGTATGAAGAATGTTTGCAGTGAAGTTCAAACACATCAGCCTGAGGCTTATTTTTTTGGTTTAATTTATTCTCAGCCTTTCTGTGTACTGCTGCTTGATGATTCAAAAACACTTCTGCACATTGCCTCCTGCATCATCTGTGTATACACTGACTGACAGATACGGTGACAGTTGCTATTTTTAATCACTGTCTCAGGAACAAGGAGTAGACTCTACAGTAGAAAAGTGCAGGGTTAGTATTGAGGTTAACAGTTTTTATTCATTAATGAATTCAACATAATTCACAGTATGGAAAATAGTCTTCAGATTTAATTCAGGCAGTGTTTGAATATTTAACAAAACTTCTTAGTCTGAATCTGTTGGTGTTATTAGAGTATTTCATGACATGCCCTGTATTCCATATCTTCATATCACTGCTTTTATCCTTCATGAAAGAGATGCTTGTCCTGCAGTTAGAGACTGCTTTTTTTAATATTATTGTGAATGCCAGCACACCTTAAAAAGTTAGTGGCTCTATTTCCTGGTAATTTTTGCTCTTTGCAAAATGTATGAAAGGACATGTGCTATTTTCAGCTTTCTCTGCTGTTTTCAGCCTTAAATAAAACCATGCTATCTGGGGCTTTGTAAAGCATGTTTGTTTCCTTTGATGGTCCAAGTTCTGTGATTTGTGACTGATCAGAGAGCACCAGTGTATTAGCTGGTTCATCTGTTATCAATTCATGCGCTATGAGTAAGTGCCATTGTCATGTAACCAAGCTTAGAGCTATTGGCAAAGCAACTGAGCAAAGACAGCCTTTTAAAAGGATTACTGGTAATGTAATTACTTGTGGAAGATGTATGGATATCTCCTGAATGAAAACACCAGCATCTTAATATGTTCTTTAAGCAATACCATTAGTGGAATGAGAGCTCGTGTTCCAGTAATGGCATACTCTGCTGCTGGATAATGGCACAGTGAAGCAAAGGCATTTGTGTGAAGTAAACACTGAACTAAAGCCAGATACGTGCTTTTGTTTCTTTATTAAGTTTCAAGGCTGTTATTGGAGCAAAATTTACTTTCTAGTGATATTAGAGTTATTTTATTAAGTGCAAGGGGGTTTTGAGGCATCAGAACTTCCAGTAGATTTTCCTTAGGTCTAGAGGACAATCTTTTTATACCTATAGTCAATCTATAATTGCTAATAATATAAATAATTTTAGTGAAAGAAATATGTTTTTAATATTACCCCTATTACCAGAGATATCAGCAGTATGTCATATCATTTAATTTTATAAGGAAGCAGAATTTGTTTAAGACCTTCAGTTCAGGCATAGAATAAGCAATCTTGGTGAAGTTGCAAAATTAAGAAAATCTTTGTGAACAGTTGTTAATGATGGCTTTTGATATTGACTTTAACCATCAAGATGATTGACTTTTCTTAGTGAAAATGTACATGTGTTTAAATAAACACCTAACCTTCATCTTTTGAAAATCAATGAGAAAAACCCAGTAATAATCAATGAAACTTTAATTATCTTTTAGAAACTGACAGATTTTTTTTCCAGTTAGTTGTAGGGGATGGTTTTCCTTGAAGTGGTTAATAAGCTTCATGGCATCCATAAAAATAGGTTACTGAAGCATACAATGATAGTTATCCTGTTTGATTTGTTTAATCTTAAACTCTTTTCTCACCTTTGATAGTACTTCCCTGTTAGAATTTCTCTATTTCTTTCTTCACAGTGTTAGTTCATATCTTCTCATTATTCAATAAGCTTGGTGTTAAATTCCAGTGCTTGGTGCATGTGGGTTTTTTTGTTTCCACCTAATAAGACTCCTTTTTATATTAATTTATTGAGTTTTGCTACTGGTTTGTTTTTTTTTTCTTAAAAACCTATTTTCTGATTTTGAGTAATAACAATATTCTTAACATGTGTATGATTATAGTATCAGAAACCTGATTGAGTTATTGATTGTGATATGTGGGAAAATAATCTGGCTTTATCAGTGTCAGAAGCTACGTACTTACCTCGTGTAATACAGCATTCACAATGTGTCGTGTGACATCAGGTTTTGCCTCTCAGTGGAAGGACAGACTAAAAAAGAAAGCTGACACTAATATCAAGGTGTATGTAGTCAGAAAGAGATGCATAGGAAAAATGCTTTACCCTTTCTAGAAAATTAGTCATAGCCAAAATATTCATACCTTAACTATCTGAACTTACTATCCTATAATAATATTTTAAGCATCCAAATATATAGAAAATTATCTTGAACTTGACCTACATTAGATTTGTGGGGCTTGCAGTACTCCAGATAATTAGACCATTTAAATATAATTCCCTGGCTATGGATTTAGGATCCTAGCTTCAGCCTCAAACCAAAGTTTTATCATAAGATCTTCCTATGAATCTTGTGAAAATTTTAACTCACCGTCCATCTTTTCAAGCCGCTTATGTTAATCTTTTGTGTTTTCTGATCAGTTTGGAAATAGAAACAGGTTATTTTAAAAATTTTTTAGGAGAGACGAATCACTACTTTGTAATGCCATTATTCATTTTACCTCCTCAGTTTTATAGTTTTTTGTTTTTAAGATCATTCATGCTACATGGTATCTGCAGTGATGTGACTTCCTGTGATTGAGGTAATTCCCAATATAAGGACAAAGCCACAGCTCCTTGAACTGAGAGAGGAAGGATTCAACTTCCATGTCTCTCCCTGCATAACCAGAAAGAAGAAAAAAGAGATCATTATCCCATATGCAGATGCCATCTAAGGTCTGGGCTATGGACTCTTTTAGGAGCCTTTTGGCCTTGTGACACAGCTGTGCTCATTAGGACAGTGGAAATCAGGGCTCAGCTTTATCTTTTTCTTTGCAACATGAACAAACTGAATGAGCATTAGTAAGGTTTTAATTGGCAGCAGGTGTGACTATGTTATAAAACAACTCAAAATTAAAGAAGCATTTCAATATGCTACCTAATATTAAGTTTTTCAGTATGAATGAAAGAAAACTAAAAAGTCACTAGCAGGCCTTGGGTTGCAAAAAGAATGGACTTAAAAAATCACTGCAAAGTATAATAATATAAGTAGAAAGCTCTTGGAGGTGTTTTTAAACAGTTCCTTTTTAAAGAGCACCTAGGTCAGACCTATTTGGAATGAAATCGATGGCAAAGTCCAAGGTGTCAACACAGCAGGCACACACATTCCGGCATAGTCTGTTAAGCAGGAGCTAAGATTTTAATCACCTTTCACAGGTCTTAAAGTACTAGCTTGTTCCAAACTTTTTGATTTTGTGAGTTCTGTTATCATCTTTCTGAAAGAGGTTTGAGGACACTTTTCCACATGATCAGTCCAGCTAGAAAATAGTATTTATTCTTCAGATTGAGTTATGAAAACCTCTTTTTTGCTGTGTTTGTTTTTGTGGGTTTTTTTTTCCTTAAGTAAGAGGTGATCTATACAGTCTCTTTGAATTATGCCTTGTAAACAAAACCTTTCATATGTTCAGTTATTCTCATTCAAGTAAAGCAATAGAGGTTTGCTAGTATCATTCGTTACACACATCCCATCCTTTAAGCAAATTCGATGCAAATGTAATTACAGAAATCTAAATAGAATTAAATATGTGTTTTCCCAGCATTTAGATTTATGCAAATTCAAGGAAAGTATAATTTGATTGACAGAGAAATTGGTAACAGCACTAGCGTCTGGAAGCATTGTTAAAATTTATTCTAGCAGCATATTCTCAAGAACTTGTGAACTATAGAATATTCTGAATGAAGTTAAGGGCATCTTGCTTACCAGGCAGATGGCTTCAGAGAAGATGTTGTGGCATTCTGCAGTTACTCTTCATAAGTCAACTGGTGGTCACCCCAGTCCAGTATAATCCATATCTGAAGCCATCTTTAAATGCAGAATGAGATGTCTATATTAGCAATCACTGGTTGTATCATTTATGAACACTTTTCAAACTAAAATACCCAGCTGATCTAGTATAACATTTAACAATATTTGGAGAATTTTAAATGTAAAGTCTATTCCTTCCCAAATAAATATAAGAATACTCACACTGTGTACTGAAAATCTGCTTTAACTTAGTGAGGGTGGACGCTGCCTCAGATGAAATAGATTTATCTTTTTTTTGTTTTCTTTTTTTTAGTAAACATTGATGGGGTTATCAACTCAGAAGTGTCTGTGATAGATTGCCAGTAATGGTTGGAAAGGCCCAGGGATGATTGTATGTCACATTCATCTTTCACAGACTCTTAGCTAGAGATGACAGTTATTTTCAGGGCTCCCACGAAGAACATAAAGTCAAAAACCTCACTGAAGAACTGGTCGAATTAATTTAATATCAGCTTCGTACAATGACTGAATACGTAGGAGATATATATATATATATATATATATATATATAAACTGAAGATAGTACTAACAAAGTAAATCCAAATGACTAAACAAAGCTTTCTGAGATGCTGTGTTTAGTCCCCAAGGCTGTCTCTCCTCTTAGAACCTCTGTGAAATGGATGCAGGTATTTGCAATACAGAAGTCTAAAAATGTGGCTGATTCTAGTCTCTCCAGTGGTTGATCAAAGAAGCCAAGTGCATCCATTTAGTCTAAATTACGCTTTGTTTCAAAGTCTTATCAACAAGACAAAGGTTCCCTGTGTAGAGAAAAAGTGAGACACTGCAAAATATTGCCCTTCCAAAAGTATTCCTCTAGCTTCTTACTGTAGGTACTTGCTGGAGATTGATTGAGCAATCATGTAAGTGGTGGGATGGCAGCTTGTAGGCTTTTATTCTTGTCAAACACACCAGCTGAAGTATTTTACAGGAAGAAAAGGATCATAGAGCTTTAAAACTAGAGGGGACACTATCAGTGAGCAGTAAAAGTGTTTAAGAGAATATTAAACATGGAACATATGTTTAACAAAATATGGTCAGCACAATCTCTATTATACCTGGGGTCTCTTTAGCAGCACCTAAACTATTTTGAGCACAGTATAATCATTCAAGCAAAGCAAAATCTGATGTACTATTTGGGAGTCTGGAGATAAACTGGGTGGATACCTAACCTCACCTAGATGTGGCCCCTTGTCCAGACAGCTCATCTGTTCCTTGGGCTCTAAGATAAAAGGCCTGTCCCCAGCTTGTAGCCTGGGTCTGGTGAAAGAATTACCTCGTTGGACAGGCATAAGAGGTGTGATATTGATCACTTACTCTTTAAGTCTTTCTCAAAGATAGTTATAACCCTAAAGGAGATCCACGAGAGAAAACTGTGGGAGAAGAAACAAATGCCTCTAATATACCCCAGGAAAAAAAATGAAATCTGTTGGCTTTTAGTACTCCCTGTCAATCTCTACTGCCTGAACTCTGCAGTGTCATTCAGCAGTCCAGTACTACTCCCCTGCCTTAAATCCTGCCGAGGTGTCCTTAGTCTTTTGCATTAGTTCCAGATGAACAAAAACCTGTCAGATCTTAGGGCCAAAGAGGCTCTATTGCAAGTTACAAACCCCATGGAAATACCTTCAGAACTAAGGCAGGTCAAGTGGACAGGTAAGGAGGAAGAAACAGGTCTAAAATTGAAAGAGTACTAACTGCCAGGAGGGAATGTCAGCTAAAAGCAAATGTTTTGGTTTTTTTTTCAACATAGAATTATGTGACTGAGATGGCAAATTCTGAGCATCTTAACATTAAGTCATACTTGTTCGCATGTTGGAAATTGAAGAGGCCAAGGCTGGAAGGTAAAAGATGACAAATTATTTCTGGAGCAAAGGGATCTTTGCTTCCACTTTGTTGGAAATACTGCAATAAAACTTTTAATTGTTGTTTTTTAAGGAAGCAAAAACATTCAAATAAGCATCATTATTGGTTAAACTTTCATTGATAAATGTTTCTCATCCATGGGCAGGAATTTCTGAGCAGAACTAGTGAGACCACAGTCTCCTCAGAGTAGCCAGTACCATGATGATCCATTCCACATGGATGATTGCTGATCTGAGCCCCTGCACTTCTCTTTGCAGGGCAGGTGTGGGACAAGCCTCAGCCTGGGTTTTACTGCATCTTTGCTGAGTTCCCTGAATATTACTATTTCTTCCAGGATTTATCTGTTTTCTATTTACTGGAACAATTTGGAAAAGAATGCAGATTAGTCTCAGGATATAACACAGGACTTTTTCTGAAGTACTGAAAAGTTTCTTTTTGAGGAGGATAACTATTTCCTGCAAAATGCAAAGTTTACCCAGTATGTATTTAGGCATCTTAGTGAATTTAGCCATAATAATTCCCAAGTTCCCTTGTGCACCTTCTTCTTGGAAATTTCTTATGTTTATCTTCCACTGAAAAAGTGATGATACTCATAATGTCACAGAGCTGAGCATATAATTACTGGAACAGCACTGGCTATCAGGATGTATTTTGAAGGGTCTCCTTATTAACTTCTTTTTGTTCAATCTTATTTCTAGTCCTGTTCTACCGTTAGAAAGGCTAACTTTCCAGGAAATCAAAATCACACTAATTTGCATGTGATTTTTTCTTTGTTTTTTAAGAGGACAGATGTCAGCCTTATGCTGGAACAGGCTCAACCTGTGAAAGATAAGGCATATGAACTTTTATTTTCTAGACAACTTTTGAGTTGGTATCAATTCTCCTGTCATCCTGTTATTCACTTTCTTGGATGATGATGGCTCTGCCTTCTTGCTCATCTCTCCAGAGGCATTTGGTGGAGGGCAGCTGTTAGTTTCTCCCATCCCCCAGGCTTTCTTTGTGGGACAGGTGCTTCAGCCCCTAACCAGTAAAGCTTTAAAATACTCCACTTTAAAAAATAAACTTTAATTTATTGGTGCATTTTATGTATGCTTGGCCAAAGACTGGATGTGATATTCTGGATATGAGCAAAGTAATGTTGCTTGATCTACTGGTTATGCCTCTGTTATTGCAGTTCTGGGCACTGTTGGGACTTCTTTGCTGCCAGCAGACATACCTGGCATGCACTCAGGTTGCTGTCAACTAATGCCCTTTTCTCACTGAGGTAAAATTGGTATTATTTGAAAGATTTTTGACATAAAAATGTGCTATTCAGGAAGCAAGATTAAAGTTTTGGGGGTTTTTTTGTTTGTTTTGTTTTTTGGTTTTTTAATGCTTCAGCTTTTTTGTAAATACATTTAATCAAAATATAATCAAGTTGTTATGTGAAAGATCCTTTAAAACTGCTTTGGAAAAAAATTGAAGAGCAGTTCAAAACAATTGCAATTATATTTTACTAGGATAGGGTTTCAACAAATAGAATTATAAAAAGCACAACATCCTGATGAATGAGAATCTATATCCCATAGATATGATGGTGTATGAAGCCTAAAATAATGTTCTTGTTCCATAAAAGTACTGTATAGATAAATTATACAGCTAGTCTATTCTAGAACATAGAAAGCTATTAAACTGTTATATTTAGTTTATTCTAAATCTGAACTGTATTTTAAATTTTAGTTGTGGATGTAATATATTGTCTGAGAAGCCCTGAGAATGTAAATGCATATGGTACAGCTCTCCTACCCACTTATCATAAATGTTTTCTTAGAGTAGCAGCATGACAGTATCTGAGCAAGGGCAACATGTTCCATATGTACTGCTTAGATAAAGTAAATTCTGTTTCTATCCTTTATGCTTTGTAACTCATAGAATCATAGTAATATTTATGTTGGAAAAGACTTTAAGATCATCAAAGTGCTATTGATGCAGGGCATAGGCTGCCTTAACCTCGGTGACACCTCCATGCTGGATGAATCATTGTCCTCATCACTGATGGGTTCCACTTGCAGGGGCTCACACCTGCTGCACCAGGGGAGGGGCAGCCACAGAAGAGACAGGTCTGCTGCACTGGAAAGGGACTCATCACCACTGTCCCTGTCCCTGAAGTCATCATGCTTAGACAGGCAGAGGGATGGCAGGAAATCTCCAAACCATGAGTCCTGTCTGTCTCTTGGGCCTTTTTCAGGGAAGGCTGGGCGCAATTCCAGCAGTCTCTCTCCCTTGCTCTCTCTCTGATCCCCCTCATCCCACATCCCTCCTCCTGCTGCCCTC
The DNA here is from genome assembly GCF_971803275.1 of Cyanistes caeruleus. Classification (NCBI taxonomy): domain Eukaryota; kingdom Metazoa; phylum Chordata; class Aves; order Passeriformes; family Paridae; genus Cyanistes; species Cyanistes caeruleus. The sequence continues at coordinate 52,613,184 of NC_141704.1, read as the reverse complement.
TGGTGCTGGGCTGGGAGCCGGGCACAGCCTGTCAGGAGCTCTGTCTGGGCAGCTGTCTCCCTGGTGCTGGCTGCAGAGGTCAGAGGGGCCATGGCTTCCTGCCGGGTGGAGCTGGGGGTTGCTCTGGTCCAGGGGGTCTTCCAGGTGCTTTCTGTCCCATCTGGGGTGCCAGAACTGATGCCTTGAGAAGGCTGACCTAGAACAGAGGCTAGACTGAATTAAGAATAAAGTAGTTTTTTTCTTGAAAGGCCTTAAAGGATACACCTTGGGCAGTACAAGAGCCTAGCCAGGGCTACACCCAAGATAGACCAAAAATAGTCATTAAATGGACGACTGGTCATGAGGTCTCACATTTTTATAAGTTTTGGTCCATCTGCATATTGGGGTTAATTGTCCAATTACAGCTTCAGATGATGAAGTCCCATCCTTGCTTTCTCTCTTCAGTCCACCATTGTTTATGCTTTGGGGCCTGAAACTTGTAACTCCATTATCAAGCTAGAAAAAGAATTGTTCTGTCTACCTACTCTGTGAAGAGAGCTCACTAACACTTAATATGAAACTCAAGACTACACACCTAGGCAGCACAGAATCTGAAAAATATGAGAGCTAAAACTTAAGGCATCAGACGCCAGAGTTCCCTGGTTGAGCTGCAGGGCTGAAGTGCCCTTTCTGCATGTCCTTCTGTGAGAAATGCTGCCTGAACTGATGCTCCACTCCCTGTGTGCCCACCCTGCTGGCACCACTCCTGGTCACTGCTGCTGCTGTGGGTTTCTTTTATACATATACAACTTTTATACATGGGAAGGCCTAGATGCTGGTGCTCCTGGCCCTACCCTGGTCCCATCAAATATTTGAGGGATCCTGGCAGTTCTCTTGTATCCCCCTGAGGTTCCCCTAGTTTGGGAATTGTGCTGGCTCTGGAGCTGCTTGATTGGTGACTGAGTGATACTTTTATTGTCACACATACCATGGGAAATTTTGTGGTGTCTGTTCTTAGGGTTTTTTCCCAAAAACTTGCGAGGATAATTTTAAGACTGCCACATCAAAATTCCCTGTGAAATCAATTTCTGTTTTCTAAAATATGTTTTAAAAAGCAAGTAACCCCAACTTTTCAGTGACTGCTTTCATTTGACAGCTTCCAAATACAAATTTTTCATTATTTTATTCAAATATGAGTGTTGTTAATTCCTACATAAAATATATCTGTTTTTCAATTAAAAAATCCAAAGGCTTTTCATTGCTTTCTTTAAATAAATTAAAACATCAGGAACTGCCTTCAGTTTTGAGATTCAGCCCTGGGTTCAGGTGTCTGGTGTTTATGTGTTGAACATGTCAGCTCCCACTACAGCAAACGGAGCCCTGGCCAATGCAGATGATGGTCATTCAGCTTGCCATGATTAGAAACTTACCTGTAGTCACCTGCATAATTTTCCAGACTCCATCATTTGAATAAAGGTGGGATTCAGGTCCCTAAACATAGGCACTGACTACAATTTGAAGTGCTTTGGTGTATTGAAATAGTGCACAGGCCTGATGGACGTGACACAGGACTCAGAGGAGACCTCCTGTTGCAAGGTTTGAAGACCAAGGTTTGAAGGTACCCAACAGCAGCCCAAATTGTACAAAACTAAATTTGGTTTAGGGAAGCAAATCTCACACTACGTCTCTGTTGACAGAGATTAGATAATGAGAGATTAGATATGTTAACTGATGTGTAGACATCTGAAAAAACAACTCTATCGTTAAGTTTCTGGCTGATTCTGAATTCCTTATAAAATATTTAAACTGCTCTAAACTCACCCATATGTAAAAATAATCTCTGCAGAAAAAAATAATATTCAGGTTTTTGCTTGGCTCTAGACAAAATGTAGCAAGCCTCACTGTGATTTGGGAAAAAAATTTAATAACTTAAATGCAGAAAAAAAATATGAGTCTAAAATATTCTGAAGGAAACAGAGTGTTTTTTATATAGTAAAAAACGGATGAGGTTTAAAGTTCCATTAATGATGAGATAAACTGTGAACACAAACAATGCTAGTAAATTCAGTAAGTAATTGAGAAGTAATTATTTATTAATGAAAGAACTAGTTTATTAATTCATTCATTTTTACCACGTTTCTGACTTAGATGTTTTCAAATGTGTGCTCTGAAAATCAATACGTTTGTCTTAATCATCTAGAAATACAAATAATGCAGATTATAGACAGGATTGAAAATGTGGTGTTAAATCCACATTTACACTCTTCCTTGTTTCTAAAACTAGAATTTAATAATGTGTCCCAATTCAGGAAAATCAAGATGTTGAAATGTACTTCTAGCTCCCGCTGTAGATCTGAAAAGCTTAATTTTAGGCTTTTAGACTAGCATTTCAATTACCAACTAAACACATTTGAAATAGATTTTTCTGTCTAAATGTTAAAACATATATCTTTTCATTTCAAAAGTTTCTTTACTGTTCTACATTGCAATGAATTTAATACGTCACTGAGTATTTCATGATAACTGAGAAATGGAAGCCAATAACATTTTCTTTTCTTTTTACATTTCTTTTCTCATTACTAAGTTCTAGCAGTTGCTGGATGCTGGAGACAGGAAAGCCAGTCCCTGTTTTGTATGTTTTGGCATATGATCCCATCTCTTGCCACTGTGATGAGCAGCCTTTACCTCACTCTTACCAGGACTGGGAATAACTAAGCACTAGGACACTTGGGTGTAGGAAATCTGTGTCCAGAGAATTGTTGACTCAGGTCATGTCTAATGTCACGTCATGACTAATGTTGACTCATGTATAAGTTGACTAAGTAGACGAGCTCCAGCTAGAGAGTCTGAACAAATAGTACCCTGTAGCATGTGAAAATCTTCTTGTTATTACATCCAGCTGGTCTTATTAACACTAATATTCAAATAGTTGGTCTGACTTACTCAGAACAGGTAATGGCCTCTGCACTGTTTGTATCAGCTTGTGTAACTGAGATGCTGCCCTAGCTCCTCAACCGTAATGAGGTGCAGGAATTGTGCCCAGTTCTGACACAGCTTCCCACACATCATCCCTTTCACAGGAAAATTTTGCATATTTATGAACTGCCCTTGTCTGAATATAAACCATTTTTGCTGAAAAATTGCCAGGCAGGTCTATCCTAAGGCACATTTGGTGCTCTGAAAGTATTTTTTTAAAATCTTGTTTCTATTGTTTTTTGAGCAGCTGTCCTCCACTCCCCATTCCATTGATAAAATAAGTGGTGTATCCATCTGAAAGTAAAACAGAAAAATGGCTTTCTCTTTACATATATAGAATTGTGTTTGGTTTTCTGTTTTGGTTCAGGTTTTTTTCCAAATGTCTTCTACTGGAGTTAAGCAATTAACTTGTAATTTTGGAAGCTGAGCATGAAGTAGAGTTCCTTGGATATGATTCATGTGACTTTTATACTACCTTGCATATGATACGTGGTGATTGAAAATGTTTTTTACAAGTAAGACCATGAACTTTCATAAACTACTTTTGCTTTTCTGTGTCACAGATAGGAAATGGCATTTGAAACATAAGGCTTACGGTGATGAGTTTAATTTAAATGAGCTGCTGTTTGAAATAGATAACACTTTCATTTTAGTAAATTAATGGTGTGGCAAAAGGAAATTCAAAGATGCTTCTACCTGTAATAAAAAAAATTATGCTCTCTAGAATTCTGATATTGCACCATGTGATTACATTACCTAATCCTATTAATTTTATTACATGAAACATAGCAAAATGCTTCCTTTATATATTAACAAAAATGTAATTTCAGGCTTTATACAAATCTTGGTGCAAAAATCCCAAATAGCTCTGGAATCATATTGATGCACTCTAATAAAATCAAAACTGTTACTGTCAAAAGACAGATGTAAAGCAAGGTTTGTGGGAAAGATTGTTGGGGCTAGGTTAGCTCCAGGAACACCTGGGGCTGGGAAAGGCAAGACAAGACAATCCTAGCAAGGCTCCAACTTTGTTGCTCCTCCACATTGCTCATCTAGAAAACTCATAGGATTTGATTACTGTTAGGGCTTAAACTGAGGTTGGGGTTAGGGTTTAGTGTTCGGTTTAGGGTTAGGGTTGAGAGAGTCAAAGAGCCTAGAGCTCCAGAAACACTGGGACTGAAAAAGCCATGACAACACAATACCGGCAAGGCCCTAGCCTTGCTGCTCCTACATCTTTCTGATCTGAATAGCCCATAGTGTTAGTAAGTGAATATATAAAAAAGTAGGAAAATAATTCCAATATTGCCACCTCAGAGTATCCTTTATACTCTGTGGTGTCCAATTTCTTCAGTTCACCAGTCAGAATGACAAGAAGCATTGTTTAAAAGACGTAACTGGGAACGTATGGTTCTCAAAATGTGCAGTAACTGCTATTGATAAGTAGTTATGAGCCATACACAAAATAGGGAGTATTTCACAACAGTTATTTCAGAACTGATAGTTACTGGCAAATGCTGAATTACTTACACATTATTTTCAACAGGACAGAAGTCAGGCATACACTATTGTGGTGACAAGGACTTTTAAAAAACTAACGTGATTCAGCATTTGAATTATAAACCATTTTCATGTAATTGATATTTAACTTCAGATAATTAAGTCTCATTGATGGTAATCTGCATTAATGTAATTTCTCCCACTTATTCATGCCTGCAGAGCATGCCATGGGGAGTGTGGTGCTCTGAAATCTGACGATAGTATTGCTCCATATCTCTGCCACATACTTGTCTCCAACAGGGTCAAACTCCTTATTTTAACAAAAGAGTCCAATGTAATTAAATCTCCAAATATTTCTAGATTTCTAGGGTCTGTATGTATTTCCAATTCACTTCAGTAGCACATTTCTGAGGCGGACCTGCCAGTTATCTCTCCACCTTCTCTTTGGTTAATGGTATGGACTGCTCTGGGGTGCACAAGTGGGATTTCTTCAGGATACAGTTGGACTCTGCTTTCTGGGATCTCACCTGGTGTGCAAAGTTATGGATGCACGCTCAGGTCAGTCCACACTACAGGAACACTGTGAATATGGGATTCTCAGCACCAACTGTGTCACTGCAGTAGCTGCTGATAAATGCAGAAATCTCAAGTTCCTGCTCTCTCTTCTTTCAGAGCACTGTCCCATGGGGACAGAAGAGCAGTGGCCAGCTGGAGGTTTGAAGTTATGCTGCTCCAGGGAACACAGATGCTTTTCACCACCAGAGCATCTGTCCCTTATATTTGCTTAATTGCAAAAGTGGTTCTGACACCAAGCAACAGGCAGACTAAATATTTTATTTTGAATGGGCTTAGAGTTCCTATTTTTGACAGATTAAATAACAGAGCCCTTCTTAATTAAAAGAAAGTGAAATAAAAAGTGTTGACATTTTTAAATGAACATCTGCAGTAGCATTGTTCTTTATAGTTATTGTACACTGTGTGACTGTATATTTGGCCAGGGCTGATTCTGAGATAAAAAAATATGTATATATTTGACTTCATGGATGATCTTTCTTTCCTGAGGACTGGAAAGCCTTTTTAAATACAAAGAGCAGTAAAATTTCTCATTCCCTTTCTGTATCTGTTTTCACAAGACGTTTGCAACTATTTGGGTACATTCATGAGAAACTGCCAAGGCAATCAGTGCCAGTGCAGGTGCGTTCCACAGCAGGGATTATGAGGGATTGTGACATATGAGAGGGGTGGTTTCTGAGTTGAGGAAACCCCAGGGAAATGAAGAGACATTCTAGGAACTGGCATGTGTGATGTGGGTGGGACATCAGTAATGGCAGACACCCCACTCCCACAAAGGGCAGCCCTGAGGAGGGGGGCTGAGCAGTTTCTTTGGTTCTGTCTCATGTGTTCCACGAACCTTGTATTAAGCAATACTTGGAATCCTTGTTAACAATGTTTAATGATTTCCAAATGACCTAGCTTACTGACAATTATGTGTAAAATTATGGTGAAAAGATCTCAAAATGCTGTGTCATACGAATCTAAGAGCAACTTTTGACTAAGCAAGGTAGTTTTTTTCTGGAAAAGGTTTGTCAAAGGGCAAGATAATTCTTTTTCCCCCTTGAAAAAGATGAAATGAAAATTAAGAAAATAACTACAGTTTGTCTTTCTTTCTCTTCAATTATCTTAACAGAACTCTTACTGTCTCATCATCAAAGCTGTAGCATTGTAAAAGATTTGGCAAAGGGTAATGTAAGACAAGAAAATTCTAAATAACTCTAAAAATGAGCAGCTCAAAGTCACAAAGTAAAGGGAACGTAGTGGTGTGCAAAGAATTGTGTTTAACCTTTGAAAAACTTCATTTTCTTGTTACAATTGTTAAATGTTGCAATTTGAGAAGTGAGGTTCCATCACAGACCAGAATCCATTTTTGGTATATTTTGCCCTGCTGATTTAGACATGAAGAATCATGAGAGTCAGATTTGAAGCAGTTCTTGTTTCCAACATTAAATGTTTTGTGAGCATGTATACATTTATTAGCTTTTATCTTTTCAGGGACAAATTCTGAATTGTTCAGTTTTTCACTCAGTACAGACAAATAACACTGATTCCTGAAGGTGTGGATGTATGGAGTCACAGGTACTTCTGGTGTAGGTTTGGAGGGGATGTGCTATGAGTGTTTTTGTGGTACCGCCTTGGGGCTGCAAGAGAGCAAGTTGTGGCCTCATGGGCTCTGCTTAGGATGAGGATGATCTCCTTATGAAGAAGGGAGGACATGCTAAACAGCAGAGTGTCTCCAAGCATCCAGGACATAAGGTCACAGGAGTTCATTGTGTTTTCTCTCTACAAGGTTTAGGTTGTCACCCTGTCTGTCATGAGAGAACCACCCCCAGTGACTAAAACCTGTTCAGGCTTCTGGTCCATGTGGTTCACAACCTCTCATAAGGTATAATATGCTGAATGATACTTTTAAAGTTGGTCAGTTTTCTCAAAGCTTATAGTGCAAGAAAGTGTTGTGGAAAGGGGCAGAAGGGAAGATGCATATGTTTTGGACCTTACCAAAAGTATTTGAAAACCAGATTACTCTTCTGGACAAGTGGACCAGTAGTATGGATTCAGTTTAGCATGAGTGATTTGGTTTAACAAATTCAAGACCAAACTCAGTCCTGGCAATCAAAGATTATTATAGAGATACAGTCAAAAAAATTACTTATTTTTGAGAGGTTTCTGGTAGTAAAAGTTCTCTTGCAGCCTCCCCCTTTTTATCCCCCGCCCCATTCAGAGTAGCACTGGAGATTTAAAATATTCACTGGCAGTGATAAGCACAGTACTGACTTTTGTGGTCTTACCTAATAATTTTAACTATTCAGTATGCTATTGGTCTGGACAGTGTTTATTTGCACTCTTAAGGAGTATGCAGTAGGTTTTAAAATGTGTGTTATTGCAGCTGAATAGGTGTCCAGGGCACATAATCATTCAATACAGCAAGCTAGAATTAGAAGTGAAATATAAAAGTGTATTTCCTTCATGAACTAGAGACAGAAATTCCATTTCTGAATGCCTGATACAGAGAAGGGTTAGTCTTCTCTTGCCCTTCACCTTGTAGCCTTTCCCCTTCTGTAATGAGGAGAGGTACTGCCAGCAGTGCAGTGAATAAGTTTGATGGTGTAGCTCTTTCTCAATAATGTGCATTACAGAATAAAGGGCAAACTATACTGGGCTAGATATTGCAGGGTAGCTCACACTGGTTTATCCAATACAAGTTATGTCAAGTTAAATGAAATCCTCATCTTTTTTTCTTAATCTCCAGGACACTGTACTTTCACAAGAAGTGAACTGAACTCTAACCCAAACAAGCTCATTTTATAATAACTCCAAAAGCATTTATTGAATATCTTGCTGTGTTCCAGTATCATAGGTCAAAATACAACTGAGTACTAATTATGCTGTTTAATGCAACCATTTTGAAAGTCTATTTCTAACCTTCCTTGTTGGTTTCACATTTTCTTATTCTATTAGCAGCCCATTTTCTGCTCCCTTCCCTCCCTATTTGACATTTCAGAATGAATAACAAAGCAGTTTTCTAAGTGCATATGCATTTCCTCAAGGAAATCAGGACTTGAGCACACACATCGGTCTTTGCATGCATGCCAACAAAGCATGAATAAAAATATGCCTGCCTTTGCTTGCCTACATGCCAAAGTCCGACCTTCCATGCTTTGAACTCTTGCTCCAAAATGCAAATGCATAATTCAAGAGGACTGAGGCAGAATAGTCTTGAGCATAACTTCTGGGTATTTGCTTCCTATAGCAAAATACTCAGATTTGAATTATGGTTTTAAACTTCCTCTGCCCCAGGAGAGGTGGTTCTACAGAAAGAGGTCAAGGAAATTCAGGGTGCCTAGTGGCTGGGCGAGTCTGCCTCGACCAGCAGGCAAGTGCTGAGGATTGTTTTCTTTCTGGAGAGACTTTCCGGTAAAGTAAGAACATTAACCATGATATGAGGGAGAAATAAGTAGGAAAAAACACCTTTGTGTGTCTCAAGAGACTATATGCAAGGGAGAGAATTGTCTTTCCAAAGTAAACTATTCTGTGCATGTGCCAAAGTGGAGCTTGTAGAAAAGTCAGTCAGGTTCAGGTACTGACTGTAAAGATGGTAGCTAAGCAAATGTTATGGGATAAGAAGGCTTGACTATTGCTTAGGTCTAATTATATCTAATTAGACTTAGGTCTAATTATATATAATATGCCTCATTTATTGTTTTTTTTCTTGCCTAGGTGCTCGTAATTCTTTTGAGGGAGATTGTTAGGGTGTCAACCATAGTGGTGCATGTAACTGAGTTAATAAATTAAGAACAAAAATAAATGTTCCTAGGTAAAGGTGGTAGCAATCAAGTAATTTTGTGTGCCATTACATTCTGAAGAAATGCAGCCCATCATGTCACAGAAGAATGATGTTTAGGAGTCCAAATGTATCATACTGTTGCCTATGTGCATATTTGTTTTCCCCTTCTCACAGATACAGACAAGGCTACTGTATAAAAATAAATGCATGCAGACTGGTAGTCTGTGACTACTGGTGTACAGATTTTTTATTTTTTTTTTTTTTCCTATTTGTCCTGTTTGGAAGTGTCATGGGAAATATTCTTCACTCTATTTTACAACACTTGGTAGCTGAAGAAAATGAGATATTACTGCTGTACAAAAAAAAAAAAATCCTGCCACAATTATTTAGCCATTAGCATGCATTCAGATTTTGATATGCCACTATTATAGCACAGATTTACTGACAGCTATGGATACTGGAAGAAGCCTTGCTCACCCTTAAATTACCAGCTAAATTTTCCAGCTTCCAGGGAACGAGAAATTCAATCAGTCACTACTGCCAGCTCTGTAAGGTATTACCAAAGTGCTGCTGGAAATGATGCAGAGGTATTTTGCAGGGATAGCTTAGAAAGATATTTTCTTAAATACTGTATTTCAGAATTGTATGAATTAGTCAAATGTATCTTCTGGAATTCTTGTAGCATTTATACAGAGGCTTTAATATTCTTGTGATTCTCTCTTCACTGACTTCTCAAAGATTGAAAACTTTTACAAATGACATCTTAGAAAACACAAAGGAAAGTCTTTCAACAATCTCCAGAATTTACTAAAAACTAATTTAATGCATTGAATTTTTTTTTATGGAGACATGTTTCTGTATAAAAATTAGACTTCACGGTTAATGCCTTGTAGCTCCTACAGCTTAGAAAAGATTTTCAAAGGTTCTAATGTATCTGGAGCCTTCAACAATGTTCTCTCAATTAACTGATTTGAATTTGTCCTAGATCATGCAGGCCTTGGTACATTTTACTTCTCTCTTGTTTTACCCAGCTGGTTTTCATCTTCAGTGAAAAATACAGAATGAAGCAACAGAGTGTTTTACTCCAGCTAATTTTGCAATATGCTTAGAACTAGCTACTAAATTAATTTTCACTAAGAATACAGCTGACTTCTTTCTTTTTTAAATTAAAAGATTTGTTTGTGCACTTAATTTTATTTAGTCTGTTTTCATCAGTAGAAAAGTACTGATAAAATAGTTGACCATTAGAAGACAGATAAAATAGAATGATGCATCTTCATTACTATCGTATTCTCTCTGAACTATTTTTTCTTCTTCCTTCCAGGACAGTTCTGTTTACTCTGACCTCTGTAGTTGTGCTTGTCATCACTACTGACTGGATCAGCTGGGACAAACTGAATCGTGGATTTCTGCCAAGTGATGAGGTCTCAAGAGCCTTCTTGGCTTCTTTCATCTTGGTGTTTGACCTTCTTATTGTCATGCAGGTACACTCTCCTAATGTTCCACTTAGGCTGTTGAGGCTGCTTAGTCACTCTATTTCCTCTAGAGCAATCGGCATTTAGCTAAGGCTACAAAAAGGTAAATAAATGTTTAGCTTGCAATCACTCTTAGTAAGGGTATTTTATAATATCATTCTCCATAACTTTGCAAAAAAGGCCACTGGCCTTTTATTGTGAAAATATTGCTGATTTATCTTCTTAGAGTGCTAGGTAAGAGCTGCATGACTTTTCAAATTAGAAAGTGTTTTCTGCAAAAATTACATCAGGAAAAGAAACAGAAGCTGGTTGTTTTGTAAATTCAAATCCTCTCTTAGGAAGATGAGGTAAATTTACAAGAAAGAAACACTTCCATATTTCAATAACTTATGATATTAGGTATGCACACACTAAGATACTTTAATAGATGAAAAATAGTATTTGCTATTAAGATTCAGCTTTCCACTTTTATGTGAAAATTTTGTTACTTGATGACAGGTCTCTGGAGTGTAATGACTTCTGCCTGAAAGCTTAACTGGGGATATGATTCATTGTAATCTGCCTGATGTCTGCTCCTTTGAATCTAGCTACTAAGAAAGGAATCTGGGTCACAAGCATGTGGCCAAAAACTTTCTTCATCTGATTCAGTGCTCTCCCTTTGGCATTTGTGTTTGGTTTGAGCCTTGTGTAAATAATTCACCCAAAGCTCTGTGAAAAATTATGTCATTTGGGCTGAGGCAAGGCAGAGGAGCATTGAAGGCCCAGACTTTGCTCTTTAGACATGATAGACTGTTGAACTGAAGGTCAGCAAAGAATATGAGAAACAATGGGTCCTTCCTCTCCAATATATTACTGACTCTGCCAGCAGAGTGCATTTCTGAGACACTTGGTTCTCTTTAGAAAGCTATCTATTGCTTGAGTAATTATCATAGAGGAGAACTGGTGACACTCAGATTTTATCACTGTTGTACTAGTGCACAGTACATGTGGAAGGTGCAGAGAATACTGTAGTTCAGTTTTGTTTTCCAATGTCCACCACTGTTCTGTGCTCACTGTGGTTCATGGCTGGAACTGGGAAGATAAGAAAGGAAATACTGGTTTTCTCATAATACTGCTTTTCTCATAAGATTTCTGGTGCTTCATTTTCTCTATCTCTGAATTTTATGTTTTGCTTGATGTTTCAAAAAGATTCAAGAGAATGTATAATAAATTATTGTACTTTACACAGCTGTAATGAAAGTATGAATGAAAATGCAGGATGTACCAAGCTATACTGAATTTGATATTTCATGCAGGGTAGAAAAAAAGAGCTGTCTTCATATAAAATAACTACTAAACCATTCTTTTGGCTTTGAAAAATGTAATTCCAGTATTTTGACCTTAGAGTTGCTGAATATAGAGAAAAATATTATGTGAAGCAGCTTGTACTGAACACTCTTTCATATTTTTATAACACAAAGCAAGAGTCTCTTTTTAATTGCACTTCTAAGTGACATTTGTGTGATTGAGTTATTTATTTACTTGAAGTTATTTATTTGGACTGTGAAAATATGTTGGCATGTTTTATTTACAATGTCGTTCTAGGATTGCTACTGCAATAATCTCATGTTGGGAGAGCAAAATATTAAATCACATAGAATCACAGAATGAGCCAGGTTGGAAGGGACCAGAGTGAGACATCTGGTCCAACCTCCCTGCTCAGGCAGAGTAATCCTAGAGCACATTGCACAGGGTTGTGTCCAGACAGCTCTTGAATATCTCCAGTGAGGGAGACTCCACAACTTCTCTGGACTCCAGTGTTTGGTTGAAGTTTTTCCTCATCTTCAGGTGGCACTTCATCAGTTTCTGCCCATTGCCTCTTGTCCTATTGCTTGGAACTACCAAGAAGAGCCCAGCTTTCTCCTTTTGACACCTTCCCTTCAGCTACTGACAGACATTGATAAGGTCATCTCTCAGAAGTGAACTTAGCAATAAGGGCAGGTGACCAGGGACAGGTTTTCCAGATGAGCCAAGGCAGGAGGAAATTTGCCTTTAATAAAATTGATGAGAGATCCAGCTCCATTACTGGTGCAGGTTTTACAGGGAGGAACCATATACCCTGGACTATTTTTGTCAGAATTATGTGGAGTGTTTCATTTCACTCAGAGTATATTGCTCTTCCTAGCAGATTTTAGACACGCCTGTCAAACAGCATTACAGAAATGGATAACCATTTTGAAGACACACTTGTACTCAGCTAATTGTGCAATGTTTGCTGAAGAATCCTGCTGTGAGGTCTGGCTCTGTTGTACTGTATCTCCCATGGCCTGCAGATCTGTGAAGGAGAAGGGACAGGTTCAAGTGGGGTGACTTTGTGAGAAATCTTTCTGTAGCAAGTAATAGATTTTCCTTACTGCAGTCTCTCACACAGTAAAGATTTCCCCCTCTTCTTTTGTCCTTTCTACTTCCTCATCTATCTGTGGATTGTGGAAGTGTTCCTTATCAGTACTGATGTAAAACATTCAAAAATAATCCTGAAAATAAAAGTGAATTAAAGGACTAGAAAGGAACGTCTTCTGTCAGTCTTCTACAGCTTCACTTTATTTGTACTTGCTATGAAATTCAAATTACATACCTGAGTATATTCCTAAATACCATTTAACAAAAAATAAAATCTAGGGTTTCTCATACCATTATTGGCACCATGGCATTTCTTTGTAGTGGGTCAGATGTGGATCTTTCTTGCCTGTCCTAGATTTCTCTTCTTGAATCTGCCTCTAGAGCTGCTACTTATGGATTTATAGCTGCATTGAATTCCTTAGTCTCAAAATGCTGTTTATTTGTTTGTTTGTTTTTCCTGAGAGTCACTGCCTTGAATAATATCAAGCCTCTTTCTCCTTTCAATTTTGAACACAGAAGAGTAGCTCTCCTGAGCTTCACTTTCATCCATCAGGCATGTGTTTTCTTTTAATTTTCCTGTATCATCTCTCTGTGACTGGTAACAAGGGAGTGAGTTACTGTGTACTAAGAGGGACAAGTTAGTGTGATCCCAGAAATGGCCAGCTCAGGAGCAAGCATATAGAAATGGAGTGTCCTACAGAATGAAATGTAGAGGGAAGTGAGGCCCTGAGTAACCAGGGCATGGAGTCTCCACACCTCCTTCACTTTGTTGTTTTCTGAGGACAAGGCAAAGAGAATGGAAATTTATTATATTTACAGGTCACAGCATGAAATAATGCATTGGTAATCCAGTGGTTTTCTTTTAAAGGAAAACACTTCTAAGTTTAATGAAAGTACAGGTAGTGTTTATGTAAAAGGGTGATGAGGGGAAAAAACATTGATATGTGTAATTAAAACCCAGAAGTTTCTGTTGAAATATTTTCAAGATCTAGTGGGATATATAAATTCCTTCTAAAAATCCTTGAAGCATTCTATTGCCCCTTTCCAGACCCTGCTATAAAGTACAGTTTATTTCTTCAAGTCTTTCAGTTACTTTGGGACTAAGAAAATTATAAGTAAAATAATTTTTTGCTGAGAAAAGGTGGGTGTATTTTGTCCCTTATTGTACATTATATACCTTAACATTTTAACGAGCTGTCTGGTTTTTCTTGCAGTGTTACCATTCTGTGCTTGTCTAGTTTGATAGCTGGCACCATCATTTCATGCTGTGGATTTTATTAAACAAGACATGTGCAGTACAATATTTTTAAGTACATTTCATTCTTTATACTGATTGCAGATGGTTAAATTTTACTGGGATGCGTTATATTTATCTCAGGCATTATAAATTCAACTCCAGTGTTTTCTTCAGCTACTGTAACATGGTGTATTTGTGATGACCTGAATCCTCTTGTGCCAATTTATACCGGCTGAGGGCTGAGCCCTTTTTTTAGCTGTGTCACTTAGTTCCTCATTTGCAGAAGAGGAACAACTGTAGTTCTTTTCTTTCACCAGTGGTGTGATTGTCTGCTTACGCCCCCAAGGTGCTCAGTGAAGGAGGCTGTCTGACTGGGTACAGTTTCTAGTGTAATCAGGCACCGGTCCCAGCTGGAGCCTCTTGGCTCTGAGACGACTACACACAAAATGAATTAGCTGGAAAAGCTCCTCATTTGTCACAGTCATTCCCTTTTACCCTGACAATGGGAACATGCCATACCTGTGACACTGAGGCCCTGCCTTGGCAGCGCAGGTATTTGCCTGAAATAACAAAGCAGCTGTCTAAAAGTAGACCCAACTTTTTCATATACTGCCCTTGGAAACCAACATATCCAGCCCAAATTCACATAAAAACATGCACTTACAGGAACGAGAAAATCTGGGAATTGTTTGCAAGTCTTTCACAGGACTATTTTCATCTTTAATAGCAAAAAGAGCCTTTTCATAGATTCTGCTGTAATCAGTGTGTGATAGGCTTTGTTATTGCTGGGTGTATGTGTAAGAAAAGTTGTATTGCTTAAGAGTATATTGAAGTGGTTTATGTTGATATAACAGTAATGGTGACTGAAATAATTCAGATAATTTCAGCTCTCCACAGCAATGCTCTGGAATGTATTATTTGACTGTAGAAATCTGCTTTGTTATGAGTGTTACACAGGTTTTTATCTGAAAATGAAAATTCTGAGATAAGATTGAACAGGTTCAGCTGCTTTATAACTGATAGAATTGCTTGCAATTTTTAAATGCAAGCAGTGAATTAAAAAGAGAGAGATAAACCCCAGTGTGCCATCATTAGACAGAGCACTGCCTCGGCAGCAAGTTTTATGCCCACTCATATTTTACATTTAGCTACATGGCATATTGAACAGACAAGACTTACAGACAGGTTGTACAGAGCATACAGATCCACCTATCAATAATACTGAGTTCAAGTAAGAAGAGGGAGCAAGACCAGCTTGGTTGCTCTTAATCACACCTTAGAGAGGAAAAGAAACAAAAGCATACTTGATATTGTTAGTTTTGCTGAGTTATTTCTTCAAAGCTGATTGAATGGTAATGTTTATACTTCCTCAGAAAGTTTGAAGCCTATAATATGTAACATTAACAAAAAGACTGAATTACTTTTATTGCCTTTGACTTCTTCTAACATGCTATAAAGCTGCTGCTTTTATTTGTATGACAAAACAGACATATTTAATTACTGAGTGTCTTCAGATATCAAATACATTAGATATTTTTGCATCTGTGTGAATCCAGACTTTACTGAGCACATCAATAAATAATTTGTTTTCTTATGTGTAGAGGAGGGGAGGTATTCCCTAGTGCTTTTAGTGATTTGAAATTATAGGCTGTGATGATTTCTGAGTTTCAACTACCATTTAATTACTCAGCTATACTGTCTTTGGCATCATGTCCCTGTGGGTCATAGGTGTTGTGTATTTGTGGCCTTCAGTCAATAAGGTTTCTAGTTTCCTACAGGTGGGAAGCTAAAAAGTTTCCTTCTTTTGGAATCTGACCTTGTTTGCTTCTCCACCATGTAATGCTTTTTAGGGAAAGGAGATTCTTCAGAAAAACACCAGGTCTGATAGATACATAAATTGGGCACCATCACTGCATAACACAGTGTAATTTCTGTGTTTCCCACTGGAGCAGCAAAACTACTAAGTCAATGTGGGAAATGAATAAATAGAAACTTCCACAGATACTGAAGGGTTTGATCTGCAGCCCTGGAAAGAGCTGGGGTTAATGTAGTGATAAAAGTACACAGACATTAAGCAGAGAAATCATAAACTTATGTTCTTATATTTGTAAGAATATGCCTTAAGTAAGAAATTGTGTTGGGTAGGATAGTGAAGAGTTTTGAAATATAATAGTGTGATCTATAGAGCAGACTCAGGACTAAGAAGTTATAATAGAGATGTGTGTGTACGTGTTTATTGCAGGAAGATCAGATGAGTGCAGCAGAATTTAGCAAAAGTGATAGATTAGTAATAAAAAACAAACTTCATGTTAACTGTCTATTGGACCGAAATGTTATATATTGCTGTGTGAAGAAGAAACTAGCGACTACCTTTGAGCTATGGCTGACTTGTTGCTTCTCTCCAAATCTCATACCTTTGAGGCTGATCTCTTACCTGATTTATTTGGGCAATAAACCATCTAAATGGCACGGTGGTCCCATCCCTCGTTATTTATGGCCCGACAAGTCAACATGCCTATAGAGTCTCCCAAACAGTCTCAGCAGTGTCCTGCAGCTGACTTTGGACTGTACTATGCCTCAGCTGGTCCCCAAATAATTAACCTCTCTTTATCCCTTCCTAGTACCTAGAAAGTATTTGCAATATAATTTTTCATTAAAATCCTTACAGCCCTGCCTGAGCCAACGGTGTAGGGATATCAATGCGTCATCACTCTTGTTCAAATGGTACGAGCAGAGGCAAAGGTGATGTTGATCAAACTGGGAAAGAGCTGTAGTTTTCACCTCACTCTCCCCAACACTTGTTTGATTGCTGCAGTAGCCAACAATGCTGAACTTGTCTTGATACCTCTAGTGCCAGAATGACACAGCCTCAGGTAGTGTGTGATGGTACCATGTGCTTTCATCTCCCGCTTCATTAGCAGAGAGGGCAGCCACAGGCATGGAGGGGTCTATCCATTAGCAACCAATGCAAGGTAGAGCTGTCAGAGCCTCTGAAATCAGTCAGAGCAGGCATGGAATCTATATCTCCCTGGATGAAAATAGCTGGATTAAAGAGCTGCTTTCAGGACTGTCTCTGGGGAAGGCAGTGTGTGTCCTAAGGCAGCCCAATGCTGGGAGTGGTTTGAAGCACTTATGAGGGCCATAAGGGAGAAAGAAGCCCAGGCCCAGCAGTCATGGCTGCAGCTCCAAGCCTGGCCACCTCCAGCTCACAGCAGACATTTGCAAGCAGATCCCTGTCTCTGCATAAAGATCATGGTGGTTGCAGGATAGTACTGCTGTGTAGGGTAGCATGTCAGCAGAAAGGCTTGAAATTGGCTTAATCCCCTGAAATGGTGTCCCTCCACCCAACAGCACTGTATGGTGCACCAGAGGCACAGGGGGAGGCACAGACCAAAGGCAGCTGCTGCTGGTGGTGCCTCACTCACAGGGAAGTACTCATGGTTTCAGTGACCCAACCCTGGCAAGGCTGCTTTTCTGCTGTGGCCAGGCAAATTTTACTCTCTCCTGGCCAACTTTGTTTCTATCTCCTTTTCAGCAATCATTGAAGTCTCTGGAGTACTGCAGTTCTCAGTGAATTCATGGCTTGCACCACTGCTAGTGTTAACTTATGATACAGTCAGTCAGAAGACTGCATTGTAGTTGTTCTGGCTGGTAATGGTCATTTTGTCTGTGATTTTATTTCATCTTTCAGGAGAGACGTTGAAGCTCTTCGTTTCATATAAACCCAGCTTTGATTTCACTCTCCATCAGTTCTCACTGAAATTTGCTGTGATGTTTCCCGCATCACATAGCACACAAGGAATTAAATGATGGAAATTCGTGGCTAGGTAATCCATTCTATTGCCTGCAGATGAAAATGAGAAAACAGTGTACATCACTTTCTAATGTATCTCACTATGGATTTAAGGATATAATCCTATAATCCTTCTTGGATGGCTCTTTACTTTTAGTTTCACTTAGGTGGTTTTTGGGCTTGACTATATACAATGTGCAGCACGCATTTGGTCTATAATGAAACTTCATTCCACTTCAGAACTGAGTGCCCAAAGTGGAGAAACAAATAATTCTCAACAGCAGCACTGATCCCATGTGTAGCCCATGATCTATTAATGAGTAGGTGTCAAAAAAGAAGTGACTAAATGATCTGCTTTATCAGACAGCTAGAGTTAGAGAAAACCAAAAAGATTGTTGTTCCATGTCAGGAGTGCAAATGTACATTTTTATGGTCTTGATTTGGCCTGGTTTTTGCAGACTGTGTGTTGGAGAAAGCTGCCCAGACTTCCCAGACTGTGCCGGGTGACATTTCTGAAGGCAGCTGCTTGGTGGTGCCCCAGACACCTGCAACTGCCACCTCCCAGACAAGAACTGCAGCATGTTCTTTTGGCTGTAAGTTGTGCTTTTGTCCTGACCTTAAGTTGAAAAGCAACAGCTACATCTTCTGAATGAATGTTAAATACCCTTGGGGATGTTTCTGGCATCTGGGCCAAACAATTACTGCACTAATCTAAATTACACAAACTCTTACTCTTCCTCAAGGTCAGGCTGCAAAGGTTTTCATATCTGGACAATGTGTTCTAAATACAGGGGATTAGAGAAAGAAAAGCATCACACAAACAAGCCTAATATCAGAAATGAGCAGATGATAATTAAAGCAACACGAATACAGTGACAGGTAAAAAATTTTGTTAAAAATGTGACACCACTACTGAAGCTGCAGAATCATGCTTTCAGGAATTATGAGATGTCAAAATTAAGTCACCAGTATAAACTTTTCACCCCTATTTTGTGTGTGCATTATGATACAATCTTTAATTATCTATTCACATTACATTTTTCCACAGGATCTCTGTCTCACTTGCTGCACAGGATAAATGGTGTTCACTTAATGAGGAGCTATTCGATATTTTGGTTTACCTTTTCTGTGTAGGCTGTGCCCCCAGGCCATACTTACTGCACATGATTAGAACCTTGATATGAAGATGAAATCATTCACTTCCTTGTGGATTTTTTTTTGTGACACCCATTCCTGTATTTCCTAAGGGCTTCTCAAGCATTAATATATTTATCTTCAAAATAGCCTTCACAACAGGAGTATTATTGTCCATTATTGTCCACATTCTTTACTGAGGCACAAAGATATTAAAGTCAAAGGGGCCCTAATTTGAGATGTCTGAGGACATTATTATGAAAATTCATATTATTACCCATCTCTTATCTGAGCAGTTACCTAATTGAGGGAGGAGGGTCTAGCATATTATTTCATTAGTAACAGACAGAGCCACATGTTTATTTGATGTAATCTTATATATTATTATACTGACAGCCCTATTTCTCTTATAGCATTCAAACCATTCTAAAAGAAGTTTCTTTGCTTGCTTTGAATGATGCCTATAACTGTGTTATATATCTACCTCCATAAAAAGTCTGGTTACTTTTTTATGCTGATCTTAAAGGAGTACAGCACAATCCTATCTGAATAGTGCCATGCACTACAGGACTTTCTTTCTCCTCATCAATATTTTGTCAGCTCTTCCTCTCCCAGTGGTGATATATTCAGGTCCAGCTCTCATTAGTTTCAATACCAGCCATAGGCACTTGTCACTTGTACAAATCTAAGCATAGTAGGGTGGGGAGGTAAGCCTACAGGGGAAAAAAATAGTTTAGTTCTAGAAATTCACTTAGTATCTCTTAGATGTCTCATAGCAGAGTTAGTTGAGAGAAGTGTCATAGGAGAGCTGGTCAAATTAAGTTTCTCCTAGAAGCAATGACTTCTATAACAGGAGGCAAATGTTTTCACATCTGCTACTGCCTCTTGCATTTACACCCCTCTTCCCACACACTTTCCAGCTTGTGCAGCAGATGCAGAGTGCAAGGGAACTACAGGGGTCTTTGTCACTATATATTTCCACCTCACAATCTTAAGTTAGATACTCCTTACTGAAAAATGGTTCTGTCTTCTGGAGCAAACTCTGTGCAATCCAGTAAGTAAGAAAGGATTGTACCATGCCTACCCACAAGGTGCAGGTAACCTTAGCCTGACATCTAGTTCTTTAGTCTTCACCATTGAAATATTCAGGCAGATGCCTTAATGCAGGACTTTCTGTGTGTATAAATCTGATTTTTTTACAAAATGATAGCGATCTCAAAATCAAAAGCCTGCCATATGAATCCAATGTGTCTTATCAGGGTACTGGAACTCTTACCTCCCCTGAAGGGATGTTTGCCATGTGAACAACTGCTAATAGCAGTGTGTGCTTCTTCTTCCAATGAGACAGTTCATAAGAAAGAAGATAAACATACTTTGCCTCTGGACTTCACATCTGCTTGTTAAGAGCAGAGAGTGATGACAATTAGAGTCATGGTGACAGTCCAAATTCCAGAGCCAATGAGGTACTGACACTTTCTTATCATATCCCCAAGCATGGATTTTTCCTTCCTGTCACTTCTAAATCCTCTCTCTGTGTCTCATTTTTGCCCCCATCCTGGGTCTTCCTCATGTCTGGTTCTGTGACATATCCTATTATTTATACCAAATTCCAGCTTTCAGGCTTCATGTCTCTCATTTCTAGGCTCAATATTTAGCAAATCCTACTCATGTACCCTGCAGCTACAGTTCAAACCAGAATACCTTTGTTTCCCTTCCACCTCTCCCTAATTCAGTCCCTTTTTCCTTAACAAACCAGTCCCAACTTCCTGCTCTCATCCCTACCCTCTTGCCCTGATTCAAGTCTCTCCCCTCTTCCCCACTCCTTTTGCATAGTCTATTCCAATTTACCTATTAAACCTTTGTGTCTCTGTGGTCATTTCCTTTCACAGCATGGCCCAGGCTGTGTGGCTGCACATGGATATGCCAAGCCTTCTGCTCAGCCTCTTAGAGAGGGCTGGTGAGGAGGGAGGAGGACAGGGTTTATCACAGAATAACTTTGGTAGAATATGACCCTTAAGATCAAATTATTAATCTAACACAGCCAAGTCCACCACTAAGCCGAAGTGTCATCTAAGTGTCTTTTACATACCTCCAGGGATGGGGACTTAATCACTTCCCTGGGCACCCTGTTCCAGTGCATATAATACAAAGTTTTGCTCTGGCTATGTACAGCTTGAAAAAGGTCTAAATACCTTTACTTTGATTCAACATACAGCTATGTTGTTCTATGTGCAAAAGAAAAAAACCGAAACATTAAAACTAATTTTATAAAATAGTCTCTGCTAGGCTCAGTCTCGGACCCAGACCCAAGTGCCCTTCTGCCTCCATCTTCCCCCAGGGCCAGATGCCTAGCTCAAGCTCACTTGACTAGCTCCAGTACACAGAGTACTTGGGATTAGTAATTAGAGAAAAGCTGGCTCTCTGTCCCTTGGCTGCTGTGCAGGGCCAGCTCAGTCCCCATTTGAGAGCAGCTTAGAGTTCTTCCAGCAGCAGCAGCAGGAGCAGCAGCAGCAAAAAATGGGGAGGATGCTCTGTCTCTCTTCTGAGATTGGCAGTTTCACTAAAGCCTCATACTCTAGGAGCTGAGGGACACTTTGGCATGCTGAGTGATGCACAGTTTGGGAAGATGCTTGCTTCTGAACCTTTGGCTAGATTCTTATAAGTATGAAAATTACTGACTTTTCAAAGGTACCTTAAACTTTTTCAGTTTGGGACAGGGAAGCAAGAGGCACATCTCTGACACAGTTACTCCCTTGCTAAAGTGTATGTCTCCATTTGAGATATCTCTATAGAGCAAAGCAACTTATTCTCTGTTTGGTCTCACTCTGTGAAGTGATTAAATGGTGCTAGTTGAAAATGTCAAAACCCTAAACCAGAAACATAGAGCCAAAAAGAAAAAAAACAACCTGAGGCACACACACCAGGCATGTGTTCAGCCCAAACAGTTATATTTGGAAAAGTTATAAGCAAATGAGATCAGTATGTGCACAAGCTCACTTGCAGGATAAGCAGCAGCACTGTGATTTCTGCCAGTTCTGTATGGCACCTGCCACAGTGGTGGCTGGGTGCCCTTGTATGTGAATTCCTCTACTGACATTTTTTATAGCATAATGAGCCCCAAAACGCTCTCATTTCATACTACAATGACTTCCTGCATTTCTTTCTGTTGCTTTTATAAAACTAGACTAAGGACTGAGTTTTCTCACTCTGTTGCTCTGTGGGAGGGGTCTGACCTGCCAAATTTCAGATTAACAGAGGTGAGATTTTCCCCAGCTCTACAGTACTGTGCTCCGGCATCCTGGCTCCATTTTTAGCCTTTTCTGAGATGGTGGCTCCAGCTTGACACAACTGTATTGATTTGCAGACAAAATGCCTAGTTCATATTGGTGATGCTCAGAGTCTGAGTGGAGTTGTTATGTAGCCACTTCCATGCAACCTTTCTCAACCCAATTTTTGTATTAATTTTTCTAGGCATTAAAATCTCACCTTTCCTTTACATAGTGCTTATTGTATAGTGTAGGTATAAGCAACTTTGAACTGTCAAAAAGAAAAAGAAAAGGAAAATTAAGTTTTTATTCCCTATACAGATCTGGTAAATAAATTTCTACAGTGTGTGCCAATGCAAATATACACAGTTGTGATGTTTCTTCTTGCAAAGTGCACTTCGGAGAGTACTGCTCACTGGGACAGTGAGAGGCAATCTTTCAGGACAGTATTATCCAGAAAATGCATTTTATCCACTATATCAATTAATGGTATTCTTTGTTTACAAGACACAGATTGGTACTGGAAATTCAGAAAAGTGGTGAGAATCTTAAAAAACTATAGCTAAATGACAAGTTCCATTGGGGATAGAAGAACTGTGTCCTTATAGCCATACAGAGAACCATACAGGCTAGATGGGCCTTCAGGTTGTTTACAAAAATTAAATGAAATTATTACTGTGTTTTATGGCTAAATCATAGATTTCTGTAACATTAAAGTTAGAATGAGAACATGCACTTAGTTTTCCTTAGTTCCAAAAAGGTAGCATATTCTGGTAGAAATCATTGCGCAGAATCATAAAAAAGATAAAAGTAGACATCAGTTATATAATTGGCAATTGCTCTTATATCATGGAAATCAGCAAACACTTTCAGTGCTTTTTTCAGGGAAGTAGAATGTTGTCATTAGTGACAATTAAGTAGTAAGCCTCTCATTATTCTCCTTTCTGTCAAAAAATCTGTTTCATGGGGCTTCACTCTCTTTATTAGCAAAAGGATTACCATGTATCTAGTATGAGTTCATAGGAAACAATTAAGTATTTAGGATTAGGCATGAGGCAATGTAAAATAGTAGTATGTTTATCAGAAGGAAATAGTACTGCTTGCTTCTTGAATGGCTGCTACAAAAGTTAAATGAGAGCTACTTTCCTCGAATTTTGACTCAGCATATAAAGCAAAAAGTTTGTCAGCTGACTACAGGAAATCTCAGAAGAGAATTGGGAATGAGAGGCAAAAAATGTATTAATATCTTAGGAAGGAGCATTTAAATGCTAATACTACTTCTTATTCTGAGTTCCTAACAAAAGGCTGGGTCATTCTAAGTGACTGTTAAGGAGTAGTCAATACTTTGATCTGTCTTTATATTGGTCAAGAATACAAGATGGGGAAATGTTAAAATGAATTTTGTGTCCATGAGCATTATGTATCTCCCTGTGCTATGTTCTTATAGGAGCTTCTAATTTTCTTTGGATCACTTGAGCAAAAACTTTTAAAAAATTATTTTCTGGTCAGCGGTTTTTGTAGCCTAGATCAGGGAAGTCTGCCATTTGTGAATGAGATTTGAAGTAGAAAGACTATGAACTGGAGCTTTCAGCTCTTTTCAGCATCTGCAATGTCTAGCAGGGTCTTTGCTGTAGTACATGAGAAACGTTACTTTATTAGTAGATCAGCTTTTGAATTTTTGCTTGTAGAATCCAGTGAAATTGCATTTTGGGCAGATCAGACCATTTGGCCAACCTCTGCTGTCAGGCATGCTCATGCAGACCAATAGCCCAGTAGTCTTTAATTTCTAAATAGTACATTTCTGTAATAATAACCCATCATGTGGTTCTGGATCTTTTCCCTGCATTGTCACTCTCCAACTCTGATTATAGGTTCTTTGAAATTGCAGTAACACTTGTTATAATCTGGTTTGCTCATATTTCTTTCGTGCTTGAATATCTTGAAGCCATGCTGTGTACATGCAAACTGGAGAAACCTCACAAAAATGTACTGTGTCTGAGGAGACATCAAAGCAATGATCTCCATTTTCTTTTAAAAACATGGCAGCAAGCCTATTGTTCTCTGAGCCCTAATTGCATTTACATAATTAACAGCAGAAATACCCAGCCAAGTCAACATATAGCAGGTAGCACTTCTTCAAACCCTAAATATGTTCTGTATGCATTTCTCATGCACCAAACTGCTACATTTAAGTGTGCAGTTTCTATCTATTCATTATTTTGGTAAATGTAGATTGCCTGGGACCCTCTGATGAATAATTATGTGTTTGAATGAGCACAGCAACTTCAGTAGCAGACATTTGTTCTATAGACATTTTAGAAGAATTATAATTGATGCTTTTTTTATCACTGAATGAAAGAAAGATAAAAGTGCTGCTATAAACTGAAAGTTGAAATAAATTATGTAAAATACATAATTCGCATAATGACTGTCCCTTTATAAATGTTCGTATTAAGTAACCATATCATTTGGGATAATTCCTCCTTGAGGAATGCTGTGAAAGAACAGCTCATTCATTATCTTGACTTGGTAAATTGTTCTAAAACAGCTCCTCTGATGAGAAAATTGATCTAGCATTTCTTTAAATTATTGAAAATAATGCTTGAATTCTATACTTTCCTGTTCAGAAGGTTTCAATAACTGTGTCCACTATATGGTTTTGACTAGTTAAACTGCAGCTTCCCCCAAAACACACACATGTCTACCTCTTGTCTGCATGCATATACACATGCAGAATCTTGCTTTAAAACTCCACCTGGTCTATTAATCAGACTGACAGAATAATCACTCAGCTGCTGTAACATAGCTCCCCTGATTCATTGATGGCAGTAATTAAAAGTTTTGCAGTTTGGAAGTTTGGAAGCCATTCATTTATCTGCAGACAAGATCCTGTGTCTACTCCTCATGCCCTCATAAGAGTGTCTCTGAGAACAGGTAGTGTCATTTCCCAAAATTTTGGTCAGGAAAGTTCCTAAAATTAAAAATATGTGCTTATGAATTAAGTCTATCACTTGTAGATGTTGCAGAAGGACTTGTGGGAGAAAAGACAGTAAAGGGAAAAGAATTTAAGTGTTATTGTTTGTGGCAAAGATTAGACAGATACAGGGTTATATGGGTAGATGAAAGAGCAAAATTTCTGAAGCAAGAGACCATCTTCCCCTCCAAAAATTGTGGCTCATGAGGTATTTATGATTTTCCTCAAAGAAAATTCTCTCTGAATGGAAGTTAGCAAGTTGTCTTCCAAAAGTAGCATCGGCAGCAAGGGGGGAAAGGAATTTCTTGCAGATCAAAAGACTAAATAGAAGGGTTGCAGGAGAACATCCTTCAGAAGCGTCTGTTAGTTTGGATAAGCTTCTGCCAAGAGCTGTATATATGATTTCTTACCTACACTGAATTTCCACATCTTTTGAGCTTGTTCACCCTGTCTCACCCTGTCTCATTTTTCTTTTTTCTTTTTTTTTTTCTTTTTTAAATTTTAATTCAGCTTTACCTTATGGTCAGCATAGTCGCTATAATTGGATTCAAATCTCACTAGGAGAACAATTCATCGCATACCACCAGCCTCTGATTTTGTCTTTGAGATTCAAAAAGACGCCTTAATAACATTCTCTCTGCTCCCAAGGATTTTGATGGGAACAGTTTTGAAATTCAGACCAAACAGTTGTGTTTGCCAAGACCAGGGTGAGTTTGTGCAATTAGAACTTGGTTCACTGTGTTTTTGACAAGCTCTCCCAGGAGGTTTCTAAACACTGAAAACCTTTTAGGATGAAGTTCATGTTTTCTGCATGTGCTTGGCAAAGGCAGATATATTGCTCTAGTATAAAAAGCTGAAATGGCATTTTTCCCCTCATGCACAGGAAGTGAGTTTTGCACTGGGCGTCAGAAAGGAGGCTGCAGAAAAGAGTTATCTTCCCTAATTTTTGTTCATATTGAAGACTATCCTTTTGGGTTATGATATTGTTCATTCTCTAAGGGATGTAATTGGTGTATGTATAACATAGAGTACTAGCATCACTTCCTCAAGGGATCAGAAAATGAATGGATTTTTGGGGAGGGGAGGGCAGATAGGAAAGAGACAGCTTAAGCAAATAATTCTGCAACTATTAAGTGATGTACACTCTTTAATGAGAGGATATGTCATGTCACTGAACTGCAGTGAATGACTAATGCAATGCTGTGTACTCAGTGGAAGATACAGTATAATAATCCCAGCAACACGCTACTTTTGTGTAGCATCTTATTTACCAATAATAATAATAAAACTAGTAGACCTGTAATTACATAGGGAGACTTATTTCCTTATTTTCCTCAGCTCCTGGAACAGATGTGCCTAATGGCTACACCACAGCCACTGAGGATAAAACTGGAGGCAGAGGGGTAGCATGGTGATGGGGCTCAGGAATGGGATAAGTTGCCTTCAGGAAATGAAGTTCTGTTTGCAAAGAATATGCTGCTGCTGCAGATCCTACTAGCAGGCTAAAACTCAGGACACAGAAAATATTTCAGCTTCAGCTTAAAAAAAAAAAAAGCAGAGGGAGCTGGGGAGACCAAGTATATTCCATATTACTCTTGTCCCTAAAACAAAAATAAGTGCAGATATCCATGTTTTGCAATCAGCCTTTCTTCTTACCACATTTGCATACAGTATCCTTTATCTTTCCATGTATATTAGAACTGATACATTAATTAGCACAAGTTATGAAGAGGAAAATAATTTTGGAAAGAGCTATTACCTTTTTTTAAGGAAAGGGGAATTCGCATTGACTTGTTTGCAAACCCCACATTTAAATTCATGAGACTTCTCTCTGTGTTCCATATACATTCAGTGTTTTTACTTTATGTCATCTTCAGCTCTATTATCTTTTCAATATCAGTCAAATGCATCATGTAATACTGGGGGTTTTTTAATGGAAATTTAATATTACTGTTTCACTACTTTAATTGCAGCAAGATTAACTCTGTGCATGCTATTTTGTTTAGTTATAGCTAAACCAAAACAAGCTGGATGAAAGTTTCAAACTGAAACTATTGGTCCAAATCTGCCACTTCATATCACACTAAATACCCAAGGGCAACTTATAGTTTTCTTTGGAACCAGACAGATATTCTGGGGACTCAGAACAGGTGATGGTAAAGCTGTTCAGAGCACATCTAATCTGAAGTAATTTTGTCCAGAACAGAGTGACTCCTCAGTCATCCATTTCTAATATTGATGCAGCTGATTTACTTTGCACCTACAGTGAGCAACACACAGTAATCCCCTTGCTGCAGATGCTCTTTATTTTTATAACACCTCACTAACAGCAAAGCTTATAGTGAGGAAATACCTGCTCAGGTATTCTACAGCAAATATCTCTTCTCAGGTTTAGGTAATACTGAAAAATGCCATTAAAATTTAAATATCAGGTAACAAGGAAATTCATGTACGTGGATATTTGGAAAGATGAGGAACAATATACATTTTAATACAGCTGAAGTTAGCTGGAGACAGTTTTCATAATGTAAAATTACTTTAGAACCCTAAGCAGAGCTTGCTGTTCTCAAATAGGTATAAATGCCATTAGCAGTGTTTATAAACCCTGAAATGTCCCAGATACCATTTTACTGTTCAGCTGCAGTGTGGGTATATTTCCTACAATGCAGTGGTAGGTGTTTCATTGCATGAACTTCTGCAATGTTCTGATATTGTTGAAGATGATTATACAGCAATATATTTAAAATTTATTTTTATTTTCCACATCATAGTCAGATATTTGGTTTTCTAGGGTACCAGAAGGACTGACTCTTCTATCATGATTTCCCTTGACAGTAGGATGTAGTCTCAGTAAATGTGTAAATATAAGTATTGTGTATTATTAGTGAATGTTCATTTCTCCTATTCACCACAGAAATGACTTTCATAAAGTGTGTCACTGAGGTAGTTAGAAAAACCATTACAACTGGCTGGTGGTTTAGGGAAGTTTCAAGTACAGAACAAGACACAGTTGCTTTACTGGAGCTGATTTCTTTGTCTTTTACAGATACACAATATTGTAACATCAACATTTTATTTAGCGGGTTAACAAACTCGGGAATTAATGGGAAAAGTTTTCACTGGTGTTTCTCATGCAGATGGATTATCTGACAGCTAATAAACTCAACTGAGGTCAGACATGAGTGCATGAGTGAGACAGTAAAAGCTTACAGAAAATGGAGACGCTGAAAGAAAATCACACAACATTTACTTTTGAGTATCTTTTTCCTAATCAGCATTGTCAGCAGTTGTGAATAGCTATTCAACAGGTGATAGTGATTTATGATGAAGAAGAACCTCAGAGTGTCATTTTGGTTGTATGAGACCTCACATTTGCCTGATGGAAAAACTGGTGGCTTTGCTCCCAGGACATCCTGGGAGTAAGAGCACAGGGGCTGTGCTTTATGTGGCCTTCCACTCCTCAGGAATGGATAAAGGGGTTTCACCTTGCTCCTGTTTGACACTAATAAGTACTTAAAGGGTAGCTGTAGGACAGAACAGTCCTTGCCCTCAGCAGGAAATGGTGACCACTGTTGTTCCTGGTCACTGCACATCTCAAGATTTGAGACCTTCTAGTGTCTGTCCTTTCTTGTGGGCTGGCTTGCTTTCAAACAATTTGTTCCTAATGTAAGAAAATTAATAGATAGCCATTCACTCTTTACACTACAAGCAGTATTTGTCCTTTCAAGAAACTAGCAATGATCACTAAGGACCAGAGCAGTGTTGTGCTAGATGATGCTTAAAGACAGCCAGAACTACTACAACTCCAGTCCTAGAGAATTTCAATGCTAAACAAAATCCCAGAGTTATAACTGGTTAGACAGATGAGTACAAGCAATA
Organism: Cyanistes caeruleus; assembly: GCF_971803275.1. Lineage (NCBI taxonomy): Eukaryota > Metazoa > Chordata > Aves > Passeriformes > Paridae > Cyanistes > Cyanistes caeruleus. Next base: position 52,584,256 of record NC_141704.1, on the reverse strand, counting down.
GCAACTTTATTGGTCAGGATGCCAGGTAAGCCAGGGTACCTAATTCATGACATCCTAATGTTTTGTCATACAAAATAGAATTATAAAGAAGAATGAGACAGGAAAAGCTCTTCAGCTCATAGAGACCTGCTTAGGAGAAAAAAATCTCTAAATAGAGAAAAAATTATAGCCTGAACTTACAGACTGATTGAAGGAGCAGCTATCATATAGACAGTCTGTACATAGGGTATTGAAAGATGTAAAAGAATTTGAATGAAAGGAAGTGGACTGTGCTTTATTGGATGAAAGAGAAGAATGTCATGGTCAGAAAAATAGACTAGGAGAATGGTCTTTGCAGCAGCAATTCTGTATCAGTGGAGAACAAAACCCATGAAGGCCAGAGGGAAAGGTGCCAATGTAACTGAAGAGCAGATGATGAGAGCCTTGATGAACATTTTAGCTGTGGGGTTTGGTAGGAATCCTCATATCTGTGACATGTTATGCAAAACAGATCTGCAGTATCAAGGCACTGCAAGGTTCTGAGGAGTGAATATGTGATGATACCCAAGCCATAGTCATGGGGGAAGAGAGGGAGATGCCACTTGTCATGAACCAGGCGTAGATATGGGACTTCCAGTGAAATGCAAGCATTCCTTATTTTAGGTGGACTGACATACTGAGATTACTTTGAGCTTCCTGTGGGAAGGCTAAATACCAGTTCAGAAACTAGTTCAGTAATGAATGGTACTGTTTTCAGGGCATGTGCATACACAGCTTTGTCTACGCTCAAATTGTGTTAATATGTAGATTGAAGAGTGCAGAATGCAAAGGGCCTGTTTGGGTCCTTTGTGTCCTATTTCTATAAGCAGAAATAGATAACAGACCAAAGGATTCTGTAATGAATTTTTTAATGGAAGATTTCATTCAAGACCAAACATGCATTGCTGCTCTCTCAAAGAGGGCGTTACTGCTGTCTTCTTATCATTTTCTCAAAGGAGAGAAAAAAGGCAAGATTTGCAGAAGCCTTTCTAGAGAAGGGCCAGGAGCTTGAAGAAGCTAAGCAAAGACTGAGGAGAGAAGAGCACAAAAATGATGGAGAAACAGCACAGCTGTGTATATATTCGTACCATACATTGTGATATAGTGCAGGGATAGCCTTTGTATACCTATGTCTGGTCCTGGGAGTTGTCTTCAGTCTTCTGTCTCTGTAGCTTGGATCTCAACCAAAGCAGTTATTCCACCACTGCAGTGGTTTCTCCATATTTTAATTTCTTTAAATCAACACTGAGTGACAAAAGGTGAAGCAGTGTCTTCAGTAAGGGACTTGGTGCCACAGTTCCCGGTGAGGTTTTGTTATCATTATTGTCAGTAACAATCCAGACAGGTGAAGCAAAAACAGATGACCAGATCAGGTAAAATTTTCTGGACCTGAAAACTATGAAGAGATTAGCACTGATAGTACCAACATGAAGGAGGTCTTCTGAAGAATACCATGTCATCTTTCACTAAGCTAAGTAACCCCACTGAAGCCATTCAGGTGTACAGGTGATAATGTTAAGAGTAGATGTAATTTTTTGTTTAAAAGGGACTAAAACCAGCTGTGCCTATCAAACTTTCTTCCTCTATTTGTCAAAGAACAGAAGGCCAGAAGGTGAGCAGTAAGTTTGATCTCACAAGCATGAAAGTGATTTCTAGTCATGGCTTCTCACTTTCTTTCTTACCTGTGTTTCAATGAGATATTATAAATATGTTTGCATTTCAGCAGCTCACAGAGATCTCAGCTGTAGACATCACTGCAAGTTGCAGCACTGCAATGAAGTTAGACATAACCACAGAGGAGCTGGGCCTTTGTCTCTGAATTCTGGCTGTTCATTTCTTACTTCAAACACATGCAAAAATACAAAACAATTGCATCTCCTGAAATTTCCTCACGATGTCTGTGTCCATCATGCTCTAAGATGCAAAGATGTCTGAAAACAGTCTTCACCTCAAAAAGTTTATGATAAATAAATAAAAAATGTTATAGTCAGTTTCTAAAACACATATAAACATTAATATATGCCTTTTCTCAGTTCCTGCACTGTTTTTATTTATGATTTTGAGACATTTAAAGTACAAATGTTTTAAATATAGCATATATATATATAAAGTATATAGTATATATATATATAAAGTACATAGTTTTAAATATAGCATATGTCATTGCTACTTAAGGCAGAAATATTCAGTGTGCTTTATTCCTCTTTCCCCATTATATCTGAACAGTGTTTATATTATTCTTAATTTACTGAACATACCAATCGCTAACTTCAAACAGGGAGAGAGATAAAACCATGGCACATTTTTTCACCATTAGTTGTTAGTGTTTTCTAATCATGGTCCTACCTTCTTTGTGGCATTTTTCCCTGGGTGAAGAGAGGCTTGTGGCAGAGGCATGTGGGGTTGTGTGTGCATGATGCATGGGATGTGGTTTGCTGAGGGCTCTGAGACAGCTAATGATCCTGACTTGATCCTGCCAGCACCTGCTCATCCTCTGGCCTCGGGGGACATGGCCCAGAACCTGCAATAAAAAAAACAAGGACCAGTCCTGTACCAAGCCAGCACACATTGCCAATATGCTCCTGGGCAGCTGTGTGTCCTGGCTTGAGATCAGGACAAGGATGCCCAGGAAATGCTTCTCTTTCATCAGACAATGGCAGAAAATGGCCAGACCATATCAGAAAGTCTGGCTTTGATGCTCAGTTCTCACTGCTAAAAATATCTTTACTTAAAGAGGTAACCAAAGTGGTGCTGCCATCTGCACTGTAGGGTCTTAAACTAACACCTGGCATTGCAGCAGAGAGTGTGTGTGCTTGTTTGGCCTGGGTAGCTAGAACCAAAGGGAAGAGAATCAAAATACCACAATCTCCTCGTGTTTTTTCTGTGCTTCTGCATTTAATGATGTAGCTGATGGAAATCAGAGGTGCTCTCTGCCCATTGCGACACCAGGATGAAGCCCTCAGTGATCTTAAATTCATCCTCTGGCTGCCCTTTCCTCAATGACTAGAGTGAAATGAGGCAATAACCTTATTTGATTTGCACACACCACAAAACTTTCTGCTGAGGTTAGAGACCTCTGTGGAGCTGATTTAAGCTGCTGGCTCTGGGTTATCTTCATCTCCACACACTGAGTAGAGGTATGCCACAGTCCCATCCCCCTCAGGCTGGCACCCACTGAAGCAGATGAATATTAGAAATCTGATGCTGATGGATGTAAAGGAGAAACAGTCTGTTCATGCACTATGAAAGGTACATATACAATATGTTTGTATGGCTTTATTTTTCAAATTCTGCAATTCATTCTAAGTACGGTAGTTGGGGTCCAGCTCTTAATGAGATCCCACAAATGGCAGAGTACAGGCACCTCAGCAATAAGGACTAAAGCTGATCAAGTGGACTCTGCCTAATTATGAGCTGAGAACTTTAAGAACATAACACATGGCACTCATGTCCCAGCGGTGAACACAGACTGATGCCAGAGCCACAGAGAAAATACCACATAGGGAAACATGATGCAGGCCTGAGCTGTGTTCCACAATGGGAAGTGTTTGGATTTATGGGCTTGAACATTTGCTCTATTCTTGTAGCTGTTAACAAATGAGATGGAATATATCCACAATGCATCTTGAATTTCTCAGGAAAATTGTTTCCTGGATATTGCTGAAATTGTCTTTTGGCTGTCAGTAAAGAAAAAACACCAAACAAACAGATTCAAAAGATTTTAGACAACATTTTCTTAGAATCTAGATGGTAAAATGGCCATTTTGTTTGGTTTGGATTTGACAGCCTGATAGTGGCACTAGCCTGAAACTATAATAATCTACTTTTCTTTGGCACAGTAATAATACCACAGCTAAGTTTCTGCAGGTGATAATGTCTCTCTGAGGACAGTTGACACTCACACTTACCAAAGCTGTGAGTCAAATGAAGATCCAAAGGCTATTTAATCCCTAACTTAAAGCTTCATTTTCCTAACTGCTGCATCCGTAGTGACTTCCATGCAAGTCAGTAGGTTTAACTCTTTATTTTAGTTTCCTTATCTTAAAATTTATTTCAAATACATTTTATTATTTGTTGGTATCTTTTAAAAATTATTTTATTTCTGTCATTTCATGGGAGTGTTCCTAAAGAACAGACTGTATAAACATTATGTGAAGGTGTTACATTCAAAATGTTATTTATGGGTGACAAAGGCTCTTTATATATAAAGAAAAGATTTTATTATTAGTGTTAAACAGGGTAATCCATAAGTCATTATTGGTTGAGATCTAATCATTACAGAAAAGAATTCTTTTGTGCAGAAAGAAGTTTCAGTAGTAGTAGTAGGAGAAGTAGTAGCAGTAGTAATAATAATAGTAATTATTTCTAAATTCTTATGCACACACTTCTTAGTTTCTACTGCTTTTCCTGATGTTTCATCCACCCTCCCTCTGTTCCTGTGGGTCTTGAAATGGGCAGTTTCAGTGAGAGCGTATGGTGTGTCATTGGCATCTGGAGTCCTTTGCTGGGACAGCTATGATCTTCATTGTGATGGTTTCTTTTTTCTTATGCTAGGAGCTGCTTGGGGCTTTTTTCTATTTGATAATACATTTAGATCTTGCTGTTTCCTCCTTGATCTGAAGCTCCAGGTTACAGAAAGGGTTTACAGGTTGTGTCTTATGTGAGATATTTCTTTATTCTCCTTGTTACCCCTAAAAGTAGTTTTGCCCAGCCCAGATCCGCATTTCTTTAGCTGAACACCAGTGAGTTGTTTATAGCTGTGAGGACTCCAGCACCAGCCTGTGTCCATCTCTCTAGTTATGGCCACACCATATTACAGTGCTTCAGTGTAATAAAGGTCACAATACAATTCAGGCATGCTTCATACAGTATGGGGCATATATGTAGAAAATGTTATTATCAAGTAATACTCATCCAGATGAGAAAAAACTCTTTATAATAAAAAACTCAGTTGCAGAGACACAAACCAATACAAAATTCTGCATGGAGGAATTTTATCTGTAAATCAGCAAAAGGCACAGTAGGAGCCTTGGGGCGAGACAGGAGCAGGAGGCCAGATTTATAAACCCATGTTTACTTATAAGTAAATATAATGCAGAGTTCACAGTTCTCCATTCATTTATTTTCAGGAATATGGAATGTATTTCTTGCTATTTATTCTAGGTAAGAATATGTATGAGTTAACGAGAGGCACCAGTCCAGAGATGTATATTAGAAACTGTGAACTGGAAGTGTGAACGCATAAATTTTTTATCTCTGGGCATTTTTTGAATGCTTACCACCTGCAAGGGGATGTCTACAGATGCAGGGTAGGGGACTGTGCAGCTGGGCAGGTATTGCCAGGAGTACATGCACTGCATTAGTGATACAGCAAAAGGAGAGCATCCTTATTTCTCTTCTACATCTGTAAATTAACACTTTCTGCATTGCTGTGAATATTAAGAACCAGGTAAAGGGTATCAGATTTTCTCCTGACTTACACTCCTATTAATTCATTTAACTCAGTATCATGAATAGTTAGCACAAATCACCTGTTAGTGATCAGGCTGTGCTATTCCTAGATCATAAAAGTCAGAAAATGTTGGAGAGCTAAATCTTGGATGTTAAGTCATATATAGTGATTAATCTTTCAGAGATCATATAATCATAGAATATCCTCAGTTGAAAGGGACACAGAAGGCCTGCATCTGGCTCTGCACTGGATACCCCCAAGAGTCATCTGACAGTGTTGTCCAAACACTTCTTGAACTCTGTCAGGCTATTGCTGTGACCAGCAGCAGCTTCCCTGGGGAGCCTGTTCCAGTGCTCAAACACCCTCTGGCTGAGAAACCTTTTGAGGTATATAACAAATCTCCCCTGACACAGCTTCAGGTCATCCTCATTCCCTCAGGTCCTGTCACTGGCTACCAGAGAGCAGAGATCAGTGTCTGCACCTCCTCTTCCCCTCATGAGGAAGTTGCAGTGAGGTCTCCCCTCAGTCTCCTCTTCTCCAGGCTGAGCAGACTTCAGCCACTCCTCACATGGCCTCCCCTCAAGGCCTTTTGCCATATTTGTTGTTCTACTTTGGACACTCTCTAACTAATAGCTTTGTATCCTGCTTATATTGTGGCACCCAGAACTGCCCCCAGCACTGGAGGTGAGGCTGCCCCAGCTCAGAGCAGAACAGGACAATCCCCTCCCTTGCCCAGCTGGCCATGCTGTGCCTGACACCCCCCCAGGACAGAGCTGGCCCTCCTGGCTGCCAGGGCACTGCTGGCTCAAACTCAACTTACCCTCAACCAGGACCCCCAGGTCCCTTTCTGCAGCACTGCTTTCCGGAATTTCATTCCCCAGTCTGTACATCCAGCGCTGCCCTACCCCAGGTGCAGAATTTGGCACTTGTCTGTGTTAAACTTCATACAGCTGGTGATTACCCAGCCCTCTGATTTGAAAAAGTCTCTCTGCAGGACCTCTCTTCCTTTGAGGGAGTCAGCAGCTCCTCCCAATTTAATAGATAATTCTTAGTTTTGAATACTTATTTTTTTATATTGCTCTGTAAGGAAAATTTCCATCCTCACAAAACTGAAAATTAAATAATGGAAATGGTTCTCATGGGGAGATGGCTGTTCTGGAATGGTTTTCCTGTGAAGGAATCACAAGTCACTCACAGAGTTCTTCACATTTTGGATTTCTTTATTTTATTTTTAGTAATTTGGGTGCTTGTTGCACTAGCTTGTTGGATACAAATCCAGGTGTGTACATGGGAACAGGGGCAGTGTGTTTGTAAGAGGAGATCATCAGCAATCTGCAGTGCACGGAGTAATGACACTGGCAGTAATCATACTGATTCTGGCACTATTGCTTTCAGTTTGGGCTCTAATGAGCCATGCCATCATACCCATTTTCAAGTGACTGATGGTGGGTACAGATAACCAAGTGAAAAATTCCTTTGAATGCAGCTCTTCCTCAGATGGGGTACCACATGCTACCAAAATATGCATAATGCTAGGTAAGAGCTTCCACATTCCCAAAATTATCTTGTCAGCTGAAATATTGCAGTGGAGAAAACTGTGCTTGGGTTGATTCAGACAGATTATGCTGAAGGGTCTGCACTTGCAGTGATTGTTTATTTAAATGTATGGAGACAAAATACAGAAAACACAAGTTGAACAAGTAGAATACAGATATATGTGGTGTTTGAAAGGCTCAGGCCTTCTTTGTCAATCTCATACCTGTAAACTGCCAAATTACAAGTTACTAAGAGTAAGTAGCATAGCAAAGTTTTTATATAGGTATTCTTTGTATTGTCAGGTTTGAAATAAGTATTCTTATACTGTTTTGTACTATCAGTTGGTAAGGTATGTTAAGTACTGTCATTCTGAAGTGAGCTTTTATACACATGTAGTTGAGGCAAAAATTATATTGTAATATCTAATATAAATAAGGTATCCTATTTCAAGTGGGTTAGTCAAATTTAACGTAAGAAAATCCAATAATGGAGGGTTAAATATAGAACGTTTCTATTTAATTAATTTAAGCCATTTTAAAGGAAAAAATATACCATGAAAGCTTACTTTTAGGCTCTTATTTTTCTGTTTTAACAGGACTGGGAGTTTCCACATTTTATGGGTGATGTTGAAGTGAATCTTCCCGGCTTGCCCTCAGCACACATGCAATTCAAAGTACCTTATTTCCAAAAGATACTGAAAGAGGAATATCACATACACATAACAGGTAGGTAAATTTACAGATTGTCACACAGTGAACTGCTTCTGTGTAATAAATGTATGCTACCGTGGTCTTAAACGTGGATTTTTGTGTGTGTGTCCCAGACTATTTTTCTATCTCCTTATCTGTCCATATCCATATTCTCCAGATATAACCATCTCAAGGAAATGAGGAACTTGTACCTTACAAATCAGAGAGGCCTGCTGCTTTTCATGGATTTCAGCAACTTCTTGTGACAATAATACATGATGTAACTTCAGACATCTTTTATCTAAAATGACTCTCTCAGGGAAATTAGCAGCTTATTTCATCTTCAAATCTCTTATGCTTTCAGATGCCTTTGCTATGATTTATGCTAAAATCTTTTCATAACTTCAGTAATTCTCATCTGGCAAAGGCCACTCATAACCTTACTTCCATCAGTCATCTAACTAGAAGCAGACAGTTAAATAACCTCAAATAAAATAGAATTGCAGTGATTCAAATGGATGATACATATAGATAAAAAGTACCTGATTCTTGCATACTGTGAGTCAGTATTTTAAAAACAGTAGGGAATGAAAAAGAGAGGAAGGTTAAATAGGGATAAATATTTTGGTTTTACCTTCAAGCTATACAAAAGGAATATAGCTCCTCTCTCTACATTGAGAAGAGATGGATAATAATGGATAACAGAAGAATGCAGGTGTGAATTGGCAGGGGTCTTTAACTGCTGATATAAAAAGTCACAGCACATGATGCCACGCAGAAATAAGATGGATGAGGTCAACCAAGGACAAGCCAAAAGAAACTCCTGCAGACCAGGGACAAAAGGAGCATTCAGAGATGATACAAAGATAAGGCCAAGAGTTAGCAGGTGAGTCACAAGCTCAGCAGACAGCTGAAGCCAAGGGAAGAAAATGTGTCAAGGAAAGAATGACACCAGCACTGAGTTGAGGCAGACTGAATGAGGCCTCAGAAAAGATATTTTCAGCAGAGAATGCAGAAATGAGATTAAAAAACAGAAAAGAAGACAAAAATACTGCAGAAGTTGCCTGTTGGCTATTGACTGTGGGAAGGCAAATGGGCCAGCAGGAATTGCAGATGTAGGGATAGAAAGTTTTTCAAAGTTGAAGGTAGGTGCCCTGCTGGAATGCTGACAGAGAACAGCCAGCCAGCAAAGAGAAAGAAGAGCTCGTACATGCACATGGTACATGTTCTCTGAAGGAAAACATTTGAACCATCGTTGGTTTATGGAACATGATAAAGTAAATGATGGCCCAGTCAGTGACTGGAAGGTGTAGGGTGAAAGGAGATGTGTGATGTGTACATGATGAATATATTCTTCTCTCCCAAGTGGGCAAAAAGAGAAAGGAGCAGAGAAAAAACAAAAAACCAAGAGTTTAAGCACCAAATATTTTAATTACAGGTATGGAATTCAGGGATAGCAAAAAAGAATTTTTTTTTTATTTTATTTTTTTTATTTTTTTCAAGACTAGGAAATGAATTTGGAGAGGCTCAGTCCCACAAAGTTTCCAGATGCTGTACTGTTATTCCATTGTATAAGGAAAAGTAGTGGAATGGATGCACAGAGGAGCAGGGAAAATGGCTGAGGCGTGGCAGGATGGGCTGTGTCACCAGATACATAAACTTGGCATATAATTAATGGGTGATAAAAGAGGAATTGAAGAGCAAAGAACAGTTTTGCATTGTAGAAGAGACAGGGACATTGATGATAATCAGGGATAATCAAAGAATAAACAAGAGCAAAGAACATAAATTAGTGATCAGAAATGCAACCGCTAGCAGTGCTGCTGTTTGAAGACAGGCCAACCAAATAAAACCAATATTTATGCATTGTAGTCTTCTGCAGAGAGGACTGGAGTCCTTTCTGATTTTCTAGTGAGAAGGCATTCTTTTAATGAAGATGAGATAATGAATGAAGGCTGAGGAAAATTTTTCCCTGCTCAGCATTAACAAGATCCATTTATTAGATTCGCTAGACAAATCAATCCATTTGACTGCACATCACGTATCCTGTCTGCTGAGTGCCTGTTTTATCTCAGTGCTGCACCACCCTTTAGGAGATCTAATAAACAGCCATAACACATGGCACAAGAACCTCCCTTTGGGTAAGTTTTGCTTGAACCATCTGTTCTTGCCATCAGTTCTTGTCTTAGGTTAGGGCATCATGTTGGATAATTTTCAAGCTCTAGTGACTATCTGTATGTGCAGATACTTGAATATTCTACTCAAATCAAGGTGCTAGTAAAAGAAAAAATCTGGTTTAAATATATATATATATATATATATATATATATATATATATATAATAAAGATTAATATATTCCAGTCTAAAATTATGCCCATGGATGCAACTGCAGCAGGTGACGTGGGGATAGGACAATGATAATGACAGGAAGACAGCTCTATTTAAGCCCTGTTTAATACACAGAATCCAGAATGTTAAATTTAACCATAGGACTTTTTAAGTAACTAGCAGAAAATAAACACTGAGGCCTGAAAAATATTTCTTTTAGTACTAGCTATATAGATAAATCCAGGCTGTAAATCTATGACCTGTGCTCAAATTTTTAGAAACTGGAAACCATTTTCCCCCAAATAGCAAGGAGAAAGAAAGCATGGCTGAAATAACATTTGCCATCCTCTTCCTGGCAAATTTTATTCTTTATTAGTTCTTACACAGTCTGTTTTAGTCACTGTTGATTGATATAAATAAAAGCAACCCTATTCAATATTGCTTTTTCAAATAAGCAATGGTCCCACAAAGGAGCAGCTCTAAGGAAAGCAACATTCCGAGAAGTCAAGGATTTCAAGCCACCTTTCTGTTGGTGTGTCCTTGATGGCTTTGAACAAGTTCTGTACAGGAGAAAATTTCAGTTACATGTTCTGTGTTGCCAGCTCTCCTGATTTCATCACAAGTCTTTAAACAGTTGCTCTTTTTCTTTTTCTTGTTCTTTCTTTTGTTCTTTTTCTCGTTCTTTTTTAATTATCTTTCATAAAATAAAGATCATGATTGCAGGGGAAAAAAGTTTGCTTCTGCATAATTCAATGTCTAAAAAGCTACTTTAAACTGATAACATGTTTTCTTAGGCTTGACTTGTGATTTCTGAATGTTGTTGGCGGTAATATTGAATTAACATCTCCTGACTCTAGCTGACATGCTTCAGTGTAATTTTAAATTTACTATGAAAAGTTTACCTTATTTTTACTGGTAACTGAGCACCTCATTTTACTCTCATTTATTTTCAGCTAGGAACTTCTTGCAAGCATCTACTGAGTATTAAATATTTTCATTCTGTTTTGATAGCCACTTTTTTATGAACATCAAAAATAACTTGAATTCCTGCATCTGCTCAGCTCATCTGGATTTCCCTTGACAGATGGTTCATTGCAAAGTGTGTATTTTCCTTTTTAGGCTGATGTTTATGAAAATACATAGTCTATCCTAGTTTCTATAATACCCAGGGAAATTTGTAAAACTTAAAACTAGATTTTGTTTCTTCAGATTCTTCCTTGTTTAAAAGGCACTGGGGGGCCTGCCTCATCCTCTTTAATGGCTGCACTGAAAATCCAGGAGCAGATAATCACTACTATCAAATATGCAGATAATTTTCAAACTGAAAATGTTATAGTTTAGGTATCAAGAGAGATGGGAGATTTCTCTGGCTGTTTATGACATGTTTCTGAGGGCTGATCTGGCCAGAGTGCCCTTCCAGCCAAAGGAGAAACCCTCACCTTCAGAGCTGGGGAGTTCCCAGCATGGCTGGCTTGTGGAGTTAAACCAACAGCTTGTCTGGATTCAGCCCAAGCCTACACAGAGCAGCCTGAGGGAGTCTGTGGGCAAAAATAGAAAGGTTAGAGGTAAAAACAAAGCTGTCAGTGCACACAGATGTGAAAAAAACCTCAGAGGTTTAACATCTTAGATCAGCTCTGAGTGGTCTGTCTGTATGCCTGTATCTAGCTAATAACACTAATGTGACAGAAGATAGGAGGGACATTTCAAAGGTTTTACAGCAGTGTCTGAGCACTTTTAGACACAAATTACAGCTGAGATAGAAGTCTAAAGTCAACATTTCCTACACTAGCCTCTGGCTGTGGTTGCACAGCATGAGGTTGTTTGCGTCTAGCCTTATTAAGTGGAATTTTCACGTTACCTCTTGACCTCAGTAAGGCTGCTGGGGACTGGCTTCTACAGGAGATCCTTCTTTTGGGAAATGAATGGTCTGTTCCAGAGTGGGCATACAGAAATGAAACTGCTCCAGAATCAGCAGCTGGTTTGGAATATTGGGGTATATTCCAAATGCTGTGTGTGGGATTGCCCAAAAATCTTGTTCCATGTTGAAAACATGCCAATTTTTGGAAAAGAGAAAAATAAAAATCCATACTTCTTTCAAAATGAGAAGACCCCTGGCATTCATGTGCAGTGAATTGTTGAGCTTCACGTGCTCAATGTGCTTATTGTTGAGCTTCAGCAGGGAGGGGCGACTGTTTCTAGGCAGAGTTCTGTACAAGCTGGTGTTCAGATGATCCTGTGATGGAGGTCCAAGATGCCACAAGTGCAGGTTATTGTAGAATCAAGTTTTCCTTTCTGGTGAGTGTGCTAGCCAGGAGGTCACAATCCTCTTCAGACATGCTTTCTTAGAAAACAGAAATGAATTTTCATCCCCAGATACTGGTTGTATTCTACAATGCTTATAAAAACATTTCATGTTTTGCATCACAGCCTGACAAGGACACTAACACTCTTGGGTCCAATTTTGATTTTGGAGGATCTTTTTTGAATTAAATTTCAGTATTGTACCACATTTCCAAATACACCTAATCAGATTTCTAACTCTCCAAATATTATGTGTAGCATGTAAAATGTCAGTGCTATGAAAGTTATTAAGTTATAGAGTTATTTACCAGGTCTCTTTTTAGGTAGTGCATGGCTGAATGGCACAACCTATTTTCCCACATGACTTTCTTCATTGTTAACTTCACTGAAAACTAGATAAAATTCTTTTCAGTTTGCTGAAATGATTGATTAGCCTTCCAGTCTTGAGAGCTGATCCTATTATATCCTTCCATTTCAAATTTTGTCTTAGAATAAACCATTCAAGAAGGGCTAAGTGGGGTCAGGTATATGCCAGTATTCTTGGCCACACAAATTTCATTGAATTAGAGCCAACCCTGAAGCAGTAGTTACAGTAATCCTACAGAAGCTGGTTAAGAGACAAGTTAGATAACTTCACAGTGTGGGGCACCATTTTCCCTTGTCACTTTTCATCTACTCAAAATATTTTTAAATAAAATTAATATCTATACCTTAATATTGTATTTATTATGATCCTTTGCAAACTTACAAACTTGAACTTGTTCATGCGCAAGATCAAAGGTTGTGACTGACTTTTAATTTACCTCGCTTATTTCCTATGTAAGCCTGACTGTATAACTTAAAGTTTGCTATAAAAATGATTATGCTAAAATTAAGTTGCAATAGAAAATCATTTTTAATATACATAGATTATTAACATTTAAGTTCTAATGTTAAAGGCTGGTCAATATATTAAATTTCTGTGCGACCACATATGAGCACAATGACATCTTTGTGCTCCAAAACATCACAGGTCTAGAAGGATTGCTTGGTTGGCTTATTTGGCTGTCATGCCTGCTACTACAGCAGTGAAATACCTGTCTCAGAGAGGGATAGACAGCAGAAGACACTGTATTCTAGAAAGAGGTAAATACTTTCTTTAAGTACCCCAGACAGCACTAACTCAGTCATTCTGTGTCTAAGAAGATGAATGCAGCCCTTGGCTACAGGGATTACTGAGTAGGAGCAGAAAGATGTCACTGTGTTCAGATATGGTTATAGTAAAACAGTTACTCATACACAGCCTTTGGTTCAGGTGACAACTCTATTCAAAAGAAAAGGAAAAGTCATAGAGCTCATCAAGCATAGCAGTGATGCAGAGAATGGAAAAATTTTCTAGAAATAAGAAATTTAAGGAGTTTTGAGAAAATCCTCTACAGAACAGCAGCTGTTCTCAGTCAGCTAGCTGCCATTTAGACATGCAGGTTGCAGTTCATCTTTGCTGGGTGGGATGATGGACCTGAGTGGTCTGTATAGCCCACATGGACCCAACAATCCCAGCAGCCGGGCTCAGGGCTTCATTTCTGCCTGCATAGCTCTGACTAGGAACTGAGTGAGGGAGTTTCAAGTTTATACTTCCTATGAAACAGGAACAGTGTATCTTTCTTAGATCAGGTGGGTGCTTAAATTCTTAAGGTGAAAGGGGTGGAGCTTTTTTTTTAAATTTTCATTGTAATTTTTGTTTTGCCTACTTTTCCTAAGGAAATGAGAATTATGTGATTTTATTCTATGTGTGGGTTGGTTTCACTCTATCATACACAGCATCAAATAACTTTTGAGCCCATGGCCATTTTCAAAACATTTTCAGACAGTGAGAATATGAAAAACAGTGATGTTAACACTGTCCTAAGAAGTGGTGGTAAGGTAAAGAAGAGTCATCTAAGTGCCCAGCTGAGGAAAACACAAGAAGTCAGCTATTATATTGTGCTTGAGAGCAGCTATTGATCAGTGAATCCTGTGTCTTTCTGATGAAAGACAGACCTGATGGGAAAAACAGAAACATGAAATACACTGCAAACATCCACTGGAAACATGAAGTTACATTGTATTGATTGTTAAAGTATTTCCTACTTCAGCATCACTTTCAGTCTCTTGCTGTTAAGAAACTTAAATATTATTAAATGTGGTGGTGATAGTCTGAAAAGATAGTTTTCTTTAACATGTCAATTGTAAAATTGACAAAATCCCAGGGAGAAATCATAGAATGGTTTCAGTTGGAAGGGACCCTAAGGATCATTTGGTTCCAGCCCTTGTGATGTGAGCAGTGATACCTTCCTCTACACTAGTTTGGTCAAAGCCCCGTCCAACTTGACTTTGATAGAGGAGTTATTCAGGAATTATAGATTGCCTGCAAGGTCTTTTCAATTCAGTTTTTTTTTTTTTTCTGGACAGTGAAAATAACAGAAGAGAATAAATATTCTTGTTTATTTTCAATCAATTTTATCTAAACTGAAGAAAGCTATTAAACATAACTCCTGAATACAAGAAGCTAGTCTCCTTACCCTCCTTAAGAATTCTGGTTATACAGTTTGGGCACACATACTTTCAGGAACTGGAATCCATTAATTTTTTGCAAGTCACTAGCCTAAGTAATTTGATAGATCCTATGATACATTTTCTTTTTCATTTGAAGCATACTTTAATATGATTCCAGCAAAGACCAAGATCATTCATCACCAGCAGGAGCATTCCTCCATGTACGTATTTTCACTTAATGCTGACCATGTAGATTTGCCAGGTTCTTGGGTGGTGGCAGTCATTGCTGCGCAGGTGAGATTTAAACTATGTCCAACTTGAATGTAAGATATGCTCTGACTGTAAAAATAGTATAATTTGTTATGTGTATTCACAGACACAGATTATAAAAAAATAGCTAAGCTGACTAGACTCTGAAGTCTACAATCAACCCTTAGTATTTCTCAAGAATCTCACTGTGATTCTATAAATCACAGTTTGTCTGACTGCCCATACCTGAATATATCTGTACTCCATGGTTGGTTTATCAAAAACCACAGGTATATACTCTTAAAATTCACATAATTACCAACCTCAAAAAACTCAGTCACTTCAGTAATTTCTGGAATATAAGTGGTTCTTTCAAATACGGCCTTTTCATTGAAAATTTCAATATGAATTTTTTTTAAAGCTATGGAATTAATGCTTTTTTAGATTTATTGACCTATAACATATCACCTAGTGATCTAATCAAGCGATCACTTACAAACTGTAATGTCAATTGAATAGATATACTGGTATGATTGTGTTACAAAATTATTATGTGTCCAGACCTAATTGTGAAATACTAAGGGATATTCAGCATAAATCTGACTGTGATGGAAATTTATTTGCAACTTTACTTTACAGATTAATAATAAAGAGCTCTTTTTCTCTGAGTATTTTTACATATAATGGAATTTGTACTACTTCTAAAATGGATATATCAGATGACAAAACTTTCTTTTTCCAAACAGGCAAATGGTTTAACTATGGAATTATCTTCCTTGTTTTAATCTTGGATCTGAATATGTGGAAGAACCAAATATTTTACAAACCTCATGAATATGGTCAATATATTGGTCCTGGACAGAAGATCTACACAGTGAAGGACTCAGAGAGCTTGAAAGACCTTAACAGAACTAAGTTATCTTGGGAGTGGAGATCCAATAACACTAACCCATTGACGAACCGGACCTATGCTGAAGGGGACATGTTCTTGCACAGCAGGTTCACAGGCTCCAGCCTTGATGTCAAATGCCTGGCTTTTATTCCAAGTTTACTGGCTTTTGCTTTGTTTGGTTTCTTCATCTGGTTCTTTGGGCGATTTCAGAAAACTGACCAAGGCATGGAGAATTTAGACAAATCGTACACAAGAATGAAACGAAAGTCACCCTCAGATATGGGAATGACACGAGAAAATACACAGGTGTTAGAAGAACCATTGAATTTTCAAGAACCACATCTGGTATCCATAAAATCAGACTTAAGTGAAATAGTTTTTAATTCTTCTCTCCTAACTTCTGAAAACTTGAACGCACAACTGAATGAACAAGACAGCCCTTTACAGCCGGTACCAGAGTCCTCTGTCCCTAAGAATAATCCTGTGACATAGAGGAAAATACCCAGGAAAATCAGTTTAAATAAGCAGTTACTCTAAGATTGCAGTTTTACCTTTTGTAAGTTAAGATTTACATAGTGTTTAGAATAAGAAACTCAACCTATACCAAGAGGTGCTCAGCATGCTTTTTCTAGGAATTTTGTTTTTTATTTGTATTATAGTACGTGCCTATTGTATATCTAACATTCCTTTATAGATTGCTTCCCAAAATTGCACAAGCTATTTATTAATACATTACCTTAACTGTATACTAGTGTATTAGATGATTACTTGCAGGTTTAAAATTCTACCGTGGTGGTGCCTTGAGACATTAAACTGTTTTTTAACTCAATGCCAAGTGTATAGCACAGTTCTTCTCATCTGTTTTGAAAAGCTTTTTGTATATGGTTGTTTCAAGTATCATTTGATGTTTTAACAGAGGAGATAAATATAGTTATTGCTAAAGAGGGTTTTCTGTTAGGACATCACAACTTGACTTTGTTATTTACTCATCTGTGAAGTCAGAGATTTTGATGACCAGACTGCAGAGAAGCATGTTGATTACCTTTTAATTTTTCTGGCTAGCTGCCAAACACAAATACAGATTTATTATGCAGTAAACAGCAGAGACATAATACTGCATGGGTCACTAGTTGAGAAAATATGAGTTTCTCCATCAGTAATAGCAATTATGTGATAATGCCTAATTATGTTTTTCTTAATTAAAGATAAACTGCTCCTTGATTTAAAGTTTTGCCCTTCACCTTTCAGAAACAGAGGTGAAAATACACGGTTGAAGCAACTCTTTTTGTCATCACACCAAGCCTATGCAACATCAAAGAGCCAATGGTGTGATTACAGTAAAGGACACAAAGCCCATTAAATCAAATATTTTTTCAATTCAGTACAGATATGGTCTGGGTATATGTGAAACATACATACATATGAACATATAGTCTAATTTCTCCAAATACTGAAGAAATGTTGAAAGTTTTTAATTAAAATATATTAATAGTTGAAGTTTATTGAACCTTTTTTCCTCTTTTTTTTTTTTCTTTGTCCTTCATTTGTTTTCCAAGAGTATTCATAATTTGGAATCAGAAATAAAGGGAAACTGGGATTTTTGCCTTTTTGAAGAGGACTTCATAATGTGAATTTCTCTGCTGCATGATCAAACTATATGCACTAGAGAAACTGCATATCTAAAACATCTGAAAGACTCTGATTCACCTCTAATTTAGTTCTATAAAATTTTTGTTACAAGTTACCAAATTATAAGTCATTTTTAAGACTGAATTATTTCCCTGTCACTTTCTGGTGTTGCTGTATTTTGTCTTTGTGACTTTTTTATCTCTGTTGGTTTTGATCTATTTGCTTTTAAGTTTTCAGAATGCTGAATTTAGCATGCATAATAGAACTATGCATTTATTTACTGTCACTTGAGAGCCAATTTTAATAAACATCATTCAACAATTGTTTATTATGAGACAGGAACACACTCTGTTAGTTTTGCAATTCTTTAAAACAGTTTGCCCATGCCGTATTTCAATTGATAGATATTTCTGACACTAAAAAAGAGAGACAGCATCACAGTGATGTCAAAATCAAATATTTTGTTTATGAAATATTTAATATTTTATCGGGAAAAAAAACATTTTATAATCATACTAATTTTTTTTTCCATTAAAAATTATGCCTAAACCCAAATCTATTCGCTTTTGTCTACTGCAACTATAAACTTGTTTAATTGACTCATGATATAATGAAAGACAAGACATTAATAAGTAATGATAAAACAGTGTGAGATCCTGCTTGTAATCCACTATATAAGAGGTGATATACTGATGTTTGACATTCAAACAGCATTTGATTTCTTAAGTAGTTACAGAAATATCTGTTTAATTTTGCAGATACATGCTTCTCTGTATGTTTTGGGCACTGTAAACCCAAGTACTGAAAATCTCTTGTTAACTCATTTCTCTGTTTGTGCAGAGTAGTAGTTAAATACATTAATATGTAGGCAGAAAAATGAAATAATTACTTGAGCCTTACAGCCTGCATGATTACTTGACTCTGAAGAAACTGTTATTAAGCAACTGATTTCACAGCTAAAATAATTCCTTGACCTCATATTGAGTTAATGCTTTTAAGGTCATTATAAGCCTTCATGAAGAAGAGAAAAGCATTGAGTAATCCTAGACTTTGCATGAGTATTTAAATTAATGGTCAAGCATAGAGAATGCTTATATTATGAATTTGTAGGAAGTTTAAAGATTCAGTGTAACCAATCACCATGGTCAAGTAATCTAGTTAATTAATGGAGAAAGGACTTCTCAGTCATGTAGGAGTCTCATTTGTAATCAGACATAGATAGAAGAAGAGAGGAGTATTTTCATTCTCCATTTTCAATGATGGGTTTGGGAAGCCTGAGTCAGGTGGCCAGGCTTGCCCCAAGCACCATCTGAAACAGGCAGAGACTTGGGAGCCAAACACCCTAGAGATGATTCAGTACCTAGCTCAATCATTTACCTCTGCATGACTGAGTAGTGCAACCCAGCAGGAGCAGGTTTGTGGAGTGCTGAGGACCCAGTGCCCACTGTTTGTGCATTTCAGGGGTTTACATCAGTGCAGCTCTTGTTTGGTCCTGATAGAGAGAGCAATAGTGGCTGGGGTACATGCCTCCCTGGGCTGGAGGAGAGTCAGCAAGCACAATCATAACTTTGTCCTGAGCTGAGCTGCTAATGCAGTGTCATTCTGAGTCTTCTTCCCAAAATGGAAATATTCCTCCTCCAAGCACATTCATTGCTGTCAATTATTGTTCACTTTTAACAATCTGAAATGCTTTTCTAACTCAAAACAGTCTGAACTGCTTTCTAATCTAGTATCCATAGCTGGGACCTTAATATAGAAATTTCACCTTCTCCTGAAAGCATAACTATTGGATAAATTTTTTAGGCTTCCATTTCTTTTCCTGAGGACATTGAAAAATCCATAGGAGGGGAGAAACTTGAGGAAGTGTCAGTTTTTTCACAAACTACACATCTTCATTCTGCCCTCCATAATGAGCCATCTAGCAGCTGCCATCACTACAGGGCTGGCTGGTGTCTGCTTTGTCAAAGATCAGATTTGGTACAAGACCTCTTTTTTTTTTTTTTTTTTTTTTTTTTACCATAGATACATTGTACAGTGATGGATGATAGAAACCACCTGATACAGTATATATGCAGAAGATACATCTCTAGTATAAGCACATAAGATTTATGAGCCCATAGGTGCCCATAAATTGCCTTAGCATTCTCAACAATTACCGAGATGGAAATGACATGAAGCAAATAGAAGGTAAGAATTTTTGTAGAAAGAATCTTAATATAATATTCATGCTTATGGAAGTGTATAGATTAAAAAAACACATCTATAAAACGTATATGTGTATGTACATTAGGAGCCCACGGATTAGTTGATTTTGTTGGAAAAACTGATGGGTTTCTCAAGGCAATTTACTCCTGCCCTTTTTATGCTACATTGCTCCATCAGTTACTTACTCCAGGTTGTTTCATCTCCTCAGCCTCTACTTATTTTGTGGAGAAAATATAAGACCAAAGAAAGAGCATTTTATTGCACTGTCTGCATCCCCAAGTTAATTCTTTGTCTAATTTATGCAGAATTTTTTTTTCTCTATTTTAAAATATTTTTTTCCAGCTACTATCATCATACTTTGGGCTAGTGCACTGCATTACAGTATGTGTTAAATTATTGCTTTTCCTGCACTGAACAGCATCCATCATGACAACCACCTGGAAGCAAAGAGGAGACACCTCACAAAGACTGGGAAGGCAGCAAGTCAGCTCCTAGCTGACTGGCAAGCTCATTTTTCCACAAGTGAACAAGTTATGACTCACTAGTAAAAGATGTAACAGATTCTCAATACACTGGCTCTAATTTTAATAACCTTCTAGAAGGGTCTCAGTGGGAGAGGACTTTTTATCTCAGACTATAAATTTGAAGTAGTTACATCCTGCAAGCAGAGTGTTTCAACTTTTTTAGGGTGCATTTGAAAGTAACCAACTTAAACTTTGAGCAGATTGCGAGAACCATAAAAATTGGACAACACTGTAAGAATATGAAAGTGATTCACTTCTTGCTTCTTGGCAGAGGATGGAGACAAAACACTTTTATCAGATGTTTGAGTGGTCCTGTGTTTGGGATTATGGATAGTGACATGCAAAGATCCAAACTGCACTTACTAACAAAGAGTTGCAGTAGCTTTATCAAGAGAGGTGCCACTGCCAGCACCAGACAGAGCAGCTCTGCTGCCCTACGCTCTCTGTCCTGCCTGTCCATTCTATTGCGAATGACAAAGGAGTTGTTCCTTTCCCTGTGCACTCGAAACTGTCCTATGGGGAGTCTGGGCTACCTGAGTGTGCTGTGGCATGTTATTGCAATGCCTAATATATAACTCCAAGAAGGACAACCAAGGGCAGGCAAAAGGGTCTGGTATGTCAGTTTTATGGCCTTGAGGTAAAGAATGTCACTTTTGTGACCATTTCAGAAGCAGATCAATATAAACAGAAGTCCTGTTTCACAGGAACACAAAGGGACAAATGGAGAGACAGGAAATCACTAGAAATCTTTTCCATCTTCTTCAGATATTCAAACAGAAGCAACAATGCTTACAAAGAGATCCCAGCTTCCAGATGACTTCTGGGTGAGCAGCTCTCCTGGGTAACTAGGTTTTAACACCACTGTTATTCCCTCCTAACAATTCTTCTGCATGAGGGATGTCAGCAGCTTTTCACTGTTTGGGGGAATGAAGTAGTTTCCTGAAAAGAAAGTGGGAAAGAAGTTGTAAGCTCCATGAGGCTGGTACTCTCCACTGCAAACTCCTTCTTGGAGAAAGGGAAAAGCATGAACCCAGCTGCTTTGATAAGAGGAGTGGGGAGTGAGAAAAATCAAATCCTTTCAGAAATATATCTTATATCAACACAGTCACAGAGATACTTCTAATCTCCCACTTTTCCTTTAATGTGTAGGAATTGGGGTGTGCAGAAGAGAAGCTTATCTGATTCCTGCAGGCAGGTTATAGACCCCACTCTCATGCTGTTTGTGGCATCTGCAACACTTCTCTTCATATCAAATTTCTTCTTTTAATTTTTCTCTAATTTTTTTCCCCAAAAGTCCATTCCATTTAATTCTTCAGTTTTTATTTCTAATAAACTTCTATTGTTAGTGACCTAAAGGCCGAGTTACCCTCCAAAGGCCTGTAATTGATGTTATTGATTCGGTACCATCTGTATCTCTCTCCCTCCCTGTAAACAGGGATAAACATTGATGGTGACTGCTCTGAGACACTGCATGCCTTGCTGACCTTTCCTTTGAGATCTCTGAGGGCACATAAAGGCAGTTGATGTGCTGGTGGCTCCTAGGTCTTTTGGGCAACAAAACACATACTCAGACATGGTTAGAGTTTCAGTATTTAATTGTTCACAGAATCACTTGCTGAAAGCAGGTATAGCTTGAGCCAACAACAGCTGGAATTCGAATATTCTAAAACTGCAGTGGCTCCAGCTGCTCCAGATGTTTGAGGACTTTTGCGAGATTCATTCCCTGTCGGCTGTGGCAGCAGTGCTGAGGATGCATGTGTGGCTTAACTTTAGTGTCATCCAATGATAGCACAAGTAGAGATCATTTCCAGTAATCATTGTTTCCATGTTTCCATGGTTACCGGAGAAATTTCTATTTTTGCTTCATGAAGCTAGAAAAAAACAGAATGTCTTCCAAAATCTTTGCAAGGTTAAAGTTAAATGATGAGTAGACAATCTAGCCATTTTTGCTTCATCCATGCCACCTTCTTACTCCCTCCCCTTTCACCCTTTCCATCAATTTTGACCTACTGATCCACAGCAAAGCTTCTCCTCAAAAATAATCCCAAAGGGGACAGCAATCAAATTCTTTCCTATGTTGTCCTGGAGAGACTTCAGACATCATTCATTCAAATGAAAAATAAAAGAAATATTGATTCTAAGGTCTAAAGAGTTTATTATTTATATAAAAAACAGTTAAAGCAGATGCAACAGAAGTTGGCAGTAACCTCCTGCTCCATTTTAATAGCAATTCTGCCTACAACGGCCAATATGATTATTTGTTGAACCTGTCAGCTACAGGTAGGTTTAGTGAATAGTGTTTAATGAAACCTCCATGGAAATGTGTGTTGTTGTGCTTAAAAAATTGAGTGGGTTTTTCTTCAGTTTTCAAGACCAGGTGATACCTCTACCACCTTAGAGAGCACAGTGACTGGTTCTTAGTTAGCAGCCAGTCTGTACTGACAGATTCTTGTAAGTCATGTAGGACCATTCAAGGACAGAAGCTCAGACCTATGTGAGCTGTGTGGCTATTTTAGATCACTGCTGCTGGACAGTGCAGCCCTGTTGCTCTGAGGGGTGTCACAAAGACATAGTGTACCACTGGTCTGACAAGAATTCAAAGGTGTCTGCTTCATTTGGATGTACTTCAGCGCCTTTCAAAGTGCACTTCAAAGAAGAATAAATACAGATAGCCCAAATGTCTCTCCTTGTGTTCCAAAGGCCCCAGCTTTATATCACAGAAATATCCACTAACTTTTTGGAGAAGTTAACCAGACCTTTCCTAGAGATCTCTGCCTCATCTTCTATGGTCACTGGAAACCGTATTTTACTAAAACTACCCACTCAGTATTGCACTTGTAATGACACCACTGCCACATGTAAGTCTCTCTTGCCTATTTTATTAGGACTTTATTCTTTCTAGCTTGTTGCTGTCAAATGTTTTCTTTGCTCCATGTGATTCACATATACATGGATATGGCATGAAATATCCCAGGAACAGGAATAGGCATATTTTACCCTTGCATAAATTTCAGCTGGAGAAATTAAGTTTTTGAAATCAGAAGACAGTTTTGTTAGCATCAGATCCCCATTGTCTCATGCCATGAAAGTGCCTCAGGGTAACCACCACTGGAAATGGAAATACCTCACTCCTTCCTCAAGTGCCTTCGGGAGTTTCCTTCAGAAGAAATCAGTCTGGTTTCAGATACTGTGATCTGGAAAACAAACTTCAACAGTGCAAGTAACATGCAAAGGCGTTGCAAAGTCACTCTTTTATCCCCTCAAATGGTGACATTCTATTGCTTCCTTGCAAATTATATTTTGCAAGAAGTAAGTAGTTAAATTCCTTTTCATAGTAATAGCAAAGACTGACAGTGTTTTTGTGATGGAAACTTCAAAATTTATACTGGATTGTGTTTTCCTTCAACTCTGTCGTCACTGAGGAGCAGTGCTGGGAGTTCAAAAGACAAGCAACAAAAAGTATTCTGCTAACATGTTCCTGTCATGTGCACTGTGAATGCATTAATTTTTTCTTGAATGATGAAACAGAGAGATCTGTAAACAACAATCTATTTGTAATGGGACTCTGCACCTAGAGTCCTGATACACAGTCTCCTCTGACATGTGAAAGTCTGCTAGTATCAGAGTACTAAGTACTGGTTTTAGGGGCAAGATGAGGGGAAGTGTTTGCCCGGTGAGAGCACACATGAACAGCAGAAAGTGACAAGTACTGTGCTACATCTCTGCTTGCCCACAGCAAGGCTGGAGTGCTTTGCCAGTCAAGGTCAATCTGTGCAGATGGAGGAAATGGTGAAAGGCAGGTGGTGGGAAAAGCACTTTTAAACACATGCATCTCCTGGCAGCTCTATCATCCAGACTTAAGATTTTATGCTCCTAGTTGCTTGAGCCAAAACTTTACTTTGAATGATGTTGGAGGGATGCGAGACTGCTAGAATTTTGTCCTGCTGACTGAAACATTTTGGAGATTAATTCAAAGAGGCCTTGAGTTTTAATAATATAAACTGGATATTCTTGCTGAGAGCAAAGCCTGGATATTTTTTTTCCTCACAGCTTGGGAGGTCTACTGGATAGCATAGTAACATTTTCAGAGTTCTAACTCTGAATAAAAAAAATGCCTAAAACAGTCTAAAAGGGATGAAACTAAAATGCAGAAGCCTCTTAGATAACTGTAATATAAAAACATCATGTTCACTATTCTGAAATTTGTAGAAACCTGAGGAGTTTACATCATATGGCAGATTCGTAATTTAATTTTGAAAGAAATCAGTGTTGCCCTCCCAGAATGATCTGCAGTTGGGATTGGTATAAGTGGTGTGTTTGTACCCCCAGCACAGTCTGGGGATTTACAGAAAAATATCAGATTTCTCAGTCCTTGCTGCAGGTGTGGCCTGAGAAGTCAGCTCTGTGTGCAGAGCTTAGGTAGGTCCTGTGGGGATAAAGGATTTGCAGTGAGTGATTGCGTTCTATGTACAGCTTTGATCACACTTTCTCTGACTTGTTTTGCACCACTTCTTTGAATTGTGCCTGCTATCTAATCAATGATTAACTTCCTACACAGACCAATGGACTCCAGAGGATGGTGGCCTTAAGCAATGTCCCTGAATGCACCCTAGATACCAAGGTGCCCTTGTGTTCCCTGACTCCCTTTGACTGAGGGATGCGAGACCCATTACAGAGAAGCATCTCATAAACCCTCTGAAACCATGCAACAGAATTGATTGCACAGAAAGCTTCTGAGCGTGCATGGGTTGGAGAGTGCTCCCAGGAGTCACCCCCTGGGAGACACCCCAGGAATACCACAGGCTTGGTTTCCAGCAGCACTGGGAACTTCAGTCACCCTGGAAAAATCAATTCAATTCAATAATTGAATGTGTTTCCCAATTCAAAAAGCATTGCACCTTGTATATCCCAGCAAGGGAGATGATGTCTGCAGCCATGGGGAAAGTGCAGAGGATGCTGGTAGGAGTGACTTGAGGGGCAGCCTTTCTATGAGGGATCTCCTGGGGTGTCACTGATGCTGCAGAGCAGTTCTTGAAGAGTTTCAGCCTGCCCAGAGTGTTGTGAGCCCCCACTTATGGTTTTCCCTAACTGAGAGATTTCTCCTGCTGATGAGGATGGTTATCCCTGAGATGAAACTCATCTTTTCATTTTCTGGATCTAATTAGCCTAGAGATGTTACCAGTCATATTCCATGACTTACAGGACTCAGTTGCTTGAGCAGTCTTAATCTCACAGACAGACCAAACTGAGTTTCTTGTGCAGAGTCATGGCTCACCGGGGTTAAAAAGTAATATGTCAGCGGGCACCTGGATCCAAGCACATCCCTTCTTAGAGAGACATCAGATGTGACACAAGTAGGGCGTGTAGGAGGATCAAACACCAGACAGTAACAGGCTACCAAGAGCATATCAGCAGCTGAGTGTCTAAAGCAGCAATCTGTTCAAACAGCAGTGAGAGGCACAGAGTATTCGGGGTAGGAAGGGTCAGATCCATAACTTCTTTAATGTTTTAAAATGGCTTTCTTGGACTTTTTAGAGCACTTCTACAGGCAAGTTAAGATGTAATCAATGCTGGAAATGGAGGAAAAGGACTGAGTTACAGTAGTAAAAATCTGTTATAAAAGTGTACTGCATTGGCATGTCTTGATGGATGTGGGTGCTCAACCCTTTTTAGAACATGAATATATATATGTAGGTGGCAAGATACAGATTTAAACTTCAGCTGAAAAGATTGTGAACTGAGGTGTTTTACGGGTACCTGTTCTTATAATGAAAAAAAATTGAATTCTAGCTCTCAGCCTTTCTCCCTCTTTTCTGTCAGAGCTGTGACATCTGTTAGCCCACAGGAAGCATCAGCATGCTGCAGTACATCAAGGCTAAGACTCTAATGCATGTGTAAGGAGCAAATGACCTTTGAATGAGGCAGAGTTTCCAAGCTGGAGAAGAAATTAAGTCTGACCACTGTAGTTTTAGCTCAAAAGCACAGTTTACACATATTGGCACAGTCTAAGTTCAGTACTAAGGTAGTCTAGGCTAGCAACCA